>NC_067401.1:281425822-282133947 GCF_016432865.1 Antechinus flavipes | reverse complement strand
TAGAGTGATTTTTGTATAAGTCTTATTAGTTCACAATTTACTCACATGTACCCCAAGTTTGAATTAGGAATTTCATAGGTCACATCTAACTCTAACATGGTATGAGTTACATGTGACAATGGCATTAAGATTATTGACTAGGTTCTATAACTAGTAATGATGAGAGGATAGAAAGCACATATATTACTAGTAGTTGGCTAATCATGCATTTTTGTACATGAAAGATTTCATGTAAATGTATGATTTCAAATTATTTTATATGTATACCCTGTATCTTCCCAGTTGAGTTATCTCTAGAACTTTGATAAGTTTGTACATAGTAGACATGGGGCTAATGTTTGTGATGTTGTTTAACGGAATTGTCAATGAAATGAGAAAGAGGAGAGTTTGACTGGTTCTACTTTTAGTATAATCTTTTATATTTATTTTATTTATTATTATCAAGTAATAGCAATTGCTCTATAATTTTCTATTGCATACACCAACGCCATCTAAACTCCAAACACTCACTCAAATAATATGGCCAAAGTTATAGATTATATAGAACATGCCTCTCTCCTCTTAATATATTTATAAAACTTTGTTGTTTTCTCATTTTCTAAATCACAATATATCATCTTCATCTCTATCTTCTAATACATTCAAAGAACATAACTTCTACCAATGTACCTCTTAGGACAAAATTCCAGAGCAATAAAAAAAATGCAAGTTCTATAAAATTTGTCATATTGATGTTTTTACCTGACTATATATTGAACATATAAATATGTTCTACCTAAAAACATTATATTAGTTCCAACTTGGATAGTTGTTTTTTTTTTAATGTTTATGGATAAATGTATGAAAAATAATTTGAGTTTCAAACTTCCCAAGGTCCAAAGAATTACACAATGTCCCTCCCCCCACCTCTTAAAAAAATCAGTTTTGCAGTGTTATAAAAGAATTTTTAGAATAGTGTGAAGTCACTGGTTGCTTTAATTCTCTAACACACCTGTTCTATGCAAATGAATCCATTACTTTAGGGAAATGAATTGGAAAAATATTCATAATTGTTAACCATGGAAATTATTCAGCAGATGATGTTTTGTTCATAATTGTCTCCTTTTACTTTGTTTATTTATTTTTGAATGAGTGGTCACTTAATTTGTCTCCTCATTTCTCGATTTGAAAAGTAAAAGTACTATAATTAGAATTTTGTTCATTCCTGTAGATGTAAGAGGCTTTGAAAATTATCTGCCTCCTTAGGAAAGACCTGCCTTAGAAGTGTCAGGCCATCTTCAGATTCCACAAGAATCTCAGTGCCTGTAATATGCCAGTGCCAGGGATACAAAGAAAAAAAACCCCCACCTCAATGAGCTTACTTTCTATTAGGATATAAAGAGGAACAAAATGAGTTACATTGTTAATTCCATATTTTTTTGTCTGAATTTATCCATCACAAGGAAGAATGGGTTGTGATTGATAGAATTAAACTTTTTTCCTTTTACTTTAACTTTTGCTGCAGTCACACCTAATTCCAGTAAAACATTAAGTTACTCTGTTAAATCACATTAGATTCTAGGCTAAAGTAGATTTGGGCCATTTAAAAAAAACTGAGATAAAATATTTTCCTTTAAAAAACTGAGATAAAATATTTTCCTTCTTGTTTAGTTGTTCATTTATTTCAGACGTGTCTGTTCTTTGTGACCCCATTTGGGATTTTCTTGGCAAAGATACTGGAGTGATTTGCCATTTCTTCTTCCTGTTCATTTTATAGATGAAATTGAGGAAAACAAGGTTATGTGACTTGTCATGGATCAACTAGCTACTAATATTTTGCCAGGATTGCATAATTATTAAATGTTTGAAACTAATTTGAATTCAGGTAGATAAGTTTTCCTGACTCCAGGCTCTATCCACTGTACCATCTAGCTACCCTTTTCCTTCTTAGGAATAGCATTTTAAAAATTCTGTATTTTAATTTTAAATTGTTTTGATTTTTCTTTGTGCCATTCATAGTTATCATTCACTTTTACATGACAGTTTTCTGAGTCTCTATGATAGGGTAATATTTTGTTTTGTTTTAGAGAACTCTTAATAAGTTTACTTCTGAATACTCATGCTGCAGAACACAATACTTCTTATACCTTACAGGGAAGTCCAACAAAGGAAGTGGATCTCATTAACAAATACTTTAAAATCTGAATATAAACCTTAAGAACTTTGAGAACCCAAGGGTTTTTATAGCAGAGTTTTAACCTGTGAAGGTAAGGATTCCTTTTATCTCCTAGATTAAGCCAAAGGGACAAACACTATGAAAACAGTTGCTATATAGGCAGGATCTGGGGCTTCATCCCCAAAGAAATTTCACATATATATGATAGACTTGTATAGTATTCACATTGCTGTAAGGGCCTAGAAAATTTTCCTCCTGGAAATCTCTCTTTATTTAATAAGGTCTTCCAGAAACCAAAGCTTTTTTAAAAAATAAAGCTTTTTAACTCAAGTTCTAGTGTAATGGAAGAAGGGAAGGACTTTCCCCAAATTATATTTAGGAAATTATTTATATTTGTGGTTCTAAATGATGTGATTAAAGTTGATTTCCCTCCTGCCTTAACTTAACTAATGGAATTTTTTTTTCCCCACTAGGGGTTAAAACATTATATTATCAATGATTTCAGTATTGTTCCTAGCAATGTGGCTATCCTGAAAACCCAGTCTCCCATATCAAACTCCCATTCTACTTTTACATGAAATGTATGTACCTGAGCCAATCTGTCCTTGCCAACAACTTTTCCTTTTCCCTTCTTATACAAAAGTCACAACTTTAGGTACTTGTTCTGCCATTATAGAATAAAATTATGCCAGACCAACATTTACAATAGAACAGGTTAAGCCATAACCTTTCATTTGCATTTCGCTTTCATTTTTATGCTTTAATCATAAATTTTCATTACACTACAGGGCATTTTAATATTCTGAGTAATAATCCATTAAGTCATTTTTAGCTATATGAAACTCTTTGGTAGCCTTTGATTTTATTAGGTTATTTGTACATTAAGTGTATGTTACTTAGGTACATGATTTTAGAACTAGCTACCCTGATTATAAGAGGGACCTTATCTATTTTTTTTTTTTAGGTTAGCTTTGGGCTTTTTGAGGACTGGAATTTTGTCCTATATTTATCCTGTACTTTATATATTTCTTTGCATAGTTGACTATTCCATACTTGTTTGAATGAGTGATAATGTAGCTATAAATAATGTCTTTGTACTATCCTTTTTGTTTTGTTTGTTTCATGTTTGATATTTCCAAAGACCTGTTGAAGTAAACATTGTAGATGGAATTCTGTGGCTTATTCCTGCCTTACAGATAAAAGTGAAATCCAAAGAGAGGTAAAGGGACTTGCTTAGAGTTACAAGTTGTCAGAGACAAACTATGTGACATCAGGCAAGTCATTTCTTTCTCTGTCATTAAAAGATAGACACCATATATGTCATTCCTTCAGGACTAGTTATTCCAACAAACTGATTTTTATGTGTGGACCCATGAGTCTCTTCAGCTGAGATGTTTTTGGACAGTGGCTTTCTGGAGAGTTATCCTTATGTTTGTAGTTCAGACTGTAATGGTGGAAAATAAAGGAAAGTTTCTATGGTAATCTAGTGAGAAAACCAGTACTTCATGGCATTCTTCAAATCACACCGTGTAGTTAACTGTCTTCTCTACTTAAGCCTAATGTTGTCCCTTCCTCCCTGACAGAGAGAAAATCATGAGAATTGTCTTATATAGAATGGTTACCCTAGTCCCAACCTTCTAATAGAAACATTTCTTTGTTCTTGAACACAGCATCCCATAGATAGATAGATAGATAGATAGATAGATCGATCAATCGATCGATCTCAAATACTTGAGCAAGGGAGAGGTTACTTTGGAATGTGACAGGATTGGAAGAAGAATCCTGTTGATTTTTAGAACCAGTGGAACATTTTTAACAACTAAAATTCGCTTACAGTGGGACAGAGCTGCTTCATTAGTAAATTAAGTCATAAATTTGTCACTAAAGGTGATTATAATAGTAAGAATTATAGATTAAAGACTCCTTTATGGATGAGAAAACTGAGTAAGACCCAGAGAAGTAAAATCACTTCTCCACAGTCACACTGATAGTAAATGGAAAACCAAGAATCAAA
Organism: Antechinus flavipes; assembly: GCF_016432865.1. NCBI lineage: Eukaryota > Metazoa > Chordata > Mammalia > Dasyuromorphia > Dasyuridae > Antechinus > Antechinus flavipes. The sequence continues at coordinate 282,129,778 of NC_067401.1, read as the reverse complement.
CCCAGCTCCTCTGATATTTGGTTCAGCACGTATTCCACTGAAGATGTTCAGAGGGAGGCTGGATGACCATCTTTCAGGCATGATAAAACAAAGAAATTCCACACTGAATGAGAAGCTGCACTCTATGAGCTATCTAAAGTCACTCCCAGTTAAGATGTCCTTGAGCAGAGGACAATAGATATAAAATATTGAATGAGAAAAGATTCTAAGTCTCTCAAGTATTCCATATCACATCATTCAATATCATGTTCCCTTTAAGGAATCTGACTTTTTGATCAACACTTCTCATTCCTTATTTTTCACCTTATCCAATGATTTCTCAAAAGTCTATCAACCTGCTCCTATCTTCCCCATCCTTGGGGGAAAAAAATCTCCATTCACTTCTACCATCTTTTCAAGCTATCTGCCTCTTGCACTTTTCTCTTATACAACCAAACTCCTGAAAATAAGTCATTGTTTCTGTTTCCTGTTATCTCCTCATTTTCATAAACCCTTAGAATATGACCTGCATCTTCTTCACTCAAATGAAGTTGTTCCCCAAAAATTACCATTGACTTCTTCATTGATAAACCAAGGATCTTTCTCATTCCTAATTCTTGACATCTCTGCAACATTTTACAACATTGATCCACCCCCTTAGAAAGGTATATATATTGTGGAGACTAAGGCCCTGGACTTAAATGTGAATTCAAATCTCACTTTAGGTACATATTAATTGTATGATCCAGGACAGGTCACTTAATCTTTTAGTCTCTACTTTCTCATCTGTAAAATGAGGGAGATTGAATTCAAAGTTCTGTCAAGTCCCTTCTAGCTCTGAATCTATGATCTTATGGTCTCTCCTAGACATTCTAGGTTATGGCTTTTAGGAACCTCAAAAAGATATAACAATACTGGAATTTAACTCTGACCATCTCCTATTTTCTTAAAGAAAATTAATTTGTGTTCCTAAAGTGATCATATGAAGAAGGATCTGTGATTTTGTCGGCATGGGGAACTTCTTCCACTAATTGTATTATTTGTTGAAAAGTGAAATATTGGTGTTGTTAATAGTAAAAAAGGTAAATTAATAAAAAATGTCTGATTCATAATAAATAATGACTGTTTCATGATAGCATAAATGTAAATGTCCTTTAAAGTATCATCTTGTAAAGTAAGAACAATTATTTTCAAGTAAAGTTCATATTTATATGAAAATTGTTTATGTGCTTTAACTTTTACTGATTTTTTAAAACTTATTTGCTTATATTTTTGAAAAATAATGCAGAGATCATTGTGTCTTGAGGTTTTGTGGATATAGTGGAATTTTAATTCAGTCAATTTCTTATAGATTTATTAAGCAAAACAAATAATATAGTAACAAATAATAAGCAGCACCAGTATGTCTCTTTCATATAGAAAGGGAAGCAGCAAAACCCCAACTTTCCAGTAAAACCTGTCACAGTCTAAAATTAGGTCGGATTGGTATCACCAGACATTCTTTTCTCCCTAGGGCTTGCCCTTTGCAGTTTACCTTAATCTCTCAGATAGAAAAGCATTTCCCATTACCAATGAGCATGAATAAACCATGGTATTTACATAACACCAAATCTGAACCAGATTGAATCATCTATTAAAAATTGTCTGAAAAGTAGCTTTTCATATTGCAGTGTCTCAACTGAATTGATGTTATTTGTAGATTTAATCATCTCAGGAAAAATAATCATTTATTTTAATGAAGACAGCAGGAGTGCAAGAATTCTACCTTGATTTGTTATTTTTATTATTCTCTTTAAAAGGGGGGGGGCAATTTTAATTGTTGGTTGTTTAAATAAAATTTAATTTTATAACAATTTATCATAATTTTAATAATTTTCATTCACTGCTAAAAGTGGTGCCTAGGACCTAAGTTGTTTTGGATTAGTTAGTGCCTTTGTAAAATTGTTGTTAGTGGAAATATTTACTGCATGTCTAAACCATGTGTCCTTTAGGCCCCTTCCCTTCCTCCTTTCTCCTACTTTTTAGGAAATTGTTTCTTATTTTAGTTATTGGAGTGAGTTCTTGGAATATGTGTGCTATCTCTGACTTTCAAAATATTCTAGTTTGAAATGGTTAGAAATAATAAGAATCTCTTAATTTCACTTATGTCTGTGACTTACAATGTTAAATAGCACTTGTAAACCTTATAGAACTTTTATTTTTCATTTTTGTGATGATTTGCATATGCCAGACTTTATTTAAATATTATTAAAATTGATTTTTGAAAGCTAAGTGCCCAAGCAGCTTGTAGTGTTTTATTTTACAACTATCACTTACCATTAACATGTGTTAGAGAGAATCATATTTCTAAACAGACTTGTTCCTTAGTTACTGGAGTAGCTCCTGTCTAGCATGGTTTTTCTAACTACTATGAGTCTACTTTCCAAAAGGGTAAGGAAGACAAAAAAGAAATGGGGTTCAGAAAGTGAACTATTTTTCATTTGAACTATTGTTCAAATTTTTTTTGTTTATTCCTAATTATTTTTATATATAATTAATTTTTGTTCTGTATAATGTCAAAATGGTGAGTTTTTATCTTGCTTTAAAAAAAAAAAGTAATGAAATCTAGCATTTAAGAGTTTATTATGTTGGTATGTTGTTACTTCCTCAATAAGCAGTACTCGATGTCCTAAATCAGGCGGAGGGAACTTCTGACCTGTGAGTTGTAAAAGGCCCTAGAAATCATTTGCTAGGGCAGCCTCATGCAATGATTAGCTAAAAATTAGGTTCAACAATCTCCCCCACCCTTGATTTTTGTAAGTTGATAATTTTTTATGGCCCTTGAATGATGTTATAAATATTCAAAAGGCCTTGGCAGAAAAAAGATTCCCCATCCTTCCACTAAGTAAATTCCAGTATGGAATTATAACTTGATTGAACCCAGAGAATAATGGCACAAGCTAAATTTATTTTATGGCATAGGGGAAAAAACCACTGGAATGAGAGTTCTGAATTCTAGTCCTATTCTACCATAACTATAATTGGCACATGACTTTTGTTGAGTCATTTGTATTTATTGCTACATTTTTAAGATGAGAGGATTGGCCCAGCTGATCTCAACTTTCCCTTACAGCATTTAACATTCTGTTGTCTTTCAAATCCTGTATTTGTCAGCTTTTATTTTTTATTTTTTCCTTTAAAATAATACAAGTCTTGGGTAGCTGGGTAACTTTCTCTGACTTGTAGTTTTCTCATTTCTGGAGTGAGAGGATTAGACTAAATCATGGCAATCTTAACCTGATGTCTTTGGGTAGATTTCTGAAAGTTTAGAAAGTTGAATAGGAACAAATATTATATCTTTGTTTTCACTAATCTCTCATTGAAATTTAGCATTTCCTTCAGTTATTTACAAATATTTCTCTGAGAAGAGTTTTACCAGACTGTCTATGATACAAAAAAAGGATTAAAAACCTTGGGCTAAATGAATCCTCCTAGCCCTAAATTCTTTGGCCCATTTAGTAATCAGAACTCAAGTGAATATAGTAAGCACTTTGAGATTCCCTTTCATGTATTGTGAGAAATGAGAGATGCTCTTAGGAGATCATGTGGTCCAACACCTTCATGCAAGTGGACAAAACTGAGGTTTAGGGGAATTGATGTGTTGAATATTATACAATTACTGAGTGGCTGTTACAGAAATGGAACCCAGGTCTCCTTATTTAACAATCTAGTGCTCATTATAGGTTGATAATTAAATTCTACCCTATTCCCTAATCCCCACCTATCCACTCCCCATTCCTTCACCCTTGAAGATTAGTTAAAAAAAACAGTATTACTGTATTTAGACATGAAGTTCAGTCTAATCCCCCAAAGATTATATGTATCACCAGCTACTTGGTTTCAGATTTAGACACATAAATACAAAGTTCCATAGTATCCTAATTAGTTAAAGCTATCTTGTTTTCATTTTGGTAGTTGATGCTCTTTCTGTCTTAATCTCTGTCCTGTTTCACTTGGTCCCACCTAGGAATAGATTTGGAGGTAGGGAAATGATGGAATGGTAAAGATAAGTCTTGCAATGTGGTAGAGAGGCTGAATTAGTTAATACTGTCAGAACACTGGGAACAAGAATATTTATATATAGAGCTTTGAGTCAGTTACTTGATAGCTAATAGTATTCAAGGGTTGAGTTTTATTTAGTGAACAGTGACAAGAGAGAAGTCTAAAATTATGTGGTTAACATAATAGATCAATAAACCAATTGTTGCAATCCGCCCACAGGTCATCACATAATGGAAAGAAGATTGTGTTTGAAGTTGAAAGTCCTAGTTCAAATCCAGTTCTGCCAAAAGCAATGTAGTATAATTAGAAGTCTGTCTTGGAATCAGTGGTCCTTAGCTTAAATTCTGCCTTTGACATTTAATAACCATGTAATGATGGGCAGGTCACCTAATACCTGAACTTTAGGTATTTTATTTACAAAACAAAGGGGCTTGGGCAGTGTGGGCTTATGTCAATAATTTCTGCAGCTAGGGAGTCTGAGTCTAGTGGATCTCTTGATTTCAGAAATTCAGAGCTACAGGGAAGCTAAAACTAATTGGGCATGCGCACTAATGAGACTATCCCCAATGACTTTCCCTGGGAGTAGTAGTCACTAGGCCTCCTGAGGTGATATAGAACAGCACAGGTCAGAAAAACTGAATAGGGCAAGATATCTTTGCCCACCAACATTATATTATTCCCCAAGGGACCATTGTACTTCTAGCTTGGGTAAGATAGTCTCAAACAAAATAAAATGAAAGAGTTGGATTTAATGGTCTCGTATGTCCCCATTCAGCTTTGGAAGTAAACCTTTCTTCTTAATATTTGTTTGCTCTTGAGCTTAAGTTTTCTAATCCTCAGTTTTTTCTATAAAATTAGGAATTTGGCATAGGTCCTTTCCAGTTTTAAAGAATTGTACTATTTAAGGTTACAACTTGCTGGCTTTCTGTGATCTGTCAGTGCATTTTTTGATTCTTAGACAAGTAAATATTTCTGTCCAGAATTGCTATTCTCTAGGTATTTAGAAGTCTTCATGTGGGAGAGAGGGATTATTGAGTCAAAAAAAGTAGAACTGCGACTATTTCTGCTAGTAGCTAAAAGCTATCGAAAGACAAATTTCTACATAGTTGGGAAAATTCACTGACAGTTAACATTGACCAAAAGTAGATTCAGCTCCTGAAAAAGTCACTAAAGTTCTTCAGTACAAGCTGAATTGTTAATTGCTCTAGATATAAACTTAACCTTCTAACTTTGAAAAGCTATGAGTAACCTAAATTTATGTAGTGATTCTCCAATTTTTTCCAAAGTACTGTCTTATTTTGAATCCTGCCAGCCTCAAAATGTTGATGATAATAGCACCAACCTTTACTATAAGAATCAAATTAGACAACAGTAATGAAATGTTTTGCAATCTATAAAGGGCTATATATAAATGTTGGCTATTATCATAAAAAGTTATCTGGAGTCCTGAGCATTTACATGAATTGCTTATACTCATTTAGTAAATATGTATTAAGATGGGACTTAAGCATATATTTTCCCCATTTGTAATCTACTTGGGCCTTTATTTAGTGACATTGTCTTTCTTACAAACACATCTCCAACCATCTTCTTTTTATGGAATTGCTATCTTTTTCCTCAGTAATCTCTACTGATCCTGTTACCCTTCAGCATTCCAGGAAAACAATTTTCTATTTTAATAGTGGGCTGCTTCCTTATTCTTTATATGGTTGCCCAGTTGGAATATAGAACTTCAAATCCATTATTATTTATTAATTTTGATGTAATATTAAATTCTGGTCTATTACTCTAAATTTTGTAATCTGATAAAGTCATGTGAAACACTTTTCACTTTTTGGTCTGATCTGATTCAGATGATTCAAAGTAGAATCATGTGAGACTCTTTACTAGGCTGTTTTCTAGAGGTGATTATTAAATATCCTTCAGTTCTCTATTCTTCCTCCACTGAATTGAAGCATCACTGTTTTTTTTTCCTTGCTACACATTTCCTGCCAACTCTCTTCGCATTTTCAAACATGAATTTAAAAGTTTCCTTTTATTAAGTAAAACTGTCCTCTCTTCCCCTCCCCTCCCCTCTCTCCTCCTCCCCTCTCCTCTCCTCTCCTCTCCTCTCCTCTCCTCTCCAATTTTCTAGAATGAACTTCCTTTGATTCCAAAACTGCTTTCAATTTGTTTTAATTTTATGTTAGCTTGTTTAATGTGACACGTGTAACTTCAAGTATTTTTTTCTAAAGACAAATGTAATTTGATGCAGTTGTTTCTACTAATTTAAAAGAAAAGATCCAAGCTTTTTAGCTTTTTTCAGCCATGACCTTCCTCTTCTAAATATCCAATACTTATTCCTTTCTAAACTAGTTGTTTGTACTTCTTGGAAATTCTCCACAGTAGTTTTGGTATGGTAAAATCTTTAGCTGAATTGGATACAAAAAGGTAAGCAGGAGGTTGCATATCTGATTCCACAACTCACAATTTAGAAGACTACAATCACTGACCATAGTTTTTAAGATTGAGAAGCAGTGTGGTATGATTAAAAAAAAAAAAAAAAAAAAAAAACTTAATGCATCACAAACCAGGGTTCAAATCCTAATTGTGTCATTTCTTCCTGTTACCTATATAATCCTATGTAAGTCATTTATCCTCTCCAGGCCTCCATACACTTATTTAATTTGGGGGTTTGGGGGGTGGGTAGATATGTTGAAAAGGTTTACACTAGGCTAGATGCCCTTTAAGATCCCTTCTACCTCTAAATCTATGACCTTAAATCACTCTCTGAGCCTCAGTTTCTTCATGTGTAAAATGGAAGATGATAATAGCCCCTGTATCACAGGGCTGATGAGAAAACTAAATGAGAAAATAGGAATTCTAGCACTTGGTAAACCTTAAAGAGCATGAGCATTATTGCTTAGTCCTCTAAAATGTTCACATCTTTTAATGTGATTTTCAAGTTGTCCTCAGACAACAGACTCCAAGATAGGTCCAAACATGTAATCATCCTGCAGGGGTTCTTGTTGCAACAAGGAAACTCGGTTTGACTTCTGCCTCTGGTACTTACTCTCTTTGTGACCTCTCAGAACCTCAGTTTCCAGATATTTAGCGCTAAAAGAGAACTTAAAAGTCTAGTCAGATCCTTTAGTTTTAAAAATGAGGAAGCTTAAGAGTCAAAGAAGTTAAATGTCTTGCTCTGAGTCAGACAGAGAGGTCTTCTGATTGTTTCATTGCAGCCTGCTGCTAAGAACCTGGCAAGGGAGCATTCCAAGCTGGGAAGGCGGTCTTAGGTGTAGGGTAGAGTGGGAGTGATGAATAGAGAGGTTCGGTCTCCCTAGAAAGTAGATTTACGATACATCCTCTTGTGGTTATAGAAAATGGATCTGGTGTTTTCTTTCCTTTCATTCCTTTACTTGCATTTAATATCTCTTTCTTCTGATAATCTTTCTCCTTTGAGTCATTGAGGAATCTGGAAATGTTACTTAAGACTATTAAGGGATATATTACCCAGGTTCAAGACAGTCCTAAGAGCTGTCATTCCTAGCTGAAAGTATCTAGCTCTAACCAAAGAGCTCCTATTGGAAAGTCTTAGTTCCTAGTATCTTCCAAATTAATGATGATAACATGGTAACTCCAAACTGCATTTAGATTTAGAATGTGAAGATTCAAATCATAAAAACATTTTTTAAAGGGAAAAGATTGCTGATTTGTGTCTGTTGAATTTCTGTTCCGGAAATGACAGGGCCACACTTGCTTTTAAAAAGTGAAACATTTCACATTTTCTAATAAGTGTTTTGGTAAAGACACTATAACATAATGCTGCATTCCACTTTGAAGGGAAAATCTAACTTTTACTTATAAATTCAAGAGAGTCCATAGGAATGATGTGTGGGGAAAGACCCTATCGGGCAGAGGGACGGGCTTTCTTTCTTTTCCTCCATAAACCATGATATGTAACAGTAGAGAAGGATATAGCTTATTGATCAGTTTAAGGCATAATTGATAGAAGAGAGACAGATACTGAAAAGCATAGGATGTTGGAAATGTTTGGATCATTTGATTTGACTCCATTTTACAGATGAGAAATCTGGAGACTACAGAAGTAAAATTATTTGTAATGACACTGCTACATAGGGGCAAAGTATGGATTGAAACCATAGTAATAATAAGTAGCATTTATATGTACTTTAAGATTTACAAGATGTAGAGGTCTGAAACTCTTGAGTTGTTGGACTGAGGTCGATTCAAGCACTTAGGGCTAATTACTGATTGGACAATACTCTATGGGCATGTACTTGGAAAATGGTCCTTCCCACTATCCTGTGGTGCTGGCTCAATGATTGGTGTATACAGAGGATTGTAGGAGGGACTAAGGGGTGGAGTAAGACTGGCCAGAATCACTTTGGCTGTAGAGGAGGGAGAAGGTGGTCGTGGAGATTCTGCTTCCATCCTGTTAAATCCTGCGCCTTAAAGACCAAGAATAAAGACTAAGGACTTTTGCTTATCCTGACTCCAGCTGATTCTGGGGTGTCCTAGGTGCTAGTGCAGTCATCACAACAAAACCTTCTGCAAACACTATCTCTTTTATTCTCACAGCAACCCCAAAAGATTGGTGTTATTATTATCTACATTTTGTAGATGAGGAGGCAGACACTGGGGTTTACGATAAGGAGGCAGACACTACGGCTTACCTTAAAAGTCTTTCATCTATCAAAGGTCTAATGCAAGATTTGAACTCAAATCTTCCAGATTCCATACTCCATCCACTTTTCCATCTAATTTTTTAGCTGTCAGTTATAGAAAAAAATTGGGTCAGCCACACTGTTTTTCGATTTTCCTCAAAAAGAACACAGGAGAGCTTACATAACATATAAAGTATTATACTGTATCTAAACTTATCCTCTCTCTTCTCCTAGGTGTTCTACCCCAGCAGAGATGGTACGAAGATCCCAATGTTCATTGTACATAAGAAAGGAATTAAATTAGATGGCTCTCATCCTGCTTTCTTATATGGCTATGGGGGCTTCAATATATCTATTACACCAAGCTACAGGTAAATGTGGAATGTTCTTGAGACTCAACAGTCTTATGTCTTATCCTAATTTATAGATCTCCATAGAAAGACCATGACACAGTGTTAGATTTGATAACATTTAAAGATAAGTAAAAGGTATTTTCATTTGGGGACTTTTTAAGGTCATTTTATTCAGATGTTCTATTACCTGTGAATTTAATAATCATGTTAGATAATTGTTTCCTTTCCCTGGTAAAAATTAAGCATTTCCTTTTGACTTAGAAGTGTTTTTAATGAGTTTTCTAATGTTTTGCTTTGGTTTTTTTTTTTTTTTTTTGAACACTGTCATTTTTGACATGTAAAGAACAGTAGAAATACTTTTAATGGAAGGATTTATTCTGTAGAAAATCGAAAGCTGAATAATTTTTTTATAGAAATCTAATTTCTGTCCTCTTCTTTTGTTCCAATATGATTGCATCATGGGATCATAGACTGAGAGCTGAAAGGGACCTAGTTCTTTGCTAGTTCTTCCCCCTTAATTTATAGATAGAAAATCTGGATTTAAACCCAGGTGCTCTTTTTATTGTACCACTTACATTTGAGGGGAAAAGTCATAACCCAGATTATTGATAATAGCATGATTACAAACTTTACAGTCAGTGGTAGCAACCACTTTAATGCACATTTATTAAAGTGTACCTTGCAGAAAATAGTAAGCAGGGACATACATTACCTTATTTCTATACATTTCACATCTTCAACTTGCAACTTATTTAAGAAAGAATATCTTTACTGTATTCCCATTTGTTAAACTCGGGAAATGAAAAATCTTTACTTTGTTACTTTACTCTTACTCATTTGGACTCATGGTATTTAGGAAGACCTTGAGAAAAGAGGTTTATTCTGAAGACTTTAAAATAGGCAGAACTGCAAATATTTTTATGATTTTGGAAGAGAATTATTTGGGAATAGGTTTTCACTTGGTGTTGTGATGGACAGTTTTTGGTTTCATGTGCTATGAGCACAAGTATTTTATGACCAGTCCAGGGCTTTGTAACCTTTTTTGTATGATTTGACCCTATTAGCAGTCTGATGAAGTTAAGGCTCTCTCTTTTCAGAATAATGTTAAATACCATTAGTTAAATATGTAAGATGACAAAGGAAAGGCAATTTTATTCAAACATAGTTTTTAAAATATTTTTCAAAGGAGTTCCCAAACCCTAGGTTAAAACCCCCTAGATTAGAGTATATCCTGATAGACTCCCTAGAATGACCATCTGGGCTTCTGGACAAACAACATTTCATTTCCCTGAAGGTAATGAACCTCTTTACACAAATGGTGATCTTTCATGGTTTTCTGCCACCTAACCCAATGCTCAGTAAATAATTGTTGACTGAATTCAACTAGTGAACATTGCCAACTTAAAATAAATTCTTTACTTTGCTTTTCAAATTTTTTCTCACTTATTTTATACATGGATGCTTTTATGTATGTATACATACACATACATATATGTATATATGTGTATATATAGAAAACATTTATACTCCTAATTTGAATCTGATTCCACAACTCAAAATTTAGCGGTCTTTAAAAAAAAACAAACAGGATTTTCTGATTGGATCAAATAACCACTTATTAAAGCCTTCTGTCTTCCCAAAAATTTTTATAGGCAACAACAAAAAAGTCAAAGAACCTGTCAGTGATGAGACTTATTTGCTTTGTTCAAACATTCCTAATTTATTGACTCCAGAAGTTTTTACCATTTCAAAATGTGTGGGACTTTAGAAATCTTCTAACTTAAAAAACAAATTTGGCATTATTTATCTCTCTAACTGTCCAAGTCATAGGCACTAAATTGCTAGTCTAGAATCTTCAAGTTTATATATTTGGACTTCTAGTTTGGGTACAGGCTCTGGATTATCTGCTTGGTGATAAGGCTATGTCCTCCTTGTAGTACAACCTTAATGTAGTAGTTCCCTGATGTTTTTCTATCATTGGGATCTGAGGAACACCATTCACTGTTGGCATGCCCCTGCAAAGAAAATGATGTTTTACATAATAGTTATACACTTTAGTAACACTAAGAATCTTTTATTAAACCCTTCTGATCATCTAATTTCTAATATTTAAGTACATTTTCTATGCAGAGCATTACCATTTTTCTATTTAAATTTTCGGATAACATGGAATTCATTATTTTATGATTCTTCTCCCATTATTTCTGTGAATATTTTCTAGTACTTCTTTTTAAAATTCACATTATTCAGGTTTGAGTCATTTTATGTAAGAGACAATTACAGTCTTTTTCTTTTCTCTGCAAACTTGACTTTAATTTCCTGTTTCTTGTAAAAAACAGAATATGTACCTTAAACAGGTGGTTTGCTTTTTTGTTCTTAAATAAAAGACCTTTATACTCAATTATTTGGAATTCAGTTTTTTAAAAAATAATTTCCTATCTTTTTTTCCTCTCTTAAAACATGAATTTCAGTTCCTCGGTTTTCCCACTCTCAAGCACTGACCTTTGGCTAGATTATAGGATATTTTTTGAAATCTATACAACATCCTTGCAATCTATGTCCCCTTCTGTGATTGGTGTTGTAAACTCTATGACTACCACATTGTGAATTTAGGTTAGACCATCCATTCCAACATAGACTATGAAGCCAAATTCAAGTAATTACTATTAAGTAGCATTACCATTTATTCACAACTTTATATTAAGTGTCTGGCATTATGCCGTTTGTTGGGATGTGATGATTAAAGAAGTTGCTTTGCAGTTTCTTGGGGGTGATCCAGTCTAACAGGTAATCTGTTCTGCTCAGTGTTTGTCGCTCCAAGTAATCTCTTATATCACTCTCTGGACCTTAGAATCTAATAATACAGTCACTGTCTATGTGATAAAACTATAGTCCACTTTTGATGGGATATTGTATCTATGAAATGAAATTTGATTCAGTTTGTGATAGATTGTATAAGGTCTTGAATTTCATATGAAATACAGTATTTGGATTTTGTGTAATAGGTATTTAGGAGCTACTTTTTGAATGAAGAACAATGTCCTATTAACATAAAATTTCAGACAGGAGAATTCTAAGTAAAGATGTCCAGCAAATAGTTGGAATGTGGGACTGGAGTTATAACCTAAAAAGAAGAAACACCATGTGTCTTAACTCTCTAAAGTGCCTATTTTAAATATATACTTACTAAATATTTGATAAATTCTCTAAAGTAGTAAAGTATATTAGGAGCAAAATGCATAAAACTTCTGGAAAAAATATTAATAATGACCTAATGAATTCTAAGGAAATCTTTGCTAAGACTTCTAACTGCTAGCATTATTTAATGCATCCAGTTATAAATGCATAAAAAAAAAATACATTGTTTGACCCAGTAGTCCCTGTGTCATATTCATACCTAATACTTTATGAAGTATTCATTACAATTCTGCATAGTGATATATTTTTCAAATATAGAGAAATGAGAAACACTAGATCCTCAAATGGAAATTCATGACTGTGCTTTATAGCCAGATATCACTCAGGAACAATTGGATAATCTGATCAAATTGTATTTCATACAATCATTCTGAGTTCCACATTTAAATAATGCCACATGCCACAAAGTTTTTGTTGTTGTTGTCGTTTAGATATGGTTTTTAATTTTGAGAGGAAAGGAAGTAACACCAGCAGCTAGAAAAATAATTAAGATAATTGTTTTTATTGTTTGTTTGTTTCACAGTGTATCCAGGCTTATTTTTGTGAGGCACATGGGTGGTGTGCTAGCAGTAGCTAACATTAGAGGAGGGGGTGAATATGGAGAGACATGGCATAAAGGTAAGATGCTTCCCCTACCAAAAAAGAATGGGTTCCAAATAAGAATGACAGTTTGATTTTTTACTTTTTATTTTTCTCCTCCTACTCCTTCTTCAACTTAATTCAGCTAGACAAAGGAAATATATACATCTCATCTATCCACACTTGCTCCTTTTTATTAAACTAACATTTCCTACATATCGTTTTATAGTGGGACTATACAATAACTAAGTTTCAGAGTTATTTCTTCAAAAAGTAACTAAAATGGTTTTCATTGTTGCTTTTTAAAAAACTTAAAAATCATATAAAGTAGACAGTAAGCTGGAGCTTGGCTTTAGAAACTTTCTCTAGAATAAACTGAGATTTGGTGAAAAGCTAGAACTGGCCCAGTGGTTGTTCATTATATAATGATCATGTCTGTAGTTTGATAAATCTGAATTAAATTTTTTTTGAAAGTTGATTGATAATTGAATTAAGTTAAAAATGGAGTCACTTTAAAATATTTACTTCTGTACTGCAAATGAATTTACTTCTGTACTGCAAATAATATATCTTAAAGCTAAGTAATCATAGCGGATTCATTTTTTTCCCCATGATTTTTTATGAAAATCTTAACATTTATGTTAATATGTTTTAAAAATTTCTTATTTCTGTTGCTTTATCTTTAATTGAATTTTTGCAGAAGTGGTTCATTTTAGATGCATAATTAGGTAGGTATCTACTTTTTGTTCATTTCATAGGTGGCTTTGATGTTCCTTTGAGAATATGCCTGTGAATTTTGAACTTTGCCCAAAACAGAATATCTGGAGTAATGCAGTAAACTTTTCTCTTTTTCATTTATTATTTTCTCTGGTCTTATACTTAAGGGAAATGGCTTGAAAAATGAAAAAGTCCCAAATCTCAGAAGAGGCATATTATTAGCCCTCTTTATTCATTTGCAACAATAAAAATATTTGAAGTGGTTGCCTTTTCCCCCCAAGGACCTGAGAGGTTACAGAACTTTAAAGTGATGTTGAAAATTATGTTCTTGACTCAAGTATATCAATCCCTATATATAAAACAGCTTCTACTATATCTTCATTTAAATGTTATTCCATCACCCCAGATTTATCAGGCCTTAAATCAAATTCCCCATTTTTCCTCTATCTCCAACTCAAAGACATCACTCCCTCTCTCATGTTGGAGAAAAGGGCAAAAAATCCTGGGGTACACTTAAACAGAAATGAGGGAGGATGTTAACTTGTCTGAAACTACAAAAACAACATGGAGAAATGTGGTCATAGGAATCCTATTCTCCTATTCATTAATATTGGTGTAAATTTCTGACTAGATTTATGAATGGCCTAACCTTGAAATTATATGAATAAGTACTTAAGTAAAAAGATACTGATAGAATTACAGACTCATTATTATATGTAGTACTAAAAGGATTTAACATAAAGTAGTGATGGGAGTTGAATGTGGCTAGAGAAAATTTCCATAAGAGATTTTTCAAGACTATAGATTATCAAAGAGTTTCTGGATAAAGAGATGTCTGAAATTTTTGTCCATATTCTTCCAATTCCCTGAAGAAATGAGGGGATGGAAGTTAATAACAGGAATGACTCATATTCATATATGATATAAGTGATTTACAAAAAATTTCTATCCAGAACACCTCTTTGGGTTAAGTAATACACAGTTCCAAACTTAGACAATTCATTAAATAAACACAATTTACACTGATCTTGCTCTCGAAGGAGAGATCATAGACAAATTATACTTCCCAAATTATGGTATTAATTTTGCTAAATAAGAAATCTGTGAATCCAGGATTTTTGAACTTTGCATATTTGAATTTTTGTTTTATCATTTGAGTTTGGATTCTGCAAAGTAGTAATGTTTTTTCTTTTTTCTTTCTGAAGTAGTAATGTTTTTCTTTGAAAACTGCATCCTCTCATTTATCCTTCTAAGTATCCTGATAGTGAGTAGATTACTAAGCTTGGAGCCAGACAACTTGAGTTGGAATCCTGCCTCAAATATTATCTTAATAATCATAAGCAAACCACAACCTTCCTTTAATGTCTTCAATGTACACAATAAGGAGAATAATACTGACACAACCTTTATTTTGCTTGTATTCTTTCAGACATTAATCTTGCATGTGAATTAAAAATTATTAGATCTGAAAGATACGATACAATCATGGATTTAATCAGTCAGTCAAAAGGCATTTCTTAAGTACAAGCAGTGTGAAATTTTTCAGTCATGTATTTTATTGCTCATTTAGCCTCTTTCTAAATGTAATATTTGTTGTAAAAACAAATAGCTACCAAAAAGCTTTAGAACTCTAATGCAGTGGATAAACACAATTTCAGAGGGCTGATGAAGCATGCTACCCATCAAAGTTATGGAAGAATGATGCACTCAGAGATGCAGAATTAGACATCGATTTTCAGATAACCATTGTGGGCATTGATTGATTGTGTATTTGTTACCTAGGTTTTATTTATTTTTTTTCAATTAAGGAGGGCACAAAAGGTATGACAGGGTTGCCCTCTCCCATTCCCCATCCCCTCAAAAAAAAAAGAAAAAGGCAAGAGTATTTTGCACTGAAGCATTTTTTTTGAATGCACAGAAGAGAACAGAAGGAAGGTGGCCTAAAAGTATCAGAGACAAGTAGGATAGTATCAAAAACTACATGCTGAACTAACATTGTATTTAAAATGAAAAGCAAGCTACAAATAATAGAAATAAATTTTATGCACAATTTTTTGTTGTTGTTCTGTTCATATGGAAACTTTCATTTTAATTCACATTCTTTTTAAAAGAATTTATAATGTTTTTCTTTTTTCTTTCTGAAGTAGTAATGTTTTTCTTTGAAAACTGCATCCTCTCATTTATCCTTCTAAGTATCCTGATAGTGAGTAGATTACTAAGCTTGGAGCCAGACAACTTGAGTTGGAATCCTGCCTCAAATATTATCTTAATAATCATAAGCAAACCACAACCTTCCTTTAATGTCTTCAATGTACACAATAAGGAGAATAATACTGACACAACCTTTATTTTGCTTGTATTCTTTCAGACATTAATCTTGCATGTGAATTAAAAATTATTAGATCTGAAAGATACGATACAATCATGGATTTAATCAGTCAGTCAAAAGGCATTTCTTAAGTACAAGCAGTGTGAAATTTTTCAGTCATGTATTTTATTGCTCATTTAGCCTCTTTCTAAATGTAATATTTGTTGTAAAAACAAATAGCTACCAAAAAGCTTTAGAACTCTAATGCAGTGGATAAACACAATTTCAGAGGGCTGATGAAGCATGCTACCCATCAAAGTTATGGAAGAATGATGCACTCAGAGATGCAGAATTAGACATCGATTTTCAGATAACCATTGTGGGCATTGATTGATTGTGTATTTGTTACCTAGGTTTTATTTATTTTTTTCAATTAAGGAGGGCACAAAAGGTATGACAGGGTTGCCCTCTCCCATTCCCCATCCCCTCAAAAAAAAAGAAAAAGGCAAGAGTATTTTGCACTGAAGCATTTTTTTTGAATGCACAGAAGAGAACAGAAGGAAGGTGGCCTAAAAGTATCAGAGACAAGTAGGATAGTATCAAAAACTACATGCTGAACTAACATTGTATTTAAAATGAAAAGCAAGCTACAAATAATAGAAATAAATTTTATGCACAATTTTTTGTTGTTGTTCTGTTCATATGGAAACTTTCATTTTAATTCACATTCTTTTTAAAAGAATTTATAATGTTTTTCTTTTTAAATTATAATGAAATATTGTAATAAATTGTAAAAAAAAAAAAAAAAGGTCATAATAAAATATTGCACTTTGAAAAGTTTTTCTATATGTTTTTAAGTGATGATGTTAATTTTTGGGTAGGGTCATTTCAAAAACCTGTATAGCAGAATCTGAGGTGCAAGCATGTTAGTGGTATTTGCAACCCACTTTTTCCATAATGCAAGCATTTTATTATTTAGGACTCAAGAAATCATTGGGAAAGAAGGGTACCAAATTATCTCATCATTTCCTTGAGTTAAATTTTTTTTCTACTTTTTTTTTTTTTTGGAGTTTCTTTTTACTACATGATATTATGAATTCTGTGGAATTAACTCTCGATATTTTTCCCTTCCTTCTCTGCTTTTGATATATTATAGGTGGTATCCTGGGCAAAAAGCAAAACTCTTTTGATGATTTTCAGTGTGCTGCAGAATATCTTATTAAGGAAGGTTACACTTCACCAAA
Source organism: Antechinus flavipes (assembly GCF_016432865.1). Lineage (NCBI taxonomy): Eukaryota > Metazoa > Chordata > Mammalia > Dasyuromorphia > Dasyuridae > Antechinus > Antechinus flavipes. Next base: position 282,112,692 of record NC_067401.1, on the reverse strand, counting down.
GAGATTAACAATTAATGGAGGCTCAAATGGAGGACTTTTAGTGGGTAAGATTTATTTTTCTTATTCATTGTAAGTTTTCAGAGAATCTTATTCAAGGGCACTCTTCAAATTATCCTAGTCAGTGGAGAGCAGAAATACAAATAATCTAAGATGGCAAGCAATTAAAAAACTGTTTACAATATTTTAGAGTTTATATATTGGCATAGATAAAATCATTTCATATTCATTTATGTAACACCTACTGTGTGCCAGGTAATATTCAGGACACTGGGGATACAAAAAAAGGCAAGTCCAATATTCATTAAATTATACCATACTGCCTTTCCTAAAATTAGCATGTATAGAATTTGAATATGATCTTTAATTGATGTTACCTGCCAATATATGCTGAAAATCTACAGAATGCAAGAGCTGAAAAAAGGTACCTTATAAATAATATAGCCAAATTGTTCTTATAAGTTGGGAACAGAGGCAATGCTATAGAAGCTACCTTAATTTTACAGAAGGATCGACAGAATAAATCATATAAAATGTTAAAAACTGAAAGGGAACATAGAAATCATTTTGTTTTACCTACCCTCATTCCCCACTCCCTATTCCACCTCATTTTTTTTTTTTTTTTTGGTAAGTACAGAAAGGTAAAACCTAAGGGCACACAACTATTTTAATGGGCCAGCAACCCCCTACTCCAGCTATAGCAAATGTCAAGTGTTCCATTTCCTTATTTCCATCTTAAATATGTTCCATTCCCCTAAAAACAGTTTGGTTTTTTAAAATGTATGCTGTAACTTAAACTCTTTGATACTAATATTAAAAAAAGTTAATTTATTTGAATTACTCCTTTTTAATAATAGCTTTTTCAAAATATATGCAAAGATAGTTTTCAACATGCATCCTTGCAAAACTTACGTTTCACATTTTTTCCCTTCTTCCCATCCTCTTCCCCAAGACAGCAAGTAATCCAATATAGATTAAATATATGTAATTCTTCTATATATTTCCACATTTATCATGCTGCACAAGAAAAATAAGATCAAAAAGGAAAAGAAAATAAAAAAGAGCAAGTAAACAACAACAAAAGTGACAATACATGTTGTAAGTCACATTTAGTCCTCACAGTCCTCTTTCAGGTGTGAGTATGAAAGAGCAAATGGCACTCTGTCAGAAGTCGGTTAGAATTTCTGAATCTCCTCATTGTTGAAAAGAGCCAAGTCTATCAGAGTTGATCATCACATAATCTTCTTCTTGTTGTATACAATGTTTTCTTGGTTCTATTCCCTTCACTTAGCATCAGTTCATGTAAATCTCTCCAAGCCTTTCTGAAGTCATCCTGGTGATCAAAGAAAAGGATTTTTTAGAATTGCTTTGTTTAAGTATAACCTATTTTCAGATCAGTAGGATTTATAAAAATACAAATGACACAAGACAGATAACTGTGATAAAGGTAACACTAGGTAGCTTGTCTTCTGATCATGAGGAGCACAGTTTGCCATGGATCTATTTGAGAGGCAGCTGATCTGGGAGCCAGGAAGACCTGAGTTACCTCTAATATATACTTGCTATATGACCCTGGGCAATCTTTCCAGTTATAGGGGGTATACATTAGCAGGAGAAATATCCTTATCCAGGTATTCCCTGTAGTAATGGAATTGTAGTTTCATTTCCTTTCCCTATCATAATATAATATGTAAGTAATCATCCGTAAATAAACCCGATATTTAATTAAATTGTACTTCGTTTTTTAAGAAAAAAACTTATGAATAATTTTACATATAGCCATCATATAAATTATCCTGTTTTAAGAATCTTTAAGAATTTATTCTCAATTCAGCTATGAATTTTCTTATATCAGTTTCTCTAATATTATGCCATGTGCTTAATTGATTCATTAAAATGTATTTTTCAGCTTTCTATTGCTTTTTTTAATCCTAAAACAGTTTGGACACCTTACAAAAATAATCAGCATTTCATATGTAATAACTTTATTGGTATTTCAGTATTACACATATTATGTCAGTCTCTTTAAGATCATGGAATAATTATATATGCAAAATACTTATAATTTCTTTGTTCAGCTTTGATAGTTTGAGATTATTCATAATAGAAATATCTTGTGTATCTTATTGATGTCCGTGTGTGTGTGTATTTTATCACTCTGGCTATCAGGTCTTTTGGAAGGTGAAAGTAAAGACCAGTAGGGACTTTTGTGGTTTGTGGGATTTTTAGAAGATAAATGGGAAAGTTTTAGGAAGAACATTTAGAGAACAAATCAGACAAGTTCAGATAGTTTGAATAGGAACTACAGATTTTCACATATCTGGATTGGTCTTAAGTAACCCATATGTAAGACATGGATTTAAATGGCATGTATAAATTTCAGTGTGCAAAGGTTGAGCACAAGTCTTTAAATTTCTTAGCTTTAAAAGCATGATAATTTTTAAAGGTTATCCTTCATTCCATTTTCTAAATTAATAGAAAATTTTAATTCCTCCTGCAAAATAAATTTATGAATCTTATCCATTTCCTCCCATTCTGCTTCCCCATAGTCTAATAAAAGTAAAAATGTATATTTCTATAGTAATTAAAGTTAAAGTTGTACAAAAGCTTTATAAGTATCGTTCTTTTTAACAATTAATAAAAATGTATTCTTCTCTGAATTTGATGTCATGGATCTGAAAAATTAAGTGATTTCAGCAAAGGCATAAATTTTCTTGTGGTATCCACTATTTCTTTAAATATCTATGACCTGTCTCTCTTTGAAATTTTTAAACAGTAACAGTGTTTGGTATGGAGAATGCCTAAAAATCAAATCAGTGTGTACCTAGCATAACAGGTTCCATGTTTAGTCAAACCTTTCCCTCCTGATTCCATTTCTTCTCTGAATCCCATATCCCCTCCATTGTTACTAACCTTTACACAATCCTCTTTCTCATTGTTAAGGATGAACTAAAGATCATTCTGTCTCCTTAGTCAACTCTTCCAGAGCCTTCAGCTCTCTTCCTATGTGGCCAGCTTCCTTATTAAAAGAAAGATCTTTCTGGGTGGGTAGAGTACAGAAGAAAGAATAATAACTTGAAGAATGAAAGAGAAGAGAAAAAGATAATGCAGGGAAAACTGTACAACAAAAGGATGACTGGCAAAGAGGAAATTGAAGGAGTTGCATTAAGGTCAGAGTCATTATGAGAGATAACAATGGCTAGACTAGATGAGAGTAAAAGAATCAATCACTAAGTATTAATTGAGTGTTCCTAGCACTGTGCTAAGAACTGGAAATATAGTATACAAAGTATAGTATACAAATGTACCTACATTGTAGGTACAAAGAAAGGAACATCATAGGGGTAAGGAGCAAAGGAGAGAAAAAATAGCAATATCAAAGGATAAACTACATGGATTGGTCTACTGGAAAAACAATAATGACTAGGTATTAGGAGATCTGAGGTTAAAATTTAGCTTGTCCTCTAGCTACCTGATTAAGCTTGGTTAAATGATGTAATCCCCTGGCTTCAGTTATCTAATTTGTAACATGACTGGATTAGATCAAATAATTGGAGATTTCTTTCAGCCTGAAGTTCTGTGAGCTGCCAAAAAGGGTCATAGTCACAGCCATTGGACTCTGAACCATATTTTATTGTTTTGTGATAATTGTTGGGTAACTTGAGACTCAGTTGGTCTGCCTTTCTTTCTTTTAGCCGCTTGTGCTAATCAACGCCCTGACCTCTTTGGTTGTGTCATCGCCCAAGTTGGAGTAATGGACATGCTAAAGTTCCATAAGTATACCATTGGCCATGCCTGGACCACTGACTATGGTTGTTCCGATAAAAAAGAACACTTTGAATGGCTTAGCAAGTAAGATTCTTAAGTTTCATTTTTTATCCTATAGTTAATGTTTTAATTTATGGTTTTGAAGTGAGTCTTTTCTCTAATAACCTTTTAAAAATATTTATTTATACTTTTTAAAAATATTGCTTTCACTTCCCAATAGCTACTCTCTCTCTCTCCTGTTGCACTTTTTCCGCCAAGAGAGTACTCCTCCTCCTTTGATGCTTTTGCCTGACAAAATAGGCTTACTTCTCTAGTCAATCCCCTGCCCTTTTGCCAAGAAATCCAATAACAGTTTCCTCATTTGTCTTTGGAGTCAAGATTAGCTACGGCATTTATTAGATTTTTCATACAATGGGTACACAGTTTATTGCATTCACTTTTCTTAATCTTCAGTATTGAGGAGCAAATCCAGCCCTAGATTTTAAGGAAAGTAGATCTTTTAGTGCTAAAAGAAGAGCAAAGGCCGGGCACGATTTTCTAGGTAGATCTCAGGGGAGTTCTGATGTTCGTTTCCCTGATGATCTTGTCTAGATTTATAATAGACATTGCTAAGATTCATTTCTTCTTCCCATGCTGCAACTTTAAAGAGAAAATAGAAGAAATAAATTCCCAATAAAAGCATAAAGATGCACACATATATCAATATTACTTCCCAAAAGCCTGTAGAAAAACAGAAAGGTAGCCAGCTCCTTATAAAGAAAACCCACCATACATTGTACTAGGTATATACACACATACTTATATCAGTCAAACATTCATTAAGCATCCACTGTATGCGAGGCACCATGCTTAAGCTCTGGGGATACAAAAAGAGATCCCCCCAAAAGACAGTCCCTACCTTCAAAAGGCACACATTCTAATGGAGGGAAAAACAAGCAAATGGGTATGTTCAACAAACAGTACAAGAAAAATGGGAAATAATGGACAGAGAGAAGATGTTAAAAAGAGAGGTTGAAAAAAGTTTACTCTAGAAGGTGAGATTTTAGTTGGGACTTAAAGGAAGCTAAAAAATAGAAATGAGGAAGAATAGCATTCCAGGCATGGATGACAGCCAAAAAAACTGCCTGAAGCCCAGAGTTGGAATATTTTATTCATGGAACAGCCAACAGGCCAGTGTCACTGGGTGAAAGAATATGTGGTGGATAGTCAGGGGAAGAAGGTAGAAAAGAAGGAGCTAGGTAATCAATGTCTTTGAATGCCAAACGAGGATTTTGTGATGGGGATCCATGGGAATTTATTGACTAGGAGAGTGATGTGGTCCGATCTCTGCTTTAGGAAAATCATTTTGTTGACTGAATGGAGGATGGAGTGGAGAGAGGCAGACTCATAAACAGGCTATTTCAGTAGTCTAGGTATGAGGTAATAGGGACATACATCAGGATGGTGGCTGAATGTAAAGTAAAATAGAGTAAAGTAGACCAATAAAAACAAGAAATTTTATAACAATAATACTAAAAATGGCAACAATAAGCCAAATGTTATTTAATCACAGTGATTGCTCTTGATCCTAGAGAAGAAATTGCTCCTCTCTTCTCATTAGAAAGGTAGGGAATTGTGGTGTAATTTTGTATGCGCTGTCGGTCTTGGTAGATGTATTTATTGTTTTTGCTTAACTGTTTTTCTTTGTTACACAGGAAGACTTCATTTTTGTAGGAAAAGGATAGGATATTAGAGAAGAAAATAAGGAAAAAGTGAAAGGAAAAATCACAGATATTTACAAAAACCTTTGTATAACATCACACACACACACACACACACACACACACACACACACACACTCTCTCAATAAATATTTATTAAGCATTTCCTATGTACCTAGTGGCCTCCATGTTCAAGGCCCTAGGCTTTATTCTGAGAGAGAAAGATCAAAACCAAGCAAACAAACCAAAAATAATCTTTGCCCACAAGAAGTTTACAGTTTACTGTTAATTTTGCCTTGAATTTCAAGTCATTTGTTCTCATGACATTTTCAGAGAATCAGGGGTGCAGCATTTGACAGTGAGAGCTTATAGAAGAAGAAATATGGAGGGGGAGAATCTTTAATTTCTTCCTGAATATTGAAGGCTAAGGAAATACAGAAGAAAGGAATAGACAAGAAATATAGGAAAATTATTTCATTCCTTCCCAAGCCTTTCTATATATGTATTGAAATATAACTTATTCAGTGTCATTATTAAAGAGATTAGAAATTTATCTAGTTCAACCTCAGTTCTATCCATATGCAAAATGAAAAACTGGCAAACATTCTGTGGAAGCCATCCAAGCTAAGGTGTTTGCCTGTTCATTACTCTTATGTTCAGTCACCTGAAGCATAAGCAGTTTGAGAAAAAGCATTATCTACCTAGGAAATATCTAAATATAAATAAGCACTCTAAATTCTACTCTCAGTATCATTTAGAAGTTGTATAACCAGGACAAATAGCATTTACTTTCTGTACCTTAGCTTTCTTTCTCAATAGAGAATAAATTCGCATTAAGTATATTTGATTTTTTAACCCTTCAAACAAAAGAATAAAAGAGAAACACACCTCATTTTTAAATTATTAATTTTGCACTACATTCAGTTGGCATGCCTAATATACAGTAGACAGTCCAATAATGTGACTGGCTTACAATAACATGGTCATTATTTTTATCGACTAAAAAATGTTTCATATGATTCATTAATAAGCCACAGTTGCACAGTTCTCCAGTAGAAAATTATTCATTTCCTTTTTTCTATCTGTGCACATTTACTTTTATAACTACACGTAGCTTTTCTAGGTACAAGTAATAGGAACAGTATTTTGCATATTCAGTTTAGCTTCCAGATTCCATGGTATAAGAGAGAAAGAGAAACTTAAAAGCTCTTAAAATTTTGAACTTATTAAGTATATATCACAAATTGAATAATAATAGAAGTGTTTAGTACTTAGAGTAGCACCTCTTAAAGAAGAAAGAAATTGTAAAAAATAGAAGCTGTCAGCTTCTCAGAGCTCAGTGAAATCAACCCAAAAATTGACTTGCTTGCTTCATGAGATTCTAATCAGATATCACTGGTTTCTTACACCTGATGTTTATCAACATTTCTTTATTTTCCTCAGTTTTTAAATTTTGCTTTCAAGAGGCTATTTTCTCCTAATGCCTAGGAGACAAGTACCTCCTTGGCTAAATTACCTAATTAGGCTAAATTGAAGCAAAATAGGGAAAAGGTGTTATACAGAATTTGAAAATTGGAAGAGTTCCATCAGCCATCTAATCTCAAAAGGCACAAAAGGAATCTCCCCTAGGAACATTAGCTGACACAAGTAGTTCTTCAGCTTCTGTTTAAAGATTCAAACAAAGGGAAAGCCACCTCTCACGGAAGCCCATTCCAGTTTTGAACAACTGGAAGTTTTTCCTAATAACAAGCTTAAATTTGTCTCTTTACAGCTTTCACCCACTCTTCCTACTTCAGCCTTCTGGGGTTAAGCAAGACAAATCTACTGCCTCCACCTGACAGCTTTTTAGACCTTCAGATATTTGGAGAAGGGCATTTTTTTCCTACTGAGTCTTCTATTTTCTGGACCAGAACTACTACATCCCTAGTAACTTCCCCTCATATAAGGGGGAAGCAAAGAAGAAGAGAATTAGCATTTATGTTGTGCCTAAAATAGGCCAGGCACTGTGCTAATTACTTTGCTAATATCAAATTTTATCCTCATAATTCCTTTTTGAGGTAGATGGTGGTATTATCTGCTTTGTACAGTTGAGGAAAGAGAAGCAAATAAAAGGTTAGGTGACTGATCTAAGATCATACAGCTAATATATGTCTGAGAATGGATTTTATTTTATTTTATTTTTTTCATAATTATACCTTTTTATTGACAGAATCCATGCCTGGGTAATTTTTTACAACATTATCCCTTGCACTCACTTCTGTTCTGACTTTTCCCCTCCTTCCCTCCACCCCCTCCCCTAGATGGCAAGCAGTCCTATACATGTTAAGTATGTCACAGTATATCCTAGATACAATATATGTGAGCAGAACTGAACAGTTCTCTTGTTGCACAGGAAGAATTGGATTCAGAAGGTAAAAATAACCCAGGAAGAAAAAACAAAATGCAAACATTTTGTTTGGGTGTAGCTGCTTCTGTCCATCATTGATCAATTGAAACTGAGTTAGAGCTCTTTTTTGAAGAAATCCACTTCCATCAGAATACATCCTCATAGAGTATTGTTGTTGAAGTGTATAATGATCTCCTGGTTCTGCTCATTTCACTTAGCATCAGTTCATGTAAGTCTCTCCAAGCCTCTCTGTATTCATCCTGCTGATCATTTCTTACAGAACAGTAATATTCCATAACATTCATATACCACAGTTCACCATTCTCCAATTGATGAGCATCCATTCATTTTCCAGTTTCTGGCCACTACAAACAGGGCTGCCACAAATATTTTGGCACATACAGGTCCCTTTCTATTCTTGAGTATCTCTTTGGGGTATAAGCCCAGTAGAAACACTGCTGGATCAAAGGGTATGCACAGTTTGATATGAGAATGGATTTTAATTCCAGTAGACCTGTGTATGATACATAACACTGTCTTGCCTCTCTATGAACTCTTTGTAACTCATCAGTAGCATTCTTACAGTGTGGTGAGCAGAACTGAATACAACACTCCAGATGTAGTCCTATGAAGGTAGAATACAGTGGGATTATCACTGTTCATCAATGCAACCCATTCACTTTTTTCTCCATCAAGTCATACTCCTTCTTCAAATTGCATCTTAAGTTTGATAAAATCTTCAAAAATTTTCATAACAACCTGGCTTTCCCTCCACTGTCTTATATTTGTGAAATTTATTTATTTATGGTACCAAAGAATGTTTGATTACTCATAAAGGTAAACTTCTCCTTGTTGAATTTTATCTGATTAGTCAACTCAGTGCTCTATCCTGTCTATGTCTGATCTTTCTATGTCTCCCTCCTTGCTATGTCTATTCCCTCCATTTTCCTTTTGAGATTCTTGACTTTTTGTTCCTCTAGAATCTAGAAGCAAAAATTGAGGTAGGATAGGTAGCAAAAGGTAGGAAGGAAAGGGGCTTACCCAGTGCCTGATTCCAAACTCTACTATAAAGCATTCATTTGCAAAACTGTTTAGAACTGGTTAAACAATAGTGAAGTCAGTTAATGGATAGACTGAAATATTGTATACAGGATGGGAGAATAATATTTATTAATCAATCCCAAAGATGCCAACTACCATGGTAAGAACTCATTATTTGGCAAAATTTGTGGAAAAATTGGAGAGAGTTCTGTAATAAATTAGGTTAATGGAAATAGGCTTTGGACAATAATCTTACAACAATATACCGTAATAAACTCCAGATAGATATAGGACTGAGATATAAAAGGTAATATCATAAACAAATTAGAAGAGAATCAAAGGAGATAACTTTTTGTAACCTTGGATAAAGGAACAATACTAAATAAAATCTTCACAGCAAGTTTCTCTGTGACTCTGGATCCCTGCTGCTAATATAAATTCTGCTCCCCATCCTCAACTGCCCCCTCCCTAAATCCTATTTACTTCATTTTTTCTCCTCCCACAGTATCCTATTCTGTATTTAACCAATCCTTCCACTATGCTCTCTGAAATGCCTGCTCCATGTTTATTAAATTTGCTTTCCTCTCAAATCTTTTCCTTTCGTTTTCTATCTTCTAGCACTGAGACATGGCTCCTTCTTGAAAACCCTTTTTCATCCCTGCAACCTTTTTATTACTAGGTGAACTTCACATATTCCCTGGATTCACTGATCACGTTGGGGAAGTTGAAATGCTTTGTGCTCCCTTATTCTCTATCCCTTCTAGACTTTCCTGTTGAAATCTTTGTTCCTTTGAGATTCACATTATTTAATTTACCAATCAATTCTGTTCCTGCTAACTATTATCCTTTGACCTTTCTCTCCCTCTTTCCCTTTCTTCCCTTGATTTCCCACCTTCCCTCCTGTTCTGTATCACCAACTTCTTTTTGTACATCTCAGTGAACAATTCAAATTCTTACTTGTTTCTTTCCAATTCCTAGCCTCACATTAAGGGACTTCATCATTCATCTTGATGTTGCCTTAATTATCATAGTTTTTCAGTTCTACTTTTCCACTTCACCTCAGCTATACACAAAAGTAGCCGTATCCTTCATCTTGCCACTACCCACAAATGTTCCACTTCTATGTTCATGAGCTCCAAAATTTTCTTGATCTGATCATAACTTTTATCATTCTCTCTTTTCTTATATAACATAATTTTTAAGTGTTCTTTAATCTGTTCATTCCTTAATTGTTTCTCAAATCATCACCCTTGCACTAATTATAATTTTCTGTCCTAATAACTTTAGTACCTTGGTGAATCAGTTTAACTCTATGCTGTCCAATACATAAATCTCTTGCCTCCTCTGCCCATCTTAACTTGACAAACCCCAATCTTGGATAACTCACTACATTTACTTTATTTCTTTCTGAAAGGAGATGGACAAAATTATAAAATTGGCTTGATGGGTTCCACTACAAATTTATATTATGTATTCTCAACTGGGCTTTCACTGCAAGCAAGGTGCACTTCAAAAATCCATTTAGTAGTCCACTCATCTTATAGTGTTTATTCCAGACTTTGACATTTCTTTCCTCAAGCCTCTCACAAAATCCCCTCATATACCCAGTTTAGGACCTTGCTTATATAATTCACTGAAAATTTTGAAGGCATTTACTGAGAGTCCTCTTTTGTCCTCCTTTTTATATCACTCATTTATCTTCTCTAAATATTTCCTTCATCTCGCTCTCCCATAAAGAGGTAGCAGTTAGCCTTAATATCACTTCCCGAATTCTCCAGCAGATTCCCTACCCTCATTTCACTCTTTCTGTATCTACTGGCTCATACTTTGCTGTATATAAACATACTTATACTTTCTCCATTCTTTAAAAAAAAAAAAAAATAGAAAAAGCCATCACTTGACCTAACCATTCCTGATAGCTACTATCCTTTCTCTCTTCTCTACCTTGTGGACAACTTTCACTGCTTTCTTTGATTTATTATTTAGTATTTTCCCCCTAGTTAGATGTAAAACAATTTTTAATATTTGTTTTTAAAACTTTGAGTTCCAGATTCTCTCCCTTACTTCTTCCCCATCCCCATTCCCCCGTCATTGAGAAAGTGCATGCAAAGTCATGCAAAATATTTCCATAAAAGTATCTCACTTGCTTTCTGATGTATGTATGTGTGTGTGTGTGTATACGTGTGTACGTACACAGAGAGAGAGAGAGAGAGAGAGAGAGAGAGAGAGAGAGAGATACATTATATAGTCAAATATGTATATGAGCCTACAATCTGATCTCATTATTCAAGAACAGCAGTAGTGAAGTGCATTGAGTGCTGGGCGCGGAGACAGAAAGATTCATCTTCCTGAGTTCAGAATTAGCCTCTGACTTTTAATAGCCATGTGACCCTAGCCAAGTCAATTAACCCTGTTTGTCTCAGTTCTCTCATATGTAAAATGAACTGGAGAAGGAAATGGCAACCAATCCTGTATATTTGCCAAGCAAACCCCAAATAGGGTCACAAAGAATTGAACATGAGAAACTACCAACCAACAAAACTCATTAAACTAAAGCTGTCCTGCCGTCTTGTATCAACTGTCTTTTGTGCATTTCAGATTGGAAATTTCATTGCTATCTCAGACTTGCCATACCAGAAACAGAAATCCCCATCTTTCCTCTTAAACCCTCCCTATTTCTCAGCTTTCAAAGCTGTCAAAGGCAATCAAGGTCACAACTTCTGTCATTCTTTGTGACTCCGTGACCCCATTTATCCTACCTGCTGTTAAATTTATTGTTTTTATTTTAACAATATGTGTTTTCTTCACTAATACAGACACCATGCTTATCATCTTTTTGCTAGACTATTGTGATGGCCTTCTAAATTCATCTTCCTTTCTCATCTCTTCCCATCCAGTCTGACCTCTACTCAGCTGCCAAAGTGATCTTAAAGCATAGATCTGACCATATTAGTCCCTACTCAAAAAACATCTATTCAGAGTGAAATTATAGACTCCTTTCTTTGACATTTAAAGCTCTTTATAGCTTGTCTCTCTCTGAATACTTTTGTCTCTGTAGTCCACTATGCTAACTCTGTAGCCCACTCTGTAGTCCAACTATGCTAACTTCACCGATCTTCCAGACACAAAATACTTAATCTCTCAGTTCCATACATTTGTACGGGCTATATTCCCTGCAACTAGAATGTTCTCCCTCCTCGACTTCCCACTCCCTATCTTTCCTGGCTTCCTTCAAGATAAAGCTGAAACTGTACAAAGACTTTCCTGATCTATTCACCACCAGTTCCAGTTCCTTCTTTCTCTTCCATTTACTCTGTGTATGTCTTATTTCAACATATTTATTTGTATATTGTCTTTCCCTTTAAGATATGAATATCTTAAGAGCAAGGACAATGGTGGTAGTTGTGTTGTTTTTTTTCCACTCACTTTCTTGAATTTTCAGTACTTTAAACATGATATATGGCATACAAAAATGTTTAATAAATGCTTGATGACTGACTAATAAAGGTCTGATATCTAAGATAAATAGATAAGTAATTCAAAGCTGGAATAGAATAGTTATTCTGCATCGATAAATAGTAAAAAGTTATTAAAGAATTCCAAACTATCAACAACTATATAAAAATTTTTGCAGGTTACTTATAATAAAAGAAATGCAAATCAAAACAATTCTGGGTATTGGTGAAGGGCTTTGGTTTAAAAAAATAAAACTACTAATGTACCAGTCAACTAAGAGAATTCCTATCATTTAAGGAATAACTTAAGTTATGGTATAGGAATAGCATAGAATGTTGTTACTAGAGGAAATAATAAAGGGGGTAGATTTAGAGAACCTGGGAAGATTTGCATGCACTAATGAGGAGTGTAGTGAACTAAACTCAGAACACTTGTTGGGTATAATCACTACAACATTGTAAAGAAAAACATCCTTTAAAGATTAAAGAACTCTATTCAGTACTGGACAATAGCCACCTAGGAGTACAGAGGACTGATGATGAAGCATGCCACCTACTCTTTGATAGAACCATAGAGCTGCAAAATGAGACATACATTTTTGTATTTGGTCATTGTCTGCATTCATTTTACTTGATTATGGTTATGTTATACCAAAAAAAAAAGAAGAAGAAAAGAAAAGATTTTGTGTTTAAGAATGCAAAAAAAAAAAAAAAAAAAAAGAAGGAAAAAATAGTCACATATATTTTTTTACTTGCTCAAAAGAGAACAGGATAAAATTCAGAAAGAGATAAAAGAGGACAACTTTAAGACTAAAGTACATTAAATTTGTGTGTGTGTGTATTTAAACAAGGCATAATAGATATTTGTGATTTCATATAAAAGCCATCGTTTTTTGTTCTACATGTAGAATAGTGATAGTTTTAATGTTTGTCAAGTTCAGAATAACAATGTTTAAAAATTGAAATAAAAATGAATTCTAGAGAAATCCTAAAGAAAAATGAATTCAGAACAAAGTTTAAAGGAAAAAAAGGTAGATGCAGTTGTGTACCTTTTTTGTTTTTTTTAATTTTCTCCCTCTAAAAATACTTACATTTAATATAGTCTTCAAAATTTGCTTGGGGGTACTCCACTGCCAGGCCGCTTCTCCTGGAGTGTTATTTATCTCCAAGCTTAATTGGAACTCTTTTTTCTCTTAACATTTTGGGAACAGTTATCCACACAGCTTACTTAAGGTCAGCTTTGGCAGCAAAAGACTATCTCTGTATTTTGTAGTTAAATACCAGCAGCTTTTCTCTGATTCAGGCACAGGCAATCTATTTACCTTGATTGACTGTGAGAACTAATTATGGGAACAACCTTGCCATTCCCTCTGCTTCTTGTGTGAATTGAAATTTAAATACTGTTGTTCCTTTAGTAGTGGTTTGTGTCACAACTTTCAAATCCAGAATGCTTTAACTAAGGAGTTCCATACAATTGACTTTCAAAAAAGTTTACATTAAAACAAAATATTTTCAAACCACATTTAATCAGAAGCCTTAAAATCTTGAGCATTTTGTTTAAATCCAGTAGTTATAAAGAGATTGGAATTGTCTGATTTTTATTATTGAAGAAAACTCTTCTACCAGTGAGGTGAGCACTTTTTCTTTAGCTTAAGATTTTTAGAACTGAAAACCTACAAAATTATTATTTAATTCTCTAAACCAATTTTTTTATGTGTTCCTTAGATCTCTAAGAGTATCTAGTACTTTCAACTACGTGGTTTGAAATAAATGGTTAATGAAATATTAGGCAAAAAAATAATCAGTCAAACCAACTGATTAAAAAGTTGGTTTTATTTATCTACAGAAGGTAACAGACTAGGCTGATGTTCTAAACACATGAAATTCTGAATGAACTCTCTTATTTCTATTAAAAAATTATCACTGTACATTTTGAGCTTAACCTGGTGGTGTGGTCTGTAGGGAACAGCATGTTGAAGACATCATTGGACTTAGTCTCTGTCACTTAATTGTGTGACTTTGGCTAAATCAGTTAATTCCTCTAAGGCTCAGTTTCCTCATCTTTGCTGTCTCCTGACAGAGTGGTTATAAGAATTAATGCAACAATAAATAAAACACTTTTTGAAAAACTATAAAGCATATATAAAATACGTAACAAATATCAGATTGTTTAAAATTAAATTACAAAAGAAAAACAATGATTTCATTAATAAATATAATAAGATGTATAATTGTTAATAATTTATTGATAATGCCCTTTTTCTACTGTTCAGGAGATGCTCTTGAACCTAAATTCTCTTATATTCAAAGGACATGTAAAATCAAGATATATGACCACCTATCAGGTCAAGTCAACAAGCATTTATGAAGTACCTACACACCTGCCAGATTCTGTGCAAAGTGCAGAGCATAATAGTCTCTGCTCTCAAGGAACTCACAATTCAATAACTATGTGCAAAGATGACAGACAAGATAAACTGAATAAAATTTCAGAGAGAAGACACACATTTAGGAGGACTAGGGGAGGCTTCTTACAGGAGGTAGTATATGAATTAAAGGAAACCAGAAGACAGAGGTAAGCAGGAAGGTAATAACAGGAATTGGGGGGGCAGTCAGTGAAAATGCATAATCAAGAGATGTGTATTTTATTCAAGAAACAGGAAGAGCCTTTAACTTATAATATGAAAGTGTCACAGAAACAAGAAAGGCATGCTGGATTTTACACACGCCAGACTAGACAGTATGTCCATCCTTTTATACAGGAGAAAATGGTGCTCCTTGCCCACTAAGTCACTGGCCCAAAAAAGTTATGATTGATCCCTTCCAGTTTATTATATTTTGAAAAATTGAAGAAAACAAAAGATCAAAAGAAATCACACAATAGGGGGGAAAAAAAGTGTTTTCAACTTCAGATTGAGTAACCCTCCTCTTCCCCCTTCCCTTTCCTTCTTCCTTTTAGTAACTTTATGACCATGGCTAAGTCACTTAATATGTTTCAGCCTCTGTTTCTTCTTATAATTATATCATCTACTTCCCTACTTAATCCTATTTGACATTAAATATTCTCTCAAATGGTTCATTCAGTTGCTTGTATTAACAGTAGTTTCAATTAACAGTAGTTTTCCATGTGCTATAAGGACTAATTAGGTAAAGGTCTCCTCAGTGCCAGAATCTGAAGAGGTAAAGAGAATAAGTTGACAAAATAACTCCACCATTTTAATCATTTTTAAAAATAAAAGATGTCTTGCATGTCTTTGTTATTCTCAATACTGAACCACATACAATTATTTGTGTGTGTGTGTGTTTTTTCAGGTATTCTCCATTGCATAACATCAGATTACCGGAAGGGGAGGGTGTCCAGTATCCATCCATGTTACTTCTCACTGCAGATCATGATGACCGCGTGGTACCCCTTCACTCCCTGAAGTTCATTGCAACCCTACAGTACATTGTGGGCCGCAGTGGAAAGCAGACCAACCCTCTGCTCATTCACGTTGATACCAAGGCAGGCCATGGAGCAGGAAAACCCACTGCTAAAGTTATAGAAGAAGTCTCTGATATGTTTGCCTTTGTAGCACGGTGCTTAAATATCGATTGGATTGAATAAGTGGAATTCTCAGCTCCTATTGTATCCCCAAAATAAACCTCAAGGGCTTTTAACCACCATTTACACAGAGAAACCAGTGGGCATAGTACTTGTATTTGAGAACACTGTTCCTTATACCCAAAAACCACAGTTTGTTCTTCCAGTGACCCAAATTGCTGTGGGAATTTTACCTTTTTTAAAAAAGCTGTCTCCTTTTTATCATTCCCGGGAGTGGCTTTTTCTGCCATATTCAAACATATGTTTAAAAAAAAAAAAAAAAAAAAAAGCATGTTTAGACAAAGAGCTAAATTGCAGCAAATGCTGATGTTAACACTTAGATTTCCAGAGTTTTAAAATGGTAGTCAAGCTGCCTATAAAAACCTCTTAATGTTATTTGCTCCCAAAACCTTATCCAAGTCACCTGTAAGTAAACATAAGAACTGTAATAACACAAAACCAAAATTTCTTTACAACCATAATAAATGTTATTTATGAATGGGAGGCTTTATTTCTGGTTCTTTACAAATTACTGGTGGGAGGGATCACTAAATTTCTAATCAGACTGGATTAAATCAGTTTTCTCTCAAAATATGAGCTTTGCCCAGCTTTGCAACAATATGATTTTCAAAATTTAAGTCATTTTATATTCTTTGGATTAACAGCTGTGTTTTTTTGGTTGTTTTTCAATATTTCACTCTTCCATTGTCTGTACCTACCTCCTAACAAGCTCTTTTTTGTTTAAATGCCTCCTATAAAAATGGATGGAAACTGGAAAATGATGGCTGCTTTCTAAAATGCAAATTTTAATTCCTTTTCTTAAGTTTAAAAAAAAAAGGAAAAAAAAAAAAGACTTGTGGAAATCCCAGGTCCTTCCACCTCTCATTGCTATCTGTGATCAGTGAATCTTTTATCATGGGACCCAAATATACATTCCTTAAACTTTCTAAGCAGATACTTTTTTTTTTAAAAAAAAAACTTCTTCCCTATCAGGAGGATATGTTTTAGATTATCTTACTTAGTTATCTTACTATGTTTCCTTTTCTCTCCTCATCAGAGCCGAAGAAGGTATGCCCATATTTAAGTACCATACAATGACATAATAGACTTCTACAAAATAAAATTAGTTATTCCAATTCTTTTCATTTATCCAGGTAGGTCTTAATTTTTAACACTGCTAGTCATATAGTTCTAGTATTCTTTGTGCACACCTCAGATTGAATAGGTAGTTTTTTCCACTAATGAACATTGCCAAGCTTTGTAGAAGGGTAGTTACTTGGTTTATTTCTGCTCATTGCACTTGTTAAGATCATGGTTTTTTAAACCCTGACTATGCAGAACACTGCTGACATGTAGTTAACTTGGTTTCACTTTTGCCCTTCTCAACCCAATGTGTCTCTTGCCATCTTCTCAGAAACTGACATTGTTACGATAAGGCCATAGAAATAGCAATATTGCCCAACAACCAATTTGTATCACTCCTAAACAGCATGCTAGGAAAAAGCCAATAAAATGTATTTGCACACTTGAGCCAGAAGGCCTTCTCTCTTTTGATCAACTGATTTGACTATGTACAGACATCTGAATTGTACCTGTGTTTCTCTTGAGAGCCTAAAGGCTAGTGGAGAAATGTGTAATTACATTAAAAACATCAATAAAATCAAAATTGATTTTTAAAAGTGAAAAGTATTTGGAAGTTATTATGAAATCATTCTCTCTTTTTTTTTTTTAAATGGCATTTGGATTGTTCAGGTTATTATCGCTGAGTGGTATCTTTAACTTACCCACACCCACCCCATTTTTAAACTGTTGCATTTCAGAGTAGCTATACCTTTTGGGGGTAGAGGGCTTGAATTGATTTTAAAAGATGCTTTTCCCAATAGATTTATTTAGGATACAAATACTAAATTTTTTTTTAATTGTTTTTGACGCTTGAAATTAAATCAGTCAACTTAAACTTGGAATCCAGAGCTTAGTCGTTTCCATTTGGTTATTGAAGCCCAAGTCTGGCCCCCTTTTCCATTCCTGACAATTTATAACAAAAAATAATAATAATATGCAACATTTATATAGTGCCTGTGATGTGCCAAGCACTATGCTAAGCACTTTACAAATATCTCATTTGATCATAACAACCCTGGGAGGTAGGTATTATTATTTCCATTTTACAACAATGGAAACTGAGGCAAAGGGAGATTGTGACTTCTCCAGGATCACACAGTATCCAAGTTTGGATTTGAGCACAGCCTAACAGAGGAGTTTATGACAAAGTCTAAGGAAGCTGGATCCAAAATTTTATAATTTATCAGCTCACCACTTTGCATGTCACTCAGAAGCCAGACAGTAGCCAATAAAAATAAGAGTACTGGATGTTTTAAAGAAGAATAAAAGTATAAGAATTAACATTTTAAATTATCAATATGCTTAATATATCATTACTATTCATAACATGAAATAAAAATGTTATATCATCAACTGTTGTTGCTACTAATTCTTATTAAGAAAGCTCATACCACTGAGCGTGGGTAGAGGGGTGGGCCATGAGGGTGGGTAATAATGCCTCTTTTGTTGGCAGTTCCTTATTAATGGTTTATTTTAATGTATCTACTTAGTGGCTATAAACCACATTGTAAAACATTTAGTCACGCCTGGTCCATGTTTGAATAAACTGGTCAATGGGTTTTACAAGGTTTACTTTCCCTAATTTTTTTTTTTTTTTTGAAGAAAGCATTTTATATCTCTTCCAAGAATTTGAAGGGCTCTAGACTTAATGCATCTTGTGTAATTTTCTCCAAGGAATTCCTCTATCAACTTGACAGGAAGTGGGCAGTATAACTAAATGGAAGAAACCCTAGGTCCCGATTTGGGTTTACCACTGATTACTGTGACCATCAGCAAGTAATATCCCCTCAATTATCTTCAGTTTTGTTTTATTCCTGACCTGATTTAATCCATGAAGAGAATTCCCAGTGTAACACCATCAGCAGCTTACAGGCTAAAGATTTGCTTAGGATACTTAGAAGTAAAATAATTTACCCTTTACCACATAGCCAGAGTATCACAGACATGGTACAGGAACCCAGTTTCTTCCTGACTCCATAGAAAGCCCTTCCAATCACTGTCATACTGCCTTTCTGAGCCTCAGCATCTCTCTCAAGAGGAACAGGTGAAACTTGCTTCAGCTCTGAAATTCTGTTGTTATGAAAACATTTGAAAAAAGAACAATTGTTAAAGTATCCTTGTTTTCATCTGCAACAAATGTTGACATTGTCAAGTGCTCTTATGAGGTCTTATGTTTGAGGGTTTTTTGAGACTGCATCTCCCTAGGTTGCCCTGGCTAGAAAGACAGGGGGCACTCGGAAACCCAATATCACCCATTCCTTTTCCAACCAGTTTATTCATTCTTAGGTTGCCATGCGAGAATCTCCAACTTCTCACTTCTCAAGTTCAAGAGATCCTCCAGTCTTAACTTCAGTGGTAACAGAGATTGCACCATGCCTGACTATATGTTGATTTTCACGCTTCACAAAGCATGTTACAACAACCATATGAATTAGCCCTGTTATTTTCCCCATTTTACAAATGAAGAAACACTCTTGGATATGTTAAATCATTTGCCCAGAATTACACAGTTAAGTGAGTGTTTGAGCTTTCATAACAGTTACCTTTAAAGCATGTTAGATGGGTGATGGGAATTACTCCAAGAAAATTGAAAATCACATTTTTAGTGAAATGGAGAGAAAAGTACAATACACATGTGAATGCAATAAATACATGGATGATAACAGCACTGACCCTTTCATTACATTTCTTTTTTTTTCTTTTCTCTTGTATGAGATTAACCAGAATAATTACTCTTTAGACACAAAATTATTTTTTTATACATGATCTCATTTTCCCCCCTCATCCTGTTCAGTCACTCCAACTACTTTTTTCAAAGAATTGCCGTGTACAGTATCTGGAACACAGTAGGTGTTTAATAAATGTTTACTGATTAAAATTGGTTGGTTTTGTATTTATCACTCCATATAACTTGTCTGTAGATGAGTGTCCCTGGAAAACTAAACTTAATGCTATTGTGAAAAAAAAAAAAAATAAGGATAACTTCAGCTATGACTCTTGATTCAAATGGTAGCATTAATATACAAAGATATCTGAGAAAAGAGCAACCATACACATTCACCCAGAATTAAACCACTTCATTAATTTTTTTGGTAAGTCTTATATTCTATTACCTGATGGAAAGTAACCAAGCAATTTATTTTCCCCATTAAAAGGAAGACTACCAGGAAGTTGTGATTTTAATATAAGATGAGTTTTCTAGGCCAATATGAAAATTTCTTATGCAAAGGCACTTCCATCACTCAGTCCCTTGTAGTAAAGGGATGTTACTGTTGTCCCAATTTATCAAATTCAAGTTCTCTAGAAAGTCATGCCAATTCAGCTTCCATTTCCTATGTAGGAAAAATTCTGGTGGCCTGGGCTTTTGCTCCCAGTGAATGTAGTAAATGAGATAAAACCAGTAATTCATCCAGTGATGCTATTTTTTAACAAGTGGTTAATGTATTTATTCTCATCAGATCCCAACTCTTTGAAATAATGGCCTATTTTTGGAGGGATTGACCTATGCTTCTCCTCTCTCTAAACTTAAGATTGAGTCCAGTAACAACAGCCATCTTTGCTTATTAATGCTACCATTTGAATCAAGAATCATAGCTGAAGTTATCCTTCCTAATTTTTTTCTGACTCAATAGCATTAAGCCTAGTTTTTTAGGGACACTCATCTACAAGCAAATTATATGGAGTGATAAATACAAAATCAACCAATTTTAATCAGTAAACATTTATTGAACACCTATTGTGTTCCAGACACTGTCCTTGGGAGCTGGGGATACAAAACCAAAAATTAATGTCAGCTCATTTCCTCATGAGGAAAAATGTTGAGACATGAACATATATAAGTCTAGATAAGATATATACAAAATTAATGTTAAGTTATATTTGGAGGAATGCACCAGAATCTGGGGAGTTCAGAAAAGTCCTCCTTTGTTAATAATGGTATTTGAGCCCAGAGTTGAAGGAAACTATGGATTGTAAGAAACAGAGGTGAGCAAGTGCATTCATGCCTGTGACAGGCAAAAAGATGAAAAATGAAAGAATCATAGGAATCTTGGCAACCAGCTAGCCATAGGCCTATAAATGTAGAGTTGAAAAGGATTCCTCAGAGAGCATCTACCAAAAATAGAAAGACAAAGTACTTTGCCCAATGTCCCACAGGTAATAAGAGTGGGAATGGGGAGGAGTAGGGAGTAAGTAGAGTTGAATCAGGTCCAGTGACCTGGTGAGCATTCTTTCCACCGTACCACAGAACTTGTTCACTGGACCAAAAAACATGTTAAAGGGAATAATATCTAATAACTATGGAAAGGTAGACTGAAAGCAGGTTGGAAAAGGCTTTAAAGGGCTAGTAATCCACAAGTCAACAATTATTTATTAGGGGAATGGGAGGGAAGAGAAAAGAAATAAGCATTTATATAGTGCCTACTACATGCAAAGCACTTTATAAATATCTTATTTGATCCTCATAATAACCCTCTGAGGCAAGTGCTATTATCCTCATTTTGCAGTTGAATAAACTGGGATAAAAGTTGTAATTTTCTCAGTTACACAGCCACTAACTATCTGCATCAGAATTTGAACTCAGACCTTTCCTACTCCAGGCCCAGTTCTCTCTCCACTGTATCCCCTAGAAGCCTCACCTACTATATGCTATGCACTATGATAAGCACAAAAAAAGACAAAAAGCAGTTCCTGCTTTCAAGAAGCTCATGGTCTAATGAAGAAATCAACATGCAAACAACTATGTACAAATAAAATAATAAGTGCAAAATATTGATGATAATCTTGGAAGAGGGGTGCTTGAATTAAAGGGAATTAAAAAAGACTTCCTGCAGAATATGGGAGTTGGGAAGGAAGACAAAGAAGCTAGGAGATGGAAATAAAGAGAGAATTCCAAGTATGAGCGACAGATAGTGAAAATGCATGAAGCAGAGAGATAGAGTATGATGTGCAAGTCCAATGTCAGTGGACTGCAGAATAAATACAAGGGAGTAAGGTACAAAGGAAGATTGGAAAGAGAAGAAGGGGGCAGGTTCAATAATATTTTAAAAGCCGAAGAGGAGACTATATATTTGATCCCCGAGGTAATAGGGAGCCACTGGGGTTTAATGAGCAGGAAAGTAACAGCTATATAAAGAATTACGTGGAGAGGTCCAAGCAAAGGAGGCCAGTGAGAATTCTTTTCAATTGTCTGGGACAGAGGTAATGAGGGTCTGCACGAGGGCAAAGGCTATATGAAGAAAGAAAAGAACAGAAGAGAAGTCTAAATCGTAATAGAACTAAACTCAAAAAAAAGCTGGAAATTGATTAGATATGTGGCACAAAGGAAAATGAGAGGTGGAAGATGACCTGAATGACTAGAAAGATAGAGACACTTTCAATAGAAATAGGGTGATGGGAGGTTGGTACTTGAAGGGGAGGAAGTAACAAGTTCTGAATTTGAATGACCTAGAGGATAATCACTTAGAAATGCCCAAGATGTAGTTGATTTAAAAAAACAAAAAACAAAAAACAAAAAAACCTAGAGTCCCCAGAGATTTAGTCAAGTATCAAAATTTTACAGAAAGGCTTCATTTTCCTGATTGTTCAAGGCCGAGATTAATGCCCACTTCATTCATCAAATCCTCCCTTACTGCTGGCCATGTTAATGTCTTTTTCAACTTTTAATATTCCTTAATATATTAGTAGTTACTATTAACTAATTTCATAAATTAGAAAAATCTTAGTAGTTTACCTAATAAAAATTTTTAAATTCTTGAGAGCAAGATAGTACTTATTTATCTCCCCAAATACAAGATATCTAGTAAGCCCTGAATGAGCATTTTTTAATTGACTAGAACAATTCTGACCCCAAAGAGATACTAAAGAAGGGAAAGGGACCTGTATGTGCCAAAATGTTTGTGGCAGCCCTGTTTGTAGTGGCTAGAAACTGGAAAATGAATGGATGCCCATCAATTGGAGAATGGTTGAATAAACTGTGGTATATGAACGTTATGGAATATTATTGTTCTGTAAGAAATGACCAGCAGGATGAATACAGAGAGGACTGGAGAGACTTACATGAACTGATGCTGAGTGAAATGAGCAGAACCAGGAGATCATTATATACCTCAACAATGATACTGTTTGAGGATGTAGTCTGATGGAAGTGGATCTCTTCAATAAAGATATCTAACTCAGTTTCAATTGATCAAAGATGGATAGAAGCAGCTACACCCAAAGAAAGAACACTGGGAAATAAATATAAACTGCTTGCATTTTTGTTTTTCTTCTCAGGTTATTTATACCTTCTGAATTCAATTCTCCCTGTGCAACAAGAAAATTGTTCGGTTCTGCACACATATATTGTATCTAGGATGTACTGTAACCTATTCAACATGTAAAGGACTGCTTGCCATCTGGGGGAGGGGGTGGAGGGAGGGAGGGAGGGAGGGGAAAAATCGGAACAGAAGTGAATGCAAGGGATAATGCTGTAAAAAAATTACCCTGGCATGGGTTCTATCAATAAAAAGTTATTTTAAAAAATTGACTAGAACAATTCTGAATAAATTTGCTGAGGTATTTGTTTCCCCAAATTAGTGGTAAAGGAAAAGAGTAAATGGAACTAAAAGATAAGAATAGGGAGCTAGAAAATCTAGGTTGGGATAATGAAATTTCTGAAACCACTAAAATTTAGAAAGACCAAGAGATTTTGCTGGACCTAAATAGCAAAACCTCCATTAAAATTCTACTCTGATGCCTCCTTGTGAACTGGAAAAGATCCCCAGATTCTGGAAAACCAAAACAGTCTTCTACAGAAAGAAAGCTCTGTCAGGTTCTATCCGTATTTGTGTCCCTGGAGTCTAGCACAGTGTTCTGTACGGAGTAGATGCTTAGTAAATGCTTGATAACCCAATCACAGATTTAGCCATAGGAGAGACTTAAGTTGTCATGTAGTCTTACTTCCTTGTTTTAAAGAAAAGGGAAGTGAGTCCTAGAGGATGAGTCAATTGACTTGCCCAGAATCACATGTCAGAATTGGAAACCTAGTCTCCTGATTCCAAATTCCTCATCCTTCCCCTCTTTAATCCCTTTGGCTTCCCTAGCCGAGAACCAAAAGCAAATGTCTTGAAAATATACAAATGAATCTGACAAACTGATTTTGCATTCCAAATATTTAGAAAATGGTCTGTGTACTTTGCAAGCGTTGGGTATCTTAGGTGATCATTTGTCACTTCTTAGTGGGATCTGTGTAGTTTAAGATTTTACTTTTTGGTTTATGCACATATTTTGTGGGAAAATACAAAACTTGTGCTAGCTGAATTTGATCTCACAATTATCATTAAATATCATCAATTTGCATTGTAGTTGAACAATTTACAAATAAACTATTTATAGTCTAGAAACGTTAGCCTTCAACTAGGATAGTCTGTCTTGGATCTGGTTTTTATCATTATCTGGGACAGACAATTTTCAGAGCCACTGTGAGTTCTGTACTAGGAATCCAAAGAAGCTTAAGCTATTAAATACTTTGTTAAGTAGCCCTATCATGCCCTGCCCCCAAGTAGCCTGTAAGTCTGTAAGTGCCCCTATAAATAGTCAGCCCTCTGACTGCAAGGTGATTATTACAGTAGAGTGGAGTTTGGGGGAGAGATGGAGAATGGGTATCAGTCAACACCTTTCATGAAAACTTGTGAAACAGAAATAAAGCTTGGAGGAAATGGAATGAAAACACTTAAGAAAGTCAAATCATGATGCAGGTATCAAATTAGTATCTTTAGGCAAACTAGATATTGAAATAGAAACTAATGAGAAGGTTTAATAGTGACAAGAGAACAATTTCTCTGTTCAGAGAAACAGTTTGAAAGGAACTTGTAGTCTCGCTGTGGACAGTACAGGCCAAGACTATTTTGAGCAATATTCTATATGGAGGGCCTTTGCATCATTGGGTAGAAATGTCCCTCTCAGTTTCTGCACAGTGTATCTCCTGTCCATCGGAATTCAAATTCACTGACATTGTGATCTCAGAATAACTTCCTTGAATCCACACACTGCAAGTGCCATGCTACAGAACTAATAGTGCTTCGGTCGTTTTAACAGACTCATAGATTTAGAACTTGAAAGGAGCTCAGAGACCATCTGCAGCTAGGGTATATGTGGCAAGTAATTATCCTCACTTTGTAGTTGGGACAAGAAGTAACGAACTCTTAGTTTCTCTTTTGTGGGCGTGTAAACTTGTATAATGTAATTTGACTTGAGCAATCTTAAAGGGAATCATTAGTGAAACTGGGATCATTTAAGGAAACATAGTGATATGATTTATATGTTTAAAATAATACTAGAATGATTTTAGCTACATTTGAAAAAATCTTTCCACAAATAACTACACAGTTTTACATTCAAAATACTCAGAAATTCAAATTAAGCTGGGATATTTGGGATGTCTGGGACTCAGGAAAAAGGAGGTCCTAGACTCTTCTCCCTTTACTTTCTCTTTTTGGCTCTTTCAGCCTCAAACCTTCTACCTTAATTTAGACCTAGAGGTCAGAGGGAAAACCTACTATTATAGGGACTCCCTTCTCCTTTATCTTTTTTGTCCTCACCACCCAATTGGGTTTCCCAGAACCTATCCTAGAACTTGAAATCTGGGATATTTGGGATGTCTGGGACTCAGGAAAAAGGAGGTCCTAGACTCTTCTCCCTTTATTTTCTCTCTTTTTGGCTCTTTCAGCCTCAAACCATCTACCTTAATTTAGACCTAGAGGTCAGAGGGAAAACCTACTAATATAGGGACTCCCTTCTCCTTCCTTTATCTTTTTTGTCCTCACCACCCAATTGGGTTTCCCAGAACCTATCCTAGAACTTGACTGCTCACATAGGAACAGGGCTGCTCTAGGCTGGGCCTGACTCACACCACACCCTTGCTAGTTTAGGGTCAAAAGTGGAACAAAATGAGACACTCTCAGGTCATTTAACAGTTAGCAAATGGAAATACATACTTAGCCATAGCAGAAGAATATTTAATATCTCAAGTTGATTTGGGCAAGAGAATCTCAGTCAACAACAACAAAGATGGAAAAGGAAATAAATCATCTCGAGGAAAAATCCTCATAGAAAAACTAGCTGAGAAACTAATGAAATTAGCAAGAAAAATATGTATTTTAATGGAACAAAATATACTATAGGATATACTTATAAGAACAATCTAGACCAGGAATTCTTAGCCTATTAGTTTCCAAGGGGTTTATATATAGATCTCAAGGAGTCCATCATCTTGGATGGGCAGAAAATTATACCTTCATTTTCTTTGACATATAAATAAAATTTGACATTCCTTAAATTAATAATTTTTTAAAATGAACTATTCTTAAGTATTTTTAGGTTTCACCAAACTGACAAAGAAATACAAGGCAGAAAAAGATTAAGAAAGCTTTCCTTCCTTCTTTTCCCTTCTTTCCTTCCTCCTTTTTCCTCTTTCCTTCCTTCTTTCTCTCTCTCCTTCTTTCTTTCCCTCTTTCCTTCTTTCATTCCCTCCATGATATGATAAACAGATAATTGGCTCTGAAGTCAGAGGACCTAGATTCAAATGCCACTTCTGATGCCTACTATCTGTATAGCTTTGGACAAATCATTCAATCTCCCTGGGCTTTTTTCCTCACCAATAAAATTATGGCATTAGATTAGATGGCTTCTGAGCTCATTTCTATCTCTAGGTTTATGATCCTATGATTTCTAAATCCAATTTGTTGTACTATGTCATTGAATAAAGCTCCTCAGGAGTTGAGCCTTGAGACATTTTTTTCACATTATAAATCATAATACTAGAGAAATAGGCAAAAGAGACTATTATATCTCTGCCTCCAGGTTATCAACCCTGACCAAAACAATAAGAAATGCAAAAACAATTCAACATTAAGCAAACCATAAATTTAATAACAATAACAACAAAATTGTAAAATAAGATAATTATATAGACTGAAAAAGTATTTGACAAAATACAACATTCATTTATATTTTAAAAATTACAAAGCAAAGATATAAAAGGACCTTAAAATGATCGAAAGCTTCTAGCTAAAACATGAGCTTGCTTTAGTTACAATGAGGAACACTCTAAATTTTCCCAGTGAGATTAAAAATGGAGCAAGTATACTCACTTTCTGCCTAGTTATTTGATGTAGTGCTTGAAGTGGCAACTAAAGCAATAAAACAAGCAAAGGATATTAAAGGAATAATCACAAGCAAAGAGGAAACAAAGTTTTATGGTAGTTTACTTAGAAAACCCCAGAGAATCAATATAAAAAATTCAGCAAGACAATGAATAACTTGAATGATATAGCACGCAATTATAACATATAAATAAGTATAAGATAAAACCCCAAAGATCATCAGTTTTCTGTATGTTAATAACAAAACACAGAAGACAAAGAAAACCCATTTAAGATAACAAAATGCAATTAAATATCTGAGAATTAACTTACCAAGGACTTGCATAATTGTTATATTTATAAACTATGCAAGTGAAGAAGGACAAATAAATGGAAGAAAGAGTTAGGTGTCCTCATATATGAACCACAATAATGAATAAATATGATAAAATGAGTAAATAAAAAGTAAGCAAAAAAATAAATAGCTTTTATATAATACTTTAAGTTTTGTAAAGCATTTTATAAATATTATTTCCTTTGATCCTTATAGCAACCCTGGGAGGCAGGAATTATTAAAAAATATTTTTTTTACAGATGAAGCAAACAGGGATCAAATGACTAGCCCAATGTTACACAGTAAGAATTCTGGATTTGACTGCAGATTTTTCACCTCTTGGTCTAACCTTCTTTCCATGCTTAGCTACCTCTAATGATGGATATTAAAGAGAACTCTGAATAATTGGTTCCTATTTAATTCACTAAGTATTTATTAAGCATGATGATAAATTCTGGGGATACTAAAACAAAAGCAGGACAGTCTTAGCCCTCAAAAGGTTGACATTTTACTGAAAGGAATAACAGGTGATAGACAAATGCAAAACATAAGCAAAGCAAATACAAAGTTAATAGAGTACTAACAGCTGGTATGGAGCAGTAGTCAGATTCAAGACCTTTGTCTTTTGATGAGTATGACATAGCTATAATAAGGACTATATCATATATGTTATCAAGGAAACATCAATACTGAAATTTTCTATAGATATCAGAACTAGCAGAGATAAGAATATATAAATGCAATAGTACACTCATCTATATGACTCCAAAGCCAGCACAAAATTTTTTTGGTTGCATACAAATAATACTAATTATATTCATTTATCAGAATTGCATGCTATTAACATGTAAAGGATTAATTTACTTATAAATATTATTTTATTCTAATACTAATCTCTGTTTAGTTTCTTTTCATGCACAATAGTTTTTGTCTTATTTCTCTTAAAATTTAAATGTTAAAAGTAACACTGATTCCCAAGTCAAAATTATCTTTTTAAAACCAGCCAGATTATTATTTTTTGTCTTTTTATCCATGAGTCCTCTGTACTTAACATGGAGTACCTTCTGCATAATCAGAATCTAATAGGTATTAGTTAAATTGAATTGAATCAAATGGTCTGGATGTCTCTCAGTACTTCTTTAATTCTTCTTGATTAACTAGCCCCTATTTATCTTCCAGAATCAATTTCATTACCAGATACTCCCTATTTTCAAGTCTTTTTTTGTTAATTTGCTTTTGGTCCATCAATATATTCCTCTTCTGGCTACCCATGCTGTTCTGAGTCTTTCATCAATTATTGAGGTTTCTTTCTGTTTTTTTTTTTTAATGTTCTCTCTTTTTCTCCCTTCCTCTCTTCCTTGCTACTCACCATCCCCTCCCATCTCTTTCTTCTGTGTCTTTGTGTTCTTTCCCTTCTTTTCCACCCCTCTCCCCCACAAAAAAAAAAAAAAAAAGCTTCCTTTTTTGTCTTGGTATAGAATAAATATCATTGGCCTTGGTAAACAAAAGAGACCTGGATTTGAGTCCTAGATGTGTCACTGACAAGATTTGTGGCTCTGGTAAAAAATATCTCTGAAACCATGTCCTCGTGTGAAAAACCCCATTGGGTTGGACTAGATTAAAGCTTCTTAAATTGTTGGTTGTGATCCCAAATGGGGCCAATATGGGGGTCGCAAAAAATATGGCAACAGTAAAAGGTATCAAATATTCTGCCAAGATTTAATTCTTTTTGTAAAAAGAAACAAACAATCCATATCATTAATATGCAAATTTGCTTTCATTTTTAATAAATGGTAAAATTGTATGTATACTAAATTTCCTTATGATATATTATCAGTAAGTGTTTGATTTGTATACCTTTGCGTATACAATATAAATATGGATATAAATTTGGAGTTATGTAAAAATTTCTCAGGAAAAAAGGATTCAAGTAGAAAAGTAGATTCAAGTAGAAAAAGTTTAAGAAGCCCTGAACTAGATGACTTTGAAGGCCTCTAAGTTTAAATTCTTTGCTATTATGATTCAATTTAATTTCTTCCTTGAGAACTATGGAATTGTACTATAAATTCTGCATGTCCTCTAGGATAAATTCAGATTCTCTGAAGTATTTGTCATTAGCTCCCTGCCTCAGAATAACTATATTCTATTTTGTCATAGAGTTTCTGGGACTATACCATCAGTAACTCCAGATTTAAGTTAATTTAATCAAGGTGAAAGCAGACTAACAAGATTGACATGACTTCTACATGCTTAATGTTAAGCTGTCTGAACCTGTTATAATCAAGATATAATTTGGTGGGTACAAAACAAGTCTAGAAAACCCAGAATATCTGGGTTTGTACATAAATTACTACAAAGCGATTTTGTCAGAAAAGCATGGGATATCTTCCAGTGGAAAACAGAGCACTATTCCATGGTGAATTCTACAGCAGAACTAACTCCAATTAAAAACAAAGCCAGCAGCTTTGAGAGATAAATCAATTGTGTGTGTCATCTAAAAAAGAATTAATGAAATATTTCAGTTTTAAATTAAACAAAACAAAATATTACTATTTGATAGGGGCCAACTGTAATCTTAGCATGAAGTTTCACTTCCAGAAGATTTATTAGCTTTGTGACACTAGTTAATTGGGAGAATAATATGGGTGATAAATGACTGAATTAGAATGGCACAGCTGAGATGACAGTCAGATGAAGAAAAGTGACAAAAAGAAGTTGCCTTGAAAATGGTGATCATTGAGTTTTTCCCCCTCTCTCCAGCTCCCCTTTTTGATCATAAAGAAATGGTGGAGCAGCACATGGTGGAACACAGGCTAGCTTTCCTTACTGGCTGGAAAAAGGGGAAATCACTTACAGATTTAATTCAAAGACTACATTACAAGGGGCTCAGATGGAGAAGTCCCCAATCTTTCTGATGAACTTAATGTGTGATGAACCTTTGCTTTTGGACTTTTGAAATCATTACCCTATAGAACTTAATCATTGTGTGTGTGTGGTGTGTGTGATGAACTTCCTTGAGAATATGGTGAAGCCTAGGAACCCATTCTCAGAATAATGCTTTCTTAAATGCACAAAATAAAATACATAAGATTACAAATGAAACCAATTATATTGAAATATAAACAATTATATTTCAAATATATTGAAAGATAATTGAAATTTCAATTATATTGAATATATTTGTGAAATATAATTCACAAATATGAATTAGGAAGCCTCAGTCCTTAGAAGAGGTTTCATTGTTGGGGGCTGTTACATAGCAGATGCAGTGATAGGAAGAAATCCCACTCTCCCCAGTTATAAATGGTAGCCTTGGAGGAGAAACATTAATCAGAGATTTTCCCGGAGTAAATTTTGGGTGAGGGTATAATAAGCCAAAGAAGAAAGTGTTTTTTGAAAGGACTTAAGATTGGACCCAAGATAGGTAATCCCAGATCAAATTCTGACCCAGGATACATACATCTAGAGATTGGAAAGATGGTGTTGAGTGGAGATGATCATTACTAGAGTCACTCTAGGATTTCCCTATTATTTTAGGGTTTTAATACTTTTGTTGTTGTTCCATCATGTCCAACTCTTCATGACCCCATTTTCTTGGCAAAGATACTGCAATGGTTTATCATTTCCTTCTCCAGCTCATTTTCTAGATGACGAAACTGAGGCAAATAGGGTTAAGTGAGTTACCGAGGGTCACATGTCTAGTATTTGAGGATGGATTTGAACTCAGGTCTTCTTGACTCCAGTCAAGGTTGAAGAACCACCTCATTGCCCTTCAGTGCATTTCATTTGCCATTCAGTTCAGTTACATTCATTCCATTTCTAAAAGGATGAAAATCACTTTCAGAATATTCCACCCACCCTTCTTACCTTCCTTTCCCCCATCTTCCTTCACTTTTTTCACCTTACTGGAAGTGGGATTACAGAGGAAAGGAAAGATTAGAGTTGGATATTAAAAGAGGAAGATAGAAAAGATTGAGAGGGAGTTACTTTTCCTCATCAGATTTTGCACACATCCTACACATACTTATAGTAAAGAAACTGAGTCAGAACATAGGTTGCCTTTCCCTAGATGTCTGTTTGGCCAAAAACTTGTATGCCATATGCTAGCTTCTGACTATTCTACAATGCAGCATGGACATGCTAACAACACTTAAAATTATCTGTGTTCCACTATCATAGTTCTACAAGGTGTCTGGTGAATTGAAGCCTTTTGGGGACAGCTGGGTTTTGTTCCTAGCCTTTCCTTAGCCACTTAGCCCTAATTAATGCAGAGCACATTTGCAGAGCCAGTTACATAAGTAATGATAATAAATGGCATTTGGGTGATAATTCATGGTGTGAAAGGAAATTATCTCTAATGTGGCAAGGGTTCTGTGGAGGGTTTAGGGGTTTTGTGTTTTTTAAAGTTTTTGGCTTTTAGTTGCTGAAGTTTGTGTGTTTTTTTTTTCTTAACTCAAAACTTTAAAACACTGACTTCTCTTTAAAGGAAACTTCCAGTGATCCAAAAGAAGCCTGCAAACAATATTGTGGCTTCTTGTTTACAACTACTATGACAGGTAGAAATAATCTTAATTTCCATGTCATAATACTACAGTAGTTTGAGAAGCATCCCTGTGGACTATCCTAGAAAATGTTCCATTGGAAAGATCTCACTGAAATAGGAGTCCTGATTCTATTTCCAACAAGCCTTGGAATCTATCAAGTTATTTGACTTCCCCACTCTGGGATTCAGTTTTCTCATCTGTCAAAAAGGAGGTATGGCTTATCTACTTGTAAGGAAAGTCATTTGAATCAGGGAGACAAGTTAAAAAGCTATTGGAATAGGTTAGGCCACTGGTTTTCAAATATCCTGGATCCCTTGAGGACCCACCAAAGAGTTTGTTCATGTGGATTTTATCTGCCAATATTTTCCATATTAGAAATAAAATTTCTTAGTATTATTATGAAAATAGTTTTGACTCCTGGATTCTTTGAACCACCCTTGGAGAACTACTGATATTACTATAATAACTTCCTGTTAAGTCCCATTTACTCTTCTCATTTCATGCCTTCCCCATTCAAATCCATTTCCCACCCACAAGACATTCCATCTCTAATTTCTAAGCCTTTGCATCAACAAGCCCTATGCCTGGAATGTACACTCTCCTCACCACCATAGACCTCTCAGAATCTCTGGTTTCCTTCAATACTCACCTCAAGTGACACCTTCTATAGGAAACTTCCTGATGCTCCCAGTTCCTAGTACTCTTGCTATCAAAATCACTTTGCATTCTTTCTATGTTATGTAAATATTTATATAGCAAGATTCAAGCCTCACTATCCCAACTCCCCTAAGCCCTGGCAAATGGAGTTCCCAGAGACTGATTGGCTATTGTTCTCCTTAGGAGTCTAAGGGTAACCTTGGATTATCTTGGTTGAAGATTCTAAAGGATTCTAAAATGATTGCCCATGAGCCCCCATCTGATGTGCTCTTCAATATAATTGAATGAATTAACATTAATGAGTTTTTATAAAAAGACATCTACTGAGAAGGTATTATAAGGATCTAAGTATAACAACATTCTTCCTGTTCCCCAAACCAGAGTCACACTCTTTCTTCTGTACATCTATTCAGGCCTTGATAATGGTGATCTCAAACAAAATAATTATTACCCAGAACTCTCCTCTAACTTCTATCTCAGTGTAGGGTACACTCAACCTCCTCTCTGAGCATAAATTCCCTGGAGAGAGTGGACTAAGTTCGAAGAAGGAAGGTATTGAAATACTCATGTAGTGAATTTGTGTGGTTGAGGTTATGCTTTGGTCCATTCAGAATTCTCACTAAGCTCACTTCTGGGTATGGTATTATTAATGGACAAGTCATTCCCTTATTACTGCCAGGCTGGATTGGGCAAGTCCCTTCTCAGGGTTGGTTCTTTACCAGACCCATTGTTACTGACAGTGACTCTGGGATTTGAGTTGTTCACTGTATTCAGGAATCACTTTGATGAATCTCCTTGTGGAGCATTGGATCTCCTAGTCTTATTGGTCACCAGACCAATCTATCTCAGGTTATTCATTCACCTAAGATCAGGAAAGAAAAAACACAACAGAAGCAGAGGAGGCTCCACTACTTAGGACTCCATACTTTGATTATATAGAAGATCGAATGATGCAGTGGCTAAAACACAGGAAAAACCTGAGTTTAAGTCCAGCTTCAGACACTAGCTGTGTTGCCTTGGCCAAGCCATTATCTTATGTTTACATCAGTTTATCATCTATTGAATGAAGATAATAATAGCACTTAGTTGCCAATGTTGTGAGGATCAAATCATATAATATTTGTAAGTACTCTGCAGATCTTATAGTACTATATAAATGCTAACCATTATTATTATTAATGTAGTCTAAGATTATATTAATTTTATAGCCTCATCATAATACTGATATGTTTAGGATCAGAAATCTCCTAAAATCCTAAGACTTTCCTTGTCATAAGCCAAATCTCCCTCAGAGTATAGTTCTGCAGTTGATTTTTAAAATTTATGTTCAGTTTCTTCTATTTTCAGAAGAGACTGGACTAGTCATTCAAATTTTAAAAAATTAAAATGGATAGAAATGCATATTGCCCACATTATAATTTTAGTTGTTCCTGTGGCCCATGGAGTTAGTCCAATTATAATGTGGAGAGGTACAGCAAATTTATGTTGACCTGGGAATGAATGCAATAAAAGGAAGAAACAAAGGAGGTCTCCACATAGAAATGGAACAGAACCTTCAAAAATCTCAAGCTATTAATTGTCATAAGGATTCATTTAAAAAAATATTTTCTCAGTATTATGTCTGTGAATAATGGATTTGCATAATCCACAAGGAATCAAAACTACAAGTGATCTAAATATAGATGGAAAGATTCACAAAAGGTGTTTTTAAGTGGAATCATATTACCCACAATGCTTTGCACTTAAGTGTTTGAAAGGCATCTGGATAGATAGATAGCTCTGGAGTCAAGAGGATCTGAGTTCAAATCTAGTCTCAGAAATGTACCAATTGTATGACCCTAGGCAAGTTACTTAACACTGATTACTCTCCCTTTCAACTACATATGTGGATATATATATGACTGTATGTATTTCAAAACATAAAAAGATAGACCTAATCATGGAATCAGAATAAAGACTAACAGAGAAATATCTTGTGAAATATTAAAGAACCAGAGAAAGGCCTTCTGGAATTTTTTTGGGAGGGTGTGTGGATATTGTATGGAGGATTTGTGGAAAGACATGGCTAAGAATTGCACAGGTGAGATGTGGATTGGTTGCAATCTGTATTAGTGAATGGATCTTTTGAAATACTAAAGAAAGTTTGGGCTTTTACATTTATCCCATTCAACACGAACTTTTTAGATTCCATTCAATTTAATTACATATTTTAAATATCTTACATGTACAGAGCCCTGTGATGGAAGTAATTTGTTGTTTTCAGTTGTTTCATTCATGTTTGATTCTCTGTGGTCCCATTTGGGATTTTCTTGGCAGACATACTGGAGTGGTTTGCTATGTGGTAGGTAAGATAAAAAGATAAATAATACAGCCACTTGTCTTCATGAACCTTACAGTCTAATAGGGAGTTAGGATACAGATATAATTAACTACAGAATAAAAAGGAATATTATACGCACACAACAATACAAAGCCCTTTGTGATGTTTTGAGATGGTTAAAAAAAAATCCAACTTGAAGGGATCAGAGAAGGATTGGTAGAAGCCAACAAAGAGGGCCATCCAAGCATATGGAATTGCCTGATCCCAAGCAATGAAGTATAAAAATGAGCGGTCTAGTTTGGCAGGAATAGTAGAATGAGAGGAAAATAGAGTTAATTAAAGCTGGGGTTGGGGAGCATCAAATTATAAAGGGGTTCTTCAGTCTTTTTGGTAAATCATCTCTCCTAATGAGAGTGTTTTTGTACTTCAGTTCTATACAACCAGCACAGTGAAGCAGAGACAGCTACTAATGATATTAGAAGCAGAAGGCTATTAACACTACACAGTGATTATGAGATTTTTGCAAGAATACTGCTGTAAATCTTGGCAAGAATAACACAGAACATGAGGCACAAGGTACAGTAACATGCCATAAACAAGCAAAAATAGCTGTTTGGTGAACTTAAATTCTAGTCAATTCAATAAGAAATTCTATCCAACTAAATAAAAGAAGAAAAAAGTAAACATGGGGGAGGAGAAATTGGACACCGTCTGTAAAAGAGGGAGCAAGCAGTCCCCTGTGCCAGTTTTCATGGAATCTGTGATGGATGGGAACAACCAACATGATATGCAATCCTGCAGAAAGAATCTTTCTGTATGGCCCTGGGGAAAACAGGACAAAATTAATCAGAACACTATATGTATGCCCCTAGAGGAAAGAGACTTAGATGTGGCTAATGTAGAACTATTTTTCAGCTTGATGTTTATGTTGGTTCTCTTCATAGAAGAAGAAAATAATTGTGCATCCTACATTGCATTCTAGCTAAATTTGAAAGCTTAATAGGAAAGAAGTGAGCTACTGAAAGAAAAATACTCTTGAAATTCACAAAACTGGTTTTAGAACCGGAAATCACTGAGTCCAAATCCCTTATTTGACAGATTAGGAAACTGAAGTCCCCGGAGAGGAAAGGAGTATATCCCAAGTCACACCCAAAGGAAGCAGAAGAGTCATAATTTGAACCCAAGTACTCTAACTCCCACTTCAGCATTCTTTCCATTATACTATACCTTCTTCTAAGAGCAATTAAAAAATAGATTTATGGTGAAGTTGACAGAATGACATTTAAAGGTCAAAGGCTTAAAAAGGAGAAAAAAGATGTTAGATGCATAACGACTGTAGAAATCATATTAGAGCTATTATGAGGAAAGTTGTATTCCAATACTGACTGTGCCTGATGCTTAAAATTTGTGGAGGAGATGGAGGAAGGCAACACACATTTGTTAAATGCCCACTGTATCTAGGCACTGTGTTAAGTGCTTTACAAATATTATTTCATTTTGGCAAGTCACTTACATGCTTTGGACCTCATTTACTTTATCTGTCAAATAAGAAGGCTCTATAATATTTTATAGATAAGTAGTGGCTCTATGGAGTGGGTCTGGAGTCATGAAGAGCTGAATTTAGATCTGGCCACTTCCTAGCTGGGTGATTCTGGACAAGTCACTTAACCTCTGTTTAATCCATTGGAGAAGAGATGACAAACCACTCCAGTTTGCCAAGAAAACCCCGTGGATGGTATTGGCATATGGTGGTTCACAGGGTCATGAAAAGTCATGTAGAGGCTATAGGAAATAGAACTAAGTTCTAATAGAACAAAGTTGTCTTGTAGACTAACAAGTGAAAGAATAATTAAAATAATGGTAGACATTGATAATATAAATCAGAGTTTATAATTTACATGCTGAATTATTTAAATCAACAAAAAATTACAATCCAAGAGACAGAGCCCTGATCTGATGGAAATAAGATAACAGTGATTAGTCTCCAATTGTTCTGTAGAACTTTAGAGGTGGTTGGCCAGTTTTAAGGGAGAAAAAAAGAAATTTTCTTTTCTGTACAAACATAATTAATGTGGAAATGTATAAAATAATTACACATGTTTAATATATAATAGATTACTTGCCTTCTAGGGAAGGGGGAGGGGAAGGGAAAGAGAAAAATTTGGAACACTAGGTTTTGCAAGGTTGAATGTTGAAAACTATTTTTGCATATATTCTGAAAATAAAAGCTATTATTTAAAAAAATAATTAGGCACAAATTACAGTTTGGTTTGAGCATTGATCTTTAGGGAGTGAATAAAGACCTGGAGGAAAAAGAACTCCCCTCCAGTTCTGGAGATAAGGACTTTGGTGTAATGACAATAAAAACATTCCTATCCTACCCATTGACTCCAATAACTTATGAAGGAAGTTTCTGTAGTGGAAATTTCCTTCACTAATAAAAATCAATAAATTCTAAGCTATTTATTTCTATGGAATGAGGAACTGAATGGTTAAGGGACTTACAGTTATATAGCCAGTATGTGTCAAAAAAAAAATTAAACCTAAGACTTAAATCCAACTGATGTATGAGTCAGAAGAAGAACTGGACAGAGGTTAAAATACAGCATTGCAATGAGGAGGATAAGACAGATGAAAGGAAATATTGAGTATTAGAGTACATTTAATTTTAAGAGTAAATGAGGTGATACCATGGATAGAGTGCTGACCTTAAAGTCAAGAAGACCTAAATTCAAATCCAATCTCAGACACTTATTAGCTATGTGACTTTGGGCAAGCCACTTAACCTCTGCTTCAGTTTGGTCAGTTGTAAATGGAGTTGTTGTGAGGGTCAAATGAGAAAATATTTGTAAAAGTGATTAGCACAATGCTTGAAACATAGGTGTTTTAATAAATACTTATTCCCTTAGTTCAGCTGTTCTGGAGAGCAATTGGGAACATTGACCAAAGGACTATAAACCTGAATTCCCTTTGACCCAGAAATAACACTACTAGATCTGGAGCTCAAAGAAATAAAAACTAAAGGAAAAGGACCTTGTGCAAAAGTGTTTATAATAGTTCTTTTTGTGATGGTAAAGAAATGGAAATTGGAGGAATATCCGTCAATTGAAGAATGCCTAAACAAATTGTGGTATATGATTATGATAAAATACTATTGTTCTGTAAGAAATGATGTGCAGGATGTTTTCAGAAAAACATGGAAGACTCAAATAAACTGATGCAAAGTGAGCATAACTTAAAA
Source organism: Antechinus flavipes (assembly GCF_016432865.1). NCBI lineage: Eukaryota > Metazoa > Chordata > Mammalia > Dasyuromorphia > Dasyuridae > Antechinus > Antechinus flavipes. Next base: position 282,074,423 of record NC_067401.1, on the reverse strand, counting down.
ACCTTTGTATACAATAACAACAATATTATATGATGACCAATCATTAATGATTTGGCTATTCTCAGCAATATAAAGATCTCAGACAGTTCTGAAGGAGCTAAGATGAAAAATACTCTTTACTTCCAGAGAAAGAAATAATAGAATCTGAATGCAGATTGAAGTATATTGCTATTTTAAAAAAAAACTTTTTTTTATTTTTCTTTGTTGCTTTTTGTCTGTTTTATTTCATAACATGACTAATATGGAAGTACTTTTTGCATGACTGTACATGTATATCTAATTGCTTGCCTTTTCAATAGAGCAGGAAAGGGAAGGTTGAAGAAAATTTTAACCTTAAAGGTGTAAAAATGAAAGTTAAAATTGTTTTTTACATGTAATTGGAAGAATAAAATATTTAAACTTTGAAAACACTTGTTTCATTTCCCTCTTTTAGAAATCAATATAAATCAATGTATTGGCTTCAACAGGGAGAATTAGAATTATATAAATATACTTACCTCAAATATTTAAAAATATTCATGAATATGAAATAGGATAAATATGAAAGTAGATTGAAAAAGCTGAAAAATATTATCTAAATGTAAGATAGCAATGTCATTACTATTATTAATAAGAACATCTTCTTCAAAGAGTTATGATCTATGAAAAATTTAATTGTCATGTATGGACTCTCTTGATCTCCCTAACAATGAGCCAGCTATAACCAGAAATATAGGTATGGATATCTGACAAGTATCTTTAGAAGTAGCATCATTTAACAGTTAGAATTCCCAAAATGAATGAATGAGCATTGACATGTGTTTGGGACTCTCTTTAAAAAGGGTAGATTCTTCAAATAGCCAAGTTGTATGGTTCCAGAAAAAAAACATATAATTAGCCAACTAGTGGGTTCTCTAAAGCTTTGGCTATATTAGGTTGACAAATTAAATGATTTTGTCAGAAAAGGAATCAAAGAGAAAACTAATAATTCATACAAAAGAAAGCCAGCAATAAAATCCTTAATTTTAGATATTTATATACAAATGCATCTGAGACAAGGTAAATTACAGATCTTAAAGCAGGAAGCAAATTTGCTGACTTCATGGTTATCACTAAGACTTGGAAGTACGGAACTCATGACAGGGATATGATTAAAAGTAAGGAATATGAAAATTCAAAAAGAACAAGTTAGACAGTGGAGTAATGCTTCCATATTCATCACATATTTAAATGAAAAAATAATAATACCTAGGAAATCCAACTTGAATTGAGCTACTCTCGACTTCAAGGCCAGTACGCTATACACTGTGCCACCTAGTTGCCCCCAATAAGTTTTTAAAAAATACTTTTCAAATTAAAGAGCAATTTCCTTGGAAAAGAAAACAAAAGCAAAATAAAAATCAAGTACTTCAGCTTGAATTCAATTTGAAAAGCATTGTATAAGTATTATCTTATTTGATCCTCACATCATCCTTGGGAAGTCAGCGTGCTATTATCACACCCATTTTACAATTGAGGAAAATTTACAATTACGGCTGAGAAAAAGTAAGTTACTTACTCAAGACAGCATAATTAGTAAATCTCTAAATCTGGATTTGATCTTTCTTTTTTGGTTTTGCTTTGGTTTTTTTAGTCTACCTCCAACATTATCTACTGCTCTAAGTAGCACTTTTTTTGCAATAGACAAAAACAGAATGTTCATTGAATAGAGATTGATTAAATAAATTGTGGTATTAGATTAGAGATATAGTAAACAATATTTTATAAATTGGGTAATATTCCATAAAAAATGGGATGGAACAGGATTAGGTACATTTACAAGGGTTAACCTTGCTATCAGTGTCAGATGATTGAAGAGATCATAGTAAAAGACATCTGAAAGAAACGGGGAAAGGGGGATAAGAAGAAGCTTGGGAAATGAACTAATTTTTTTTTTTAATGAAATATGAGACAAAGTTTTCAGTTGAGATGGGAAGAGGAGGAGCCATGGAAAGTTTGAGGAAGGATACAAAAGGTTTACAAAAGGCACTGTGGGGAATGGAATAGTGAATTAATTAGTTTAAAATTGATGAAACAGGAAAATCAAAGATAGGATAGGACTTTTGCTCAGGAAAATTAAGATGTTGGAAACAGATCATAGTGAGAATGCTGAACTACTTGATTTTTATTTTGCTTTTGTTTTCTTTTCCAAGGAAATTGCTCTTTAATTTGAAAAGTATTTTTTAAAAACTTATTGGGGGCAACTAGGTGGCACAGTGTATAGCGTACTGGCCTTGAAGTCGAGAGTAGCTCAAATTTGGCCTCAGATACTTTCTAGCTGTATAAAATTTAAGCCAGATTGCTTCAAAAACAAAAAAAAAACAAACAAACAAAAACTTACCAGGAAGTTGAAGTAAGAGATAAATAAGGAAACAGTAAAAAAAAATCTAACTGCAATGAATTCAAACCAACTAAATTACATCTTAAACAACTAAGATAGCTGATATAAATGAGAATTGAGGGCTGTGCAAGCCTGAAGTCAGAAAGACCTGAATTCCAATCTGACCTCAGATACTTACTAGATGTGTGACCCTTGGCAAATCATTTAATTCTGTTTACCTCAGTTTCCTCATCTGTCATATGAGCTAGAGGAGGAAATGGGAAATCATTACGGTATCTTTGCCAAGAAAACGGCAAATGGAGTCATGAGCAGTTGGACATACCTGAAATAGCTAAATAACAACAAAGTAACAGATGAATTGTTATTGGTGGACTCAAAGAATTATGGAGAAATAATAACAAATTATAACATGCATTATGTAACATACAATGGTAACATATGTTACCAGATCATATTTTATATTTTGTAATAATCCTTAACATTAATAATAAAGAGCATTTACCTAATAATATAAGGTTTGTAAAGAACTCTACAAATATTATGTCACTTTCTGTTTTGACAAGGCAACCAGACTTTTGTATTAGGGGAAGGCTATATTAAGATTCAACTGTAATACTCTCATATGCCCCATTGGAATTGATCTTGAGATACTTTGGCCCTTGCATAGGAACTATTTGGATCTCAAATAAACAGTGTTGCTTATACTGAGTTTGTGGCTTGGGACAGCTGCTAGGGGACCGTTGTATCTGTATAAACCACAAAGTGGTGCTTGAAACTTGAACACTAGCTCACTTCAAACTGTGAATGTACAAAGATCTTTCAGCTGTCTCAGCATTCCTTTGTTCTCTTGATTTCCCTATTTATAGTCTAGGAAAAAGGAACAATTTCCAAAAATAATTCCTAATTCTCTTGGCTCATGTCCCCAATCCACTTGGATCTCAAATGTATTCCTTCTCAGGTAAGCTTCCCATACATTTCATTCACTTAGTTTAATGGCTAAATGCATTTACTATCATAAAAAAAGTAAAATGTAACAATCAACTCCAAAGTGATTTACCAGAGCTGCTCTTGAAAGTTTAAATTTCAAACTCTTTCCACCCTATTTTTTTGTGTCCTTCTCTTCACTTTCTTCATGGGAACAGATGCACCCAAAGGATATTTGTAGAGGAGTGCTATCAAGCATTCTTGGTCTCAAAGGTCAAAGAGGAGGCAGCATTTTTAACTTGGTATAATTCATTTACACAATCTTGCTGCTGCAAAGAAACAGCACTCAGATCATGGCCAGACACCAGGCAAATGTTCTGTTTGGTTCAGTATTCTAACGGACTATTTAATATTTCAAAAAGCTGGCCCCAGTAAGACTGAAACATGCTCACTCCATACTTCCAGGCTTCCCACACGGCCAGCTTCTTTCTCTGTTATCTCCTTCCAGTGTGTTGCAGATGTGGCTCAAAAGTCAAAAGAAAGGCAACTGTAAAGTATCATATTTATTTCTTTTAAAAAAAACTAAAAAGTGCACCCAGAATTATCCCTGACATTTTCCTTTTATAATGCACTCCCTTTTCTACCCCATTGCCCTGCCACATATTTCCAAATTTCTTTTGTACTTAAAAGACAGATAGCTGCTTCAGACAATGGTAATTGATTGTAATGAAGCATTAGGCAAAATCTCCCATTACATCAATGGACTAATAACACATAGGAAGATGTGAAATAAATTTAGTTAGATTTTACATTGGTTAAATGCTAGACACAAAAACTAGTCATTAATGGTTTAATGTTAAATGGAGGTTGTGTCTTTGTGTCTTTTCTGCACAATGTTTTATCAATGACTTGGATGAAACTATAGAATTTATGTGTGTGCGGTTTGTAGACAGCACTAGGCCAGGAGAAATAACTAATATGTTAGATGACAACCAGAATTCAAAAACGTCTCAACAACTTTAGCTAAATCAATCAATCAATAAACATTTATTGCTTGCTTATTTTGTGCCAGTTACTGTGTAAAGTCCTGATGATACAAAAAGAGGTAAAAGACTGTCCATATTCTCAAAGAGCTTGTAATCTAATAGAGGAGACAACATGTAAACAAATAAATACAAAGCAAACTGTATATAGGATAAAAAGAGAAAGTACTAGAATTAAAAGTTGTTGAAGAAGGCTTCCTGTAGAAGATAGGATTTTTAACTGGGACTTAAAGGAAGCCAGGGAGGTAGTTGTTCGGTTGCTGTTCTTCATTCTTGAAGAAGACCAAAATGATATCACTAGTGTGTTCAACTGTGGCTGATCAGACCAATACAAACTCTGAATGTTATGCCAACGGTTGGACACAAATAATCCATGTGAATGTTTGGGGTGGTTTCTCTAACTTTGCTCATCACATGTTTCTTCTGGGCTAATTTAATTCTATACTCATAGAGCACGGCACCTTCACTCATGAGGGCACATGCTGGAGGAGTTCTTAAGAGATACCTTGAAAGTGCCCTGGTATCACTTTTTCTGACTACCTTGTGATTGCTTACCCTGTGTGAGTTCTCTATAAAATAATTTTTTTGGCAAGCATACATTTGGCATTCAAACAATGTGGCCAGCCCAATAGAATTGCCAGACTAGAAAGGGAAGAATATTCACAGAAAGTAGACAACTAGGGAAAATGCCCAGATACAAGAGATGGAGTGCTTTGTTCAGTGAGAAGGTCAGTTTCACTAACTGACGAGTATTTTGGGGGGAATAAGATATAAGAAGACCAGAAAGTTTGAAAGGAGCTAGGTTATGAAGGGCTTTGAATGCCAGACAGCATTTTGTATTTGGCTAAATGGAGAATTAATCAGAGTGGAGAGATTTGAGGCAGGGAGATACACCAATAGGCTATTGAAAAGTTCTGTGTGGGAGGTAATGAGAGTCTACACTAGAGTGGTAACAGTGTCAGAGGAGAGAAAGTGGCATATTCAAGAGGTGGTGCAATCAAGGCTTATAGTAATCTAGTATTTGATAAACCCCCAAACTCCAGCTCTCCAGAGAGAGAGAGAGAGAGAGAGAGAGAGAGAGAGAGAGAGAGAGAGAGAGAGAACTGTGTCAAATTTATAAGAATACAAGTCATTCCAATTGATAAATGATCAAAGGATATGAATAGACAATTTACAGATGATGAAATTAAAGCCATCTGTAGTCATATGAAAAAATGTTATAAATTACTATTGATTTGATTAATTGATTACTAGATAAATGCAAATTAAAACAACCCTAAGGGAACTACCTTGTAGAGGGCCATATATAGTGGGGGAACTCTGAGTGAGGTTATAAGACCCTTCAGCCCAGAAGGAATCTGCTAACAATGACTGGTTCAGTTTCCCATCTCCTCTAAGGGCTCTTGGCTTTCCTGAGAAGTCATGAGGAGGTGATAACCTGTATTGTGATTGAAGCAGAGCGATGACAATCTACATACAATAGCAAGTTGCTTATGTGGTTCCACATGTGCAATATATACTTAGCACATGTGCAGTGTTACTTTGGTTACATAAGAGTTTGAGGATATATAAGAGTGAAAGAACTTGGAATTGTGGTGTTTCTTTTTCTTCTTTAAAATATATAAGATGACAGTTCTCTCTGGGTGACAGGGTAGATTTCTCGGGCTGGAGACAGCCTTAGCATCAATTCAGATCAATAATTACCCCAAATGTAGCCAGTTGGTAAAAATACAAACGTTTATTTTCTCCTTCCAAAATAGCCTGGTTAGTTGAAGTCTATCTCTCTGCTTGGTTCCAAGAGCTCTTGCAGTTGTCCTTTGCTTTCTTCAGCCTCCAGCCAGCCCAAAGATGGAATGAATCTCTTGTCTCCTTCACTTGGGGCTCGGCTAGCTTTCTGGTAAGTCTTTCAGACCAGCTTGTTCTCAGTGGGGGAAGTGCAGGAGCCCAGCCACCACAGTGGTGTGAGATGAAGATGAATCTGGTTGTGCCTCTGAGAGAGCCTTCTCAATCTTCTGCTGAACTCTCAACTCATAGCTTCTTCCTTTGAAAACTCTCCTTCTGCCACCAGCCAGACAAGTGGAAAATATTCTGGAATGAATCACTCTTCATATGACTCTTCTGAGAGAATGGGATTATGGGTTTTCTCCCATAGTGCTCTCTGATCCTAAGAGCTTCAAGGGAGGTGTGAATTCAGATATCTCATACTAAACCCTGAAATCTCCCAAACGTGTGAACTCCAATGAGTAAAGGTGCAAACACAAGCATTGTATCAATTAGTTCTACTTAGTACCTTGTTTCAGGTTCTGGCCCAAAACATCTTCTTGTAAGATCAGATCAATAATCTATCAACTCTAATGAGTTAGCAGTTTGTAAAGATTCCAACAGGAATTAACAGACTCAATATTTTAAATATCCTCAGGAGTCTCACCTCATCACTCCTCCACTACGATGGTATATTTTTCACACTGGCATGGGGGTGCTAGAAAGTACAGTATGCTTTGTCACCCCAACTTGGGGGCTCTAGAAAGCAGGACATAACACCACCTGACAGATCTCAGATTGCATGAGATGACAGGAAAAGATAATGATAAATGTTGAAGGGAATGTGGGAAAATTGGACACTAATGCATTGTTGGTGGAGCTGTGAAATGATTCAACCATTCTGGAGACAATTTAGAACTATTCCCTGAGGGCTATCAAACTGTGCTTACCCTTTGACTCAGCAGGGCCATTACTGGGTCTGTATCCCAAGGAAAACATAAAGGAGGGGAAAGAACCCACATGTAAAGATATGGTTATAGCCGCTCTTTTTGTAGTGGCAAAAAATTGGAAAATGAGTAGATGTCCATCAATGGGGGAATGGCTGAACAAATTGTAGTACATGAAGGTAATGGAAGATTATTGTTCTATAAGAAATGATGAGCAAGCTGATTTTACAAAGGCCTGGACAGATTTACACAAACTGATACTGAGTGAAACAAACCAGAACCAGAAATACATTGTACAAACATGTGCAATGATCAACTATGAAAGATGTGGTTCTTTTCAGTGGTTCAGTGATCCAAGACAATCCCAATAGGCTTTAGACAGAAAATGTCATCTGTATTCTGAAAAAGAACTATGAAGACTAAATGTAAATCAACACATGCTATGTTCACTTCTTTTTTTCTGTTTTTTAAATCTTTCCCTTGATTTTCCCTTTTGCTGATTTTTCTCTTCCAACATGATTCATAAAGCAATGTATATTAAAAAATAAATAATTTTTTAAAAAAAGAGATGGTGCAAAGGTGAAATTGATAGACTTGAGGATAATTGGATGTGGAGATAGTGAAGAGTCAAGGATGACCTCTAAGTTGCAACCATGAGGACTTAGAAAATAGTTTTGCTCACTACAATAATAGGGAAAATTGGAAGTGGAAGGGAGGGTTTAGGGGAAGAGATAATGAGTTCTATTTTGGATATATTGGGTTTAAGAAGACTACTGGACAACTAGTTTGAGCTATCTGAAAATAAATTGAAGATAATACATTGGGGAGGAGATTAGAGAGAGTGGGATATGATCAGCATAAAAATGCTAATTAAGTCCATGGAAACTGATGAAATCACTGACCAGTGGAAAGAGAAGAGAAGACTGGAGAAGAATGAAGTTAAAAAAAAAAAGGAGAGGAAAGGAAAGGAGAGGAGGGAAAGGGAACAAAAACAGAGTATGTGTATAAAAGATGAATGGAAATAGTTTCAGAGGGAAGGAAGCTGCAGGAAGGAGGACTGGGAAAGTCTATTGCATTTGGCAATGCAAAGATTATTATTAACTTTGGAAAGAGAAGTTTTAATGGAATGATAAGGTAGGAAGCCAGATTGTAAAGGGTTAAGAAGAGATGGAGAGAATAAAATGTGAGGGCATTTATTGTAGATGGCCTTTTTGAGGCATTTTGCAACAAAGGGCAGAAGAACAATAGCTACCAGGAATGGAAGATTCAAATGATTTTTTTTTCAAGATAGGGGAGATATGACCATATTTTTAGACAGTAGGAAATACTACAGTAAAGATGGCTAGATTGAAAATAAGTGAAACAGTGGGGATGATGGAGGCACAATTTGTTAGAAGAGATGGGATGGAATAGCATCGATCACTTGAATAAGTAAGGAGTAAGGCCATTTCATCATATTAGATAGGGGTCAAGGAGGAGATAGTAAAAGAAGACATCTGAGTGATAGGAGATGAGAAGAGGTGAAATTTAATAGGGATCAACATAAAGGTCTAAAAAAAGCCCTGACTTCACAATTATGGAATTAAGAAGGAAGAATTAAGAAGGAGACAAGAATTCCTATGAAAAATATCTGCAAGTTCAAGTGGACTATAAATTTAATAGTAGTCAGCAACTAAAAAGGTCAGTGCTACCCTAGGTTGCGTTAATTCAGTGCAAGTCTGCAAGCAACAAAAAGTGTCTGCCCTCAAGGAGATTATTTGCTCCAGAGGCAAATGTAACATATATCTAGATAAATAAATATCAACTAATTTCTGAAGAAAGAATGCTAACAACTTTGGGGATCGTGAAAGTTTCACATATGAATTGGCACCTAACTTGATGTTTGAATGAGCCTAGGGATGTTAAGAGATAAAAGTGATGAGGGAGTGAGTCCCAAGCATAACAGTATGAAAACAAGAGATAGTATATCTAGTTGAGTAGATCAACTCGACTAAAATGGAGTGTGTGAAGAAGGAATAATATGAAATACTTGGAAAATTAGGTGGGAGGTAGATTGTAGAAAAATGCCACAGTAAACAGTTTGTTTTTTTATTCCAGAGACAAGAAAGCGGTTAAAGATTTTTGATCAGGGGAGTGTATAAGACAAGCAAGGCAATTGTCTTGCTTTCTTGTATCTTGGTTAGATCATATTTATTCTTGTTGAAGCATTTTATGAAGCATTTAAAAGCCTGGAGCTCATCCAAAACAGGCTGATTAGTCCAAATAGGACTCACAATCATGCTATACATACATACAAATTGGGGATTTTTCTTTATAGCTAGGAAGACTTAGAGGGAAGATACATATGAAATGTCTTGAAACACTTGAAGAATTTAGATGAGGAAATGGGATTAGACTCAATCTGCTTTTCCTCAGTGACAGAATAGGAGCTTTAGAGAGGCAGATTTAGATTCAGTGTAAAGAAAGATTCAAAAAGAAGAGTGGATTGCTGTTATAAGTATTAAGTTCCCCTTCCCTACAAGTCTTTTATTTATTTCGAATTTTTCCCTAATTATTTTTATTTATTTTTAAACATTTTTTTTAGCTTCAAATTCTTTCCCTCTCTCTATCTCCTTCCCTATCCAATGAGAAGGCAAAGTATTATGAAACTCATTACACATGTAAATTTATGCAAAATATATCCCCATATTAGCCATATTTAAAAAAAAACAAGAATTCATAAATTCTTTCTCTGGAAGTAGTGTGTGTGTGTGTGTGTGTGTGTGTGTGTGTGTGTGTGTTTTACATCATGAGTTCTTTGGAATTGTCATGAATCATTCTATTGATCACAGTAACTAAGCCTTTCATAATTGATTATAGTCACAATATTGTTGTTACTATGTACAGTGTTCTCCTGGTGCTACGCACTTCACTTTGCATCAGTTTATATAATTCTTACCAGTTTTTTTCTGACAGCATTAGCTTCACCATTACTTATAGCGCAATATTATTCCATAACAACCATGTACTACAACTTTTTCCATCAAAATGATAGGAATCTCCTCAATTTCCATTTCTTTGACAAGACAAAAAGAGCTACTATAAATATTTTTGTATATATAGGTACTTTTTCTTTTCCTTTGATCACTTTGGGATACAAATCTTGTAGTGATATTTCTGATTCAAAGGATTTACACAATTTATAATCCTTTGAACATACTTCTAAATTATTTTCCAGAATGATTGGACCAGTTCACAGCTCCACCAACACTTCATTCTCAACTATTTTTTTCACATCTTCAGCATTTGTCATTTTCCTTTTCTATCATGTTAGTCAAACAGGTAGGTTTGAGATAGTCCCTCAGAATTGTTTTAATTTGCATTTCTCTATGATTTAGAATTTTTTTATATTGCAATTGATATCTTTGATTTCACTTACTACTTTTTCATAGACTTTGACCATTTGCTACCTGGAAAATGGGCCTTATTTTTATAAATTTGGCTCAATTCCCTAAGTATATAAGAAATGATTGGAGAAACTTGCTATTATAATCCTCCCCAGCTTCCTGCTTTTCTTCTAATCTTGTTTGCATTTGTTTTATTTGTATAAATCTTTTTTTAATTTCATGTAATCAAAATTACCCGTTTTTACTTTCCATGATTCTATCTCTTGTATGGTCATAAAATATTATTTTATTCATATATTCGATAGGTTATCTTTTTCCACATTCCACTAATTTGTTTATGTCCCATTTATGTCTAAACTACATACCATTTTGACCACACCTAATTTCTGCCAGACTGCTTTCCAGTTTTCCCAGCAGTTTTTGTCAAAGAGTAAGTTCTTGCCCCTAAAACTTGGAATCTTTTTGTTTATCAAACACTAGATTGCTATCCTATTGATCAAGCAGTCTTATCTCTTAGCCAGTTCTAGAATGTTTTGACAATTACTGTTTTATAGCATAGTTTAAAATTTGGTAATTTTACTTTCACGTCATCCCTTATTCTTCCAGATTAATTCTATTATTATCTTTTCTAGTTCTATAAAACAATTTTTGGTTGTTTTATTGGTATGACCCAGAATAAGTAAATTAATTTAGGTAGAATTGTCATCATTTTTACATTAGCTTAGCCTGTTCATAAGCAATTAATATTTCTCTAGTTATTTAAATCTGTCTTTAATTGTGTGAAAAATGTTTTGTTAACTGCATTCATTTACAATTATATTTATTGGTATCTTGTGTGTGTCTTGGCAAGTAGATTCCCAAGTATTTTATGCTGTCTGCAGTTATGTTAAGTGGAATTTCTCTTTCTACTTCTTTCTGCTGGGTTTGGTTGGCAAGATACAGAAATGTGGATAATTTATTTTAAACCTTATAATTTTAATTAATTGTTTCAACTAGTTTTTAGTTGGTTCTTTAGGATTTTCTAAGTATAACATCATATCATCTACAAAGAGTGATCATTTTATATCCCTCATTGTCTATCTACTCTTATTCTTTCAATTTCTTTTTTTCTTCCTCTCATTGCTAGAGCTAGCTTTTCTATTCTGGACAGCTAGGTGGAACAGTAGCATGCCTATAATCAGGAAGACTCATTATCCTGAATTCAAATCTGGCTTCAGCTCTGTGACTCTCATTTACCCTTATTTGCCTCAATTTCTTCATCTGTAAATGAGCTGGAGAAGGAAATAGCAAACACATCTACTATTCTTGCTAAGAAAAATCCCAATAGAGTCATAAAGAGGTAGACATGACTAAAATGACTGAACAACATCAATATTTCTAGTGCAATATTAGATAATCATAGTGATAATAGATATCCTTGCTTCACACCTGTACTTATTGGGAAAACTTTTTAATCCTCAAACAGATAATACCTTATACTTGGTTTTAGATAGATACTACTTATCCTTTTAAGCAAAACTTCTTTTATTCTTATGCCTTCTATTTTTTTTTAGGAATGAGTATTGTATTTTGTCAAAAGCTTTTTCTGCATCTATTAATATGATCATATGATTCTGTGATTTTGCTATTGATATAATCATTTATGTTTATTTCCTAATAACTATATTTATTTCCTGACACTGACCCAGTCCTACAATCCTAGTTTAAATCCCATGCAGTCATAGGGTATGATCTTTGTAATATATTGATGTAATCTCCTTGTTAGCATGTTATTTAAGACTTTTACATCAATATTTATGTGGGAAATTGTTCCATACTTCTATTTTTCTGGTTTTGGTCTTCCTGGTTTAGGTATCAAAACCATATTTGTGACATACAAGGAATTTGGTAGGAGTCCATTTTTACCTATTTTTCAGATAATTTACATATTATTGGAATTAATATTTTTTAAATGTTTGGTAGAATGCTTAAAGATTTTTCTTAAGGAATTCATTTATAGTTGAATTGCTTTTTCTAGGATAGAATTATTTTAACATGTTATTTCCTCATCTGTTAATCTAGGTAACATATTTTTTGTAAATATTTGTTAATTTTATTTAGATTATTGATTTCATGGCATATAATTGGGCAAAATAGTTCCTATTAATTTCTTTAGTTTCATCTTCATTGGTAGTTTATTCAATTGACCCTTGTCATTTTTCATGCTAATGATTTGGTTTTCTCCTTTCCTTTTTAAAATCAAAATAACTAATGATTTATTCATTTTTAATAAAACCTGTTCTTAATTTTATTTATGAGTTTAATAATCACTATACATTTCTTAAGTAAAGACTGAATGATGACTTATTAAAGATATTGTAGAGGGCATTCTTGGCAGGTGTAAGTTGGAACAGATGGTTTCTGAGGTCCTCTGAGATCCTGTGAAACACAATCTTTGATTCTTACAGCATTATTGAGGTCATTCCTATTTTAAATATTAGTAAAGTTTACATTTTGCTTTTCTTAAACTCTTAAGCACAGCTGGTTATTTTCTCAAGTCTACAGATTAAATGGGAATTCATTTCAAAGCCTAAATAAATGGTTGTGAATCCTTCTCCCCCTAAGAATGGCCTCCCAAGACTTGAAGGATGTAATATGTAATATGCCCCTTGAAAAACACCTCCAATTTTTTTCTGGGAATTAGACTAGTTAGCTTGCTTCCTTAAGCCTTCCTTCCCCCCTGCCCTTCTCCTGTCACCTTTGCAAAAGGCTCTCAGTAGGGAAATGACAGGAGTCTTTCTGCAGCTACTTTACTAGGAAGAAAGAAAATGTCGACCACTCCACAGCACTCTATTTGCTGTCAAGATGACAGGCAGCTACATCAAGCCAGAAAATGGCCTAAATATTTGATGAAGCAAGGAAAGTCATTCTTTATTTGTAACGTATGCCCAATAGAAGTTCTGAAAAGATTGCCTACATTTGTATTAAAGTGGTGGATAAATCACTGAATTATTTAATGAGCCAGGCACAATTTGCACTGTTAAGTGACAAAGCAAGGGTCAGGTTATGGCTGCCTGCTGCTCCCTTTACTTTTAGAGTCCCTCTGTTTTATCAACAGTAGTAGACAGCAAAGTTTCCCTTTGCAGGCTAAATAAATGTGGTGTAGGGCTAAGGAGTGGGGGAAGTTAGGGTGGAAGGTTGCTGGGGGGAAGCAAAGGGATGATTATGAAAGTTGGTACAGAGAAGGAAGGAAAGAGGAGCCAGAAGTATACTCTTAAGAGATAAAATGAAGAATTAGGAATAAGTTTTCAAAAAGAATGAAAAGTAAGTGGGGCATTTATTACTACCATGCACAAAGGTGCCAAGAAAGGGAAGTCATCAATAATTCTTGTGATTATGCTCAGAAATAGATCTCCTATCTAGCTTGTGCAGTGATTTATTTGAATTACGAGGTACCTTGGACTAACAGAACAATCATAGTTCATGAAAAGACAATTTCTCTTTTATTTTGGTGCCATGAGGATAAATGAGTATTTGAGAGCCTTACTTCCTCAATGTACAGAAAAGATTTAAGAATACAGATGCACTATGAGTGTAATAAATTTCAGACAGGACTTGATTTCATCAGTATAGGAAACTCTCCATGGTAATTCCCTTTATCAGAGATTGGTAATATGCTTTGTAACTGAATTTTTGAGATGGGTTGGAGCCCTAGGAGGCCACATGACTTGTTTCAGATCACTTAGCCAGGAGGAATCAGAGATGGGATTTGATTCCAAGCCTTCCTGACTCTATCCATTATGCCATCCTGACTCTCTGAATCCAGTAAATAAACCCATTTAGTTTAGTCTAGGTCTGGGTTCTTCTCTTACTTTGTTTGTTTTTGTCATGGTTTATTTTTTTACAGATAAAGCATCCCTTCAAATGACAGCGAAGTCATGCTTTCATTGGTATAAGACGTTCCCCTTAACAAAGAGACTGCTACTCCTCCATAACTTCTCATCCAACATGATTCTTGTACCCATCTTTGAACTGGCTCCTCAGCTGATTTTCCTGTAACAACGTCAGGGCCAGTCAAAAGCAGCCACTGATCAGGGTGCATGGTGCTTATTAAACAACCTTCCTGGTGTGAGTGAAGCTGAGGTGAAAGCATTATATAATCACAGAATTAGAAATGGAGCTTAGCCATCATCTAGTTCAACTTTTCATTTTACAAAAACATAAAATAATAATTATAAACAGGCTCAGAGAGATTGTGATTGCTGGATGTCCCATAGTTAATCAGTAAAACTTGAATTTAAGCTAAGGAACTGTGTCACAAGGTATGGTCTTTTGCAAATTGCAGCACTCTGCTATAGTGAAGAAACACTTGCATAATTGTAGGAAATAATTATATAATAAAGATCAGAAACCAGTTATACAACTTTTCATTTTACAAAAACATAAAATAATAATTATAAACAGGCTCAGAGAGATTGTGATTGCTGGATGTCCCATAGTTAATCAGTAAAACTTGAATTTAAGCTAAGGAACTGTGTCACAAGATATGGTCTTTTGCAAATTGCAGCACTCTGCTATAGTGAAGAAACACTTGCATAATTGTAGGAAATAATTATATAATAAAGATCAGAAACCAGTTATACAAGTCCTCAAATATTTATTACCTGCATGTCCTTGTGTAAGTCAATCACATAGAATGGAGGTTTCTATTAGAGGCTTCTGAAGTCCTGTCCAGGTCTAGATCTGTGATCCCATGGTTTTCTAATCTGAAATCATGGCACCATATGGAATAGAAGTGAGGAGCATTTTCTGAAGCAAAAATATTTTAAGAAAAAAAAAAGTCTAGCAAAGAGCAAGACCTGGTCCTTAGATACCCACAGTCCAATTTCATTCAAATATCAGTAGCCAAGTATGACCACTTGTTCCTAATTTTTTCTCAGTCCCCATAATCTCTTTTAAGTAGTAAGCTTTCCTTGACTCCCTATTTAATATGGAAAGAAAAAAATCCTAGACTGTCCCATGAATATGCACATAAGAAATAAACTAGAGATTAATTCCAATAGGATTATATAGTTATGTACTAAATATTACCATTGTCCTTAACAAGTTTCCCATCCCTCTGCAGGGCACACATATTGCATATTGGAAACCCTTGATCTAGACAAAGAATAATGTCAATCTTCTGAACTCAGTCTTTGACTCTGTGTGTATATTTATGTGTATGTGTAGATATGTGTCTATATCTTCATACCCAAATAATAAAGCTAGCTACATTACCATCTAACAAAATACATGCAAAAAAATAGTATTCACAAACCTATAGAACATTAAAAAAGAGGAAAAGATTAATTATTTTTTAAATGAACATGGGGAAATTGATTGAAAATTTGGTGAAAAAAAGATAAAGTCCAATATCTTACACTATATTCCTCACTGAATTGTAGGTGGATGAGAGACTTAAAAACATCAAAAATAATAATAACCATTGAAAATGGAATAAAGTATTTATTTCAATTATGGAGGAAAGATCACTTATTTTGAATTCAACTTCAGTATTCCAATTCTTTAATATCCCCAGTGGATTTATAATCTCAGTTTCTGAAAATATTGTTTCCAGGGAGCATATCTTATCTATGCCTTCCACTCCAATTTAACTCTTGTCCTTAGCTTTCATAGAAATATAACAGGATTTCTCCAATATTCAAGGATCTCCATTATTTCTCTTTATATTGAGAGTAATAGAGCACATGAGTTATCCATTAATAAATTTTCTTGTCACACATTCTTTTGAATGATATCTTTTGTATAATTCCTTGTCTACAATATGCTACATCCTTCTCATGTTTCCTTCCATTGCCTTTTGGATAACTTTCAACTTCAATTATTTGAAGACTGTAGTGCAGTGTTCCATGACTCAAAATAGTGATAAGCAAATCCTCACAGCAAAATATAAATTAGACATGAGCTCAACAAGAATTTCTCAAAAAGTTAAAGAAAGAAATTAGTGGTAGAAGAAAAATTGGGGAAAAGAAATGACAGTGATTTTTTTAAAATAATTTTTTATTGACAGAACCCATGCCAGGGCAATTTTTTACAGCATTATCCCTTGCACTCACTTCTGTTCCGATTTTTCCCCTCCCTCCCTCTACCTCCTCCCTCAGATGGCAAGCAGTCCTTTACATGTTAAATAGGTTACAGTATATCCTGGATACAATATACGTGTGCAGAACCAAACAGTTCTCTTGTTGCACAGGGAGAATTGGATTCAGAAGGTATAAATAACCCGGGAAGAAAAACAAAAATGCAAACAGTTTATATTCATTTCCCAGTGTTCTTTCTTTGAGTGTAGCTGCTTCTGTCCATTCTTGATCAATTGAAACTGAATTAACTCTCTTTATCGAAGAGATCCACTTCCATCAGAATACATCCTCATACAGTATTGTTGTTGAAGTATATAATGATCTCCTGGTTCTGCTCATTTCACTTAGCATCAGTTCATGTAAGTCTCTCCAGTCCTCTCTGTATTCATCCTGCTGGTCGAAATGACAGTGATTAAAGAAAATTATGGAAAGAGTACAAAACACCTTAAAAAGCAAAAAAAAAAAAAAAATGAAGAAAATAACATCTTAAAAAATAGAATTTGCCAACTGGTAAAAAAAAAAAAAAGGGCACAAAAATTCATTAAGAAAATAATTCTTTAATAAACAGAATTGGCCAAATGGAAAAAGAAGTACAAAAGCTAACTGAAGAAAATATCTCTTTAAAAATTAGAATTAGACAAATGGAATCTAATGACTCAATGAGATACTAAGAGATCATTTTTTTAAAGTCAAAAGAATGAAAAAATGGAAGAAAATATGAAATATATCATTAAAAGAACAACTGATTAGGAAAATAGATTGAGGAGAGATAATTTAAGAATTATTGGGCTACCTGAAATCCATAACCAAAGAAGGAGTTTGAAATTTTTCTATTTCGTATTTAAAGAAATTATTGAAAAAAATTGCCTTGATATCTTAAAACCAGTTTATAAGATAGAAATTTTAAAAATACATAAATCACTTCCTGAAAGAGATCCCAAAGTGAAATCTCTCATGAATATTATAGCCTAATTCCATAACCCTCAGGTCAGGGGAAAATATTATAAGTAGTCAAAAAGAAACAATTCAAGTGTCATGGAATCATAGTCAAGAACACACAAGATTTCACAGCTTCCATATTAAAGGGGAGCAAAATAGTTGGAATATGAAATTCCAAAAGACACAGGAGCTAGGATTACAACCAAGAGTAAGCTACCCAACAAAACTGAGCAGAGAACTTTCAAGTATCCCTGAATATCAGAGCTGAATAGAAAATTTGACATTCAAATGCAAGTTTCAAGAAAAGCATGAAAAGATAAATATGAAAGAAAAATCATAAGGGACTTAAAAAGTTAAATTGTTTACATTCCCATAGGGGAAGGCAATACATACAACTCCTAAAAACTTTATCATTATTAGGGCAGTTAAAAGGAGTTTTGAAAAACATGGGTATGAATGAATTATGTTGGGATGAACTAAAAAAATAAAGGGGCAAGAAAGAAGGATATACTGAAAAAAAGGGAAAGGGAGGAATAGAATGAGGGAAATTCTCTCACATAATATACACAAGAGAAAGCTTTTACAATGGAGATGAAAAGGTGGGGGTGGGTAATACTTGAAGCTCGTAATCAGAACTGGATCAAAGAAGGAAGAACATATATACACACTCATTTGGGTATAGAAATCCATTTGATCCAACAGGGAATAGGAAGGGAAAAAAAATTAAAGAAAGGGGGGAGGCAATAAAAGGGAAAGAGAATTAAGGTAGGCAGAAGCAAAAGAGATTTTTGAAGAGAAACAGCATAAAAAAGAAAGAGAAGGATAAACAAAACAAAATAGAAATACACAGTAATTATATAGCAAAATAGAAATAAGAATCCCAAAATATGTTGTTTGTAAGAGATATTTGAAACAGAAGAAACACAGAGTTGAAGAAAGGCCAGAGCACAATGCTTCAGTTGAAGCAAAAAAGGCAAGCTTAGAAAATAAATAAATAAATAAAAGAGATAATGGGGAAAGCACATTTTGCTAAAATGTACCAAAGACCAGAGCTTTTTCCACTCATGTTTCCTTTTCAGCCAAGAAATTCTTATGTGACCCCAGGTATATAGGTATATGAATTAGGCATCCAAATCAAACATTTACTGATAATAAATCATAAGTTCACAACCTTCAGATTCAGTTATGAGACCACATATAGGGTCATGACTCACAGTTGAAGTAAAAGCAAAAATTTTTTTATGGTAAGATTCTTTGACAAAGGCCTTCTTTTTTAAATAGCTAGAGAACTAAGGCAAATCTATAAAAATTAGAACCATTCCCCAATTTATAAAATATGAACAGAGAATTTTTAGAAGAAATCAAAGCTATCTATGCCATTATTGTTTAGTCATTTTCAGTCGTATCTGACTCAAGAGTGCATTTGTGTTTTCTTGGCAGAAATACTGGAGTGGTTTGCCATTTCCTTCTCTAATTCATTTTACAGATGAGGAAATTGAGGCAAATATGAAAAACAATAGGGTAATAGCTGAATAAATGGTAGTGAATTAATGTAATGGAATACTGTATTATAATTGTGACTGACAAATATGATGTATATGTAAATATATATAAAGAAATATGAAAAGACCTTTACTAAAATATGCAAGCTAGAAAATACAGGTGCAGAATAAGAAAGCATATATTAATTAGTATCTTAGAAGAGGAAAGGTGAATGAGGATGAGTAAGAAAAGCAAAGAGTCTTGAAATGGACTTTGAGGAAATGTCTCAAAAATTATTCTACTATATGAATTAAAATAAGCTATTTTATATTTATAAAGAAGTTAAATGGCCATATTGATGTCAAATAAATTAATTTTACAATTAAATTTAAATTATATATCACATAATAATGTTAATTTTAAGCTGAGCACACTTTTTTTCATTGTGCACAATGTTTTTTGTAATGATGATGAATTTGTACCAATTTACCCACAATTCTCATAATTTATCTCTTTTTGACAATTTGTGGCCCATAAACAAAATGGCAGCCTGTGACCAACAGAATAAACCTGTGAAGATTAAACTCATGACTGTTCTTTCAATTTTAATAAATCCTCCTAACTCTCCAATTGCTATATCACTGGCACCACATATATGTAAGTCACTTGTAGCCTTGTAGTCATCTTTGACAACTGTCCTTTTTTTTTGCTCTATACATGATTGAGACTTATCTATGTCCTCTTTTATTATATTCTACACATTCAGTTTTTTTTTCCCTATAATCTGATTACTCCAAGTGAGACCCTAAATCTACTCTAAAGTTAGCGTGGTATAATACAGATCAAATGCTGGGTCAGGAAGATAAGAATGTGCTGGAAAATGTTTAACAATTGGCTCTCCAAGGAGAAAAAATTTATATACACAGCCCACTTTCAATCTGCATTTTTAACATTTCTCCATCTCTTTCTTAACTATAGACACTCATCAAGATAATAAATCAAGCCCTAATTTGTAGTGTTTGCCAGTTTTTGAGGTCAAAATGCTCACACTGAAATTTTAAAATCCAATGTCAATTTGACTTGGCTCCAGAATACCCGTGCAATAAGACCTGAGTTCATATCTGTCTTTTTCAGTACATTTCTTAGCCTCAGTTCATTCATCTGTAAAATGGTAGGGATTTGCCAACTGGCCTCTAAGAACACTTTCAGCTCGGAATTGATATGTGATTTTTGTTGTACTTCTCTGTCTACAAATTTTCTCTATTGTTTTAGTCCAGTGCACACATTGTCACGAGAAATGTTCCTCAAATATTTCCTTGATAGCCTTCCTAGTGTTCTCCAAAGCCTACAATTCAAATTCCTAATTTGAATGAAGATTGTCAATCTTATCCTCAATGACTTTCACAATTAATTACACTCACTTTACCTGCATTTATCTCAATCTATGCATTGATTTATGATGAGCAAAATATACCAGTCTCTTCATATGACTCACCTACTCACATTAAATAAAGCATCTTATCTCCTTGGAATGCCTTTGGCTTCTCTTTTCAAAACAGTTATCCAAACTCTCCTTACCAGAAAAAAAAAAAAAATCCAGGGCAGCTGGGTGGTGTGGTGAATACAGCAATGACTTTAGAGTCAGAAATCTGGCCTCTGATACTTGACACTTACTAGCTGTGGGATCTTCAAAAAATCATTTAGCCCCAAATGCCTCACAAAAATAGAGAATAGGATCCAAGATTTGACACACTTGCCTCCAGTCATTTCAGCAATGCCTTGAGTATTTTTGTAAGTGTGTATGTTTCTACATGGGGGAAGATAGATCCAAAAGTGGCTAAGTTCTACAAGTTGAAACTTTCATTTAGAGCTCATAAAAACATTTTGTAGAGTCAACACACTTATAGAGGCAATGGCAGAGTAAGGGTGGCACCATCAATTTGACTTTAATCAATGTTCTTTGAAAACTGTTATTTGGGGCATCTGGCTGCTGTAGTAGTTAAAGCACCAGCCCTGAAATCTGGAGGACCTGAGTTCAAATTTGACTTCAGACACTTAACACTTTCTAGCTGTGTGACCCTGGGCAAGTCATTTCACTCCAATTGCCTCTGCACCAAAACAACAACCACAACAAAAACCTGTTGTTGTTCTAAACCATGCTTTTCAATTTCAATTAGGTGAGGAGGTGGTTCAGACATCTGATTTTATCAGTGTAGGGAACCTCATGTATGGAAATCTCTAAAACAAGGAAGAAAAATATGATCTTAGAAGAGGTGCTTACATAACAAGAAGTTAAATGTGTTGTCTAGAGTCACACTGTCACCAGAAGCCAGAAGCAAGACATGAATAAGTACTCATTGACTTCAAAATCAGTCACTACATTACACTGCATCTCTCTCTCTCTTTTTTTTTTTTAATATATTTGATTTGATTAGATTAAATCTCCATGGCTGGAAGAAATATATTTTTATTTTGTTTGTTTTTAAATAATAATAGCTTTTTATTTTTCAAAATTAATGTGAAGATAGCTTTCAACATTGACCTTTGCAAAACATTATGTTCCAAATTTTCCTCCCTCCCTCCCCTCTATTCTTCCACTAGACAGCAAGCAATCCAATTTAGGTTATACATGTTCAATTTCTTCTAAACATATTTCCATATTTATCATGCTGCATAAGAAAAATCAAATCAAAAGGGGGAAAGTACATTTTTTTTCTTCAAATTTACCGCAATAAAATTCTCCAGGACTACATCTCACAAGTATCTTCTAGTATATCAATACTATGATGTGTTCCAGAGAGACATTCATCAGTATATGCATCTTGGATAATAGTCAACCTATGAATTAAGATGGAACAAGAGTGGGTTGGATCATCTGCGGGAAAGTGCAAAATTCCTATCTTTTAAAAAAGGCTAATCTTTTTAATATCTATATTCTATTAATGTTGCATGTGTTGGAACATTAATTCAAAGAATTAAGACTATCTTTTGTAGGGAAACAAAAGTAAAACAGGTGAGCAGGCTGCAACACATTATAAAGAACAATGAAAGAGAACAAGAGCAAAGGTTGTCATTGGTTGAAATATTTTGATTGAAAATGAATATTGTCTTAATCAGCCTTGGCTACGAAGGCTTAACCAACGCCAATCTGTATCCTAATATGCTCATGGTATCAAGAGAAAATTAGAAAAATCTCAAGAACATTAGATCTTTCCATTGAATAGATACCCAGTGAAAAACTTGTATTTCATGGACAAAAATGATGTAAGATGGGCAGACATGATTGAGTTGGACTCTGCATCATTGAAGGGAATTTTTCTATCAATGAAATCACAGAGACACTTGAGGATTTGAGTTCACGTCAGCACATAGCACAGTACCTGACAAATAATAAAATAAAAATAGCTAATATTTCTATAGCACTATATGCCAGACATTGTGCTAAGCACCTTAAAACTGTTATCTCATGTCATTTAGCAAATGCTTGTTTAATTAACTGAAAGTTTCAGAGAAATTATTGGGTGGGAGTAGGAAGAGTATAAGGAGAGGAAAGAAATTCTGTCTTTGATTTCAAGATTACTTTTTGAAATCCTTGTTCAAGCTTTTTAAGCAATAAGGTGGCACTTTATCAAGTGTCTAACACAGTGCCTGGCATGTAATCAGTGCTTATTCCTTTCATCCTCTTTCCTCTATTTTTCAGCATGTTGTGAGTTTTTATCTTAAGTTTCACTAACTGATCAATTAGCCTGCTGAGCAAGCAAATAATTCACTCTTACATTTCACTTTTCTTCTAGATAGTGTCTCATCTGATAATCCCCAATCTACTTTTTAAAAATATCTTTCATTGATACAAATGTTAAATCACAAATCACATCTGAGGAAATCTATAGATTTCCAACCAAAATGAAGGCTTGGAATCAGTTTCAGATTATTTTTTTACATTTCAGTCTTTCACTACCAGACGTTTTAACAACCACAAAAGTATATTTGACTCAAGTGTTTAAGGCCCCCTTATTTCTGTTTTTTATGATTGAAGGTAGGAACTTTTATGAATCCTGAAAGAAAGGCTAAGCCATCACCATCATAATCATCCTAATTATCAAACACAATGGAATATGATAAACCACTGTTCTCAGAATTCATTCCTTGCAATTTATCACTTTATTTAATTATTCAGTGATTAAGCTCCCTTGGACAGGGTCCATATTGAAAGTCAAATTCCATTCTACAAAGAACATCATTAGGGCTTTTGATATAATTTCAGAGGACAAGGTACTACACTGGGCATTCCACCAAGCAAATGAGAAAACATGGAACCATAATTCTTTCTAGTCTTGTATTTTCACTCCATCTGCCCTCTATTAACTTTGCTTGGAAGCTGAAATCTGATCCCTTAAAATCATCCAAGAGGGATGGAATTGGAAGAGAGCCTTCTCTGTACAATCTAAAAAGCTGATTTAGGAACCCAAGAGAAAATGGCCAGTCCTATGGAAAGATTTCATTCCAGTAAACCTCAGGAAGCAATCCTGCTGCTAAAGATAAGAAAATATTTAGGATACTCTGAGAGTTCAATAAGAAATGAATTTCATTTTAGTCTTTTATAATTAGCAGCTTACGTGTGCTATATACCAAAGAATAAAAGATTAGGACAAAGACAGATAGCATATCTTCCATTAAGAAGAGCTTTCAGATGTTTTATTTGCAGCTATTAGCACCTCTCAACTATGATTTTTGGTAATTACTTATACATCAGATTACTACCACTAGTACTATCACTACTCCCTTTTCTTTTTTTTAACTGCAGTTACCTTTCCCCCACTCTCAGGTCTAGAGAACTTTTGCTTGAAAAATAAAATGAGGTCATTTTTCCCCCCAAAGGTCCTTTCAGACAAGATACAACTCATCTCTTCACTTGGGACCTAGGATTCAAATATGGTTTGGAATATCTCTGTGAAGTGATCAAATTCTCAGCCTTTATCTTAAAAGATGGATTTGACTTTCCATGAAATTCGTAAATAAGAAGATTGGGTTGCAGTAATTGGAAGGTATTGTATGGCTTGATGGCACAAATGGACAGTCTTATTTGATTTCAAAGAGATGTTTTCATTCAGTCTCTGACTATTGAATTTTACAATTCAGATGAAAGGTAGTATAAAAATGCCAAATCATGGAAGAAATCTAACTTGAAATCATGTTGCTTTCCTAGGTAGAGGTACAGATATGTAACCTTTCTTATTGATAACAGACTTCATGCCTGTACACTGAAGGAATGGTAAATATCCTCAGGTACAGTCTGTCTCCTAAAATGGACCAAGTATCTTTTCTTTCACATTCATCTAGGAAAAAATTATTGAGGAATCTGCTTATAAGCCTGCTTCTTCATTATTCTTTGCCCTTTCAGCCCATCACTGAAAACTGATTATATCATTCTATTTGTAGTTAATTCTATTTCATTTGCTCAAATGTTGCATTGAATCTCCGGAAATGAAAATTTCCTTCAGTGCATAAGCTGAACTCCTCTCTTTTCAGTCGGATAAATATAAACAGAAAGGCAAATATGGTCAGCTCATTAACAATAAATTTTTTATTCTATGTTCTTGAGTTTGTCTACTTAGCTTGCATAAAAACGAGTTCTTTATTTTTAATGTATTATGATAGTTCTTTAGCACTTACATTGCATTTTCCGTTTCCAGCTGTGATGGACTCATTTATTAGTAATATCTCTTTTTTTCAGATGGGAAAACTAAAGCACAGTTCATCCAGTCCAACCAGCTGTACACTCCTCCCCTAAAGGTATGTGGGACAAGATTGAAAGCATAATTTTTTTCTTCAAAATAGTTAATTAGCATGAAATGGCAAGTGTGGGGCCAGAAGGTCTTAAAAAATTTTCTGTCAATCTGACTACTTTACAAGTCACCAACACTAATGTCATTATATATTATTAACTACCATTTCTTCAGCATTTTGGAGTTTGTGAAGAATCCATGCAAATTGGAGCTTCAAAATCATCAAGGAAGGAAGGAAGGAAGGAAGGAAGGAAGGAAGGAAGGAAGGAAGAAAGGAAGGAAGGAAGGAGAGAGAAAGGGAAGGAGGGAGGGAAGGAAGAAGGGAAAGAAGGAAGGAGGGAGGGGAAGAGAGGGATGGAATGTTGTGACCCTCCTTATATGGCCTAAACATTTCTAGTTCCTTCAACTAGTCTTCTTATGGCACAGCCTCCAATCCTCCATAATGTTTGTTGGCCTTTCTCTGGAAGTCTTATGATTTGTCAATCCTTATTAAAATGTAGTATCCAGAGCTGAAGCTTACATATTATGTGTGGCTTAATCGATCAGATGTTATTTTAAATTGAACTTTTCAATTATGCTCCCTGAATTTGCTTGTGCACAGACCAAGATTTTCACTGTGGCAAGGGATTCATGCAGTCAGTTGTAAAGTATAATCCTAACTTCTCATAACTTTTCACTACTGCAAGCATTAAATAGTAATAATGATAGGTATCATTTATATAATACTTAGACTAGACTGCATTTTGCAGTGTTGTGCTTATTTTATAACATTTCAAACTCATAGCACCTCTCAAATATAGGTGTTACTGAGGAAGGCAAACACCAAAACATTTGATTAATTGATTTGCCCAAACTCACAGAGTTAGTAAGTATCTGAGGTTGGATCTGAAGTAAGCTCTTTACGACTCCAAGTCCAGCCTTCTATTCACTGGACCTAACTGCCTTAAGCTTAAGGACATTTTTAGCTTTTTTATAACCTCAAAATCGTTCTTCAAGAGAATTACTTGTATCTCTTTTCTCCCTCCCTCTCCTTCCCTCCTTCTCTTCCTTCCTTCTCTCCTTCCTTCCTTCCTTCCTTCCTTCCTTCCTTCCTTCCTTCCTTCCTTCCTTCCTTCCTTCCTTCCTTCTTTCCTTCTTTCCTTCCTTTCTTCCTTCCTTCCTTCCTTCTTCTTCCTTCTTTCCTTTCTTCCTTCCTTCCTTTCTTCCTTCCTTCCTTTCTTCCTTCCTTCCTTCTTCCTTTCTTCCTTCCTTCCTTCTTTCCTTTCTTCCTTTCTTCCTTTCTTTCTTCCTTCTTTCCTTCCTTCCTTCCTTTCTTCCTTCTTCCTTCCTTCCTTCTTTCCTTCCTTCCTTCCTTCCTTCCTTCTTTCCTTCCTTTCTTCCTTCCTTCTTTCCTTTCTTCCTTCTTTCTTTCCTTTCTTCCTTCCTTCCTTCCTTTCTTCCTTCCTTTCTTCCTTCCTTCCTTCCTTTCTTCCTTCCTTTCTTCCTTCCTTCCTTCTTCCTTTCTTCCTTCTTCTTCCTTCCTTCCTTCCTTCCTTCCTTCCTTCCTTCCTTCCTTCCTTCTTTCCTTCCTTCTTTCCTTGCTTGCTTCCTTCCTTCCTTCCTTCCTTCCTTCCTTCTTTCCTTCCTTCCTTCCTTCCTTCCTTCCTTCCTTCCTTCCCTCTTTCCCTCTTCTTCTTCTTCCTCCTCTTCCTCTTTTTTTCTTCTTCCTCTTCTTCTTCTTCCTCTTCCTCTTCTTCTTCTTCTTCCTCCTCTTCTTCTTCTTTCTTCTTCTTTCACTTCTCTTTTCCCTCCTCCTCCTCTTTCTTCTCTTTCTCCTTCTCCTCTTCCTCCTTCTCCTTCCTTCCTTCCCATTCCAATGCACAGCAATTCCCTTAAACTAGGGGGAGGGACACTATGAAAAATCACAGATAGGGGTTTATGGCAGTGACCTCCATCTTGGACATCTACCAGTCTCTACTTATTCTACTTTCATTTGAACTGTATAACTGCACCCAGCCTCTCTACAGCAGTAGGTGTCTTTTCTCAGGCTGATTCTTGGTACCAAAATGCCCTCCTTCCTTTCTTGAGGGTTAACGTAATGTCACAGAAAGAGTCTTGGACTCAAGAAGTTACGGGTTAAAGTGCCTCTGATATATCCTAGTCATGTGACCCTGAGCAAGTCATCCAACCTCTCAAAGCTATTGATAAGTCTCTAAGACCATAAGTTACAGAGAAGATACCTATTCATCTCAGTGATAATGTATAATTTTTGTTGCCAACTCCATCTACTTTCTGATAGATTCAAGCACACAAGACCCAATCCCCTTTAGTTACAAGGGAGGCTTTCCATAGGTCCTCTCCCAGGGTTTTTCCATTCTTTTCCAAGGAACAATAACTATGGAAGGGCTACATATTTTTCCTAGAAAAGGAAGGGAAATTTGCTCTAGAATAGAAAAATATAAAAGACAGTGACAACTCTTGTATTTCCCTAAGGAAGGTTGAACAAGATGGAATTGGTAACAGGTGGGTTCTTGGGGGCAAGAATCAGACTTCTACCCCATCTGGCTGAGACATTTGATTCTAACTTCTGCTCAGAGTTTAGGAAATGGGGGTGGGGGTGGAAAAGGGAGTGAAGAGGATAGGGTCTGGAGGGTAGGAGGAAGATCTGACCCTGGTCCAAGGAGCTGATTTCTTCAATAGCAACAATAGACCTTTTTTCAAAGACTCATCTGGCAACAGTGACCTTTAGGGAAAAGAGGAAGCTCAGTAATAAGACTTGCTCCTATCAGCTTCCAGAAAGAAAGATTAGCCCTTTAAAAGGAGGCAAATCCAGACAGAGACCTAGTTGGCACTTGGAATGGAATCCCTCCCTGCTCTGCTGTTTTGTATTGAGCTCTGAGATTTGGGGCTACTATTCTGGAAGAGTTCATATCTTTGGGCCCATGAAAGGCTAAATTTCAACAACTACCTAGTTCGTAGTCATGAGACCTGGTCTTCTGTAAGATAAGGAGTTAGATAAAGTAATTTTCAGTCTCTTACAATTCTAATAACCTATATTAGCCTTTGAAATTTGAGCTCCATTCCACTTCATCTTTTCTCAGCTTCTGTGTCAATGAGTCAGATAAACTTTCCCTTGGGATCTTGAGCAATTTTCTTTGTCCTCTTTGGAAGGAAGCTCAGTTCCCCCCTCTATAAAATAAAGGTGTTGGTATATACTTTGAGATGTATCCCTCTTTCAGTCCCAGTAATCAGTCTCCTCAGAAGCCAAATATGATAAAAAAAAAAAAATGGACTTCAGCAACTTAGTATTAAGAATAATTTGTTCAAATAGGAAACTATCAGATGGGCTAATTCCTAGGGGAGTAGGAGTGGACTTTCTCCCCAGAAGTAGCCTCTTTATGTCTCAGATTCAGGGACATTATGTTTTCTTTTCTCCCTTTCCCCCACGAGAGTGTTTTTTATGAAACATTTTCTGAAGGTGTTATTTGTGATACTTGCTCCAGGTACAAAAATTTCCAATTATTCTTCCTCTAATTCTTTCTACTTTTTGGCTTTGATGTATGCTCATCCTGGAAGTCTTTCAGCTGTTTTCTCAAAGCTCCACAGTTCATTTTCCTACCCGAATACCCTATTTCCCATGGATCTTTTAAATAAAATAAAGTAAAATTGGATTTAGTTGTCATTTTAAATTGATTCATATCATCACTTTAGAAAGCAGTGTACTATACAATGTGCAAATATATCACTTGGAATTGGTTAGTCACAGTGTCTATGGTCAATTCTGCAGAAGGTTGGGTAACATATCTTTGGACAACAATATAATCTTTTATTATTAAATTTCCTTCACTTGTTATTCTTACTTGGTAAGAATGTGACTAAAAAGTGAATAGATACATGAGGAGAAATATGTAATAAATCTTTCTGTAATTCTTGAAATCTTGTATGATATTATACGTTTGGTGCTTTAATCTTGCTATGTGACAATGCTATATGGGCAAGTTTTTGAGTGTCAGTTTCCTCATTTGTAAAATGAAGGAGTTAGACTAAATCCTCTGTAAGATCTCTTCTAACTCAAATCTATGAATATTGAGAGGTAATAGTAGATGTTAAAATTATTGCCTAATCCAAAGTAAACAGCATAATTTAATTAACTACATCACAAAGGTTACTTTTATTTTCAATTTGCATACTTGGTTAATATAACTGGATGATTAATCATATTTCCAAGAGTGATTAGGTTCCAAGACAACTGAAGTATGAATTACTGAGTTTATAATTTACTGATAAACAAGTTGTTTTTTTTTAACAGTTGATTAATTTTCACATGAATTGTTGACTAAGGTTTCCACTTCAGTGAATTTTCTTCAAAGCTCTTAAATAGATTTGACAATGTTCTTAATCTGAATGTCTCTCACACTTTTATTTCTAATGAATAATGTATGTCTTGTAATACTTTCTACTCTTCATTTCTGACAAGGATGCTCTTGTGCTTTTAACAGAGATTTTCATTCAGGTCATGACAAGTTGCCAATATGAAAGAATGCCTCAGTGCTGGTATAATAGCATTTCCTTAACAGGGTTGAAAGGAATTGGTTGTTATCTAGGAGTCTTCAGTGGAGAAATATAAGAACCATTGCTAAATGCAAAATCCCAAGGTGATGACCTACCTTGGAGCCTTGAGAAAGTTCCATAGAGGTTTTCAGGTACCTTTAAAATAAAACTAGGAAGCAAGCAGTGTAGAGGAGAATGAAAAGGTACTGAATTTGTAGTGAGAGGCCTTATCTTCTTGTACCTCAATTTCCTTTTTTTACTAAAAAGTGATAGGGGGCATCTAGAGTTGAATTACTTGAATTTTATGCTCTCTTCATTTTATAAATCCTATGATCTTGTAGCTTTCTCAGCTTCTATATTAGCCGCAGCCTAAGTTATGATCCTTTTAATCTATGATCTTATTGTTCAGTTTAGACCTATGAGTTCAATGGGTAGGAAAATACCATTGTGGAAAATTCTTCCTCTGAAAATCATTCCTCAGGTTTATAGGTATCTTAGAAAATTACCCAAGCACACCGAGAGGCTAAATCACTAATCCACAATCAAGCAACTAGAATATTTCAGAGACATTTCCAGGTCTTGTTGATTCCAAGTCTAGCTCTCCATCAATTTGGCCATGGTACCTTTCATAATGTGTTGGATATATCAATCAATCAATAAGCAAGCATTTATTTTTACTTATTTAATTTTTTTTTCCTTTTCAAACAAAAATCTATCTTGCCCCCTTCCCACTGTCCCTTTCTACCACTTTTTATTTTTTATATTATTTATTTTTATTATATTAAATTAAAAATGTTTTGTACAAACAAAACCAATGTAGATAAGATTAGAAGGGAAGCAGAAAACTGAGAAAATCTTTATATCCAAGGATTCTGATAAAGGCCTCATTTCTAAAATATATAGAGAATTGACTCAAATTTGTAAAAATACAAGCCATGCTCCAGTTGATAAATGGTCAAAGGATATGAACAGACAATTTTCAGATAAAGAAATTGAAACCATTTTTAGTCATATGAAAAGGTGCTCGGGATCACTATTGATCAGAGAAATGCAAATTAAGACAACTCTGAGGTACCACTACATACCTGTCAGATTGCAGGAAAAGATAATGATGAATGTTGGAGAAGATGTGGGAAAACTGGGACACTAATACATAATTGGTGGAGTTGTGAACTGATTCAACTATTTTGGAGAGCAACTATGCCCAAAGAGCTTTCAAACTGTGCCTACTCTTTGATCCAGCAGTGTTTTTTACTGGGCTGTATTCCAAAGACATCATAAAAAAGGGAAAAGGACTCACATGTACAAAAATGTTTGTGGCAGCCCTTTTTGAAGTGTCAAGAAACTGGAAACTGAGTGGATGACCATCAGTTGGGGAATGTCTGAATAAATTATGGTATATGAAAGCAATAGATTGTTATTATTCCATTAAAAAACAAAAAAAACAAAACAAAACAAACAAACAAACAAACAAAAAAAAAAAAACATCCGCAGAATGATTTCAGAAAGGCCTGAAGAGACTTACATGAACTGATGCTGAGTACATTGAGTAGAACCAAGAGAACATTGTACATGGCAACTAGATTATGTGATAATCATGGTATTGGACTTGGCTCTTTTCAACTTGAGGTGATTTGGGCCAGTTCCAATAAACTTATGATGGAGAAAACCTTT
This sequence comes from Antechinus flavipes, assembly GCF_016432865.1. Lineage (NCBI taxonomy): Eukaryota > Metazoa > Chordata > Mammalia > Dasyuromorphia > Dasyuridae > Antechinus > Antechinus flavipes. The sequence goes on along the minus strand of NC_067401.1, from coordinate 282,043,473 downwards.
CTGGAGAAAGGACTATGGAGACTGAGTTTGGATCATAACATTGTACTTTCACCTTTTTTGTTGTTGCCTGCTTGATTTTTGTTTTCTTTCTCATTTTTTCCCCTTTTTGATCTGATTTTTCTTATGCAGCATGCTAAATGTGGAGATATATATAGAACAATTGTATATATTTAACATATATTGGATTACTTGCTATCTGAGGGAAGCAGTGGGGTAAAGGGAGGGAGAAAAATTGGAACACAAGGTTTTGCAAGATAAATGTTGAAAACTATCTTTGCATGTAGTTTGAAAATTAAAAAGCTGTTTTTAAAAATAGAGAGAACAAAACAAGAAACAACAAGTAAACAAAAAAGAAATGAGACCTTTATCAGAAAACTTTATTGCAAGGATTTTTTCTCCTTCTTCCCCTTCCCCATTGATCTGCTTCTATTCCAGTAAACATTTATTGAGCATTTTCCATATTTGAGGTTAGGTATTAAAATATATATTTACATACTCTGTTTTCTCATATACATTATTGGTTTGTTTATCCTTTCTTTTTCTATTTAGATTACAAAAGCCTGAGGACAAAGTCTACATCTCATTTCTTTCATAATCTCAAGAAATCTGACATATTGTTCTGTACACAGTGAACACTCAATAAAATTCACAGCCTGGTTGATGAGGCTTGGGCAGGGAACTTGATCATTTGCTTTCCTCTCTAAGAAAACTGTATTAGAACTTTTTTTATGGTCACCCATAAAAAGCTGTCATTCTGAATTTCATAACATTATATTCCTTCCTAAAACATTTACATTCTTGAAATGTAATTTACCAATGTTTAATGAAAAGAAATCAATAAGAGATTTAAAAGATTATGTCTTATTGAGCCAAAACATGGATTTTGGTTATGAAGAAATCCAATTTGGGTATTTAGAGTTATAAGGGTTCTTGATCTAAGCCAACCTCTAACTATGTATGATTTATTGGATATTATATTGAGACATTCTCTATCAGAATTCAAGCAATTTTTATTTTCTTATTATTACAAAGAGCTTGGGAGCAGAGATAGGCAGGCAGAAGTATCCTATGGAAGGATAAATGATAAAGATGTTAATCTGGATCTCAGTATAATCTTTGCCCAGTTAGGTACCTCTATAGAGAGGTATCTACAGAAGTGACTAGCAACTTCTAGGTTCAGAATCTTACTGATTTTTTTCATTGCTGGCAGCATTTATAAAAAAGAAAAATGATTTTAAAATGAAGGACATTTTTGCATGTCTGAGTCTGGGACTTGGATTTTATACTAATAAGTGACTGGGTCTTTTACAGAGCCAATAAAATTTATCAATAACCTTGAGCCCAAAATCAATTCCAGGCAACTCATTTTTGAGCTTGGCTTTGAAAAATCATCTGGACAGCAACCAAATGAAATTGGAGACAAGGACAGAAAAGGTTCTTGTAGCAAAAAAATAACTTTGTCAAGTCTGGAACAACAAAAAAAAGTAATTTAAAATTAATTGGCTTGTTAAAAGGCAGTGTGAAACCAGCTAGCCTTAATTGTGCCATTTAAGACAACTCAGAAACTCCGGGTGGTTTTATTATTCATCTTCCATTTGCAAGCTTGCTAACCCAATAATTCCATTTGGGTTCCTTTCATTGATTTATCTCTATTATCACTGAGTTGTTCATTTAATTTCCCTTTCTATCTAGTTATGAGGAATGGCTCTTTTGGGTTCCCAACACATTTGACAAGATAATTCCCTTCTAATAATAGAAATAACCTCTCGAAAAGAAAAGAATAAGAGAAAAACCACTAGCTTCTCCTAATTTTTTAAAGATCCAACCTATTATTTCATTGGTGTAAGGAACTTCCAGTAAGTCAATTCTCTCTACCATTGCAAATCAGCAACTGCATTGCAATTTAGAGAATTGCCTGGGGCAGTGAAGTTTAAGAGGCTTGCCCTTGGTTGCACAATCAATAAATGTTACAACTCTCTATCTACTATGCCACATTGTCTCTTATCCTGCTATAATATACATTTTAAATGTTAACTATTAGCTTAAAAAAAAAGAATCTTTTAGCCACATCTTTAGAGGAATAGAGACCTGGGTCTGGAATCTAGAAGATGTGACCTCAAATTCCATCTTAGACATTTACTAGCTGTGTGACCCTGGGCTGTTCCTCCATTTGCTTCAATTTCTTTATCTGTAAAATGGGAATAATAATAGCTCCCACCTCCTCAGGTTTTTGTGAGGATCAAATGAAATAGAAATTGTAAAGTACTTAGTACAGTGCTTACCAATAATAAGTGTTATGTAAATGTTAGTTATTATTATTGTTACTATTATCATTTTTATTATTATTGTTCTGAGATTTCCTAGGTTAAACTCTGAACAGGGGAAAGATGAGCCAATGAGAGTGATCTGGGGAAGATATTCTGGATTTCCAAGGACAGTTTCAATATTAGAGGCATTTTTCTTAATAATTTTACTCAGACATGGGTATTTCTTTGTGAAATATATATATATACACATTTTTGAGATCATTTACTCTTGGGATGTCCCCTAAAGTAATAGTATTTAATTTTTGTTTCTTTGATGGTTTCTCAAACCATCTTGTTTTTCTTTTTTTTTTAAACAGTGTATCGAATGCTTAAAATTGAAAATTTCTTTAACATTTAGTAGAATTCAAGAGCAGGGTGAATCTGGCTTTTTTTTTTTTTTCTTATTAAGACTTGCCAAAATCAACTCTTAAAACAATTTATTTTACCAATAAGCCTTCTGTGCCTCTTGGTAGATCTGAGGAACTAATTCTGAGATCACATAATAATCATTATAAAAGGCTTGATATTGTGATGACTATCACAACAGCATCAAGAAGAGAATTCTGATCTAGAGAGTACCCCAAGTTGTTTTTTTAAATGTCACTTTTCTTATGTACTAGTGGGGAACTTGATGCAGCTTATAATAATCTCTATCTTCTTACAGTAGAAATCCCATTGCTTTTAGAAAAATCTTGGAGAAAATTATTCTTGAAATAAACTAAATATACCTAATAAAAACAAGATTTTGGAGTTTGGATTTTTGTTTGTATTTCATTTTGCTAAATAAATAGAAAATGTCAAATTCTCCATTTCTAAGATTTGTGAACATTTTGATAATAGCTGATAACATTTTCTATTTTTAAATTTTTTTCACATTTTCTATATCTACACAGGAATGTTTTGAACCTATTCTATTTTCACTCTTATTTTTGTGCTTTGTGATGGTTTATAAACTGCTTCAGATGTTAAAAAATAGTTTTACTCAGAAAATTTTACTCCGTTATTGAAATTTAGTGTTTACGCTTTGAGCAAGAGGCTATTTTATTACAATCTTTCTACCTTGTTCTCATTTTGTACCTTTGCCCCAAGGTTAGTATGAACCCAGGACTATAATCATAGAATATGAAGGTTTCTTGTCTGGTTTTCTTTGTTGTAAAGTAAAATCTTCACATATTCTTGAAAAATCACTATTGTGATTTTGTTCTTATGTTTAAAATAAGAAAGGACACAATAAAATTACCCCAAAATTGTAAATACCAAGAAAAGATTTTTCTGAAAACTTTTCTGAATAAATGGAGCTTTAGCCCATGGCATGTGACACATGATCCATCTCTCTCACTCTCTCTCTCTCTGTCTCTAGCTCTCTATGTGTGTATCACATATATAACATAAATCCATACATCCATATGTATACTTATATAGGTATGTAACTTTTGTGTGAGATTGCAGTGTTTTAGATCTCATTGAAATATAGCAAATTATTCATTAAAAAGACGGGCTTTTACTTTTGGGGGAATAAGCTTGTAAAGTTATGTATGTATTCATATATAGATAGATAGAGATACTAACATATAGGCAAATATACTTGTATATAAATACAAAATATCATAGAAAGTCTAATGGATGCGTCTGTATGTATACATATAAGAGCATAAAAAGAGAATAAAATAGGACACAAAATGCATAGAATATAGAACAACTTCTTTCTGATCACGTAGACCTCAATTTTTGGAGTCATATTTGACTCTTGCTCTCTTATCTCTTCATATCCAATCAATTGTCACATCTGATTTCCACACATGCATTTCTCCCTTTTCCCGCTCATATGGTAGCTATCTTAGGAATTCTTCACTGCTTATCTATACTATTTAAATAATCTTTTAATTCATGCCCTTAGTTCTAGTCTTCACTCTTCTTCTCGTCTATTCTTAGAGCATCTAAGTGGCACAGGGGATACAGTGCCAGGCACAGAATCAGGAAGACTCATCTCTGTAAGTTCAAATCTGACTTCTCTCACTTACTAGTTGTGAACCTGAGTAAATCACTTAAACTTTGCCTCAGTTTCCTCATTTTTCAAATGAGCTGGAGAAAGAAATGGCAAGCCACTCCAATGTCTTTGTCAAGAAAACCACAAATGGGATCATGAAAAGAACGTGACTGAAAAACTAGTGAACAAAGTCTATTCTTTAAATTATTGTTTCTAAGCCATAAATATGACCATGTTATTCACTTTTATATTTTACTTTAAGGTTTGCAAAAATACTTTAAATATGTTATCTCATTTAATTTGAATAGACTAGAAGAAGAGTAAAGACTAGAAGTAAGGACATGAATTAAAAGATTATCATTATACAAAACACCAAGAAACCAAATGTACTGCAGGCCACATTCTGTACTTTGCTTCTTTGGATATTAGTGTTTTATTTGTGGATTTAAATTAGACCAAGTCACATAATCAATGATGCACTTTAAGAAAAAGGCATACATCTGGGGGAGGGAGGGGAAAGAGGGGAAAAATTGGAACAAAGGGTTTGGCAATTGTCAATGCTGTAAAATTACCTATTCATATAACTTGTAAATAAAAAGTTATAATAAAAAAAGAGAGAAGAAAAAAAAAAAGAAAAAGGCATAGCGCCTTGGGAATATTACTCTCAGCATTGTTAAAATGATGAAATCTCATTGCTGAATAAGGAATGGGAGCCACCAAAAAAAAAAAAAAAAAAGAAAAAGGAATATAATAGAAAAAGGAAGAAAAATAAAATGAGTATGAAACATAAAAAAAAAAGAAGATAAAAACTAAAGAAAAAATACAAAGTTGAACCAAAAAACAGTACTACAACTGTCTTGTTTTGTTCTCTTTTTGCCACTTCATGTTCTGCTGTTTTGTTCCTTCAGTGTTTCTTCTTGAAGACCTACATATCTTTTCCTCTCATTTCCTTTACTTGCTCATTGGACAATTCCACTAATGTCTAAATAGACTAAGGCAGTAAAATATCACCTCATAGATCCATTTTTAAAAATGCTACATATAGGAATATAGGTGCTGCCAAAATGAGAAACTGTCTAATATAAAGAAAATAGAGTAGCATCTTAGTTATGCACATCCAGTCCATATCCAGTCATCCTGATCTATATTTTGTGAGTGGACTCAGATGGCTCTGGAGGGGAAAGTGAGGTTAGTAACACTGATGAGCTCTCTCATTAAAATCCAATTCACCTTCACGTCATGACATTATTCTTTGATGCCATGGTCCTTTTCAAGGGTGAAGGACAAACAACAATACTGAAAACTCATATTAGAATCAAAATTTCTGTATATTCTCCTTCCAAAAATAAATAAATTATCCCTGCATTAATGAATACAATACCATGTGAGAAAGAGAAGACAAACCAGTTTAGTACAAGGCTATATATATTGCTATTATGGTTGTGGTTCATTATTATTTATGCTTTTAGAAAGGGCAAATAGATATTTCAGGTGTAACAGTTACAGGAATTCTTAGAGCTCTATAATAATAAAGGTAGTATAGGCTGGGAAAAGTTCCTAAAGACCACTTTACCACATGGCATACTATTCAAAGGTTGAATTACCGACATCTCTGAGTTTAGAAGTATTGAATGCATCTGATATTCCAAAACAGATCTGAATCTGTTGAACGTCCTTGCCATTAATGATAAGTAAACAGATGTTGGCAGTTGTTTTATGGGCCCATCAATTTTTATGGTCTTTGAACTATGAATGTTATATTAAAATTTTGTTTGCATCTTGTGATCTAAAGAAGTAAAGCTCAGCTTTAGAAGATGATTTTAAAATTTTATGTCAAATTGTGAATTTGTAAATTCATTCCTGAATGTGATCCATTACGTAACTAACAATATAATGTAATGATAAATGACATTCAGAACAAGCTTTCAGTTTTCAGATAATATAGTAAAATATAAAAGTGAATAACATGGTCATATTTATGGCTTAGAAACAATAATTTAAAGAATAGACTTTGTTCACTAGTTTTTCAGTCACGTTCTCCTTTTCATGATCCCATTTATGGTTTTCTTGACAAAGACACTGGAGTGGCTTGCCATTTCTTTCTCTAGCTCATTTGAAAAATGAGGAAACTGAGGCAAAGTTTAAGTGATTTACCCAGGTTCACAACTAGTAAGTGTCTGAAGTCAGATTTGAACTTACAGAGATGAGTCTTCCTGATTCTGTGCCTGGCACTGTATCCCCTGTGTCATTTAGATGCTCTAAGAATAGACTAGAAGAAGAATGAAGACTAGAAGTAAGGACATGAATTAAAAGATTATTTAAATAGTATAGCTAAGCAGTGAAGAATTCCTAAGGTAGCTACCATACGAGCGGGAAAAGGGAGAGATGCATGTGTGGAAATCAGATGTGACAATTGATTGGATATGAAGAGATAAGAGAGCAAGAGTCAAATATGACTCCAAAAATTGGGGCCTACGTGATCAGAAAGAAGAAGTTATTCTATATTCTATGCATTTTGTGTCCTATTTTATTCTCTTTTTATGCTCATATATGTATATACACAGAAGCATCCATTAGACTTTCTATGATATTTTGTATTTATATACAAGTATATTTGCCTATATGTCAGTATATCTATCTATCTATATATGAATACATACATAACTTTACAAGCTTATTCCCCCAAAAGTAAAAGCCCAGCTTTTTAATGAATAATTTGCTATATTTCAATGAGATCTAAAACACTGCAATTTCACACAAAAGTTACATACCTATATAAGTATACATATGGATGTATGGATTTATGTTATATATTTGATACACATATAGAGAGCTAGAGACAGAGACAGAGGGACAGAGAGAGAGAGAGAGAGAGAGAGAGAGAGAGAGAGAGAGAGAGAGAGAAGGGGGGAGAGAGAGAGAGGAAGAGAGAGAGAGAGAGATGAATCATGTGCCACATGCCATGGGCTAAAGCTCCATTTATTCAGAAAAGTTTTCAGAAAAATCTTTTCTTGGTATTTACAATTTTGGGGTAATTTTATTGTGTCCTTTCTTATTTTAAATATGTAAGAACAAAATCACAATAGTGATTTTTCAAGAATATGTGAAGATTTTACTTTAAAACAAAGAAAACCAGACAAGAAACCTTCATATTCTATGATTATAGTCCTGGGTTCATATTAACCTTGGGGCAAAGGTACAAAATGAGAACAAGGTAGAAAGATTGTAATAAAATAGCCTCTTGCTCAAAGCATAAACACTAAATTTCAATAATAGAGTAAAATTTTCTGAGTAAAACTATTTTTTAACATCTGAAGCAGTTTATAAACCATCACAAAGCACAAAAATAAGAGTGAAAATAGAATAGGTTCAAAACATTCCTGTGTAGATATAGAAAATGTGAAAAAAAATTTAAAAATAGAAAATGTTATCAGCTATTATCAAAATTATCAAAAAGGAGGAAAAAAGTTTCAGGGATGGGGGACAACCAATGAACATGCATGGAATTGGGAAATGGATTGTTATGTTGAGAAAAAAGCAAGAAGCTCTGTGTTGGACTGAAGAATAAGAAAGGTGAGTAACGGTGTAGGAAGACTGAAAAGATGGGAGAGGACCAGACCATGAACAATTCTGAACGCTAAACAGGAAGTTTTATATTTGATTCTAGAGATGATAGAAAACTATTGAAGTTTATTGAGTAGAGAGATAATATGGTCAGACATGAGTTTTAGGAAGATAAATTTGACAGCTGTTGTTTAATAAACCTAAAAATAAAACAATATTACCAGGACAATTACTCCATGTTCAGAAAAAATTAGAAAATCAGAAAGCAGTTTTCCATCTTACATCACATCCTTATACTATATCATACATCACAACTTCTACTATATACTAAAATAAGCTTCAAGTGGACAACCAGTATAAACATAAAAAGTCAAATAATTCTTAAAATATAGAGAACAGAAGAAGGTACCTTTCATTCTTCTGGCTATGAAAAAAATAAGAACAAAAATGTCTATAAAAACTTGCATAAAGAATTCCAAGGACATAAAATTTTACAAGCTTGTGCACAAACAAATCAATGCAGCTACAATGAGAGGAGAAGCTATTGATTGGTTGGAAAAAAAATCTTCTCATCAAATATCAGTGATAAAGATTTGCTACCTAAAATAAAAAAAAAATGTAAAAAAGTCTATTTTCTAATAGACAAGGATTAAAGGATATAAATAGTAAAAAATTTTTAAATTGCCAACTATCATGACCTACATGAAAATATATTCCACATCATTAGTAATAAGAGAAATACAAAATAAAACAACTACAAAGTTTCATCTTAGACCTAATTATAGATTTCTATAGGAAAGTAAGGAATACTATTTACATTGATTTTGAATCTATAAATTGTTCCAACTATTCTGGATAAAGATTGAAAACTCCATTTCTTTGACTCTGATACAACTTAGTTTATATTCTAAGGGTCAAAGAGAGAATCGTCCCATATATATTCATATCGCCACTTATATCACTTTTTATGTTAGCAAAAATTAGAAACAAAGTATATTTCCATCAATTCAATGGTCTTTATTGTTCAGAATAAAGTTCAGAATAGTAGTTCATGCTCTTACCTTCTCTATCGTTTGAAGAATGAAAATGTCATCAAATCAAGAATTCTCAAATTACTCTGCTTTTAGCAGAAAGAGGTCCAATAGATGGTCAAATAGTTGAGGCTTATGATCATGATTATATCATGTCTCCCTTCTAGGTTTATAAAGTGGCTCATGGATTCCAAGCTCCTATTTTCTCCTTCTGCTTTGGTGGTTTGTATTATATTTCTACAGCAAATGGCATTTCTCTTTTTTACTTCATTGATCATTTCTCAGAACATGCCTCTCCATTCTTACATTCCTCACATTTGTAATCTAATTTTCAATGTTATTTTACTCTTTTTTTTATCTGCTATAATTCTTTTTAAATAAGATCTACATTTTTAAAGATATTGTTCAATCAAGAGTCCTATCACTGTTTTAGAAATACCCATGATATCAAATTTACTTTCTTGTCTTAATTAATAGTTTTATTATCCATGCTTTGCAATTTGTATATAGACATTTGAAGATATGTTTTATGGCTGTCTCCCTTCTTTAATACTGCCACTTGGTAATTACTAATCCTAATATGCCTCACCAGATACTTTCTGGCTGATATAGATAGACACTTTCAGTTTAAAATCTTCTTGTTCTTATTTGCAAATCTCCAGACACAATATTTATATATGTTCAGCAGTGGTCCTATATTGCAAATCCAGCTTTCTGATATCATCTTCTTAACTATGTGCTCACTTGTTAAATTTGCTTTACTGTTCTGAAAGCCTTTTAAATTGACATTAATCATGAAATCATCACTTGTTCCTCTAAAGGCTTCAATCTCTTACCCAGGAATTCAGAATCATTAACACTGATTTCTAGAGAGAGAGAGAGAGAAATAAGAAGAAATGAGAGAGAGAGAGAGAGAGAGAGAGAGAGAGAGAGAGAGAGAGAGAGAGAGAGAGAGAGAAAGAGGAAGAAGGAGAAGAAGAGGGAGAGTGAAAGGGAGAAATGTAAAACTGCACCAAGATTTTTGGGATACCCTGTATAGACCTAAAGGGGCTTCAGAGGCATTTAGTCTAACCATCTTATTTTTAATAGAGGAGGAAAATGAATCAAGAAGACTTGAGTTCAAATCCAGACTCAGGCATTTACTAACTGTGACACCAGACAAATCATTTTGCTTCTGTCTTTTTGTTTTCTCAACTATAAAATGGAAATAATAATAGTAACTACTACCTAAATGAGATGAGTTGTAAAGCATTTTGCAAAATTTAAAGTCTACAAAGTATTTTACAACCTGTAGAAAAATTTCTTCTTAACAACCCTGTGGGGTAAGAAGTGCAATTAGGATCATTCCTATTTAACAGATAAGAAAATTGAGACCTAGTGATGATGGCTACCAGTGTTTGGCCACTAAAGCACTCATTCTGCCTAAAGATGTCACATTTCCTCTAAATCTTCCATAGGACAAAAGTCCACATCATACTGTTCCCACAGTTAAATATGTGTTACCCTCAGAAAATATGCTGAAGTATAATTGACACCTGGATTCATATTTCCAATTCTGGAAAGTACCATGTCCTGAGTTAAACAGAATCAACAACGTCCACATAGTAATAGTTTTCAACAATTTACTAAATGCAATGTTAATGGTCCTAGAAAACCATGAAGTATATTTCTTACACAGTATTCTTTAAAGAGGAACCATAACAATGGGATTGGAGATCCCAATCACTCCCAGATATAAAGTTTTGCAAAATTACCAAAAAAGCACATTTTGCAAAATTCTCACCTGTTATTTCAGTAAAGTTTACTGATCAGTTCTCTCTCAGGGAGGACACACAGAATCTCAGTTTGCCATGTGGATGTCTGTGATCTTTTACATGAGATATAGTCATACTCAGCTATTTTCTGCTATCTAGTATTCCCTGACTCAGCCTCCACACTTCTTGATATGCTTCTATCCCCCAGTAAATAGGATGAGTAATAGAAGCCTGTAAAAGAAACAGTTTTGAGGGATGATCTTCATATAAAGAAGAGAGAAAAAATGGTCCATATTCCAGAATAGATTGTTTTCTTATGTTATTTTGAGAATATTCCACTGAATCTGGAAATTCAACCAAATGACTCATTCGGTTATGATTTCATTGATTTAAGGAACTCCCAAATGAAGAAAATCCTCTTACCAAAGCAAATCTTCAATTGCTCTTCACCTTGCACTCATAGAGAGTTGCACAGAGCATTAAGAGGTTAAATGACTTACCTTGTCACACAGTCACCATGTGTCAAAGGCAGAAAGCAAATCCAATACTCTAAGGTTGATTCATTACCCACTATGCAACACTAACTCAGCCAACTACAGCAATTCAAAAAGGAATTTCATTTTTAACCTTCAAGACAAAGGGAATAATGGATTGTGGGCCGCTGAGTAGCTGTATAATTCAGTTTACTGCTATCTGGCATTGTTGTTCAGTTTTTCACTTGTGTTCAAATCTCTATGGTCCTGTGGGACATACAAAGAAGGAAGGCAAACAGGGCTAAATGACTTTTCTAAGGTCATCCAGCTAGTAAGTATCTGAGGCCCAATCACATTCAGGTCTTCCTGATTGCAAGACCAGTGTCTATCCATTGAGCCCTTCAACTGCTTCTACCAGCTGGTATTTGGGTGTTTTTGTAAGTTCCTTCCTTCCTTCTTTCCTTCCTTTCTTCCTTTCCTTCCCTCCCTCCTTCCTTCCTTTCTTCCTTTTCTTTTTCTTTCTTTCTTTCTTTCTTTCTTCCTTCTTTCCTTCCTTCCTTCCTTTCTTCCTTCCTTCCTCCCTCCCTCCCTCCCTCCCTCCCTTCCTTCCTTCCTTCCTTTCTTCCTTTCTTTCTTTCTTTCTAAATAGTATCTTATTTTTCAAAGACATGCAAACATAGCATTTAGCATTCATCTTTGCAAAACCTTGCATTCCAAATTTTTCTACCTCTCTCTCTTCCTCCCCCATCCCTAAGAAAGCAAGCAATTCAGTACACTTTAAACATGTGCAATTCTTTTAAACATATTTCCACATTTGTCATGCTACCCAAGAAAAATAATATTAAGAAGGAAAAAACATGAGGAAAAAACAAGCAAACAACAACAATAAATAAAAATACTATGTTTTGATCCATATTCCGTCTCCCATACTTCTCTCTGAGATTTGAATGACTCCATCACAAGTCAAAGAATTGCCTTAAATCACCTCATTGTTGAAAAGAGCCAAGTCCATCACAGTCGGTCATCACATAATCTTCTTGTTGCTATGTATGATGTTTTCTTAATTCTATTTGCTTCACTTAGTATCAATCTTTTAAGTTTTTCCAGGTTTTTCTGAAATCAGCCTGCTTATCATTTCTTATCAAAAATTAATATTCCGTAACATTCATATACCATAACTTATTCAGCCATTCTCCAATTGATGAGCGTCTACTCAGTTTCCAGTTTCTTGCCACTACAAAAAGAATTGCAACAATCATTTTTGCACACATGGGTCCCTTTCCCTCCTTTAAGATCTCTTTGAGATATAAGCCCAGCAGAAACACTGTTGAGTCAAAGGGTATGCACAGTTTGATAACTTTTTGAGCATAATTCCAAATTGCTCTCCAGAATGATTGGATCATTGCACCAACAATGCATTAGTGTCCCATTTTTCCCACATCCCCTCCAACATTTATCATTATCTTTTCCTGTAAATCAATCTGAGAGATGTGATGTGATACTTTAGTTATCTTACTTTGCATTTCTCTAATCAATAGTGACTTAGAAGATTTTTTATATAACTAGACATGGCTTTAATTTCTTTTTTAAGCTATTTTCACAAGGTCTCCTAACCTTGTATGTTTCAGATTTCTCTCAATGTCAGTCAAGGTTCAGCAGCTGACTGAACACATCTCCCACAGTGCATTATTTTGATATACACACGAGAAACACTACCTCTAAAGAGACCCTCAAGATTGCATTTTGCTCTACTGAGTCACACACTTGTTCTGTGAAAGGCATTATTTCTTTTCCCTAAAAATAAACCTCAATGCTGATATGATTTAAGTTCCCCTTCAACTCTGACAGCTCACTTTGTTCATAAAATCTTATCTGTCAGGGGTATGTTATCAGAAAAAGACACTGACAAACTTGAGCATTTGCAAAATCTTTCCCTTTTACTTTGTATCTAGAATCTTCTACACTCTATGCTTGGTAATAGTTCAACCTAATAATTTCCCAATTTATTCTTGATTTCCTTTTCTCTTCTTATCTTAGGAAAAATTATTTTATCATAGTAGAACCAGGATTCCTTAATGCCTCTATTTGAACTTCCTAAAAATTGAGTGGAAGCATCGGCTTAAATTCTGAACGTAGTATGATATAAGGCAAAGTTCATAAAGTCACAGCATTTATGAGTTGGAAGGTACTTCATGGAGCATCTAATACAAGTCATAATATTAAAAATAATGATAATTGGCATTTATATATTATTTATATTACATTTTAAACCTTATAACTGCCCCCCTCCACAAAGCAGGTATTATCAATTAGTTAATCAACAAGTATCTATTAAATATCTACTATGTACCAAATACCATGCTAGATGCTAGAGACACAAAGATAAAAAAAAATGGAAACAACCCTTGCCCTTAAAGAACTTACATTCTGCTAGAGGGGGAAAAAATTGTTCCCTTCAAAGCCATGCATTTATATTGCTCCTATATTTATATATGCTCCTATATTTATAGGAACACAGTAAATATGCTGAAGAATAGTCAGCAACTCACCGAACTCTTTCCAAAACCCCTGTGAACACCTTTAAATAATTCCATCAAACAATTTCTGGAGCAGTAGAATCCAGAAAAAGAAGGGGTGAAAGAATTTTCTTTTTTTTTTTATTTTTAATGACTTTTTATTGATAGAATGCATGCCAGGGTAATTTTTTTACAGCATTATCCCTTGCATTCACTTCTGTTCCGATTTTTCCCCTCCCTCCCTCCACCCCTTCCCCCAGATGGCAAGCAATCCTTTACATGTTGAATGGGTTATAGTATATCCTAGATACAATATATGTTTGCAGAACCGAACAGTTTTCTTGTTGCACAGGGAGAATTGAATTCAGAAGGTATAAATAACCCGGGAAGAAAAACAAAAATGCAAGCAGTTTATATTCATTTCCCAGTGTTCTTTCTCTGGGTGTAGCTGCTTCTGTCCATCTTTGATCAATTAAAGCTCTCTTTATCTTAAAGCTCTCTTTATCAAGAATTTTCTAGTCAAAGACAACTTAGAAGGTCAGTGAAAAAGGTCTGTCCCATGTAGGTGAAAGTGGAACCCAATCCAGCACAGTCTGAAAATCATGTCCCAGAAATTCAGGAGCAAGCCTTGGGAGCCACTGAATCAGCAGTGGCAATAGGTGCTTCCAGAGCTCTAAGTCCATAGGTAGTAAGGGAGTCAAACAACTAGAGAGTACAGGGATCTTCTTGCTAGCACTGAGTCAGGCCTTTATTGCTTTGTCAATACTCAGATCCAGATCACGGTCCTGGGTGGCAGTCCCAGGGCAAGAAAACAAACCAGTACATCAGAACTTATGGTCACAGTGGAACTAGGATGCTCCTCACAATTCCTGGGCAGAAAAGACTGCTTGTGGTCACTCTCAGTCCAAAGAGCAGACCAGGAGAATAGTGAATACCTCTTCTTAAATTATACCACCTTGAAAGAACAGAAATACTCAGAGAAATATTTCCAAAAACAACTACACAAAATGCTTGAAAGTTGGGAAAATTTGTCCTCTATCCTGGAAGCAGAACTCTGTTTTAAAAAGAGTAAAAGTCAAGAAATAGGATGGGAAAATGAGCAAACAACACAAAAAATTCTGATCACAGAAAGTTACTATGTGTCAAGGAAAGATCAAAACATATACTCAGAAAAAGATAACAAAATCAAAAGTCCTACATCCAAAGCCTTTAGGAAAAAAATATGAATTGGTCTCACTTCATTGAAGAGTAAGAGAGGTAGAAGAAAATTTGGGGAAAGAAATGAGAGTGAAGTAAAAAAAAAATGAAAAATGATTCAACAGCTTGGTAAAGGAAACACACACAAAAAAAAATACTGGAGAAAATTATATCTTAGAAAACAGACTGAGCAAAATGGTTAAAAAAAAAAAAAGAAGTCAATGGGGAGAAGAATGCCTTTAAAAGAGGAATTGGTCATATAGAAAAAGAGGCACACAAAAATTCCCTAAAGAAATAAAACCTCCTTAGAAAATAAAATTGGCCAAATGGAAAAAGAGGTAGAAAAGCTCACTGAAGAAAATATCTCTTAAAAACTAGAATTGAGCAAATGGAAGCTATTGACCTTATGAGAAATCAAGAAACAATAAAACAAAATCAAAAAAATGAAAAAATAGAAGACAATGTGAAATATCTCATTGGAAAAAAATAACTAACCTGGAAAATAGATCCAGTAAAAATAATTTTAAAATCATTGGAGTACCTGAAAATCATGATTTTAAAAAGAGCCTAGACATCATCTTTCAAGAAATTATCAAGTTTAAATTGCCCTAATTTTCTAGAACCAGAGGGCAAAATAGAAGTTGAAAGAATTCACTGATCACCTCTTGAAAGAGATCCCCCACCAAAAAAACTCTTAAGATTATTATTGTCAAATACTAACACTCTCAAGGCAAGGAGAAAACATTGCAAACAACCAGAAAAAAAAATTCAGATATTGTGGAGCCACAGTCAGGATAACACAAGATTTAGCAACTTCTTGATTAAAGGATCAGAAGATTTGGAATTTGATAATTTGAAGGGCAACCAAGAATCACCTATCCAACAAAACTGAGTATAATACTTTAGAGAGAAAAATGGAAATTCAGTGAAATAGAGTTTTCAAGCATTCTTCATGAAAATATAGAGCTGAATAGAAAATTTGACTTTCAAGTACAAGACACAAGGGAAACATAAAAAGGTAAACAAACAAACAAAAAGGGACTTAATAAGGTTGAAATGTTTACATTTCTACATGAGAAGATGATACTTGTAACTCATAAGAATGTTCTTATTTTTAGAACAAGTAGAAGGAGTATATATAGACAGGTAGCACAGTGTTAGTTGAATGTAAAGGAAGTAGCATACACACTCAATTTAATATAGAAATCTATCTTACCCCATAGGAAAGTAGGAAGAGAAGGGGATAAAAAAGAGGAGGGACTGATAGTACAGAAAGCAGAATGGGGAGAGAGTATTTAGAAGCAAAACATTTTTGTGTAGATGAAACTAGAGAAAGAAAAGAATAAATGGGGATGGAGGACAGGATGAAGAGAAATACAATTAGTAATAATAACTGTGAAAAAAATTAAGTTTCTCTGATAAAGATCTCATTTCTCAAACATATAAAGAACTGAGTCAAATTTATAAAAACAAGAGTCAGTTCCCAATTGATAACTAATCAAAAAATATGAACAATTTTCTGTTCTTTTCCTTTCCTTTTCTTTCCCTACCTTTCCCTTCCTGGTTCTCTATTACAGTGAAATAATAAATCTAGTTATTCAGTTACACATTGTGCTAGTAAACCAATGAAAGAAATAGCATTGAAACAAAGAAACATTTAATTAATTCAAATCAATATTATAGCAATATAAAACAATTTCAACTCAGTAGTTCCAGTAGTTAAAGATTTGTTCCATTTCCCTTATTTAATCTCTGCTATTTCTTCTCACTGTAATTTAGTTTTTTGAGTACCTCCAAGCTTGTGGATCTGGAGAGCAAGTTTTTCTGGGTAGTAAGAATGAGGCGTTTGGAACCTTCAGTAAAGACAACCAGCTTTAACAATATTATTTAAAACTTGATCCCACTAGGATCATTCTCCTGGCTTCTTACTTCCAGATGCCAAAGTCAATATGTAGCTCTCAACTTGGCTTGTCTTAATCACCATAGATCACTCACTCTATATCTACCCTCTCCATATATCCCTGGCTTGTTTCTCCTTCTATATGATTACAAACCTTACAGAAAACTAGATCTATTGGAACACTCTACATTCCAATAACTATTATGTTATTAACATCTAGCCTTATGGAAAATGAAGTCTTTGTTCTCTCCCCTTTGGTGCTTATGTTCTAAGCGCCCAAATCCTGGGAATTGTAGTCCTTTCTCACCTTGGCCACACCTATTAATTAAGGAAGTTTTTTCTCATATTAAAGCTAAATCTAACCTCTCTCCAAATTCCACCTATTGCTCCTAATTATATCTTCTAGGGTGGAACAGTACAAGTTTAATCTGATCTCTCTTCCATATGATAACCTTTCAAACATTATTATCATATCCTCCTTTTGTCATAATTTTTCCAGGATAAACATCAGTCAACTTCTTCAAAGATCCTTGTAAAGACTATAGGTGGGGACTAGTTAACCCAGTGAGGATTAGGTTTACATTCAGGATTTGGTCCATTGTTCTTACCTGTCAAGACTTTCTTTCTTGATCTTTAATTTGTCATGTGCTAGCTATCCCTTCCATTTCCCCATTGTTCATAGGATAAAATAGAACTTCCTCAATCTGACATTTAAGAATGTCCTAAATCTAGGTCACATCTATAAATCTTTGGATGCTACTCCTCCTTTTTCTGAACCGTATCTTCAAGTTAAACTGCACTTTAAGCTGTTACCTTGAATTTAACACTATATTTACCACTTCCAGTTATTACTACACACTACAACCCATGCCTAAAATGCCATCCCTCTTCCTCTCTGATTCTTAGAATTATTGTTTTTCTTCAAGGCTTAATTTAGGTGAGATCTTTTCCATGAAGCCTACTAATCACTCCAGTTTTTAGTGTTCCCTTCCTTCTCAGCTTACTGTGTATTCTTGTTGTTCTCCTCCTCCTTCTCCTCTTGCTCTTCTTCCTCCTCCTTCTCCACCTTCTCCTCCTCCTCCTTTTCCTTCTACTTCTTCTTTTCCTTCTCCTCCTTCTTCTTCTTCTTTTTCTCCTTCTTCTTACTCCTCCTCCTCCTCCTCCTTCTTCCTGTTTCTTCATGTTATACTCCCATAAATATCCCTGTCTATTCAGTTTGAGTGTAATCTCATTAAGGACATGAACTTGTCATTTCATCTATTTTTCCCCCAGTGCCTAGCACTGTTCATTGGAGTTATACTATTGTTTAGCTGTTTCAATTGTGTCTAATTCTTTGTGATCTCTTTGAGCTTTTCTTTGCTTTGTCATTTCTTTCTCCAGCTCATTTTACAGATGAGGAAACAGGACTTAGTAACATGCTCAGGGTTACACGATTCAGAATCTGAGAAAATATTTGAACTGAGTAAGGTGAATCTCCCTTACTCGACTCCTGGAATTCTATTCATTGTACCACTTACTTGCCCCACTCCAGTTATTAAGCACCAAGCAAATATTTGTTTAAATAAAGTAATTGTCTGAAAATTTGACAAGCATATCTTCTATTTCATCTTCTACTTCATATACTATAGAAAAGAATTGAACAAGATAGATCCCCAGAGATACTATGTAGCTCCTCTCTCCAATTAACTGATTGCCATCTCTTGATTAATGATTACTCTTCCAGTCCATTCACTTATTCAATTTTTAGTCAACCTACTTGTACTATCATCCAGCTCATATGTCTCCATTTTGTCTAAAGGGATAATATTAAAATTTCATAAAATATTTTACTTATATTTAAATATACTTTTTCTAAAGTATTTCCCTTATTTATTCATCTAGTCATCAAGTCATAAAAGGAAATAATGTTTGTCTGTTATGACATATTTTTGATGAAGTCATGTTGGCACTTTGTGGTCACCACTTCCTTTTTTAAATGTTCACTAATGTTAATAGTATATTCTAAAATTTCCCAAGAATTTAAATCAAGATCAATCGCTGATTTGATCAATTAAACATTTATTAAAGATCTATTATATGCCAAGCGCTCTTTGAGGCACCTTCAAGGAACTTACATTCTACTTGAGGAAACAGTACATTTATATTTAACAAAATAAAAAATAATTTTAGGATGGGACACTAGTTGCTAGAGGGATCAGAAAAGTTTTAATGTTGGAAATAGAGTTTGAACTGAATTTTAAAGGAAGCTAGGGCAAGAGGCAAGTAAGGAGAGAATTGTAGTCTTGGGTAGGCAAAGTAAAGCTGAGACAGGGAAGATGTATTTGAGGAATTGTAAATGAGTCAGTTTGGCGGATTTTTAAATGCATACCAAGACAATGTAATATGATATATTATTAAAATCCTTTACAATATTCATGTTTGCTATTTTTCAAAACAACAACCATAATATTAATATTGTTATCATATGAGCTTTTTAAAGTGCAGTTTTGTAAATCTTCTCATTGTTGATTTTGTTGCTCTTGATTCTTTTTCAACCATCAATCAAATATGACTAAAAGAAATTACATCTAAAATAACTATAGATAGAGGAAGCTAGGTGACACAGTAAATAGAGCACGAGGCCTCCAATCAGAAGAACCTAAGTTAAAATCTGGCTTTATACATTTGATACTTATTAGTTGTGTGACCCTAGGCAAGTCACTTAATTATGATTGCCTCACTGAAAATAATAATAATAATTAATAATAATTTTAGATAATATAAAATATTTGGGAGTCTGCCTGCCAAGACAAATCAAGGAATTATACAATTTATAAAATACTATTTACACAAAGTCAAATCTAAATAATTAAAAATGTTAATTGCTTATAGGTAGGCTGTCAATATGATAAAAATAACAATTCTACCTAAATTAGTCTATTTATTCAGTGCTACATCAATCAAACTATTATTTTATAGAGCTAGAAAAAATACTAACAAAATTAATCTGGAAGAAAAAAGCTCAAGGATATCAAGGGAATTAATGGAGGGAAATACAAAAGAAAGTGATCTAGTCATACCAGATCTCAAACTGTATTATTAAGTGGTACTGACTAAGAAATAAAATAGCAGGTCAGTGGAATGGATTAGGTACAAATTATATCATAATAAATTACCATAGTAATCATAATATATGATAAACCTAAAGATCCAAGCTTTGGGAATAAAAACTCATTATTTGACAAAAGTTTCTGGGAAAACTGGAAAACAGTTTGGCAGAAATTAGGCATAGAGAGGCATCTCACACTAAATACCAAGAAAGGTCAAAATGGATGTATGATTTATACATAAAGGGTAATACCATGAGTAAATTAGGAGAACATAGAATAGTTTATCTCTCAGATTTAAGGATAAGGAAAGAATTTAGGACCAACGAAGATAGAAAGAACATCACAAAATGTAAAATAGCAAATTCTTATTTTATCAAAATTTACATTACATAAAGAAATTGTAAGGGAAGGAGAAAACTGGAAAAAAAACTTTGCAACAAGTATCTCTGATAAAGACCTCATTTCTCAAATATGTAAATAGCAGAGTCAAATTTATTTTTAAAATGTCATTGTACAATTGATAAAAGGTCAAAGGATATGAACAATTTTCAGACAAAAAAATCAAAGCTATCTATAGTCATATGAAAAAATGCCCTAAATCACCATTTATTAGAGAAACGCAAATTAAAACACCTGAGATATCACCTCACACATATCAGAGTGGCTCATATGACAAAAAAGGAAAATGTAAAATGTTGGAGGGGCCATGGGAAATCCAGGACACTAATGCACTGTTGGTGTTGTGAACTGATCCAATCATTCTGGAGAGCAATTTGGAACTATGCTCAAAGGGATATGAAATTGTGCATACTCTTTGATCCAGCAATACCACTGTTAGGTCTATATCTCAGAAACATCCAAAAAAAGGGAAAAGGACCTATTTGTAAAAAACTTATAGCAGATCTTTGGTGATGGCTAAGAATTACTCATGAAATGAGTAGCAATTAAAGGATACTCATCAACTGGAGAACATCTAAACAAGCTTTGGTATATGATTGCAATAGAATATTAATGTGATATAAGAAATGACAAACAGAAAAATTTTGGAAAAACCTGGAAAGACTTAAACAGGAACTGATGCATGGTAAAGTGAACAATACCAGGAGAATATGGTACACAGTAATAGCAATACTGTTTGATGAAGGATTGTGAATGATTTAGCTATTCTCAGCAATACAATAATCCAAGACAATCCTAAAGAAATAATGATGAAGCATATTATCTGTCTCCATGTAAAAAACTGATACAGTCTGAATGCAGACTGAAAAATGCTCTTTTTCATGTTCTTTCTTTCATTTTTTCTTTTATTCAAATCTTTTTGTACAAAATGATTAATATAGAAATACTTTTTATCTTCTTATTGTCTTAGGTGGAATGGAGGGATAGAATTTGGAACTCAGAACTCCAAAAAAGTTTTTTTTGTTTGTTTGTTTGTTTGTTTTTTACTATCATGAACCTAACTGAATCATAGATATAGGTTAGATTAGGTCTTCACTGAGATTTAACAAGCAAGGACTCAAATTTGACTTCATTTGCTGATAGCATAATGTGTAATATCTTCATTGCTTTAATTATCAATTCTAGGAAATTTGCCACCTTAGTTTTCAGTGGGGAAGGGGAGAGGGAAGTAGTCGATGTATACAGGAGATGTCCCTAAAAATATTGAGTAGTTATGGTCTCTACTTTACCCCAATCTAGGTCTTACAATACTCCCTACCCCAGAGGATGTGCCCCAGGGTTTGGAAACCTTTAATTTAAATTGTTAGTATTTGATGACTTGACATCATGACATGTAAGTCTAAAGCTGAGTGACCGGAGGGGCTTTGTTCAGGGTGTTATCTACTCTCCTGTGTGAGTCACTTTCAGCTTTTAAAAATGATTAGGAAAAGCTGAATGGAGTATTCAGATCAAGGCACAGCAGAACTAAGAATCCTTAAAAGGGTTCCATTGTCTTGCTGTCTTAATACTGATTTATATGTGGATTTATTGTTCATAAAGGAGGAAGAGCACATAATTAATCAAAGACACCAAAGAAAAGGCACACTGTCTACCATTATTCATTAGGAGACTGTTTCCAGCAATATTTATTTTAGTAATGTGAATCTGTTCACATTATTGAATTGGAGGAATGAAGTTGAGAAACCTGAAGGGACCTGTGGCTATTTTTACACCATGGAAGTAAATAATGAATTTAAACAATTTGCAATTTTCTCAGGTGTGGGTGGGTATAGAAATTAGAGGGGATAGGTAGGGTGAGAAGAAGATGGTAGTAATCCTAAAAATGATGAAAAGAATGCAAAAGATTGGGAACTGGAGGACTCCAGTTTAAGTCTTAATTTCTCCTTACCTGGGTGATCATGGTCAAGATGATGTGTTTGAGATTAGCACTAAAAGATGAGATTGATGTAGGCAATTGGCACCAAATGTTGGGGTTCCGATATGTGAAGAATTCACAATGGCCTTTCTCTTTGGCAAAAGGTAGATTTATTAGTGAGAAGAGGCAAAATAGATTCCAGGAGTGGCAAATAGGAAATAGATTCAGGAGAACATATAGTTCCTATAATATCCTATAATCCTATAATATAATCCCTTTAATAGGGATTATAACAATTAATGAAAAATATAATTTCCCTAGTAGAACACACAATTAACCAAGAGAAAAGGAATAGTTCATGAAGTATACCATTAACTGGTAGGCTAAATCCATAAAGGAGTTTAGCACCCTAAAAGAGTTAGTTAGCTGTAAGAAGGAAAAAGATACCATGAGGTGTGGGGGAGGGAATGGGAAGAAAGATACTACAAGGCAGAACACTGTGGTAAACTATCCCAAAAAAGATTCAGGAAATATGGCATGGGCCATAGACACATTTATATTTAATTTAATCTCAAGGGTTTGACATAACTTGGCCTTCTGATTAGACACAGTAAGGTGGGGTTACCCAAGACCTCCACAAAGGTAAGACTGAATTGATCTCCATCAATGCCCTTCCTTGCTTACCTCAGGGAGTAATCCTGTCAGTACTTCAGGCTTTCTCTGCCAACTCCACCCACGGATCCAGGAACTCACCAAAAATACTGGCTCTCTGGGCCTCAGTTTCTTTACCTGGTAAAATGAAGAATTTGGACGAAATGATTTCTTGACACTTCTATTTCAAAATCTGTGTTTTTATGAAAGAGCTATACAAATGCAAGTTTGTACCCTGACAAGTCAGGTCATAAGAAAGAGATATGAAGTAAATTCACCTTTGTTTATATAAAAATGTCAGAGACTGATTTCTTTCTCAAAACACAACATCATCACCCTTTCCAACGTCAGATATAGTAACATCAAAACATTATCGAAACTCTTCTCAAATTATTTTATCACTCCCATGATCCTGATCTAAAGCAATCGTAAGGATATTGTCTATTGTGGCATTTAAAAAACTCAAGAGGCATAATTTCTGGGTAATTAGTCACATTATTAATAATTACAGCATTTTAATGAAAGATATCAGTAGCATTCTCAAATGCCAAAGATTTCTCATGATGGTGGGCTCATAATTTTTATACTCTTGGAAAAGTAGGTATTCCTGAGGGTGACAGTCAACTCTGATTTGGTCAGTAAATAATGAGAGAAAATTAATATTTTAATGGGAGATGGGCTACATTGCAATAAGGGTCTTGGTGTAAATGACTTGGATCACCCTCCTTTTGGTCAATGGGATTTATCAATTTCCATTTCAACAGTCTGTCTGTCAAAAAAGAAAACTAACATTTTCCCAGATTGAGTAAACACAGTGATAGGAATCTACCATTAGCCTAAACTTAAAATTTCTTTTAATGTTTTTGATTAGATCTTTAGTTTGGATAAGTCTTCAAGAAAGATTTCCCACACTGGTTGATTTTTGGATGAAGAAATAGAAAAGAAGAAAAACCTTGGTCCTGCTTCAATTGTTAACTAAAAGAGAGAAATGATCATTTTTCTCACTATCTTTTGGTTAGTGATGAATTGGGGGAATGAATTAGAGAAATTAGGGATTGAATGGCATAACCAGACAGATCAATGTGTTTCCTTCCATGTACCTATAGCCCATGATTTCTCTAACTACATCTCTTCTCACCTCCAATAGCCCTGTGATAAACCCTAGGAGAAATGCAAAGTTTAGAAAAGACATAATCCTTTTCTTCATGAAGTTTACTGTCTAGTAGGGAAGATATAATATATACACTGACAATTTAAGATAAAATAATCGATAGTATTTGTGCAAGAGAATTGAAAACCAAATGCTTATATGAAATCAGGGAAAGAAGGCTGAAAAGGGCCACATAGAATGCTTTATGGAAAAAGTGGCCTTTAAATTGAACTTTAAAAAATAGCTTTTTTTATTTTTGAAGTATATGCAAAGATCGATTTCAATATTCACCCTTAAAAAACCTTGTGTTCCAATTTTTTCTCCTTCCCTTCTCCTATCTGGTCTTCTAGATAGCAAGTTATCTAATATATATTAAAATATTCTTCTATATATATTTCTACATTCATCATACTGCACAAGAAAAATCAGATCAAAAAGGGGGAAATGAGAAAGAAAAAAAAGCAGGCACACACCAAAAAAAAAGGTGAAAATATTAAGTTATGATTCACATTCAGTCCCCACAGTCCTCTCTTTGGGTGCAAGTGGCTTTCTTCATCACAAGTCTATTGGAATTGGCCTGAATCACCTCATTGTTGAAAAGAGCCAAGATCAATTGATCATCATATAATCTTATTGTTGCTGTATACAATATTCTCTTGGTTTTACTCATTTCACTTAGCATCAGTTCATATAAGTCTTTCCAGTCCTCTCTAAAATCATCCTTCTGATCATTTCTTTTAGAACAATAATATTCCATAACATTCATTTACCATAACTTACTCAGCCATTCTCTAACTGATGGGCAGCCGCTCATTTTCCAGTTCCTTGCCACAACAAAAAGGGCTGCCACAAATGTTTTTGCACATGTAGGTCCTTTCTTCTTTTTTATGAGCTCTTTGGGATACAAACAGTAGACACACTTATAGATCAAAGGGTATGTACAGTCTGACAGGCCTTTTGGCATAATTCCAAATTGCCTTCCAGAATGGTTGAATCAATTCACAATTACACCAACAATGTATTAGTGTCTCAGTTTTCCCATATCCTCTCCAACATTTATCATTATCTTTTCCCTGTCATCTTAGCCAATGTAAGAGGTGTATAATGGTATCTCAGAGTTGTCTTAATAAATTGAACTTTTAAGGAAGAAAGTGTATTTAAAAAGTAAAGAGGTCAAGTAAAACTTACTAACAATTAGAGCAATCATAAAGTAGAAGAAACTGACTTTAGAAGTTCCCTTTGTCTGGAAGTTTTTAAACAGATGCTGGATGACCCCTTGCTAGGTATGATTTAGTGGAAGGTTTCTTTCATGTATGGGTTGGATTAGATTGCCACTAAAGTTCCTTCCATTTTGAAATTCTCTGACTCACTCCAAAGCTGGGACTTTGCATCGTTCTATGGGACATGTCAAATTTTTTATTTGCCCATGGACACTCACCAAAATTGCCTTCACCACAGACTTCTTCTTTCTATTCCTCCCTTTTCCTTTGACTCTCTTTTACTTGCAATCTCTGAATCAATCCTCTAAAATTATCATTTTTTCCTACATTCTCTCAGTTGTTATTTCCTCAATATTATAAAAAATCTCTAAGCAGCCAATGCCTGCTGTAGATAAAAGCTAATTCTCTTTTGGAGTTCTCCAGACCACCACTTCCAGTCTGCTCTAAACACTCACAAACCAACACAAGCCATGAGGCTACAGTGTCTTGAATTCAGAAAAATGCAGGCAGTTGCATGGCTCCTCCTTCTTTTAACCATGTAGCATTTTAAAATAATTCTATAAAACTAGGTTCACAAAAGACACAAGTGCTAGGAGAATTTTAAGAAAGAAAAGATTATTTCGGGTTAGAGAGGAAAGGGAACTTCACAGAGGAAGTGGCATTGGAAATGGACTTTAAAGAATGAATAGGATTTCCATAAACCTCTGTCCGATGGAGATAAGAAGGTATTCTAGCATACTGGATGGCATGAAGGATTTCACAGGTGGGAAAGAGCAGGATGATTTTGTGAAACAGTGAATAGTCTAGTTTGGCAAGAGTGGAGAGTGTGAAGAGGAATGTTAAGAGATAAAGCTAGCAAGATAGGCTAGACCATATGGCCAGCTTGTAGATATCATATAAAAATACATGGATGTGGAAAATGTAGCTTCTTGTGTGAAGAACAGCAAGGAAGTCAGTGTTACTGGAATGCTAAATACATAATGGGTATAAGGTAGAAGAAGGCTTGAAAGGTCAGTAGGATAAGATTATGAAGGGCTTTAAAAGCTCAGCAAAAGATTTTATATTTGCAATAAGTGCTTAATAAATGCTTACTGAAAACCTATTGACTGCTTTAAAAGTCCTAATAGCTACTCCTACTTTGTTTCTAGGCATATTAGAGATTTTATCCATAGTTCTGCTTTAGTTTTAAGTTATTGAGGATAAAATATGCATTCAGTATTATTTATCTTTCATGAAATATCCCTAGGAATGAGTTTGAACATTTACTTCTCCCTACTCCTTTATTCTTCAATCTCTTCTTGCCTTGATCAGAATAGAATTGTGAAGGAAGAGCATGCAATTAGTTCTTTTCGGTCTTACTATGATCTTGTGACATTACTTTCTAGATAGGATATGACTACCTAGAAGAAAAAGTTTCAGATATAATGTAATGGTATGACCAAAGAGAAAACTCCTTAGCACGTAATTTCCCATGATATCTGAGACCTGAACAACATCATTCATTGTAATAAAATTCTTAAATTATGTTTCTAAAGGAGTATGTATGTTTATTCACAGTTCAAATGAAGACTCTTATTGATGAGGAGTCCATTATTCTGTGGGGGTGAGTGCCATTTTCTTTGGGACTCACTTGTTACACTTTGGGAAAAATTATTTATCTGTGAGTATTATACAATTCAAATCCCAGTACTCACATATTCTGACATTTATCCAAATATAAAAATAGTACCTAAGAGAAAGTAAATATAATGTATATGGATGAAAGAAATCCTGTTTTAGTGAATACATAACCACTAGAGTCAGAGATACCTGAATTTTCGTGCCATTTCTGTCATAAATGAGACATATGGGAAAGTCACTTAATTTTTTTAGTGCCCCAGGTAATTCTTAAAGATTATGGCTGAGGAGCTGTCAATTTTCATTTGGAAGAGTTTCTCAATGAAAGCTCTCTAGACTCATTAAATCAAGATAATGATTTTTTAAAAAATCATAAATATAAAATGTTTTGCAAAGCCTGAAGTGTTTATTTAAATATTAGTTAGTATTATGATTACTATTCCAGTGGTACCTCAACACTAGTCTGCTTCAAAAGTCATGGAATCCGGCATCCAATGCATTTTGACAAGGAAAAAAAATACTTTAGCACTTGACACTTGCTTGGCACTTGTGGCATTTTGTTATCTTGGTTAACAGTAGAAATGTGAAGTTAACCAGTTTATTTAGATTTTTTTGACTTGGTGAAAGAGGAGATTTTTTTTTTTTTACTATCTAGTTTTAATCACTTAAACACTGAAGGTCAAACTGAAACTAGTTAAAGACCTTAGCTTAAAAAAATCAAGGTCTCCCAGTGAATGCAGAGCCATCTCCAGTTTTCCTAATATATATCTGGCCACTGGACCCAAATGGCTCTGAAAGGAAAAGTGGGGCAGGTGATGTTGAACAGCCCTCCCTCACTTAAATCCAATTCACTTGAATATCATGACATCACCTCCCTGATTTCATAGTCCTCTTCAAGAACAAAGGACAAAAAACAACAGCCATGTTACCTTTCCCCTACCCTTCTCAACCCTTATTGCCCTCAACTGTGGCCATCCACAAACAGGACCAGGCTGTGAAAAGCAGCAATTGCTATAGTTCAAGACATAGTGTTTGGTTGTTTGTATAGAGGCAGAGGCACTGGTCATTTGTCAGGCTTTTCAGGAAAAAAAAAAAACCATACATTTCATATAACAGACAATGAAACTCACATTATTGATGCTACAGCCAATAGTTTGATTAAACAGACCATTCCTTCATCTGCAGGAGAGAACTACTTTGAATACAGTGTGTGCTCTCTAGAGACTGCCTTCCATTTTGATATGACTTGGTTTGGATTTAAGCAACAGCAGTGATGTTGTATTTAAAACTGCATTTATGGTCAAGCAATGTTACTGTAATGAAAGAGCATTTATGTTCCCCACAAGCCATCTCTCACAGGAGCCCACCTTAGAAAGGTGAAAGTTCTTAAGTGTCAATTTCATGAATATTTCTCTATCTTTTGACACCAAAAATAAACCTTGGGATTTATTTCTGGATTACCTAGAAAGTGAAGTTGAACAAGATCTGTACTTTAAGACCCTGTGAATTGTTTGCCCTGGGGATTCACAGTTGTTCTTCCATAGGTCACTATTGTGTCTATAAAATTCTGCCCAGAGAAATTAAGGGAATACTCCATCATGCAAATGATCACTGATCAATCAACAAATTCCAGGTTTATGGGAAAGGGTTCAGTGTCTACATAAGATTTTTTTTTTTTTACAAAAGGAAATGGAAGTAACAACATCTTGTATTTGAAAAGCAAATGAATAGATGTAAAAGTGGACAATCATATGAGCAGTTCATTGAAAATACTGGATGATTAATACACAATAAACAGTTTGGGACAGCATGATTTATATCTATCTCAAAATGAAAACTTATGATGCAGAAAATGAGGTTAAAATGAAAAATGTAGAAATCATGACAAACAACGATAAAACAAATAAGCTATGTTTAAAATAAGGTCATAAATTAAAAAGAAATGCTAAACCTGTCCATGGAAAGAACTCTAGGATATACCAACAAATTTCTGGTCAGTAAGGCTGTATTACTTTCTTAGAAAAATCAATTTCTCTGTCACAGAACCACGTTCAGTATATCTCCAATCATCAGCACCATTTTTCTTAAAAAACAACTTAGGAAAAGGACAAAGAGGAGAAATTGAATCCACTATAGAATATGAATGGCAAACAGTTGGAAGTGTCTTATATCCTTGGTAAAGAAGCAGTTTAGCAGTAAGGTTAATTTATATCAGGACCCAAAGAGGAGTAATTATTGAATCGATGTCAATCTAAAGCATGGATTGGCAACTATAGCCCATGGGCCAAATCTGGTCTTCTGTTTTCTATAAGCCCATAATAGTTTTTACACTTTTAAATACAAAAAATATAAAACTATTCTTAACTCAAAAAATGTAAAAAATAATTCTTAAGTCACAATCATACAAAAACAGGCAGTAGAACAGATTTGGCTCACAGGTCATAGTATGCTAATCTCTGATCTGGAGGAGTCTTTAGCAGAGTTCCATAAGGCTCTATCCTTGATTCTATTCTGTTCAACATGTTAATAAATGATTGTAATGAAGGCATAAATTGTATGACGTCAAATTTGTGGATGAAATGGAGCTGAGAGAAATAGCTAATAAATTGGATTGATGGAATTAAAATGTAAAAAGAAATATCTTGATGGGTTAGAATGATCTGCCAAATCTAAATAAGATGACAAGATTTAAAGGAAATAAGTATAAAGCCTGAAGTGATATGCAAATTTAAAATTGTGGGGTTTATTGGTGCTAGAGTTGTTAGAGAATTGCAATTAGGGAAAGCATATATAACAGATAAAGGGCTAGCTTTGGAGTGGGAAAGACCAGGATTATAGTACTACCTACATAGGCCTTCTGTCTGTGTCACCTTCACTGGCCCCACTCTTACACCCTAGATGGTGTCTAGAAGATGCTGACCTGATTGGTAGAGAGAAAAGCTTCAAAAGTTTGCATGTGGAAAGGTTGAATTTATTTCATCCACTTGAGCTCAGTGGACAAGACTAGGTACAATGGGTGGAAACAGCATAGGGCAAATTTAGATTTGAGGTCAGGAAAAACTTCCTAAAAATGAAAACTATCAGTAAGTAGAGTGATTTGCTGTAAGAAGTAGAAAGTTGAAGGGGCAATACGATAACACAGTGGATAGAGTACCAGCATTGTAGTCAGGAAGGCTGCAATTCAAATCCAGTCTCAGACACTTAACACTTCCTAGTTGTGTGACCCTGGGCAAGTCACTTAACCCCAATTGCCTTGCAAATAATAATAATAATAAATAAAAGAATTAGAGTGTTGGGGTATCTAGTTGGTGCAATGCATAGAACATTGGCATTGGAGTCAAGTATCTGTTTTCAAATATTTGATTCTTACTATCATAAAGTTTTGTTTACATAGAAATTAGCTTTATGAGTGTTTTGAAATTTCAGATTGTTTTTAATATTTATTATTGTATTCTTATGATTTCTAAAGTATTTAATGCCACTCATAATTCAATGTATATTTTGTAATCCTGAAAACATTGGTAAATATAATTGTGAGGAATGGAAAAAATATTGTTAAAATTTTCATTTAAAATATTTGCAACGATTATCTTAAAAATGATATATTGTGATTGAGACTAAAATTTAAAACATCTGCTTCCCAGAATTTATTACTACATATCTCAAGAATTCATTTTTGTACACAAAAAGGAAATTCAGCATTGCTAATAAAAATCTGATACATCTTCCTAAGCAATTTGGACACTCTAATACATCTATGGAAGAAATGTTTACATATTGCTTTTACTAATAAATCATTTCAAACAGGGTTTTTTAAAAAAAGTGTTATTGAAGCCTTTTGTTTTTATGACATTCTTTTACAATATACTGCCTCATTTTTGGACTTTCTCTTGTACAGCAGAAAAAAAGAACTGCAAAACCATCTAAAAGTGTCTAACAGCAAATTCGACATTACAAAGCTATAATCCCCTCTTCTCTCCACACCCTGCTCCCTTCCTCTCCTCTGCCCCTGACCTTTCTACTCTCAGCCATTTTCTGGACCAAAGACTAATCACCAAAATTCCTCCTCTGGATTCTGCTCCTTTCTGTACCAACATCCCACAGTCTTGTCATTCAGGAAATTCCTCTTGCCCTGTATCTCTTTCCTTGGCTTGATCAGGTTTTCTAAGAACCTCCATTTTAAGAAAA
Organism: Antechinus flavipes; assembly: GCF_016432865.1. NCBI lineage: Eukaryota > Metazoa > Chordata > Mammalia > Dasyuromorphia > Dasyuridae > Antechinus > Antechinus flavipes. The sequence continues at coordinate 282,012,516 of NC_067401.1, read as the reverse complement.
TACTCAGGTCAGGTAAATTGATTATTTCATTGTTCTTCTGGTCCTACCTCTGACCCTCAAGAGTGCTTTCTTTACTATGATTCAGCCAAAGGAATCTTCTTCTCCTCCTCCTCTTACTCCCTTTCAGCTTCCCTTTAGGAATTATCTTCCACCTTTAGAATGCAAACTTTTTGAGGGCAACAATTGTCTTTCTTGTGGCTTCTATCTGAATTCTCAAGATTTAGCACAGTGCCTGCCACATTGTAGGTACTTAAAATGAATGCTTCCAGGCTTGAGTTTATGGTTTGATTATAATTAATCAGAGATTGATGTTTTTAGTGATCCATTGCCAATCTAAATATATGTTTGAAATATTGTGTTGTGCTGGGCTCAGTGCCATTTAATTTCCCTAACAAAAGATAAAGCTAATACTTTCATCCAATGAATTTCTTATACCATCAGAGTGCCCACTTAACTCATGAAACCCTTAATCTGACACTGACCAGAGAATTGATGTTTTTATCTGATCTCAAGGTAGGATCATTAGCTTCATCACCAGACACCTGAATTTTAAAGTTGGATATCTGACTATTGAAGTTATATTTGTATTGAATAAATGTCACTCTAGGAAAGAGGAGATTTCCCCTGTCCATCAGTTTCTTAAATATAGCCTAAATAAGATGTCCAATCTGTTTGGGGCATAGCTCCAGATGACCCTCTCCAGCCTTTCTTTATTCTTTCTCTGGCACAGAGATTTTAAGGTCCCTGCTCCCTCAAAGAGTTCCATGTGCCCTGAGAAAACAACTGAGATCTTTCTCAATGTGAAAGTCTTTCTTTTGGATGATTGGACAACTCATTTATAGAAAGGTCTTGTGGGATAAAATGGTAATATTTTGGAGAGACGCTTTTTTTCTAATACTGTGGGGCAGGTGAAAATGTCACTAAACAATTATGATAATTGTATATTTACCTCAAAAGAAATGGGATTCCCAGATGACTTGGAGGTAATCTTGAGGTAATCTTCAGGTGATCCTGAGGAAGATAAGAAAGGGTCTTTTTTTAATCTCTGTGAAAGAATGGGGAAATGTCTCAGTAGAAGATTTAAAGAGTAATAAAGGTGTGGTGGAACAGGGCAAGTCTTAGTATCAATACTGGCATTAAAGACAGGCTGCTTTGAGGAGGAGAAAAAACCCTCACCTACTTTACTAAATGACTCTCATACATGATGAAGAATTGGGTTTGCTAGACATTTCATTATCTGTGCTGTGGCCCTAATGTTCATGGATATGTTCTTGCTCATTATCACCACTTTACATCAGGAAATTCAAAGTGAGCTTCAAAGACCTCTTCCATTATTACAGGTAACTCCAAACTCTGATGAAGAAGTGCTGACTATGTGAGGGATGTAATCATCTGTGATGTAGCTCGAATATTATTGCTACTATTTCTGCTTTGCATTATTATTTTAATATAGAAATAAACTATGAGTTGCAAAAAATTGGCTTGACTCACCACATGGAACAGATTTTAGAAATAAAGCATTTGATCCTTATAAAGGAATAAGGAAAAGTTTAGTATTTCTGGTTTCGTCTAGTAATCTACATGTAGTCACTGGATTCTTCTAGAAATCCACATTTGGTTAGTCCTTCTAGGTTACATTAAATGTTTTGCTTGTTAATTTAGTTTGTTTCTTCTTTTTTTCTCCAGTATTACCCATGATAGGTTCCTTGTGTTCACAAGATTAATGTGGTATAGTGATGGTCACAAATCCACTTAAAAGGTACCCTAGAAGATCTTTGGGACATTTCCACCAAGGAATAGGATGTGAAAGGATCAATATCTATCAGACCTCTTCCTTGACATATAGGTTAGATTTGTTCTTTTTCTGGAAGGAAAAGAAGTTATTCCCAAAACTTGATTGACTCAATGGAATATATCAATCCTGTGAATTAGGTACTATAGATGCATTTCAAGCCCAATCTCCAAGGCCATCATTGAAAGTAAAAATTATTATGGAGAAGGGGCTCACATTTTTCACCATTTCCAGCAACAACTGCTAACCTCTACTATGACTGAAAGGGAACTAGATCAATGAACATCCTTTAAATTTTAACACATTGAATAAAAGTCTTCAGTTAGTTTTGTTTATGATATTGGAAGAACACTGAAATGGGGATCAGGAGACCCCATTTCATTCACCTCCCACTTATTAGTGATGAGACAATTTAGTTCCTCTTCATGAAATTTGGTTTCCTTACCTATAAAATAGCAATGTAAAAAATCATTGCACTAAGTGATTTCTACAGTCTTCTTCCTCCTTTGTGGTTCTATGAATTGCCTATGAGCCCTGATTTTCATCATACTAATAGCTCTCTATTCATTTTCCCAACTGAATTGTTACTATAGTTGTGGCAATACCCAAGAGATACTTGGAGCATGAGCTCTATTGCCCCAAGTAATCCAGAAGAGACAAAGGATGAGTTTCTTCCTTCAATGTCTCCAGAGAGTGAGGTAATTTCTTGCCAAATGGAAATAATCAAATACATGATTTATTTCTGAGTTCCCAACCATTTTAAGGAAACACTTGAGAATAATGTAAACACTAAAGGGAAATTTTGCAACTCTAAATCTGTTTCCTCCCTTTACTCTTGACAAGGTAATGGAAATTTGAAAGGTAATTTGTCATTCTTGCTTCTTTTCTTTATTTTCTTCTTACCATTCCTTCAGATACCTTCAGTCAAGACAAAACAAAATAATGGATTATTAGGTGTAGTAGAGGTTTGGAATAATTTCAGCTAAAATACCTATTTGTATTTAATATGCTATACTACTTTATCATTTCAATATGATATTGATTTCTTTGTGAAGCACAAGGAACAAAAGTAGCTCTGGAATGAATTCCCAGTGGCATACAATGATTAAAATGGTTTAATCCAAAAACCTACAATTGAGAAGCAGTTTAGATATTCTGACCTTCTAAAATACTATTTTTATTTTCCAATATAATTTTATCATTTTTATTTCCTTGCTTATTTTTAATCTTGCTTGGATCAAGCAGGTTCAAGAGTTCCAAACCCAAGACTGAATAGAAAGCCATCCTTGATTTTGATAATACAGCTTCTCCTCTGTGCTTGGATAAGTATTCTAGCTCTGCCTTAAGTACTCCTTTGTAGAACTGACCGAGAGTCCAGCTCTTTCATACTAAAGTCAAAATGGGCATACTTCTCAGTCCCTTGGGCATCAATTTAGTCAATACTCATTTATTGGCATTACTAAATGCTACCCTAGAGGCCTGGAACATCAAAATTGCTTCAGGAAGTAGCAATCTTGTTCCAAAGAGCAGCTTACTATCCCAGCCAGTAGCTAATTACTAACTCCTCAAGAAAATATGACTCTATGCTTACACCATGCAGAATTGGACTTTTTTTTTTTTTTGATAACTTTTTATTGACAGTACATATGCATGGGTAATTTTTTTTTACAACATTATCCCTTGCACTCACTTCTGTTCCAACTTTTCCTTTCCCTTCCTCCACCTTAGATGGCAGGTAGTCTTATACATATTAAAAATGTTATAGTATATCCTAAATACAATATATGTGTGCAGAACCGAACAGTTCTCTTGTTGCACAGGAAGAATTGGATTCAGAAGGTAAAAATAACCTGAAAAGGAGAACAAAAATGCAAACAGTTTACATTCATTTCCCAGTGTTTCTTCTCTGGGTGTAGCTGATTCTGTCCATCATTGATCAATTGGAACTGAATTAGATTTTCTCTTTGTTGAAGAAATTCACTTACATCAGAATACATCCTCATACAATATCGTTGTCGAAGTGTATAATGATCTCCTAGTTCTGCTCATTTCACTCAGCATCAGTTCATGTAAGTCTCCCCAAGCCTCTCTGTATTCATCCTGCTGGTCATTTCTTACAGAACAATAATATTCCATAACATTCATATACCCAATATATATAACCCAGTAGTAACACTGCTGAATCAAAGGGTATGCACAGATTGATAACTTTTGGGGCATAATTCCAGATTGCTCTTCAGAATGGTTGGAATTAATTCACAACTCCACTAACAATGCATCAGTATCCCAGTTTTCCTGCATCCCACATCTCAGAGTTGTTTTAATTTGCATTTCTCTGATCAATAGTGATTTGGAACACTCTTTCATATGAGTGGAAATAGTTTCCATTTCATCATCTGAAAATTGTCTGTTCATATCCTCTGACCATTTATCAATTGGAGAATGGCTTGATTTATTTTTTAAATTATAACTTTTTATTGACAGAACATATGCCTGGGTAATTTTTTACAATATTATTCCTTGCACTCATTTCTGTTCTGACTTTTCCCTTCCCTCCCTCCACCCACTCCCCTAGATGGGAAGCAGTCTTATACATGTTAAATATGTTACTGTATATCCTAGATACATTATACAAAGTGTATAATGATCTCCTAGTTCTGCTTATTTCACTCAGCATCAGTTCATGTAAGTCTCTCCAAGCCTCTCTATATTCATCCTGCTGGTCATTTCTTACAGAACAATAATATTCCATAACATTCATATACCACAATTTACCCAACCATTCTCCATTTGGTGGGTATTCATTCATTTTCCAGTTTCTAGCCACTACAAACAGGGCTGCCACAAACATTTTGGCACATACAGGTCCCTTTCCCTTCTTTAGTATCTCTTTGGGGTATAAGCCCAGTAGAAACACTGCTGGATCAAAGAGTATGCACAGTTTGATAACTTTTTGAGTATAGTTCCATATTGCTCTCCAGAATGGCTGGATGTGTTCACAATTACACCAACAATGTATCAGTGTCCCTGTTTTTCCACATCCCCTCCAACATTCCACCTTATCTTTCCCTGTCACTCTAGCCAATCTGACAGGTGTGTAGCAGTATCTCAGAGTTGTCTTACTTTGCATTTCTCTGATGAATAATGATTTGGAGCATATTTTTATATGTCTATAAATAGTTTCAATTTCTTCATCTGAGAATTGTCTGTTCATATCCTTTGACCATTTATCAATTGGAGAATGGTTTGATTTCTTATAAATTAGAGTCAATTCTCTATATATTTTGGAAATGAGGCCTTTATCAGAATCTTTGATTGTAAAAATGTTTTCCCAGTTTATTATTTCCCTTCTAATCTTGTCTGCATTTGTTTTCAAACAGTGAATTCTTATCCCAAAAGATCTTTGGGTTTGTCTAACACTAGATTGCTATAGTTATTGACTATTTTGTCCTGTGAACCTAACCTAGAATTGGACTTCTTGATGGGTTTCACATCTTGATTAACATTTTCAAAAGCATATTTCATCCATCATGAAGTTATTTTCTCTCCTATATGATGGAATTTCCTGAGAGGAGGAAGTGGGCATATTCCTTATTCTCAGATTTTCTTCTAATGGTAGGAGCAATATCCTGATTTCCTTTCTTTCTGAAAGTCGAGCTAATTTTCCCATAAGAGGTTTTGAGTCATTCCTTGAGATTTGGTTGGTTCATGAAACTAAGGGCTCATAACTTGATCATCCCATGATTACAAGGCAACTATGAGGATCTGAGAAGCTACTCTGCAGGTGTGAACTGGTGGATCACAATGGGTAACATGGGCAATGGAGCTTCACCCAACTTAATCAACTTGAAATGTCTTCATTTTCAATGAATTGAATTTCATTCAATTTTGTTGAATATCTCCTTTTATTTTTATTACTAATGAATGACTTGTAAATCATCTCATTTTATATAACCTAAATAATATCTAATATAAACTACCAGGCTCTGGCTGAGTCAGGTTCAACCCAGAACACTTCTCAATTCATTTATTTTATAAGGGAATGCTAGAAGCATGTCTTGAAGGACTTCTGACACTTAGTTTATGAGTGTGCTCCTAAAAAGTACTCATTCCAAATATAGATAGGGTAAAAAGAAGTTATACAAAATGAAATACACTTCACCTGTCTTTACTTCTCAGTTCTCTGACCCTTTGTTGACATTTTCACTATATTTTATGCCCCACCCCCTCCTGAGTGAGACAATAATTTTAAAAAAAACAACAACTATTTGTCTATTAACAGAAGGTCACCTTTGTAAAACATTCTTACAAAGGTACTTAGTGGAAGTAACTGTGAGTTTGTCCCTATGAGTGTGTAAGAATATGTGTGTGCAAATTTGTGCATTTAGTAAAAGCATTTGATAAGTACATAACATGTGTGGGAGTGACCTGGAACTGATATCTTGTAATAGTATCTCCACTTGCTCTACATATCTATTCAAAAACCTGTACTTGTCAGCGGGCAGTTTAATTAGAAGGCCAAATAAACCCAGCAGGCAAACATGATCTTTCCTTTGACTTTCCCCATGAACAGCTTGCATTAGCTCTCTGTTCCAGCAAAGGAGCACTGGCTGCCTCACAAGAACGGCTTGCTCATTCTGCTGATGAATTAGTAGCATCCGCTTGCCAGAAACAAAACAGCAATCTGGGGAAGATTTCTGCAAAACCCAATCCTTCATCCAAATGAAAATAAAAGCCTCCAAAGAAGCCCTGCTACTACCACTGCCACGGTGAGATAACTTGGAACAGGGAGTCAAAGTAGGCAGTGCCAGCCTTCTGCCAAGCATGAACTATGCCAACTAGTTTTCCTCAGTTCCGTTGTATCACAGAGTTCTAGAAGAGTTACAAAGCTAACTCTTGTCTAGTTTTCCAATCAGAGAATTAAGGTCAAAGGATGGAACCCCTCAAGTTGGACAGTGATTAGTAGATAAGATAAGTAATTCAATAGATATGGTGATAAAACACTAGGTCATAGATATAGATGAAAATCAGAGGTAAACAGGAAAGTTGGGGATTGCATGGTATAATCTGATCTTTAATACTGACTCAAATGCCATAAAGCCAATTATTTACCTGCTCTCTTGGGGCCTCAGTATATCTAACTATAAAATAGGTATAATTCATTTGGGGATGGCACAGATAAGAATTATTTAAATGATAGGAAGAAATAGTTGAAATTTGTTTTTTGAATTTAGAGAGCATTATCCCTGAGGGTTAGTTCAGATTGCTAATTTTCTACATCATTCACACATTTCTGATTCATGTATCATTAACAGATCAAAATGGTGTTTTATGCATCTGGGACAGCTGCAGTACAAGGAGGCTTATGAATGCTTTATGACCTGACTAAGGCACACTGACTCAAGAGGCACATTTCTGTTGGTAACACAAGTTGCTGTTTGAGTATGAAAGGAAGTTTCTTTTTTTAAATTCCTCTTCCCTCCTTTCCTCCACTCCCAACACATATACATATTCAGTTTCTCTACTAGTGAGGATTTCAAATAAGGGGAGGGAGCTAAGGAACAGAAGGAACCTGTAATGGTTTCTTTTCCACCAACCTCAGCTGTGTTTTGAAGAAGGAAATGAGTAAGAAAAGGAGAAAATAGGAAAGGAAGAGTTCCAGATTTCTCCATACTAATTTTTTCCCTCTTACGAGTGAAAGAGTCATCATATGTGGAATGGCTGAACAAATTGTGATTATATAAATGTCTTTCAATAGGTAATAAGGAGTCATAAGAAATAACAAATATGAAAATACCTGAAGGCTTGGGAAGAAGAATTGATGCATAGTGAAGGAAGCAGAGCAAGAAAGCAATACCCATAGTGATTTTAACAATGTAAACAGAAAGAACATCAATGACAGCAGAAACTGAAACTAATTATTGTATAATTATAATAACCAAACTTGATGCCAAAGAAAAGCTATGCAGAGCCATTTGTCCTAATTTTTTTTACAAAAGTATTTTGGATTTATTGATTAATTTTAGTAAACTTTTTTCCCACTTTCTTTTTTCTTTTTCTTTTTTTCTTTTTTTTTTTTGTCATAAGGATAATTGAGTGGGGAAAGGGGAGGGATATATTTGGGGACATACATAGAATAGATGTAAAAAATAGCATATAATGTCAGATATTTTGTTGGTTCTGATGAACTTTTTTTTGCTTTAAAATTCCTTGTTATAAAGGATAATTCTGTAATTGAGAGGGGGAGGAATATATTTTTAAACAAAGGTAATATCTTGAGAGCATAGGAATAAAAGGACTTTTCCTTAAAATAGTTAGGGGCGTATATTTTAAACCTTCAGTAAGCATCATATGCAATGGGGAAAAACTGGAACCTTTCCCGGTAAGATCTGGAGTGAAGCAAGGTTGCCCACTATCACCATTATTATTCAATATTGTATTAGAAACACTGGCCTCTGCAATAAGAGTCGAGAAAGAGATTAAAGGAATTAGAGTAGGCAAAGAGGAAACCAAACTATCACTCTTTGCAGATGATATGATGGTATACCTAGAAAACCCCAGAGATTCTACTAAAAAGCTATTAGAAATAATTCATAATTTTAGCAAAGTAGCAGGATACAAAATAAATCCCCATAAATCCTCAGCATTCTTATACACCACCAACAAAATCCAAGAGCAAGAGATACAAAGAGAAATTCCATTCAAAATAACTGTTGATAGCATAAAATATTTGGGAATCTACCTATCAAAGGAAAGTCAGGAATTATATGAGCAAAATTACAAAAAAGTTTTCACACAAATAAAGTCAGACTTAAATAATTGGAAAAATATTAAGTGCTCTTGGATAGGCCGAGCAAATATAATAAAGATGACAATACTCCCTAAACTAATCTATTTATTTAGTGCTATACCAATCAGACTTCCAAGAAAATATTTTAATGATTTAGAAAAAATAACAACAAAATTCATATGGAACAATAAAAAGTCGAGAATCTCAAGGGAATTAATGAAAAAAAAATCAAATGAAGGTGGTCTAGCTGTACCTGATCTAAAATTATATTATAAAGCAGCAGTCACCAAAACCATTTGGTATTGGCTTAGAAATAGATTAGTTGATCAGTGGAAAAGGTTAGGTTCACAAGACAGAATAGTCAACTATAGCAATCTAGTGTTTGACAAACCCAAAGATTCTAAATTTTGGGATAAGATTTCATTATTTGATAAAAACTGCTGGGATAACTGGAAATTAGTATGGCAGAAATTAGGCAAGGACTCACACTTAACACCACATACCAAGATAAGATCAAAATGGGTCCATGACCTAGGCATAAAGAACGAGATTATAAATAAATTAGAGGAACATAGGATAGTTTATCTCTCAGACTTGTGGAGGAGAAAGAAATTTGTGACCAAAGATGAACTAGAGACCATTACCGATCACAAAATAGAAAATTTTGATTATATCAAATTAAAAAGCCTTTGTACAAACAGAACGAATGCAAACAAGATTAGTAGGGAAGTAACAAACTGGGAAAACATCTTTACAATTAAAGGTTCTGATAAAGGCCTCATTTCCAAAATATATAGAGAACTGACTCAAATTTATAAAAAATCAAGCCATTCTCCAATTGATAAATGGTCAAAGGATATGAACAGACAATTTTCAGATGAAGAAATTGAAACTATTACCACTCACATGAAAGAGTGTTCCAAATCACTATTGATCAGAGAAATGCAAATTAAGACAACTCTGAGATATCACTACACACCTGTCAGATTGGCTAAGATGACAGGAAAAAATAATGATGAATGTTGGAGGGGATGCGGGAAAACGGGGACACTGATGCATTGTTGGTGGAGTTGTGAACGAATCCAGCCATTCTGGAGAGCGATCTGGAATTATGCCCAAAAAGTTACCAAACTGTGCATACCCTTTGATCCAGCAGTGTTTCTATTGGGCTTATACCCCAAAGAGATACTAAAAAAGGGAAGGGGACCTGTATGTGCCAAAATGTTTGTAGCAGCCCTGTTTGTAGTGGCTAGAAACTGGAAAATGAATGGATGCCCATCAACTGGAGAATGGCTGGGTAAATTGTGGTATATGAATGTTATGGAATATTATTGCTCTGTAAGGAATGACCAGCAGGATGAATACAGAGAGGCTTGGAGAGACCTACATGGACTGATGCTAAGTGAGATGAGCAGAACCAGGAGATCATTATACACTTTGACAACGATATTGTATGAGGATGTATTCTGATGGAAGTGGATTTCTCTGACAAAGAGACTTAACTGAGTTTCATTGGAGAAATGACGGACAGAGACAGCTACACCCAAAGAAGGAATACTGGGAAATGAATGTGAACTATTTGCATTTTTGATTTTCTTCCCGAGTTATTTTTACCTTCTGAATCCAATTCTCCCTGTGCAGCGGGAGAACTGTTCGGTTCTGCAAATATGTATTGTATCTAGGATATACTGCAACATATTTAACATATATAGGACTGCTTGCCATCTTGGGGGGGGGGGGAGGAGGGAGGAGGGGAAAAAACGAAACATAAGTGATTGCAAGGGATAATGTCGTGTAAAAATTATCCTGGCATGGATTCTGTCAATACAAAGTTATTATTAAATAAAATAAAATTTAAAAAAAAAAACAAAACAAACAAACAAAAAAAAAACAAAGGTAATATAAAAATAAAAGGCATCAATTTGCTTTTTAATTCTTAAAAAAAAAAAAAAAAAGAAGTTGGAGAGTAAATTTAAGTGACCAAAAATTGAATCATTTGTTGCCCTATAAGCCTAGCCTTGGAATTGAGAAAACACAGGTTCAAGTCTTATCTCTTAATTTATACTAGCTATGTAACCATAAGTCAGTCATTTAATTTCTGCTTTTTAAGACTCTACATACTGGTCATTAGACTATGTCAGCAGAGGGAATTTCCCCATCAAGGGGTTCTTATACCAATATAATCACAAGGTCAGATAATCTTCTTCCCTGAAACGTCCCCTTTCTCCCTTCCCTAAGCAAGATTAATAAAGAAGATAAAAGAGACTGGCTATCTGGTTGCTTGGTTAGGATTTAATGCAGTTTCTGTACCTAGTTGGAGTCATTATAGGTCCAAGTTCTGCTTTTCAGCTTTTCATAGTCAGAAATTTGATCATATCAGTTCATTTTCAGACTCAGAGGAGCGGATTCACACTTACAAAACTCATAGAATCCTGCCTAATAAAGCAGAAAGACTTATTAATGTAGGCCTAAAAATCAAGCATTGGGTAATGTTGCTGTTGACTAGTTCTATTAGGAAAACCTGGGAAATCCCATGAAGAACAGAATTCAATTTAACTCAATTACAATCTATAAGCACCTACTATGGTCCAGGCACTCAAGACAGAAAGACAAAAATGTAACATTCTCTATTCTCAAGATGCATGCAGTTTACAAGTTAGAAATTACACACACACACACACACACACACACACACACACACACACACTACCACCACAACCGCTACCACCACAAGAAATTATAAAATAGATACCCCCAAATAAACAGTGTTTGTTGGAAGTAAAAGACATCAGAAAAGACCTCTTGAAGGAAGTGGCACTTAAGCAGAAATTACAGATATGAGAGGCAGTCTGAGCAAAGACATGGAGAAAGGAGAGAGTGTCATGAATATACTGGTAAATATTGCTCATTGTGTATAGAGTCAGAATTAAGAATTGGATCATTTTGATAGAGAGAGTCAATTTCTGGGGATATACCTACTAAGCAGATATCCTCATATAAAGCAGTAAGGTTCACTGAAGGTACTATTCTCTGGGTTAGTGCTGATGGTAGCCTAACAATGGCAATCTATTTGGCACTCCTTTTGTCTAGACTCCATACAAACTTTTGCCCCTCACTCTTTTGTTACAAAATTATTTGGACATGTAACAATTATTTAGATCACATCTTTTATGTTAGTTACATTTTAGTCTTTTTAAAGAGGTTTGAGAGATATCTCGCTTTTCTTAAGGAAATTTAGAATAGTGGAAATCACTCAGGAATTAGAATCAGAAAAAAAAATCAGAGTTCAAATTTTACTTCTGCTATTGACTTATTGTATAGCTCTGGACAAGTGGCTTAGTTTCTTTGCGCCTCAGTTGCCCTTTCTTTAAAATGAGAATAATGAATACTACCCATTGCATATACCTCACAAGTCTATTATAAGGATTAAATTAAATAAAGCATGTAAAGCATTTCTACTATATAATATCAGATATTATTTCATTGATGTATACTAAAAAGAATCATAGATTCTCCAATAGCAAGAAAGACCTTACAGATCACCTAGTCAAAATAATCATATGATTATAGATTTAAACACAGCAGGAGGTCATTGAGTGCAGTTCTCATTTCTAAAATGTGGAACATGAAACCCAGAGAGACAAAGTGACCTTTTTGAGATCACATGGGTGCTAGTCCTTTGATGAAATTTGGGAACCACTGTCAGCTCAGAAGCAATGCCTTTATTTAATTAAAAATTTGTTTTCATAATCTGAATAAAGGCAAACCTTACCTAATCTTGCATTTCCCCTAAGAATCACCATAATCTTCACCTCAAACATTGTGGTTATATTGATTTATATGTCAGGAATATCAAGTTGGTCTAAGAAGTTTGCAGATAAATCTGAATACAAGTGAACAAGGCACTGTGTAAATTCAAGGTGTTTAGAATGACGGTGGTAATTCCAGAAGCAGAGGGCTACATTAAACTGAGGAATTGGGAACTGGAGCAAACCAGCCTATAGCCATCAACAAGTGCCATTGGAGTCAAAGGAACTTAGTTCAAATCTCAGCTTGGGGTTTACCTGCAGTATCATTTTGTGTCCCTTGGTCTCAAATTCTTCATTTATACAATAAAGTATTTACAATAAATGACTACTAAGGTCTCTTCTACATCTAAATCTATGATTCTTTACTTGATTGATTTATGATTCATGATTGCATTTTGATAGACTGGCCTTAATTTAGATATTGCCCAGGATGAATCACACATTTATTAAAGAACTTTATTAGAAAACTATGATTCTGAGATTTCACAACTTTAGTACCAAGGATGGCACCATGAACATCTGCCACTTCATTAAATGTGGAGTGGAGAATTTCCTGGTGTGGGAATGCCTTCCACTAAAAATGATAAAAACCCATCTATAATTCAGTCTTAAAGGATTGCCTGAGGCACATAATCAAGTCACATAGCTAATGTGAAAGGATAGATCAGGCCTTCCTGACATCAAGTTTGGCAATAAATCTACTATGTTACATTTAATCTCTCATCTTGCTATTTTTTTTTTTTTTTTGCTACTTTATTTCATCAATGTAAATAACTCCTCCTGAGAAAACTCCCCATTAAATGCAAATGGGTGACTCCTACAATTTAGAGTTAACTGGAAAAATGAAGTTTCAATTAACATTTATTGAGTGACTATTATGTACCAGACACTGAACTAATCAAAGGAGATTCAGATGAGCAGAACCAGGAGATCATTATACACTTCGACAACGATATTGTATGAGGACATATTTTGATGGAAGTGGATTTCTTTGACAAAGAGACCTGAGTTTCAATTGATAAATGACGGACAAAAGCAGCTACACCCAAAGAAAGAACACTGGGAAACGAATGTGAACTATCTGCATTTTTGTTTTTCTTCCCGGATTATTTATACCTTCTGAATCCAATTCTCCCTACGCAACAAGAGAACTGTTCGGTTCTGCAAACATATATTGTATCTAGGATATACTGCAACATATCTAACATATAAAGGACTGCTTGCCATCTAGGGGAGGGGGTGGAGGGAGGGAGGGGAAAAAAAAAATCGGAACAGAAATGAGTGTCAATATAATGTAATTATTAAATAAAAAATTTAATTAAAAAAAAAAAAAGGAGATTCAGAAAAAGATTTTTTAAAAAAGTGCCCTCAAGAAGCTCACGATCTAATGAGGTAGACATGTGATTGTATATTAACTGATGAGTTATTTGTGTACTAACAAGCAACTGTATACTAACAAGTCAAATACAGCATAAATTAGAAATAATCAATAGAAGGAAAGCACTAGAATTAAGAGGGATTGAGAAAGGCTTCCTGTAGAAGATGGGATTTTAGCTGGGACTTGAAAGAATCAGCACTTTACTTTAAATGACACTTGACATACAATGATTTTAAGTGACCTGTCCAGGGTTATATAGCAAGTATGTATCAGATATGGAATTTGAATCCAGTGCTTCCTGACTCCCAAACCAGCTCTCTTTCCACTATATCATGCTGCTTCATTACTTAGTAAATTAGTGATAAATCTTAATGAAATGAACTGAAAATGAATGTGAAGAAATTGAGCAATATGTAGGGGAAATGAATTAGCCTAAGAATTACACAAATTGATATTTGGGGATTAAATATGGAGAATAAAGAGTATAAATGGACTAGAAGAATATCCCTATATCTTCAAGGAAGTGATTCATATAATGGTTACAGAACTGGACTCAGTAAGAAAGACTTGAATTTGAAGAACATCTCAGATACTTACTAATTGTATGACTCTGGGTTAATCACTTAACATTTCTTGACATTATTGTATTTATATGTAAAGTAAGTTTCATTAACGCACTACCTCCCAGAATTGTGAGACTCAAGAAAGATACATTTTAACACTATATCTAAATATTAGCTATTAGCTATTATTTCATGAGTACCTTAGGTATCACAAAGACGTTGCTAGGAAAAGCATCTTTCTAAAAGTTTAGTTGCATTTCTATTTGGGCATTGGGAAATTGACATGAGTCTCTGATGGCACATTCCATATTGCCACAAACCAACCAGTGTGAATTGCAAATGTATAGTGGTAAAAAAAGATAAGGCACTATTTGCCAGAAACAAAAAGAATCTAACAAATACTACCTCATTAACCCTCAGAATGAATGAAGAAAAAATAGATATTGCAACTGCCCCATCTTTAAGGATGAAGATAAGAGACCTCAAAAAGTCAATAAACAAAGAAAGAGATTTTCTAAGATTTGCTGACCAACCATGATAGACTTGGAATATAGCCTAGATCTCTAGTTTTACAATCCATTGCTTCTCACAGCAGGCTCCAAAGATACATTTTGTCTTTGTGCCATATAAATTAGTATTACACAGAGTGAACTTAGTAGCCAACACATCAAACAAGGATTAACTCTGGAGTATTTAAAGTCTAAAGGACTGCTAAAAAAAAATTGGTCCCAAGAAGCCTGAAGTTTTCAAAAAGGGAAAAAGGCCAAATTTTTCCATCCCAAAGTAAGTTCTTGAGGCTATATGATTCCACAGGGGGAAAAGTGTTGGATTTGATGTCAAAGGATTTGAGTTCAAATCCAGCCTGACTCTCCTACTTATTTTCTCTGTGAACCTGGAAATCTGTAAATTGATGAGATCGGTTCCTTATAGCTTTAAGGAACCTCAGAAGCCATCAAGGCCAATCTCATCAATTGACCTTCTTAGAGTTAAAGAAACACAGAATCTCTAGGAGTGAAAGGGACTTTACAAGTGATTTGTGCCAGTCATCTCATATAAGTGATGAAAGATTAAGGCTGGACATGTAAAGGGTCTTTATATGTACAAAGCACCCAAAAGACAGGGTCAGTCCTAGAAACACTGAAAGAGAAAGAAAAGGAAGAGGAAAGACTGGTATCAGAAATGGTGCCAATTTATTCAGATCAAACTAGGATTCCCACAGAATGGATTAAATCCTCACAAGACCAATTCCTTCAATAGGATGTCCTTATATTCTAGTTTAACTGGTTCCAAAAAAATTGCAGATGTCTTGGTGTTGATCCAATCCTGACTTACTCCCCAGGCAGTATATAAGGCTTCAGAAATTCTGGATTTGTGGTTTTGGAACCAATATAGTGGTGGTAAATAGTAGTAGTAGCAGCAACAGTAATAATAGTAGTAGCAGCAGCAGCAGCAGCAGCAGTAGCAATAGCACCACTAGTAATAGTAATATAAAAAGTAGTAGCAATAGTAGTAGTAGTGGTAGTAGTAGTAGTAGCAGTAGCAGCACTAGTAATAGTAATAGAAGTAGTAGCAGCAGTAGCAGTAATAATAGTAGTAACTATAGTAGTAGTAACAATAATAATCATGGTAGTAGTAGTAGCAGCTGCAGAAGTAGTAGTAATAATAGTGCTAGTTATAGCAGCAGCAGCAGCAATAGTAGCAGTAGTTGTAGTAGTAGTAGAAGTAGTAGAAGATGTAGTAGCAGCAGCAGCAGTAATAGTAGCAGGTGTAGTTGTAATAGTAGCAGTAGGCAGCAGCAATGTTGTAGTAGTGATAATAGTAGTAGTAGCAGCAGCAGCAGGAAAAATAGTAGTAGTAGTAATAGCAGTAGCACCACTAGTAATAGTAATGGAAGTAGAAGTAATAAGAAGTAGTAGTAGTAACAGTTGTAATGGTAGTAGTAGTAGCAGTAGGAGCACTAGTAATAGTAATAGAAAAAGAAGTAGTAGTAGCAGCAGCAGTAATAGTTGTAGTAGTTGTTGTGGTGGTAATAGTAGTAACAGTAGCAGCACTAGTAATAATAATAGAAGAAGTAGCACCAGCAGTAGCAGTAATAATAGTAGTAGTTGTAGTAGTAATTATTGTAATAGTCATGGTAGTAGTAGTAGCAGCTGCAGCAGCAGTAGTAATAATAGTGGTAGTTGTAGTAGCAGCAGCAGTAGCAACAATAGGAGCAGTAGTTGCAGTAGTAGTAGAAGAGGTAGTAGCAGAAGATGTAGCAGCAGCAGCAATAATAGCAGTTGTAGTTGTAATAGTAGCAGTAGGCAGCAGCAGTGTTGTAGTAGTAATGTTGTTATAGTTATACAAGCAATTGTAGTTAGCATGTATATAGTACCTTAAAGTTTATAGGGAACTTTACAAATATTATCAATTTTTATCTTCAAAATACCACTGAGGGCAGATGCTATTCCCATTTGACAGAAAAGTAAACTGAATCTAAGACAGATTATGTGAATTGCCTAGTGACACAACTAGGTAAGTCTTAGAAGACAGATCTTCCTGATCCCAAGACCAGTTTTTCTATCCACTGAAAAGAAAAAAATCAATATAATATTTCCTCTACAGAAAAATTATTGATGCTTTCTTCCCTATGAGGGAAGTACTATATTCTTACTGTTGACAGTTGTTATATTAGCTCCTTGAGCAAAGTTTCCAGAGCTAGGACTAAAGAGATGGAATCTCAGGCTAGAAAGAAGCTAATTCCTTCCTTTCTGAGGTTTTCTGTCACATTTCTCTCTTTCCTTTCCATCTCCTCCTCCCACACATACCTAAATGCTGTAAACACATTAAAGCTAAAATCCAAACTGGCTGATATTAAGATTAGCTAGTCATCTAATCTTTATCCTAACCAGAATATTATAACTCATATCAAATCTCTTTTGAAATATAAGCAAATATTTTCAGCAATATGATACAAGACAATACCAAAGGACTAGTGATTAAGTATACTATTCCTTCCAGAGAAAGAACTGATATTAAGACTGAAGCATGCTATTTTTCACTTTCTATTTTTCCCCTTTTATTCACTTGAACAAAAGGTTGTTGTGTTGGTCCACAAAATGACCAACCTGGAAATATTTTACATAATTGCAAGTGTATAAGTTATATTGGATTACTTCTCATGTCAGGAAGATGGGATAGGAAGGAAGATACAATTTGGAACTCACAACTTTAAATGAAAATGTTTAAAAATTGGAACAAAACAAGCAAATACTACCAGAGGCCAAACATTGTGTGAATAATGACTTCTGTAAGCTTACTTAATGAGAAAAGGTATATTTGTTTTTTCAGGAGACTTAGCTGTGATTAGACTTCTCAGGTGAGCAATATGATTCCATATAGCCTAAAGTTTAGATTTTAACCGTATTTTTTGAAGATACTCTTAAAGTATGATTATTTTGTTCATTTTCTATTTAGAGGGTCCTTTGGCTGCCAATATTGGTGCCAATATCAACACTTGAAGTGATACCAATGATCTTTTTTATGTTAAAGTATATGTTAAATACAATATATGTATACATATCTATACAGTTATTTTGCTGCACAAGAATAATAGGACTTTGAAATAATTTACAATTAACCTGTGAAGAAAATCAAAAATGCAAGTGGACAAAAACAGAGGGATTAAAAATGCTATGTAGTGTAATGACCGCGTATTTAAAATCAGCCGGAGTCAGGAATTCAGGTTAAGGGGAAAATCTTCATTATTTATTGAAGTGAAGAGATGAATAAAGATTGCGATAGCAAATATAGGCAGTTGGGACAGGAAGCCAGCTAAGAGAGAGAGACGCGAGCCAAGCCAACCGTGGCAATGGCAATCCCAAAAGTCTCTCCTCCCCTTCCTCTTCCACTCCCCTGCCTCCACCCACCAAAATCGTCATTTCCTATACAACACATCAGGACTTGCACAAAGAGTGGGTGGGGGCCATTCTTTCTCCAAGCTTATATATTAATAGAGTATGGTCCAATTACTATTTTGCCTCATGTGCTTGGGACCTCAGTGCATCAACTCAAGCCTCAGCCCATTACAATGTAGTGGTTCACATTCATTTCCCAGAGTTCTTTAGCTGGATGTAGCTGGTTCTATTCATTACTGCTCTATTGGAACTGATTTGGTTCATCTCATTGTTGAAGAGGGCCACATCTATCAGAATTGATCATCTAGTATTGTTGTTGAAGTATATAATGATCTCCTGGTCCTGCTTATTTCATTCAGCATCAGTTTATATAAATTTCTCCAGGCCTTTCTGAAATCATCCTGCTGCTCATTTCTTACAGAACAGTAATATTCCATAATATTCATATACCACAATTTATTCAGCCATTCTCCTATTGATGGGCATTCACTCAATTTCCAGTTTCTAGCCACTATAAAGAGGGCTGCCACAAACATTCTTGCACATACAGGTCCCTTTCTCTTTAAGATCTCTTTGGAATATAAGCCCAGTAATAATACTGCTGGATCAAAGGTATGAACGATTTGATAGCCTTTTGGGCATAGTTCCAAATTGTTCTCCAGAATGGTTAAATCAGTTCACAACTCCACCAACAATGTATCAGTGTTCCAGTTTTACCACATCCCCTCCAACATTATTGTATATTGGACAGGTTGAGCAAATATAAAGATGACAATACTACCTAAACTAATCTATTTATTTAGTGTTATAACACTCTGACTCCCAAAAAACTATTTTAATTACCTAGAAAAAAAATAACAGCAAAATTCATCTAGAAGAACAAAAGGTCAAGACTTTCAAGGGAACTAATGAAAAAAAAAAATCAAATGAAGATAGCTTAGCTGTACCAGATCTAAAACTATATTATAAAGCAGTGGTTACCAAAACCATTTGGTATTGGCTAAGAAACAGACTAGTCGATCAATGGAATAGGTTAGGTTCACAGGACAAAATAGTCAATAACTTTAATAATCTAGTGTTTGACAAACCCAAAGACCCCAGATTTTGGGATAACTAAATAAATAGATTACTTTAGGTAGTATTGTCATCTTTATCATATTTGTTCAATCTATCTAAGAGCATTTAATATTTTTCCAGTTGGTTAGATCTGACTTTATTTTTGTGGAAAGTGTTTTGTAGTTTTGCTCATATAGTTCCTGACTTTCCCTTGGCAGATAGATTCCCAAATATTTTACACTATTGGCAGTTACTTTAAATGGAATTTCTCTTTGTAAGTCTAACTGTTGGATTTTGTTAGTAACAGGTAAGTATGCTGATGAGTTATGTGGGTTTATTTTATGGATTATTTACTAAAGGTGTGGATTATTTCTAGTAGCTTTTTAGTAGAATCTCTGGAGTTCTCTAAGTATACCATCATATTATCTACAAAGAGTGATAATTTTGTTTCCTCATTACCTATTCTAATTCCTTTAATCTCTTTCTCAACTTTTATTGCTGAATAATTTTCTAATTCTAATTCTTAATACAATATTTTCTACAATGTATTTTTTGTACAATTTTTCTACAATGTATTCTACAATACATTTCTAATACAATATTGAATAGTAATGGTGATAGTGGGCAACTTTATATCACTCCTGATCTTATTAGGAATTGTTCCAGTTTATCCCCATTACATATGATGCTTACTGATGGTTTTAAATAGATGCTACTGGTTATTTTAAGGAAAAGTCCTATACTCTCAAGAGTTTTTAATAGAATGGATGTTGGATTTTTATGAAATGCTTTTTCTGCATCTATTGAGATGATCATATGGTTTTTGTTAATTTGGTTATTGATATAGTCAATTATGTTAATAGTTTTCCTAATATTGAACCAGCCCTACATTCCTGGTATAAATCCTACTTTGTCATGGTGTATTATCCTGGGGATGGTTTTTAGTAATCTTTCTACTAATATTTTATTTAAGATTTTTGCATCAATATTCATTAAGGAAATTGGTCTATGATTTTCTTTCTCTGTTTTAAACTTACCTGGTTTAGGTATCAGTACCATGTCTGTGTCATAAAAGGAATTTGGGAGGAGTCCTTCATTCCCTATTTTTTCAAATGGTTTGTGTAACATTGGAGTTAATTGTTCCTTAAATGTTTGGTAGAATTCACATGTAAATCCATCTGATCATGGGGATTTTTTTCTTAGGGACTTGATTAACAGCTTGTTCTATTTCTTTTTCTAAAATGGGACTATTTAAGCAATTTACTTCCTCTTCTGTTAATTTGGGAAGCCTATATTTTTGAAGGTAGTCATCCATTTCACTAAGGTTATCAAATTTGTTGGCATATAGTTGGTCAAAGTAGCTCCTAATTATTGCTCTAATTTCCTCTTCATTGGTGGAAAGTTCTCCCTTTTCATTTTTAAGACTAACAATTTGATTTTCCTCTTTTCTTTTTCTAATTAGATTTACCAAAGGTTTGTCTATTTTATTGTGTTTTTCATAAAACCAAATCTTAGTTTTATTTATTAATTCAATAGTTTTTTTATTTTCAATTTTATCAATTTCTCCTTTTAATTTTAGAATTTCAAATTTAGTATTTGATGGGGGGGGTTAATTTGGTCTTTCTCTAGCTTTTTAAGTTATAAGCCCAATTCATTGATCTTCTCTTTCTCTATTTTTTTCAAGTAAGCCTCTAAAGATATAACATTTTCCCTTATTACTGCTTTGGCTGCATCCCACAAATTTTTGTATGATGTCTCATTGTTGTCATTCTCTTGGGGGAAATTATTGTGTCTATGATTTGCTGTTTCACCCAATCATTCTTTAGGATGAGATTATTTAGTTTACAATTACTTTTTGGTATATTTACCCCTAGCTTTTTGTTGAATGTAGTTTTTATTCCATTGTGATCTGAAAAGAATGAATGTATTATTTCTGCCTTTTTGCATTTAATTTTGAGGTCTTTATGTCCTAATATATGGTCAATTTTTGGATAGGTTCCATGGGCTACTGAGAAGAAAGTGTACTCCCTTTTAATCTCCATTCTTTTATCTCCATTCCATATCATCTGCAAAGATTTATCATATCTAACTTTTTCTAATATTCTATTTTCCTCCTTAACAACTTTTTTATTTGTTTTGTGGTTTGATTTATCTAATTCTGAGATTGCAAGGTTGAAATCTCCCACTATTATAGTTTTGCTGTCTATTTCTTCTTGCAACTCTCTAAACTTTTCCTTTAGGAAGTTAGATGCTATACCACTTGGTGTGTATATGTTTAGTATTGATATTACTTCCATGTCTATGCTACCCTTTAACCAAGATATAGTTTCCTTCCTTATCTCTTTTAATTAGATCAATTTTTTGCTTTTGCTTGATCTGAGACAAGGATGGCTACCCCTGCTTTTTTTTTTTTTTTTTTTTTACTTCACCTGAAGCATAATAGATTCTGCTCCAGCCTTTTACCTTTACTCTGTATGTATCTCCCTGCTTTAAATGTGTTTCCTGCAAACAACATATTGTAGGGTTCTGGTTTTTGATTCAGTCTGCTATCTACCTCTGCTTTATGGGAGAGTTCATCCCATTCACATTTACAGCTAAAATGACTAATTTTGCATTTCCTGACATCTTATTATCCCCAGATTATGCTTTTCTTTTTCTTACTCCCCTTACCTTCCTCCCTAATATTAAACTTATGGGCACCCCTTGCCTCACACAGCTCTCCCTCTTTAGAATCCCCCCACTCCCTTTGAGTCCCTTCCCCTTTCTTATTACTTTTTTCCTTTTCCCTTTTCCTCTCACACTTTTTAATGAGGTGAGAGAAGTTTCTCTGCAGACCAAATATGTCAATTATTTTCTCTTTTAGCCAAATCTGATGAGAGTAAGATTCACACAATGTTCCTCCCACTCCCTAAATTCCCCAAGATATGATAGGTTTCCTTTGCCTCTTCGTGGGATGTGGCTTCCCTCTTTTTATCTCCCCTTTTCTTTTTTCTGATACCATCCCCTTTCCACTTCTACTTCCCTTTTTTATATTATATATGTAAAATCAAATTATACATGCACTTTTTATGTATGTCCCTAACAGAAATACCGTTCCCAAGAGTTCTTTTTACCTTTTTCTGCTTCTCTTGAGTCCTATAGTTGGAGCTCAATTTTTTTGTTTAGCTCTGGTTTTTTCATTAGAAACAAATGAAATTCACCTGTTTCATTAAAAGTCCATCTTCTTCCATAGAAGAAAATGCTCAGCTTAGCAGGGTAGTTTATTCTTGGCTGCATTCCAAGTTCTTTTGCCTTTTGGACTATCAGATTCCAGGCCCTTTTATCCTTTAATGTGGAAGCCGTTAGATCTTGAATGCTCCTCAGTATTTGAATTGTTTTTTTTTTTTTCTGGCTGCTTGTATTTT
This sequence comes from Antechinus flavipes, assembly GCF_016432865.1. Classification (NCBI taxonomy): domain Eukaryota; kingdom Metazoa; phylum Chordata; class Mammalia; order Dasyuromorphia; family Dasyuridae; genus Antechinus; species Antechinus flavipes. The sequence goes on along the minus strand of NC_067401.1, from coordinate 281,989,828 downwards.
TTTTTTCCTTAGTCTGATAGTTCTGAAATTTAGTCACAATATTCCTTGGAATTTTTAATTTTAGGGTCTCTTTCAGATGGTGTTCAATGAATTTTTTTCAATCCCTATTTTACCTTCTGATTCTATTACATCTGGGCAGTTCTCTTTAATGATTTCCTGTAAAATAATTTCTAGGCTCTTTTTTAATTATAATTTTCAGGAAGTCCAATAATCCTCAGATTATCTCTCCTAAATCTATTTTCCAGGTCTGTTGCTTTTCCAAGTAGATAATTAACATTTTTTTTTCATTTTTTTAGTTTTGCTTGACTAGTTCTTCATGTCTCAACAAATCATTCATTTCTATTTGTTCAGTTCTGATTTTTAATGAGTTATTTTCTTCATTAGCTTTTTTTACTTCTTTTTGTATATGTCCAATTGAGTTTTTAAATGAGTTGTTTTGCTCTATGGAATTTTTTGCCATTTCATTAATTTTTTTTTATTGAGTTATTTTCTTTTTCCAATTCACAAATCCTACTTCCTGGGAGTTCTCTGCCTTTTCCAGTTCACAAATTCTGCTTTCCTGAGAGTTCTTTACCTTTTCCAATTCACATTTCAGGAAGTTGTTTTCATTTTCCACTTTATCAAATTTTTTTAGTGAATTTATATTTTTAGTGAATTATATGCCTTTCTGTACTCTATTACAGAGCTTCTCTTTCCCCATCTTTCTTCTAGCTCTCTTTTAAGATCTTTTATAATTTCTTCCAGGACAGCCTTGTATAATGGGGACCAGATTACATCCCCCTTTGGAGTTTTTTCTGGAGACTGTCTGCTATTAGTCTCCTCGGATTGAAAACCTGCTCTCTTTCTGTATAGAAGCTATCAATGGTTAGAATATGCTTGCCTTTTTTACTCATTTTTTAAAAATGTCCTTAGGGTCTGCCTTCATGGCAAGGAGTTGTACCAGCTTCCTAAGCAGAACAAGGATAGATATGTGGACAGTAGCTGTCCTGCAAATAGGGTGCAAAAAGCAGCCAAGCTGCGATAGTATTCTGGGAAGAACTCCACACCAGAAGTATCTCTGCCCTGGGAAGTGCAGCTGCCCCACAGAAGCAATGCCTCCCTGTTGTGCAGAACTGTGACTGTCCCAGGCAAAAGGCTGCAGAATGGGGCTTCATAACTGTGCTGTTGTCTGTGCTGAGTCACTTCTGGTGCTAGGTGAGTATACCCAGATCCTGTTAAATTCTGGCATTTTTTGGAGTACAATCTACCTTTGGTGTTCATGTAACTTCTCTACTGATCTACTGCTTTGCAACTAAAGCAGAGCACCCAACCTGTGATAAAGTCCTCCCTGCAAATTTTCCACCTGTGGAGTCCGCCCCCGCCCTGGTCCACTCAGTGTGCTAGCTTTTGTGTTCTGCCTTCCTGCCTGCACTGGCCTGCTCCTGCCAATCAGGATAAACCTTTTCTGGCCATCTTCCAGATTATTTTCGGCTGATAATTTGTTACACTCCCAATATTCATGGATTTTACAAATCAAGTACTATTTATGAGGCTGAATTTGGTAATTAGTAGTGAGGGTAGAAGAGGAGCTTAGAATGATGCATGTGTCTTCTCTGCCATCTTGGCTCTACCTCGATACCAATGATCTTGAAGAAAAAAATGCCAAGACCACTAGACTTAAACATAGAGAATCTCCATTTTATATTTTTGGTCAATACATTTGCAATACAGTTTGATATTGGACAGCAATTTTGAAAACTGATATCAAAGTAGACCAACCAAACTTTTTCTTCTTCTTCTCAACTTCATTTGTTTCTACTTATTATTTTTCCAGTGATTCTTTGAAGACAAATTGTTCTTCCTCTAATGCAGTGGATCATTTGTGAGTTTTAAAAAAAACTTCTTAAGACTCCTGAATTTTAATATGACCTTATAGTAAGTCCTACTATGTCGCCTTCAATTGCATAAGATGCTTGTATACAGCTCCTTGTGCCTTTCATTCATAGGTTCCATAAATTAAAACAAACAAATGAGTAGAAGCATAGAGTTTATTACAAGGGTTCCTGATTTTTTTTTATATTATGCCAAGTATGATCCTGGCTAAGTCTCTTAAACTCTGTCTGCCCCACTTTTCTCAAATGAAAAATGGGGATAATAATTATACTTAACTCACAGGGATGTTGTGAAGTTCAAATGAGATCATATTCGTAAAGCACTTAGAATAAAGTCTGACACATGGTATGTACTATGTAAAAGCTAACTGTTGTTGTTATTGACCATTTGGAAGTCTCATAAAGGCTATGAACCCTTTCTTAGAAAAATGTATCTAAATTCATAAAATAGAGCACACAAAATTACAAAGAAACATAGCATACCACAATATAGTGCATAATATGTAATATAATATGGTATACTCTATAATGTATAAACTTTCATTATATATTCAATTACTTTGAAATAAAAATGTTATTTTTTTTTTTTTTGCATTCAAGATCATAAATCTCCCTTTACTTCTATCCATGAATTTCCTCAGGTGAGAACTCTTAATTTAAAAAAAAAATGAGACTTAGTGGGGTGGGCATTGTTGAAGAAGAGTTATTCAACTCTGCTTTTTCTGTTTCACTTTCTCTGAAAATTGAGTTTAGGAATGAACTTCAAATATATTTTAGTATAAAACTCAGATAGACTAAAAGATAATAAAATTAGGTCTAGGCCCAAAGTGACCAGTGTATACTTCTGTATTTACAACAGATATCGAATAGATTTGGTTGAAGGTTATAAAGTCTTTAGAGAAATCTAGCCATTCCCAGTGCTTCCAATTACCAAGAATCCCATTATTACCTGGAAGTATAGACAGGACAATCACTGTTCTGGAGTTAATTCTTTGAAGGCAGAGATTGTTTCCTTTTTTTCCTTTGTATCTTATAGGTCTGGGAAATAGTAGACATTTAATTCTATTTGTATCTGACCTGTGGCAGAGCATTCTGAATTTGTATTGGTTTGATTGGCCACAGTTGGACACAGGACTCTAACATAGTGATGTCATTTTGGTCCTCTTTAAAAATGAAGGACAACAACCAACCAATTATTATAACCATCTTTGAGATGACAAACTAAGACTAAAATAAGGTTAAGTAATTTGTCCAAGGTCATCTAGTCAACAAGTATCTAAGATAGGATTTGAACACTGATCTTGTCTCCACATACTATGCCACCTATCTTGGTAACCATAGATCAGCAGAGAGAGATATGATGAAATTGAGAGAAATTATTTTTCTATTATATTAATAACCAATTATTAAAGGAGAATTTAGACTTTTCTATTCTTTTTTTTTAATTGAGGCCCTGCTGCCTCAGAAGAACATGGCTAATAGACATTGATAAATCTTTGATCCTAGGTTAGATTCCACCTAATTAGGAGACTTTACATCTATTTGGAGTACCCAGAAGATAAAGGATCCTTTCTTTGTATCCCTCCATCAAAGATTTGCATGACCCAGCTCATGAAGGAGAAAATCAATCAGACTGATCTAGAAAGAGATGGATTCCCCTCTCTAGATTTCTGTATTTGAGTCTCATGATCAAGCCACATTACCTGCAGCAGGAGCTGAAGACTTCTAGCTCATCTCCTCATTAAATGTTCATCAATCAGGGTTGATTTTTTTCAAGGATTATTATAAATTTTCAAGTTTTCCATATCTTTTGTTTTTGGTTGCTAAATTAGCTAGTTGAATTAATGAATTGATTATTAATTATCCAGAAATTTAGTCTCTTGAGTTTTTGCATTCATTACATCATGATATCAGTACTTCAGCTCTGGGTTGATAAATACTGAACATCTAATTCAGGAGTTAAGTGTCAACATCCCCACTACAGCCACCCATATTCAAGGAAAGGTCTGGGCCATGGTAGAAAAACATTCTGATAGAAAAAAAAAAGAGGAAAGGCAGAATCAGGGAACCCCAGAATCTATTTAGTCCAGATTTATACAAGAATTCCCTCTGCATTCCTGGAGTGTAAATTCTTTGAGGTCAGGGAATTTTTTTCCTTTTGTCTTTGTATCCTCAGTGCCTATTACAATGTCTTGTACATAGTATATCCTTAAAATATTTGTGGAATTGAAAAGGTACAATGAATTATCACTAATTACTAATAGACTAAAAGGACCCTCTAATTGGGCCTCAGATCTTTCTCAAGGATCTGACTCTGATGTCAAAGTGTAAGAGGATGCAGCCTTTTTCACTGGGTTCCAGTATCTGGACCAACAGACCCAAACTCTTTAAGGCCTACAGGATCAGAGAAGAGTAGAACCAGAAGAGACCAAGAATGCAAGGTAGAAGTAGTTTCTTCAGGGGGAAAAGAGGAGGTGTGGAATAAGCATTTATGTGCCAGGTATGATATTTTCTCATTTGATTTGGGTATCATTGGGAGTAACAAGTCTAGTAAGAATTCTCTCTAGTGTTAATGAAAACCTTAGTTTAATAGAAACCTAGAGCTAGAAGAAATCTTAGAGATAGATTAGTTAATAAGTCATGCATTTACCAAGTGCTTACTGTATGTCTGGCACTGTATTACAAGTTGGGGATTAAAAAAAAAAAAAAGAGGAAAAAGCACAGTCCCTAATTTCCAGGAATACCTATTCTAGTGAAAGAGAAATATGAAAATTAGAAAGTCCATACAAAATAGATACAAAGTAGGCGACAAAAAAGCAGAAATGCAGAGTAGCAGTTAGGTGGTACAGTGGATAGAGTGCCAGAACTGGACTCAGGAATACTTACCTTCCTGAGTTCAAATCTGACCTCAGACACTTACTAGCTGTGTGACCCTAAGCAAGTCACTTAACTCTACTGTTTGCCACAGTTTCTTCATCTGGGGAATGAGCTGAAGAAAGAAACAGCCAACACTTCAGTTAATTTTGCCAAGAAAACCCAAATTTGTGTCTGACAAACAGACACAAATGAAAAACGACTGAATAATAATAATAAAATATAGAGTAGATGAAAGGTCATTTCAAAGGGGAAGATACTAGAAGCTGGGGGTAAAGGTCAAGTAGTAAAGGGTGGGAGGGAGCTAAGGAAAGCTTTCATGAAATAGAAGAACCATTAGATAGAGATTAATAAATAGAGACAATGGGGATAAAAAAGAGGGTGATCAATTTTCTAGAAGATGAGAAAGATTTGAGATAGAATTCATTATTATGTAAACATTGTTGGGAAAGCTGGAAAATACTCTGGCAGAAATTTGACTGATATCATACACTATTTACCAAGATGAAGTCAAAATGATACAAGATCTCAATATAAAGGGAGATATATTACAAGATAATTTAATGAACATGAAACATATTATCTATCAGATTTATCAATAGGTGAATAATTTATGAATAAGCAAGAGTTAGAGAACACTGGTAGTTGTAAAACAGATAATTTTGATTAAATTTAAAAACTGTACAAATAAAACCAATTTAACTAAACTAATGTAGCTAAAATTATAAGAAAAGCAGAAAACTGGGAGAAAAATTTAGAGTATTTCTCAGATGAAATCTCATATCTCAAATATATAAACTATCAGAGCTATAAGAATATGTCATTCCCCAATTGATAAGTGATTAAAAAGACATGAACAGTTTGCTGATAAAGAAATCAAAACAATTTATAGTCATAAAAATTATCTCAGTTGTTATTGAGTAGAGATATACAAATTAAAACAAGCTTGAGTTATTAATCAGATAACTCAATAACCCTATCAGATTGGCTAAAATAATAGAAAGTAACAAATGTTGGGGCAGATATGTAAAAATTAGGACATTAATTCATTGTGGTGGCTCTGTGAGCTGATCTAACCATTTTGGAGAATAATTTGGAATTATATCCAAAAGATTATTAAATTGCCTATCCTCTGTGACTCAGCAATATTGCCAAGATCTATTTCACAAGATAATTAGAGGAAAAGGAAAATAATTTATATATCTCCTAAAATATTTATATCAGCTCTTTTTATGGTGACAAAGACCTGGAAATTGTTGGGATGACCATCAATTGGAGAAAGACTAAACAAATTGTGGTATATGTCCATGATGGAATATTATGTTGTGTAATTTTCTTTTGTTCAGTTTCCTTGGAGTCTCTGGGGACAGCCTTCCTTTCAGTTCAGTAATCATCACAAGAACAGCCAGATGTTAAAGTCCAAAACCTTTATTATCTCCCTCCTGCGGCTGGGCAGCTTTCTGGAGAGCCTTTCAGACTGGCCTTGATCTCAATGGAGAAATGCAGAAGGAGAACCTGCCACCAGTGGCCTGACTGAAGATCGAATGAATGTTCTTGGTTCCGAGAACTTGAGAGTCTGCCTGTCTTCTTTGCCCTCTGAAAGCTTCTCCTTTGTGGCTCTTAGTCCCTGCTATATGCTCCACATTGAGTATAAACCAATCATTATATCACTATTTGTTGTAAGATTAAATCTATCATACTGAATCATGTTGAACTATATAATCATTGTCTCATCAATTACACTTAGTACCTTGTGAGCATCCTTTGTTTCAAGTTCAGAGTTCTGGCCCATAACAATGTTACTATAAGAAATAATGAATTTGATGCCTTTAGAAAAATGTGGAAAGACTTGCAAAAAATCAAATGAAGAGTAAAATGAGAAGAACCTAGAGAATGTTGTATATAGTAAAAGCAATAATATTTTAAGAACAACTTTAAGCAACTAAGTTATTCTATTATAAATAGCCAAATTAACTGCAAAGATTCTACAAAGGAAGATGTGTTTGTATCCAGAAAAAGAATGACATACATATATATGTATGTATATATATGCAGAAACATATATATATGTATATATATATTCATGTGTAGTAGTAGCCATCTCTAGGACAGGAAGAAGAAAAAAGAAAGTTATGTGATAACTTTGTTGTAAATTTAAAAGGAATAGAAAATTGTACATAATCTGCAGTTTCGCAGGTGCAATCCTCTTTTTTTCTATTCCACTTTATGGAAATACATGTTTTATTTCTTAAGTTCAGAGTAGAAAAATTTTAATATGTAAATTTCTTTAAAATGAAAAAAAGATGGGAATAAAAATACAAGATTGCATGTAGAAGGCTAATACTTAGCAAGAAAAAGAGCTACCTAGTCATTTGAAGGAGAAGATGGTGATGTAAGATAAACATGAGGGAGCAGAAAGAACTCTTTCAGGGAATGGTGTCATATATTTCAATGATGTATCAAGCAAGGTGCCCAGTTTAGCGAGTGGAAGGGTACTACAGAAGGCTTCAGTAGAGGGAGAAATATTTGAAACAGCTGTTGTGGGAGGAGGATAGTGAATCTATTAAGGGAAGAGTAAAAGGAATGCCTTGTAGCATTAGGGCACAGTTCAGATTAGCTAACACAAATTTGTTGTGGTCTCAGTCAGCATTATGTTGTGATTTCCTTTAGCTCCATTCAGCTGGATGTGAATAGGAGTGAAGGAGGCAGGTGGTGGAAGTAATCCAAGACTAGGGTTGGTAAAACATGATTGGCAATAGTCCAACAACTTGATCAAGGAATGAATACCCTCTATAATATTCCTGACAAGTTGTCATCCAGTCTGCTTGAGCCAATCAAAGGCAAATAACTCATTACAATATGGGCAGCCTACACTTTTTTGAACTACTTGAATTGTTACAAGTTCTAACGTTGTCTAATTTGTTCTGATTTCCTTTTCTATTTTAAATTGTCTTGAAGCTCCTCATCTGTCCAAGCTCCAAACCTTAATCTATCTAACTCTATGACCTGATTAGAATTCTGCATATTTGCTGGGTTCTACTTGCAATTATGATTTGTTTCAATTCTGATCTGTTTGATAAAATATCTGTTCTGTGTGAGGCTTTTAATCTTCTGTCACCTTCTCCTACTGCTACTATTTCTATTCACTGCTTTGAAGAAACTCTAACCACCTGTTATTCTCTCAGCATCTTTAATCCTTAATAGCACACTTTCCTTCACCACCCCAAGCTAACAATTTTCACCATTTCAACTCTCTCCCTTTTTTCTTTCCTCACAGCTCTGTCTCTCTTTTACATCTACATAAGAGTAGATCTTATGATCTACTCTTCCACTTTACCACATAGAGATGATGGTCACACCCCAGATCTGATCATCACTCACAATCATCACTCATGTCCCTTTCCTGATCAAAAAATCCAGATATTATTCTGTATAATCATTTTTGCAGTTCCATTCCATAATAACAAACCTCCTTTCATTTGGGATCTTTTACTCTCCTAAACCTTGCAGAGACTTGGCTTCTCCTGATGACACTGAATCTCTGGTCCACCTGTCAGTCACTAGAAGAAGCTTCTTTCCTGCACTCTGAATAAGAAAAAAACACTGCTGGGCTGGGCAGACAAGAATAATTGCCCTTTCCTTCTCTTCAAAGGAGTCCCTCTTTTCTGGCCTGGGAAATTTGCTGTCTTCATTCAGTCCTGGGGGCACCTAGATTTTAAAAAGAAGACTAAAGGAAGCAAACATGTTTAAAATAATAATAACATTTTATTTTTCAGAATACATGCAAAGATAGTTTTCAACCTTTGCCGTTGCAAAACCTTGTGTTCCAAATTTTTCTCCTTCCCCTCTCCCCCACCTCCTCCCCTAAATTGCAAGTAATCCAATATAGGTTAAACATGTGCAGTTCTTCTAAACATATTTCCACATTTAGCATGTGGAAGCAAGCATTTAATAAGTATATACCAGACACTGTGCTAAGCACTTTGCAAATATTATTTCATTTAATCCTCACAATAACCCTACAAGGTAGATGCCATTATCATTCCCATTGTAGATTGGAGAAAACTGAGGCAATAGTAGTTACTTGCTCAGTGTCATACAGCTATTAAGCATTAAAGCCAGATTTGAACTAGGGCCTTTCCTACCAGAAACAAGAAGAATCATCTAAAATTATGGTTTAGCTCATTTCCAGGTTCTCCCCCAAAATAAAAAAAAATGCCCATTGAACAATGTAAATCAGGTCTAAAATAGCTCTTAATTTCCTTTACATAAATGAAATAGAAAATACACATGAGAATCACAGAAACTCACTAACAGAAAAACAATCAGCAGTGGTAAAATAACTATTGTTATACCTGGTGAGGTTGAGACTTACACTTTAAAAATTAAATTGTTTTTGAAATTACTGAGTAGAAACTTTATATTTCACCTTAGTTCTGCATTGTCTAAACAATCCCTACCAAGTCCACGAGTTCTGCCCTCATCATTCCGCTTATGGAAATTCTCTCTGAACTAGAAATTTCCTGCTGTCATCTATTTCTGGCTAAGGGCCCCAAGAGCTCCAGCCTCACTTACAAGGCTGCATTCAAGACTGGACATGTATACCTTAGCATCACTATTCAATCACAGATGATCAGAAAAGATGCCAAAAAAAAGAAAAAAAAAAAGAAAAAGAAAATGTAGCCACTATCCAAAGTCTATTCTAAGATCACCCAACTTCATTGTCATATATATAAAGATGTCATGGAACTGGAATGTCTAGGTCACTGTCCCTCCCTCACATTTCACAGGAATTTCACAGAAATCCCAGAGACAGAGTGAACTGTCACATACTCCACACAGATAGGAAGAATGTTATCATTCCTTTTAAATTGATGCAATGCCCTGGTTCCTGTCATTCTCAAGGCCAGTGGAGAAAGCACCTTGAGTTTGCTGCATCATACCAAAATACTAAGTCCTTTCATCATTGAGCCACATGTTTTTCTAGAAGTGGCTCAGGTGCGGCTCAGCTTGAATATGCTTTAGTTAGAGCAAGAGTGGGAGTACTGTGCTATACCCCCTCATTAAAGTTCTGTCTTTCTGTTCTTGGATAGAGAATCAGAATACTTCTTGTTACTTTTGGCTTTCCCTTTTGCGATAACATCTTGTTTTTTGAAGTTTGCTCTATCAAAATGTATCACTAATTCCAGATCTGTGTGGCTATCAACCACTGACCCCTGGGTATTTTCTTTCTTTTCTCAGGGAGTTCAAGATTTGATTTGTTAATTTACTCTCATACCTAATTCCTAACTTTGTACTAGGAGACTTCAATATACCTGTTGGTGCTCCTTCAAACACCCTAACTTCTTGTTTCCCTGATCTTCTCAGATCTTATGATCTACTCTTCTATTTTACTACATAGAGATGATGGTCACACCCCAGATCTGATCGTCACTCACAATCATCACTCATGTCCCTTTCCTGATCAAAAAATCCAGATATTATTCTGTGCAATCATAGCCTTCTATTAATGTATCTCTGCCTGTATCTTAACCCTCCCAAATCTATTTTTGTCCTACCTGTGACCTCAAATTCTTCTACCTCTCAGTACTTTTTAGACCATTACCCATACTCTGGATTAATTTTCTGTCATTCTTAATCTAAACCCTAATTAAATAGGTCAATTCTATAGTTTTTTTTATTCCCGAATCTCTTGTTCCATCATCCTATTGCTGCTAATTCCTAAGCAAAGTAAAGAACTAAATTACTTCCATCATTTCCTCCTTCCATTACTACTCATGTGCTTCTGTATAGAACAAGAAAAGGACTTTACTGCAAAATTTTGTTATCTAACATCTGTTGGATTTGTATTATAGAAAGGCAGTTTTTTATTCCTTCCTAATTGATTCCCATTTTCCATATAGACTTCTGAAGACTCTTCTACCTCAAATTTTCCATACCTCCCACTACCCCTATAGTAAATCCTCTTTACTTTTTTTCTGAGAAAATTGAAGCCTTTTAAAAGAATGCTTCTATTTTCTCTATTTTCTTCATTTTAAAGCCTCTGGAATTATTCCCAATTCTCTTTTCCACCAGTCTCTGATTAATTGGCCCTTCACTCTGCCAATACCTTTTCTGTGCCTTTGATCTCCTTCCCTCCCAGTTTTCCTAACATATTAGCCTCTCAATAATTTCCCTCTTTTTTTAAATCAAACTTTTAATTTATCCCTATTTTCCTTCCTTATTTCCCTCAAATTTCCAAGTCCCAAAATCCTTTTAAAAAAGAAAAGAAGAAAAAGAATGGCTTCTGTACTATTCCCTCAAGCTATCTTTCAATACTTTTCCTTATTCTTTTGCAAAAAAACTCTCAGAAAAAGCTATCAACTATACTGATTATTTTACTTTCTCTCCTCTAACTGGTTTCTTACCCTTTTACAATCTAGTTTCGAATCTCATCATTCAACTGAAACTACTATTGATGTGATGCAGCCCTCAGGATGATGTAGTAATAACCTCCAGGCTTTGTGGATTTGGCAATGATGTAGTGGAAACCCCAATAGTAATAGAGACCTCAATACTTTTCAGGACCTTGGGGATGATGCAGTTATATAGCTGTTGGGAATGATATGTCACAACCTTGGCAAATGTGTGTGTGTAAAAGAAAGGGAGATCTGATATCTTTATTTCACCCTGCTCTTTTTCAATGATGTCTGAATTGCCATCCAAAATCTGGCCTGTTATCTACACCTGGACTTAAAAAATGAGCACTTCTTGATTTCATGAAAGAAGAAAGGGGGTTATTGTTGGCCCCAATACCAAACTTTCTACCAATCATGTTTTTGATTTTTTTGTTTTTTGCTGACACATTGGGGTTTGTGACTTGCCTAGAGTCACACAACTGAATAGTGTTAAGTGCCTGTGAGGCCAAATTTGAACTCAGGTCCTGCTGACTTCAGGGTTAGTACTCTATCCACTGCATCATCTAGCTTCCCCCTCTACAAAACATGTTAATTCCAATCCTATGATATCATTTAGCTTGCTCTGTTCTTTGTTCTGTATTCCCCAAATTCGTATAAATTTACTTGCTTACTCCTTGCTCTTTGCTAACTTCCTCTTTTTGGAATTTAGCCCACTTTAATTGGTGTTACAATTATACTAAATCTTTGACTCTTAATTTAAAAATTATCTAAGCTTCCAAATTCTTTGGGACACTCATAATACCAGTCCAGCATGTCAATATATATTTGGGGATCCTCTGTACCCCTGAACCCCAACACTATATCTGAAATTATAATGATCTCTTGACTGTCAAATCGTTTTTTCCCAATTCTCATCTCTTTCTTTTCCTCTTTTTTTTTATTTTCATCTTTTTGGAGCAACGATACTGTTGCTCATTCTCTCCTGCCAAATATTTTCTCCTCTTTGGGTTTCTGTGACTCTACTCTTTCATAGTTTTCCTACTTGTCTCATTAATGCTTCTTTATTGTCTAATCATTCATATCATTTTCCTGGCTTATATGCTAAGGTTCTTTTTCTCCATCTCTCTTTCCACTCATTCCTGGAGACAATATGGTAAAATTGGGATAAATTGAAGGAAAATGTTCAATCAAAAGCCCTGGACACCAATCTCACCTTTGATGCCTAATACCTATAGACTTTAACTAAATCATTTAATCTCTCTTGGTTTTAGTTTCCTTCTCTGTAAAAATGCCCTCTTTTTTTGGATTAAGTGATTTCTAAGATGCTGTTTAGCTCTAGCTCTATGATCCAATGAGACCTCATCATCTCTGAGAGTTTAATGATCATTCCATACAGATAATTGTATATCCAAGTGGTTGCCAAATCTTGAAATTTCTACCTCTATATCTCTTATGTTCAACTTCTTCTTGATAGTCACACAGCCACCTCTGTGTGATTATGCCCTCATTACCTCTCAGGTGGAGTATTGCAATGGTTTTTTAGTGGGACTACCTGCTTCAAGTCTTTCCACATTTCAATGGATCCTTAATACAGCTCTCAGGGTTATTTTCCTTAAGTAGTGTGGGTTGACATGTCTCTCCTTTCCTCAATAAATTCCAGTTTGCTGTTAGCATAAATGTACAAATTCTCTGCTTGACTTTTAAATAAATTCCTTCACAACCTATCCCCTTTATACATTACTTCCTTTCCTGCACTCTATGTTCCAAAAAAAAAAAAAAAAAAAGGTCTTCTTGCTGTTTCTTACATAGAGTATTCCAATGCCCATTTCTATGACTTTGCCCTGGCTGTCTCCCATGCCTAAATACATCCCTCTGGAGCAAGTAGGTAGCACAATGGATAGAGCAACAGTCCTGGAGTCAGGAAAACCTGAGTTCAAATCTGTCCTGGAATACTTCTTAACTGTGTGAGTTTGGGCAAATCATTTAATCCTATTTGCTTCCAATAATAATAATAAATTGCATGCACGCAGGAACACACACACACACACACACACACACACACACACACACACACACACATTCCTCCTCACCTCTGCCTGATAGAATATTTCTTTCAACATACAGCTTAAGTGCTGTTTTCTGCCTTAAGCCTCTTTGGAATTTTTCAACTGCAAGTGCCCTCAATCCTTAAAATGCCTTGAGGTATTTTGTATTTCTTTTTCATATGTGAATAGTATTGTGCATACTGTTTTTCTGTATATACTGTACATATAAACACTATCTTTCCAAATAGAATGTAAATTTCTAGAGTACAAGGACTTTTTTTTTGTCTTTTGTATTCAAAGAATTTAGCACATTCCTTGGCACCTTCCCGGCATTCAATGAATATTTATTGTTGCTTAATTGAATTAAACTTTAAGTGATCAAGGGAACTGCCAAGAAAGAACAGTGACCCAAGAAGTGGGGTGGGTTAGAGGAGGCCCTAGCCTACAAAAAGAGAAATGAAATAGAAAGAGTCTAGAATAAAGTGATTGCACTTTAATTTTTATATCACATTCATTTATGTATATCCCTCTCTCCCCCTCTACTAAGCGATTCCTTCCTTATAGCAAAAATTTTAAAAAAGAAAAATAAGTCAGACAAGCCAAATAATACGTTAACTACCAACAAACACAAGAGAAAAGACAGATATTCAGTGAAATAAGGGACTTTTAAATTTTCCTGATGAAAAGACCAGAGCTGAAAATTTTGATTTTCAAATACAACATCCAAACATAAAAAGATGAACAGAGAAAAATAAAACCACATTTTATTCAATAAAATTAAACTTTTTGTCTCCCTACAAGGGATGATGAAACTTGTAACTTTTAAAAAAATATTTTTATAATTTTACTTTCCCCAGTTATATGAAAAACAGATATTTTTTAGTTTTAAAATTCTGAATTCCAGTTTCTCCCCCTTCCTTCCCACACCCCACACCCACATTGAGAAGGCCCATGTGAAATTGTGCAAAACATTTCCATAAAAATTATGTTGCACAAACTGGGAAAACATCTTCACAGTTAAAGGTTCTGATAAAGGCCTCATTTCCAAAATATATAGAGAATTGCCTCTAATTTATAAGAAATCAAGCCATTCTCCAATTGATAAATGTTCAAAGGATATGAATAGATAATTTTCAGATCTTGAAATCGAAACTATTACCACTCATATGAAAGAGTGTTCCAAATCACTATTTATCAGAGAAATGCAAATTAAGACAACTCTGAGATACCACTACACACCTGTCAGATTGGCTAAGATGACAGGAAAAAATAATGATGAATGTTGGAGGGGATGTGGGAAAACTGAGACACTAATGCATTGTTGATGGAGCTGTGAACAAATCCAACCATTCTGGAGAGCAATCTGGAATTATGCTCAAAAAGTTATCAAACTGTGCATACCTTTTGATCCAGCAGTGTTACTCTTAGGCTTATATCCCAAAGAAATACTAAAGAAGAGAAAGGGTCCTGTATGTGCCAAAATGTTTGTGGCAGCCCTGTTTGCATTGGCTAAAAACTGGAAAATGAATGGATGCCCATCAATTGGTGAATGGTTGGGTAAATTGTGGTATATGAATGTTATGGAATATTATTGTTCTGTAAGAAATGACCAGCAGGATGAATACAGAAAGGATTGGAGAGACCTACATGGACTGATGCTAAGTGAAATGAGCAGAACTAGGAGATCATTATATACTTCAACAATGATACTGTATGAAGATATATTCTGATAGAAGTGGATTTCTTTGACAAAGAGACCTAACTCAGTGTCAATTGATCAGTGATGGACAGAAGCAGCTACACCCAAAGAAAGAACACTGGGAAATGAATGTAAACTGTTTGCATTTTTTGTTTTTCTTCCTGGGTTATTTCTACCTTCTGAATCCAGTTCTCCCTGTGCAACAAGAGAACTGTTTGGTTCTGCACACATATATTGTATCTAGGATATACTGCGACATAGTTAACATATATAGGACTGCTTGCCATCCAGGGGAGTGGGTGGAGGGAGAGAGGGGAAAAATCGGAACAGAAGTGAGTGCAAGGGATAATGTTGTAAAAAATTACCCTGGCATGGGTTCTGTCAATAAAAAGTTATTATAATAAAAAAAATTATGTTGGAAAAGAAAATATAGAACCTTCCCCCCCCAAAAAAAACCCTTTTAAAAGCATGCTTTAGTCTGTATTCAGATATATTCAGTTATTGCTCTTCGTAAGTATAGCATTTTTCATCATGAGTCCTTTAGAGTAGTAGCAAAGTCATTCACTGCTGATCATCCCACAACTTTGCTATTACAATGCACACAGTACATTTCTCTTTGCTTAAGCTCATGAAAGACTTCCCAGGTTTTTCTGATAGTGTCCTGCTCATCATTTTTTATAGAACAATAATATTCCTTCAATCACATTCCACAATTTATTCAGCCATTCCCCAATTGATGGGCATCCCTCTGATGAGGTGTAAATGATGAGGTTAGTGGTAGTTGTGATGAGGTACGAGAATTGGGGTGGGAAATACCCTCTGGTCAGAGGCGCAGGTCCTATGGGAAAGAATTCACAAATCTGAAATCTGGGTGGCAAAAAGGGATTTATTGGCACTGAGAAGCCAGCTTGCTAGGAAGACCGGCTTTTTAGTGAGCAAAAGGTCCTGTTAGGAAGATAGCAAAAGTTAACACTGAGAAGAGAATATTTTCACCAGTGGGCAAAGTCTATTAAGACATTTGCCAAGGTGAGTTACAATGAAAAGAGGATATCTTAACAGTGGGCAAGGTCCTGTTTAGGACATATGCAAAGATATCTGGGCATGTAACCTTAGATATATTGGAGCTTGCTTTGATCTTTGGCCCAGAGAGGTGTGGAGCAACTCCTGAGAGACTGATTTTCAATTCAATTTAAAAATTAATGGGATTACTTAACTGGGAGTTTGAGCCACTGAGAGTTGTTTGTGGCAATTCAATGGAGGGTGATTGACCAAGATCTCCAATTGAATGAAACCACTTAACTGGGAGTCTGGTGGGGAGGAGGGGGCAAAAGATTTCAGTTTATGTCACCCTCAATTTCCAATTCTCTGCCCTGAGAAAAGAGTTACTATAATTATTTTCATAATATGGTTTCTTTTCTTTTTTTAAAAAAATCTCTTTTGGAATTCATACCTAGTGGTGGTAATATTAAGTCAAAAGATATGCATAACTTTGGATTGATCATTTCTTTTACTCATTTATCAATTGGAGAATGGCTTTTTTTATACAAACGTGACTCTGTTCCCTATATATTTGATAAATGAGGTTTTCATCATAGAAATTTGCTTCAAAATTCTTTTTACAATTATTATTGTTAACTGCATTTCACCCTGTTTATTATAGTCTCTTTTTCCTTTCACTCTTTCCCTCCTCAAAAGTGTTTTGTTTCTGATCACTCCCTTCTCCAATGTGCCTTCTCTTCTATCACCCTCTCCCCTTCCCGTATTTCTCTTTCCCCCTACTTTCCTGCAGGGTAAGATTGATTTTTATACCCATATTAAATGTGTATGGTGATAGCACCTCTATTGCTATCACCTCTTTGAACCAATTCTGATGAGAGTACAATTCAGTCATGTTCCTTCTTCCTCTATTTCCCCACAATTGTAACAATTTTTTCCTGCCTCTTTTATGACAGATAATTTACATCATTCCACCTTTCTCTTTCACCAGTACATTCTTTTCTTATACCTTAATTTTATTTTATTTTTAGATTTTGTCATTTCATATTCAATTCACATTTGTGTCCTCTGTCTATATATATACTCCTTCTCTAACTAATTCTAACTAATAAGAAAGTTCTTATGAGCAACAATTATCATCTTCCCATGTGGGAATGTAAAAAAGTAAACCTTATTAAGTTCCTTATGATTTTCCTTTCCTAAATATCTACTTATGCTTCTCTTGAATTTGAATATCAAATTTTCTCTTCAGCTCTGGTCTTTTCTTTTCTTTTTTTTTTTTCCTTTTAAAGCTTTTTATTTTCAAAACATATGCATGGATACTTTTTTGATGTTGACCCTTGCATAGCCTTCTGTTTCAGATTTTCTCCTCCTTCCCCCCAACTCCTCCCCTAGATGGCAAGCAAGCCAATATATGTTATATATGTTAAAATATATGTTAAATCCAATATGTGTAAACATATTTGTACAATTCTCTTGCTGCACAAGAAAAATCAGATCAAAAAGAAAATTAAATGAGTAAGAAAACAAAATGCAAGGAAACATAAACAAAAAGAGTAAGAATGTGATGTTGTGATCCACATTTAATTCCCACAGTCTTCTCTCTGGGTGTAGATGGTTCTTTTCAGCACAAGATCATTGGAACTAGCATCAGTCATCTCATTGTTGGAAATAGTCACATTCATCAGAATGGATCGTCATATAATATTGATGTTGCTATTTACAGTGTCCCCTAGTATTGCTCATTTCATTTAGCATCAGCTCATGTAAGTCTCTCTAGATCTCTCTAAAATCATCCTCCCGATTGTTTCTTATAGAACAATAATATTATATAACATTCATATACCATAACTTATTCAATCATTCTCCAATTAATGGACATCTACTCAGCTGCCAGTTTCTTGCCACTACGAAAGGGTTGCCACAAAATTTTTGCACATGTGGGCTCTCTCCTTTCTTTAAAATCTCTTTAGGGGGACAGCTAGGTGACACAGTGGATAGAGCACCAACCCTGAAGTCAGGAGGACCTGAGTTCAAATCCGGTCTCAGACATTTAACACTTCCTAGCTGTGTAACCCTAGGCAAGTCACTTAACCCCAATTGCCTCAGCAAATAAATAAAATAAAAACAAAATCTCTTTGGGATAATAGGTCCATTAGAAACACTGCTGGATCAAAAGGTATGCACAGTTTGATAACTTTTTGAACATAATTCCAAATTGCTCTCTAGAATGGCTGGTTCCATTCACAGTTCCACCAACAATGTATTAGTGTCCCAGTTTTCCCACATTCCCTGCAACATTCATCATTATCTTTTCCTGTCATCTTAGCCCCAATCTGAGAGGTGTGTAGTGATATCTCAGAGTTGTCTTGATTTGCATTTCTCTGATCAATAGTGATTTAGCTTTGGTTTTTTCATTATGAATGCTTGAAAATTTTCTATTTCATTTAATTTCCAATTTCCTCTGAAGGATAACACTCATTTTTTCAGGTGATTCTTGGTTACAATCCTAGCTTCATTTTTCTCCAGAATATCATATTCTAAGCCCTCTGATCCTATAATATAGAAGCTGCTAAATCTCGTGTTATTCTGAGTGTGGCTCCACTATACATGAACTGTTTCTTTCTGAATGCTTGCAATATTTTCTCCTTGGCCTGGGAGTTCTAGAGTTTGGCTATAATATTCCTGAGAGTTTTTATCTTGGAATGTCTTTCAGGAGGTGATCCAGGAATTATCTTAATTTCTATTTTGCCCTCTGATTTTGGAATATCAGGGCAGGTTTTTTCTTGATAATGTCTTGAAACATGATGTGCAGGCTGTATTTTTTAATCATGGCTTTTAAGTAGATCAATAATTTTAAAATTATCTCTCCTAGATCTATTTTCCAGGTCACTTGTTTTTTCAATAAGATATTTCACTTTTTTCTAATTTTTCATTTTTTTGAATTTGTTTTATTGTATCTCGATTTCTCATAAAGTTATTAGCTTCCATTTACTCAATTTTAATTTTGAGGAATTATTTTCCTCAGTGAGCTTTTGTACCTCCGTTTCCATTTGGCCAATTTTGCTTTTTAAGATATTCTTCATTAGCTTTTTGTATTTCCTTTTGCATAACTCTCATTTCTTTCCCCAATTTTTCCTCTACCTCTCTTAAATGATTTTCAAAATCCCTTTCAAGTTCTTCTATGGCCTGAGATCAATTCTTATTTTTTCTTGGAGGCTTTGGATATAAAAGCTTGACTTTGTTATCATTTTCTGAATGAGTATTTTGATCTTCCTTGTCACTATAATAACTTTCTATGGTCAGCACCTTTTTCTATTGTTTATTCATTTTCCCAGTCTATTATTTTCCAGCCTTTTTAACTTTTTGTTAAAGTAGAGCTCCATTTCCAGGGTGGAGAGTATAATGTTCCAAACTTCAGAATTTTTGTGCAGTTGTTTTCAAAGATCCTTCTAGGTGCCTGTACTGTGAGCCAGCACTGCAACCCAGAGATGAGTGTAGACAAAGCACCACAGCTTTGCCTCAGTGCCAGTAATCTCTCTTTGAGTAGCTGTTCATCCCTCTCCCCCCATTCCAACCCACCACACACACACACACATATATATAAGCTGAGATCTCTGGAAGTCTCTGTTGTCACTGCAGCTTTATTGTCTCCACTACTGATTCAGTGGATCCCAAAGCCCTATCTTGGTCTGGGGCTCCCCTCATATACTAGTATGCCAAACTTTTCTTGTTGGGTTGTGCGTGGCGTCTGTGGGCTAAAAGGTCTGGAGACTGCTGTAACTGCTGCAGATTCAGGCACCTCTGGACCAGGCTAAGCTGATGTGGCCTATGTTACGATTGTGTTCCAGGCCCACTCCTGCCTAACTTCGAACCTATTTTCAGCTGGAAAATTGTTTCACTCTGTCTTTTTTGTGTTTTCGGATTCTCTAAAATTACTTAAAGTCATCATTTAAAAGTATTGGGAGATGTCTGAGGGAGAACTCTGTCAGGTCGCTACCTTCACTCTGCCATCTTGGTTCTACCTCCAAAACTTGTAACTCTTAATAAATGTTTCTCTATTAGAGAGTTAAAAGGAGGATGATTTAGTAAGATGACTTTGATGTGATGATATAAAAAATTAATGGTAAAAAAAGGATTATACTGCAAGAAGAGAAAAGGGAGAGGCAAAATAAAGTACATTATATCCCATGAAGAGTCCCAAAAGAACTATTGCAATAAAGAAAAAGAAAGGAGGCATGCTGTTTGAATCTTGGATTTGGCTCAAAAAGAGAATAACATATATATTCAGTAGGATATATAAATTTATTTTACTCTATAGGGAACTAGGAGGAAAAAGGGGAAAGAAAAGGGAAAGAGAGGACTAATAGGAAGGCGTAAGGAAATGAAAGAGGAAAAAATAGGGTGGGATTGATAGAAGATAGGGAAGACTGAGGGAGAAGGTAGGCAGACATAAACACTAGTAAGAAGAGGCAGGGTGAAAGAAGAAAGAAAAGTATAAATGGGGGATCATAGGATGGAAGAAAACATACAGTTAGTAAATATAATTGTGAATGTGAATGGACTGAATCTTCCATAAAACAGAAGTAGATAATAGAGTAGAATAAAAAACAGAATTCTACAATACAATTTCTTTACAAGAAACACATTTGAAACACAGAGATACATGTAGAGTAAAGGTAAAAGGTTAAAACAGAATATATTATGTTTCAGCTGAAGTAAAAAAAAAAGAGGCAGAAAGAGCAATCATAATCTCAGCAAAGCAAAAGCAATTTTGCTTTTAATTAATTAATTTAATTAAAAGAGATAAGCAAGAGATGGCAATAAGACACCCTTCTCGGAGTCTTATCTCTCAAAATGCCTATTACATCATAGTTTTCTCCGATTCTCTGTCTCACTCTGTGTGTCTCTCTGTGTCTCTGTTTCTGTCTCTGTGTGTCTCTGTGTATTTGTGAGTGTGTGTGTGTGTGTGTGTGTGTGTGTGCCTGTGCACACATGCATATGTGCATGTCTCCTGTCAAGGATGATCTTGAAAAAAGGGACTTCTTGGATTGTTTGACCACCCTGATGAATAAACTCTGAAGAGTCTTCCATTTTCTATCATTTTTCACAAGATCATACACTTAGAGCTAAAAGAAACCTTAAAATCATTTAATCCATTGCTTACATTTTACAGATAAGGAAACTGAGGTCCATGGAGAGGAAATAAGGTATTCGAGATCTTTTAGGTTGAATGCAGCAGAGCTGAGATTGAATCCATATTCTCTACTTCTGCATCTTACATTTCCCCCAATGTACCACACTGTTCCTGATACTTTGTCTTTTTAATGTTTTACTATATTTTCAGTGAAAAGGATCAGAGCTAAATCTTGGTAAAAGTATGATCATGGTAACAACCATAAGTCTAGATCTGGAAGGGACGTTAGAGACTATTGAGTCCAAATAAAGAAATTGATGCCCAGAGATCTAAAGTGACTTTTCTAAGTTCACAGAGGTGTATGGGAGACAGGATTCAAATTCAGGTCTTTTTACTCCAAAGACAGCACCTTTTCTACTGTACCATCCAGCCTTCCTAATCCATCCATCAGAAGACATTTATTCAATTGCTACGATATTACAGAGGCTGTTCTAGTCCCACAGATACAAAGACAAAAATGAAGCATTCCATGAGATAACATTTACACCTAGAAGTAATATGAAATCTATAGTAGGTAATTTCAAAAGTGAGATACTGATGTCTGTGAGGCTAAAAAAAAGTTTCACTTAGCTGATAGGATTTGAGAAGAAAGAAAAAAAGTTTTAAATTTGAATATTGCCAGAAAATAGGCTCATTGTTTTCTGAAGTCATGCATCATGTGAAAATATGTGAAGATATATACACATATACATGTGTACATATACATATATATGTGTATGATCTTTCTGAGTTTAGAAAAATTAATTTGGATGTAGTTATGAGAAAAATCGTAATAGAGAATGACTCCCAAGTTCTCCAATTCAAGCCCATAGACTAAACCAACAGCCAATTTTCTTTCACAGAACTCTTTAAATTGAAGGTGCAGACGCCATGAATGTGAAGGTGATGGAGACCTCTTAGGAAGATAGAAGATTATGAGTTTAACAAGTGAATTTTCAGAATCTAAAGTTTCTCATCTGTAGAATGTAAAAGATGGACTAAGGTGTCTTCCAACTGTAGACCTATGTCCCTTTAAAGATTTTCATAATTTGACTGAGACTTGGCCCAGATTCTTTGAACCAAAAACGTACCAACATCCTAGAAAGACAAAGTATTAGAAATAGTGTTACTACTACATGTTTGACCTTAGATAAGCCACTTTCTCTTCGTGAGCCTGAGTTTCCTGTGGGTAAAATCTGAGTATTGAATAATGTCAGTTCCTTTTAGCTCTAAATTCATAATCCTACAAGGTGAGAAACTGAACAGCACCCCTAGAGCTTCTCTCTTAAAACAAATGCGTAATGCCAAGTGGGGGAGATTAAAATGTGAATTTTAAGTTATGTGGAGAATATTCTGTAATGTGAAATGTTATTAGTCGTAGGTACGAAATATTCAAGCCCTAATGTATTCATTAAGAGTAACTGGAGTTTATCAAAGTTTTCAAACTGTCATCTCCGTTCTTCTCCCGAGCGCCTACTGTTATCTAGTTGGGTATTCGTCGCCACTTTCTTGGCTCTGGCCCCTCGGGTTCCTCCCAGATGTGGCTCCAGCTGCTCCCACCCCACCACAGCTGGTCTCAGTGTCTCCGCCTGCCAAGCGCTGCTGCAGCTACAGCTGCAGCCGCATCTGGGGGGGCGCGTGCGCCGTGGCAGCCGATGCCCGGGCACCGCCGCCTCCTCCCCGCTGCCCTGCCTATTTTAGTCCAAGCTGCCGCGGCCCGGCGCCGGGCTCGCCTGGAGCTGAGGGCTGAGCGCAGGGGCGCGGAGCTGACCCGTTGGGCCGGAGCTGCCGGCACCCACCCTGAATAAGAAGGAGAGCCGGAGCTGTCCGGTCAGCTCTAGCCTCGCAGGTTCTCAGCCTCCCAGCTAGAGTCCGGCTAGGATCTGAAACTTTTGTCATGCAACCCTGGAGCTTGTGCGGAGCGAAACAAAAAGGTAAGAAGGAGTTGGGAGAGGAGCTGCTGGCTGCAGCCGCCTCCTGCTCGGGTGTCGACTTACAGCCTGGCACCTCACGGGGCTAAAAATGGAAGCGAAAGTTGGAGGCACCCCGGGCTTTGGAGCAACTTTCCCGGAGCTCTCCAACACCATCTCTGCCCCTTCTTCTCTGTGCTCTGCCGCTACTCATATGTCTCCTCTCTTGCCCCAGGTCGGTTACTGGCACTGTCATTTTCCTTGGCTGCTCCCCAAATTCCCATTCCCTTCCCACGTTTTGCCCTTTCTCCTACCCCACTTCTCCACACTACTTTTTCTGTTGCCTTGCTCCTCATTTCTTTTTGCCTGTCAATTCTGCCTATTCCGTGTCTTCAGGGATCTCTTAAGAGATTTGGGGAGGAATCTAGTAGGGGAAAAAAAGAGCTCTCTCTTAGATTCTCATAGGCGTCTGTGTTTTTAGTTGCTGTCAGTCTCCTGTACTGGACCCTAGAGGGAACAGGATTGGTTCCCCTTGTCTTCAATTGCACACCGACTTGGGAGAACTGCCCCAATCTAGCTATCCATCTCCATCTTCTTTCACTTGTCCTATAGACGAATATGGTTGGGGGGAGCAGGGGAGACAACAAAATGATTCTTAATGTTTCCCATTCATATTCTATGCAAGGAGTTTTCAAATGCCTTACAAGCCTGCTTTATATTTCAGAGGAAGGTTACTGTCACTCCTTCTGGAGTTTCCTTCCTTCCTCCTTCCCTCCTATCCTTCCTTCTTTTCTTCTTTCATTTCTTCCTCCTTTTTTTTCTTTGTTCCTTTCTCCATTTTTCTCTTTTTTCCTTCATCCTTCCTTCCCTCCCTATTTCCTTCTCTTCTCTCTTTTTTCCTTCCTTCCTTTTTTCTTTTTTGTAAGCAGGTCAAAGTTTTAAGAGAAGAGTTCTTGGTGGGACTATGGTCAAGTTATTTTATTTCTCTATTCTTGTTTCCTCATTTATAAAATATAACACAACTGAACTAGATGATCTTAAAGATCCCATCCAACTCTAGTGATTCCTGATCCCTATATTGATTGAAAACACAAATAGAAAATTAATAAGATACAGATGGTAGGAATTTTTTTTTCAGCAAAGAGAAATTCAACAACTTTGGAAACAAATTCAAAACCTTTCCATCAAACAGGCACATTGAGTGATTTAAAAAAAATGTTAACCATTATATTTTAAGTATTTTGAAACTTCAGGGTAAGCATAAATTATAGTCAGTCCTTCCTATTTTTAATCCCTAAGGATATTTGCATAAAAATTATATTATTATAGTTTGAAATTGTTCTTTTTGGTAATAAATAACTAAACAAGAACGCTCAGTTGAAAACATAAACAAGACTGGGCTTGTTTATCACCAATATGGGCTTCAGTTTCCTGACTTATAAAATGAAAACATTAGATCAAATTCTTAAGATTCCTTCTGGTGCTAGTATTCCACAATCTTCAATACAGTATTTTCTAAAATTCAATTTCATTTAAGGTATTACCTACTCTCTAAATCTGTGTGCATTTAAGCCTTCAGACATTTGGTAAGCAGTTGGATTTCTTTAATTACACAAATCTCTTATAATATCTGAATCATAGAACAAACTCAACTTTTAAATGGTGACATTCTATGTTGTTAAATTTAAAAATGTGTCACCAGAAACTGGAATTCAGACTTTGTACCACAGAACTGACTAATAAGTTTGGCACATCTTTTTAGTGCTACTTGGTCAAAAAGAAGGCCTTAGAAGACTGAAACTAACGGCCAGACTTGTTTATGAAACAGTCTTCATATATAAGTATGGCGATAGGCTCACTACCTATGATTATTAAGTAAAATTAAATTTTAAGGTAGCCTTTGCAAAAATTTTGAGATTGACCCTTTAAAAAATAGAGAAAATTTCAGAATTTAGATTTTGTCACTATCAGTGAATATCATGGGCATATATAGCAATAAGCCTCCAAATGAGGAGAATTGTAAAGAAAAAAATTAAGATTTGCTTCTCTCAACTTCCCTTCCCCCATTTCTTTTCAAGAAATGAACAGGAAAATGTTTCAAAGGAAAAATCACAATTTTTTAAAACTTTCGTTTCATTATTATCATTAAACAAATCTGCTATTGATTTAGGCCTAATACTTCCTAGTTATGTCCTTACATGCTGAGCATTTATATTGTATCAAATCCATTGCTAATGTAAAAGAGACAGAGAATAGATAAAGTTGTACAACTAAATTATTCATTGAGTTAACAGATGTGAGTTGATGAGGACAGAAGGCTATATGACTGCCTTCTGATTAAGTATGTAAAACCTATCCTATTTGAAATCTGAAGATTCCTTGGTCTTGTAGACTTTGCCTAAATTTTGAATGTCTAACAAATTCAATATGCCTTAAAGGAGATATGACCATTGATTTTCCCATTATATAGTTGAGTACATAACACAATTTTTTTATACAGGTAAGAAACAGCACATATGTAGGCTTTTTTTATGGGCAAGAGAAGTATTATATTAGAATGCAAACTTGGTGCTTTTGAAATCTAATTTTCCTAATCTGTAGATAATAAGTAAAAACAGTAAAGAAAGAATTACATTTTTATTCACACATTTAAACTTGGGATGAGACTTCAGATAATATTTTGGATTTACAATAATAGCTTTATTCCAAATTGATTGAAGCAATTATCATTTTTTTGTTATTTGAAATGCAGTATTTTTGATAAACTGAGGGGCTACTAAATCTGAAGCTTCTTATTTTATCCTCTTAAAATATCTACCTAATACTTATAAGAATTAGAAGTTTTTGAATGGGAAGTTAAAGGAATACTACTTTGGCCAAAATATAGTGTGTGTATGAAAGCAAAAAGATGCACTTAATCTGGCAAGGGAAGTAGCAATCAGATTATGGAAGGCTACAAATACCAACCAAAAGAGTTTGTATCTTAGAAGCAATAAGGAGCTACTGAATATTTTCAGGGATATATATGTTTATTTGACGAACTAAAAGAGAAAATTATTCAATAAGGCAAATTAAGGAATAAGAGAGGTTAGAGATAATAATACCTAATATTTACATAGTGCTTACTATGTATGCCAGGTATGATACTGAGCACTTTACTATTATTCCTAATTTATCCCAAGAGAGGTTAAGTGATTTCCTTAGAGTCACACAGCTAATATCTGAAACTATTTTGGAACTCAGGTCTTCCTGATGCTAGCTACTGTGCCAACACACTTAACAATAATAACAATAATAAATAACTTATATAGAATTCAAAGGTTTGCAAAGCACCTTGCACAAATTTGCCTTTAATTCTCACAACAACCCTTATAAAGGAAGAGGGGAACCAAAGGAAAGCAATGATATAGAAGCCAAGGAATAAGAGCATTCAGAAGGGGACAGTCAATAGCATTACAGGCTAGAGAAAGTTAGAATAAGGACAAAGAAGAACAAGAGATGCAACAATTGAGTTGCTAAAGAGATCAAAAGTCAGAGTATAAGAATTTGATAAATAAGAGAAGGTCTAGATATCAAAGTAATGAGTTGTAGATGTCTTTTTCTAGGAATCTGAACTTGAAAGGAAGAAGAATTTGGGGACAAGAAAAGGTTTGGAATAATCTGCTATCTGGAGTGGATAGAGAATGACTAAGAGGAAAAAAATAAAAGGATAGCCTCATAATAATGAAGATGCATTTGAAATTCAATTAAATAAATACCAAAATAGTCTATTTTTGTAGTTGTTAGTGTCATACCCTCAAAATTATTTTTCATCTACTCAACAATTATTTTGTATGTAATGATTTTTATATTGTTTCCCCAACTAGAACATAGTTGCTTAGCTTAGAACATAAGCTTCCAAAGACTATAAGTATAAATGTTTTTTGCTCTTTGTAACCGTTGAGTAGCATAATCCCTGAAACATAGTTATGTAAAGGTAAATTTTTGTTGATTGTTAGTTAATTGTTGATTAAATAATTAATTTTGTTGATTAATTATGAATAGAAGCAGATAATTTTGCTAGTGGGTTTACTCAGAGCTGAAGCTGGGCTAGGCATGTGTAACTCTAAGACAAGGAGACAAACAATTCAAATACCCTTGGAATTGATTGACATCCTTCAGAGGATGCTCATGATGAAGTGATTCAAACATAGGTTTAGAACATTTTTGACAATGCTGAGACTCTTCTATCTCCAGTTGTTAGCATATTAATTCATGAGAGAGTCTGTGTTTTGGTGAAAAACACTAGATTGAGAATCAGAAGATCTAAGTTTTAGCTCCAGCTATGCCATATATTAATTATGTATCTTTGAGCCACACAGCTCATTTATCTGTCTCTGTCTGTCTCTGTCTCTGTCTCTGTCTCTCTCTCTCTGTCTCTGTCTCTGTCTCTCTCTCTCTCTCTTCTCTCTTATTTTAATACTTTTCCCCAAATACATGCAAAGATAATTTTCAACATTCACCTTTACAAAACCTTGTGTTTTCTCCCTCTTTTCCCCATTCCTCAAGAGAGCAAGCTATCTGATATAAATTAAACATATATAACTCTTCTAAACATATTTCTATATTCATCATGCTGTGCAAAAAAAAAAAATCCAAAGAAAAAAACAAGCAAACAAAAATAATATAAAAAGGTGAAAATGCTATGCTTTGATTCCCATTCAGTCTCCATAATTCTCTCTCTGGATGTGGATGATACTTTTCATCATAAATTTATTGGAATTGCTTTGAATCACCTCATTGTTGAAAAAAGCCGAGTCTATCACCACTGATCATCATATAATCTTGTTACTGTGTACAATGTTCTCTTGGTTCTGCTCACTGAACTCAGCATCAGTTCATCTAAGTCTTTACAGGCTTTTCTGAAATCAGACCAGATCATCATTTCTTATACAGCTCATCTCTCTTGGCATCTGCTTACTCATCTGTCAAATGAGTTGGACTTAATTACACTAGTAGTTCACGTTTTTGAATTGCTTTTTGACTTAGCAAATGTGTTTGTTCTTTTTGGAAACTTTGTGAGATAACTATAATGGACATTATTATGGGTACTTTAATACGTGATGAAATTAAGACTTGAAGTTTGTTACTCAGGCATTAAATGGTGTCCTGCAGTGTAGTTATACTCAAATCCAAAGAGAACCTTACAGCCATATTGACTTAGAAAAACAAAAAATCATGATCATCTCTGTAGTATGGTATTTTTATTTATTGTTTTGTTAAATATTTCCTAGATATTTTTATTTTATTTCAATTTATTAAGTAAAACAAGCATTTCCATAACATACAATTTTTAAAAAGATGATTGCACATGAAACTGAAAATTATTGTTTGCTTTTGGGAGTTTTTCTGGTAAGTTGCAGGCTTCTGAGTAGATGGAGCATGGTACTTGGTATCCTAGTGACCTGAGTTTGAACTAGATACTTACTAGTGACCTGAACAAGTCACTTATATTTTTCTCTCAGTCTTAGTTTTCTCTCCTTAGAACTAGAACATTTGCCACATAGGTTAAAATGAGATTTTATATATATATAAAACATGTTTTGGAAAACCTCAAAGAGCTACATAAAATTTAGCTGTTGTTGTTGTTGTTGTCAGAGCTGGGACTTGAATTAAAATTATCTAAATCTAAATCTAGTACTCTTTTCATTAGATCAGACTCCAAGAAGGATGCCAGAAATGAACCACGTGGAATTTGAATCTCAGACACATTAGTGCCATCTATAACAAAGGGTGGGATAAGTGGACATTTTAAAAATTGTATATTATATTGAAATGATTTCTAGAATCAAATGATCATAGGAGCATAAATTTAGAGCTAGAAGGGGCTGAAGCTCAGAAAAGTGAGATAATTGATCCAAGAATCATATAGGAAGTTAGTGGCAAAGTCAAAATTCAAACCCAAGATATCTGATTATAAACGCAATGAACTTCCACTGTTTTACTCTTTCTAGCTTTCAAACTGTTACTCTATTTTGTTGAGAAAATCTGTTAATCTTTCTGGACCTCAGTTTCTTTATCTACAAAGTGGAGGTAATCATATTGATATTTTTTTACCTTGCTATGTTTTTGTGAAGATCGGAAGCAAAGGTTGAGTGTGATGAGTTTTGTTAATATAGTGTTTTTGTAGTCAGGACATTGTGGGCCTTTTTGGACCTGGATAAATTTTCATTGTTCAATTTTATATGGCTTCCTTGTGCAATTGTTTCAAAGTATGTATGCATGTGAGATTTGTGTATGTGTGTGCATATGTGTTCTGTTTTAATGCTTTGAAAAAGCTCTTATTTAATTCCGACACAGATCAGGAATCCCTCTTTTCTTTCTTGATCAGTTCACTTCTATCAACAAAGTCAACAACAACATACTAAAAGCCTCCAAATTACCTACTCAACTCTCAGGGTACTCCTCAGTAGCTATAGCTGCAGTATAACCAAACACCATCAATATTCCCCCCAAATAAAACAAAAACACAATCAACCCCCAAAAAGTACTATTTAGACTCACAAAAATAGCATAACCCAAACCCCCACTAGCCACAAGACTTAACCCTCCATATACAGGAGATGGTTTAGAAGCAAAAGCAACAAACCCAAAAATTAATAACAAAGACAATAAGAAAATTATTATCATTTCCATAGCAGTTTCAATATGGACTCTAGCCATAACCTATGGCATGAAAAACCATAGTTGTACTTCAACTACAGAAACTAATGACCAATCTACGTAAAACCCACCTATTTATAAAAATCATCAACCACTCATTCATCGACCTCCCTGCACCTTCCAACATCTCTGCTTGATGAAACTTTGAATAGAAGGAAAAAACTTTCAGAAAGATTTATAAGAATTTCTGTGGCTAAAAAATGAATAGCTTTCTGGTGATGATTCTTCCTTGGTTTACCTATGCTGATTTTTAAATGATAATTGTATGATATATACCATCACCATGACATTCTCACATTACAATTAACATTTCTCTAGTGTTTTAAGATTTACAAAACAAAAATCCTGTGAGGCAGGTAACAGATGTATTTTTAACTCCATTTTACAGATTTTAACTGAGACTTGCAGAAGTTAAATTCTTTGCTCAAAGTCACATAACTAATAAGCAAAACAGTCAAGATTTGAACCCCAAATGCCTGACTTAAAATCCACTGCTCTTTCCATTAAATCATGCTTTATGTGAAATATTTCTAACTTGGTTGGATAGTCTGAAGCCTTGACTTCACTGGTGAAACTTTCAAGCTCTGAAAGTCACTTCTGGAAGATGTTTAGTGAGAGATAATTTTTGGTTATCTTCTTCAAAAAAAAGAAGAAAAGGAAAGTCCTCTGGTACTCTTACTAGCATGAGAGAAATTATGGTGAAACATTCACACACACAAACACAAATATAATCAGACAAATATATGCATAAATATATATATATAAACATACATATATATATATATGTGTGTGTGATCTGTGTATGTATATACATGTACATATATATGGATAAAGATAAACACATAGAGAAAGAGAGAAATGTATACATCTCCAAGTCATCAACAAAAATATGAGAGTTAAATTCATGGACACTGACAAGGTTATCAAGAGACAGTATACAGAAAGAAGAGAAGAGCACTGACAACTGAACACTGAAGAATACTCACAATAAAGGACATCATGATGTTAAGGACCAGCAAAGGAAACAAAGGAAGGGTCAGACAGGTAAAAAAAGAATGAGGAAAGAACAAGATCATGAAAATTGAGAGAGCAGAGAATGTCTGAGATTAGCAGGTGGTAAATAGTGTCAAGTATATTAAAGCTTAAAAATAGTAAGGACTGAGAAAAGGCCATCAGCTTTGCCAATTAAGAGATCATTTTGTGACATTTAAAAAGTTCAAGAGATAATTTTTGTGTAATCATTTTATTAATCATTCTAGTATATAATTAATAAAAGGGTTAATGGCACTCTTGGATGTCAAAGACTCTTCAAGGAACCCACTCAGCACATATGCCCTTGGAAGAATGGTTGTTCTTAATGATGACAATTCTTGTTGGTTAATTATTAATGAAAAAAATGAATATTATAATGATAGGTGGATCTATTCCAATGAAAGACTGAGGGATGTGACTGATTATATCATTTACTTCCAAATCAGCCCCTGCTTTGGACAATCTAGGCAAAGGATTTACCACCCTGCTCAATCCTGCTCAACCCTGCCTGAGTGGAACACAGAGAGCTAGAATTCATCTTAGATTAAATTCTTTGTAAAGTTTTCTAGTTGTAGGGCAACAATTCCACTTAGATAAGATAGTCTAGATGTGGTAAATTTTTGGTAAAGATCAGAGATCTCTCCAATAATTTGTTATTTAATAACCATTTTTCTCCATTGATAACTTTGAAGAGAATATTATCCCTTGGAAAGCCAAATTGTAAAGGGCTGAGGGTGGAAGAAGAGGAGTAGAGACAACAAAGTATAGAGTAAACAACCTATAGATTTTGTTTAGAAATCTAACTCTGCCAAGAATTCCTCTGGCCATGAATTTCTCCTATCATTGACATGAATTTAAGAAGGAATAAAAATGCAAATTCCTATGACTGTTTACCATTCATTAAATATAGCAGGAGTCAGGAGAACTGAGTTTAAGCACCAACCTTGATTCTTTTTTTGTTTCTCAGTTATTTCAGTCATGTCTAGCTCTTCATGGTCCCTTATGGGATTTCCTTGGCAAAGATACTAAAGTGGCTTGATGTTCCTTCTCCAGCTCATTTTCCAGATGAGGGAACTGAGGCAAGCAGGGGTAAATCACACAGCTAGTAAGTGTTTGAGGACAGATTTGAATTTAGGAAGATGTCTCACTTTCCTGCCCTCACTGTTTACCAATAGTATAACCATCACTTAAACTCTCTCAGACTCAGTTTCATCATCTATAAAAATGGAGATTGCAATAACTCTACAGTGGTTATGAGCTTCAGGTGAGATAATTTAGGTAAAATACTTGTAAACCTCAATATAGTATATAAATATCAACTAATGATATATTATAATCATATTAACATATTATGATTGCTGTTCTTAAGCTGGTGATAAATGAAACCAACAGAAACCTTTCCCAATTAGATAATTTCTAAATGCTTAGATTATAAATTACTTTTGAGTTCTTTAAGATAAGATATGAAATTGCTAGGGAGTAATTATTTATTTTTATTTTTGGAGACAGTGTGGTGTGGTAGAGAAAGCCCTGAACTTGGAATTATACTTACAGATTTTGAGTTTGAATTCAGTCTCTTTCTTTTTGTTACTTGTTGAACTATGGACAAGTTATTTAAATTTTCTAGGCCTCAGTTTCCTCATCTGTAAAATAAACAGTGTAGGCTACATGGCTTTATAGTCCATTCCTATTTTAGATCTATGGTGTATGATTTTTCTTCCAATTTGATACAACAGGAAATTTTCCCCCATTGCTCTTAATATGTGTTATAGCTATTGGTGAGCTATAGTAGCCACAATAAGTAAGGTGGTGTCCCATTCATTCTGTAAGATTTCAGTATAGTATAAAATCCTTTTTTTTTTTTTTTAGTGAGAAATGAAATAGAAAAAAATATTGGTAATATTGATGATTTTACAAAATCTAGTATATAAATCACATAGTGCTCCCTTCTGTATGAGCCCAATATATGATAAAATCTCCCATAATGAGAGTAGAAATGTACGGAAGGGCATCTTAACATTTCTATTGGCCCTGGTACTACTTCATGCACCTTAAGTACATTGGCAAATATAAACATAAACCAGACCACAACACCAGAAGTAGAACCAATTTTCTTTGACTAAATAGAAAAGGAAATACAGGTTGGTTATCAAAAGCGAATAGATATGGGATCAGAAGGCCTTAATGTACATTCTGGCCTTGCCAATTATTAGCTATATGAACTTCAATGATTCATTTCTTCTCTGGGTTTCAGTTCCTCCATCTGTAAATTGATGATGTTGGATCAGATTTCCATTGGCCCTTCAAGCTATTGAAAAGGAAGAAACAGGTAGGAATCTTAAAAGAAGAAAAGATTTTTATTGTTTGCTTATGTTTGTGCCTTGTATATACTCTAAATTCCCTGGTAATAAGGATTGTCTTTTTTATACCTTTTATTTCACAAAGATCTTGGTATCTCCCATATCATTTGGCTCATTCTCATATTTAATTTTATCAATTAATTAATTCTCAATCATATTTAATCATCTCAATCTCTAGAACCATTCAGATATATGTTTAAATGTTTTTTACTAATTAAGTTTTAACATCTCTTAATCAACTGAATTCAGAGCTCCTACCAGTTGATCAAATATTAACAAACTAAAGAAACTTTCTTTCCCAATAGTAATCATTATTCTTCTTCTAAAAATTAATCCTTTGATCTCTAAGAATAAATAAATATTAAATTTATTGGACATATAATTTTTAATGAGGAAATTAGTAGTACAAAGATGTAGATAATTATTTACAATATTTTAGTTGTGAGAATGATCACTACCAAGATCACTTCAAACCTTCAGCTTAATAGCAGGAAGGAAGGAAACAAGCCCTTAGTATCTACTCTAACTTCTAACAGCTCTGGGAGGTAAATGATTTCTTATTTTACAACTGAGAAAACCGAGGTAAACAGATTAAATAACTTCCTCCATATCATATAGCAAGTAAGCATCTGAGGCTGGATTGGAACTTAGATCTTCATGGCCGAAAGACTTATCTAATAGGCTACTTAGCGCATGATTTCACTTCTGAGAACATAGTGAGGACAAGTAAATTTTTTTCAAAAGAATATTCTTCATCCTTTTCACACCCAAAAGATTAAAATGGCTCAATCAAGAAGGAAAGCTCTCAGATCTTCCTTCTCTGCCTTCTTTCTGACCATGACAAAAAAAACAAAACAAAACAAAACAAAACAAACAAACAAACAAAAAAAAAACAACAGTATCTTTGGCTTTTTCTAAGCCATCTCCATGAACAGATTTTTACAAATCCAGTATCAATATTACTTTTTGCACAATATTTCCTTTGGCTCTTAACAATGCCTCTATCCTCTCTAGAAAGATGCTGTTGAAATATGTTACATATAGATGACCAAATCCATTGACACATATATTGGTGGTCAATCAATATTTTTCAAAATGCTACTAATGCATTTTAACCATATTTATTTCTGGAAGTAATACATGTTACTTCTTTTGTATTATTAGGCAAAAATACCTAATTTTGTGATTTAAAAAAAATACACATAATAGTTCATGGATTCAGATCAAAAAGACCATCTGGACCAATCCTGTTATCCTGTAGGTATGGAAACTGAGGCCCAGAAAAGTAATGTGACTTGCCTAGGACTTCCAACTTAAGAACAACTCCCAGAGGCAGTGTTCTTATCACATTACATTGTTTCCAATACCTCTGCTAGGAAAGATGGACAGAATGCTTCATTTGCTATTCTCTGGAACAAATTAACATTTGAGTTTGACTTCATTTAATAATCTTTTGATTTCTATTTTTACAATCATTATATATATTATTCTTTTTGCTCTCCTTGTGTCGTACAAATCTTCCCATATTTCTCTGAATTCCCCATATTAATAATTTCTTAAAGCTCAATAAGATTTCATTAATTTTACACGAGTTTTTAAATTCACTTTCCAATAGATGGACACCCATTTTCTTTATAATTCCTTACTACCAGACTACTGCAACAAATATTTCCATACATAGTGAGTTTTTCCTTCCTTCCTTCCTTCCTTCTTTCCTTCCCTCCCTCCCTCCCTCCCTCCTTACTTTCTTCTTTCTTCCTTCTTTTTTCCCCTTTTCTTTCTTTCTTTCCACCAGTAATAGAACACTGAATCATAATTTTCCTTGCATAATTCCAAATTGAATTTCACAAAGATTAGATTGATTCATAGTTCTAATAGAAATTTTATGGAATACTATTTTCCCATACCTCCTCCAATTATTTATATTTTTTGTCATGTCTGCCCATTTTCAGGTTGTAAAGTAAAACCTCACAGTTGTAATTTACATTGCTCTTAGCCATTAGTGATTTGGAGCATGTAACCATGTGAACATCTATAGTTTTACACTAAAATTATTAATGTAAAGTAAAGATGCTTCACATTTTATATAGTATTTTACTCCAAGGCATTTTAATGAACATTATCAAATTTGATCTTTACAACAACTCTGTGAGGTAGGAAGGGGAAATAATTATTATCCGCAATTTATAAATTGGGAAACTGAGATCCTTGACTTGCCTGTAGTCACAATGCAAGCAAATAGGTTAAAAGTAACTAGAAGTAGTGATGGCATATAGATTCTAGTTTACCTACAATCTGGAAAAAGAGGAAATCAATTACAGACATGATAATTTGATATCTGGAGGATATACTGAAACTGATACTAATTTAATGAGTAAAATATTGGTATAATTATGTTCTTCTGGATTGCCTAGCAACCAAAAACCAGTTCAATAATACATGTTGTCTAGAGTCATTGATTCCAACTAAATTAATACTTTAACTGGGGAATTCAGGGTTATAGAAAGACAATAAGGTCTCCATATAAATCCAGTATTGTACAAAGCATTTAATTTTTTCCCAGTCAAATTTTCTTCCTCTTTCTCCTCCCTTCTAAAGCCTTCCCTCATAACAAAGAATGAAAAAGATGGGGAGAAAGTTTAGCAAAATTAAACACTACATCTAAGAAGTCTGATATCTCTAGAAAAGAAGGAAATGTCTTTTTATATGTCTTCTTTATGACCAAGCTTTGTCATTATAATTTCACTGTATCAAGCTTTTATTTTTGTCATTATTGTTTTTTGCATTTATATTGTTGCAGTTCTTGTGTATATTATTTCCCTGACTCTTCCTATTCCTTTTTGTATCAATTCATATTAATTTTCCCATGTTTCTTTATATTTATTATATTCATCATTTCACACAGTACAATAATGTTCTATTACAATCATGTAAAACAACTTTTTAATCATTCCCCAAATGATGGACATCTACTTTGTTTCTAGTAAGACAAAATGGTGTAGACATTCAACTAAAAACTTTTTTTTAATTTGCTAACCACTTTGTCTTTGTGAATAGTATCTAGAAGACTGTATCTTGTACAGAATGCCTTGTAACTATCTCTGTGATAGAAGTACAGGATTCCTGTACCTTCCTTCTCCCCGCAACCAAGAGAAATGTTTGAACACTTCTCTGGCTTCTTGTGGCATGGGATGGCAAAACACCATAATAAATCTTTTGGATTGGTTTTATGGATCATAATTCCATCATTTATTTATTGGATTAGTGGAGCTTTTCGTTTTAATACTACAATATGGCTGGTAGCCATCTTGGCCTATTCTGCTCTATATTTCATTGATTTTATGGAATTTATGTTATCTTAAATAATATTCAGATTTGAATTGGCATTTGGGAAAAGTTTTCTACGCAGGCTTTCTTCAATCCTGGAACGTTTTCCTCCTTATCTTCATCTTTCTCAGGCTTTATTCAAGTCTTGGCCAAAGTGCTACTTCCTGTAAAAAAAAAAAAAAGCTTTTCCCAGTCCTCCCTTTATTTTAATGTCTTCCCTTTAAGATTTTCTATATCTTGTTTGTACAGAGTTGTTTGCAACTTTTCTTTCCCACTAAACAATGAGCTCCTCCAAAGCAGGAACTATTTTTTGTTTGTATGTATATTGCTTTTTAAGTATGTGCTATTATTCCCATTTTACAAATGAGGAAACTGAGGCAGAAAGTTAGTGAGTTTCCCAGGGAGTTGAATGATTCCATTCAATTCACTAAATTTTAATTATCACATTCTTATCATGTGCTAGGGCTCTATATATAGGACTAATTTTTTTTTCAAAATTAGGCTGCCCTTCTATACAACGAGTTTGCAATTTTGTTGGGGATTGGGGTGAATAATTGATTCTCTATGACAAATAACTTTAATACAAAGAAGAAGATGAATATACATGAAATGCAATTAAGATAGTTTAGCAGATAGAGTGCCAAGCCTAAAATCAAGAAAATTCAAATTCAGTCTCAGATACTTACTAACTATGTGGCCATGAGCAAGTCCTTTGGTTGCCTCTGTGTCCTTATCTGTAAAGTGAACTGCAAACCACTTCCTTTGTGGCAAACACTAGTATGTTTGCCAAGTAAACCCCAAATGAGGTCACAAAGGATTAGATACAATTGAAAACAACACAATTAAATGATTTCAATACAATTAAAATGCTAAAAAATTCAGCAGAGAGTCTGGAACAATTGTCATAAAAAGCTTTCCTGGATAAGGTCGGCATAGAAATATGGGTAAAATTTCAACTGAAGGAAATGGAAGTTATTTGGGAAGGGTATTCCTGGAAAAGAAAATGAAGTAGGAAGGGACTCAGTTGCTGGAAAGTGAAAGCGCAAATTTAGGGACCCCAAGTATGTTTGAGTAGAGGGTATAGGAAAGGGAAATTGGAACTTAATTGTAAAGATTTTTAAATGGCAGACAGAGGAAGCTGGATTTTATTCAGAAAGCACTAGGGACTGTTTGTTAAATTTTTGAGAAGTAGAATAATGTAATTAGACTAGAGCATTAGGAAGATTGATTCACAAATATGATGGACTAGATACAAAAGAGGCTGCATGGTAGGAAAATGGAAAGGAATTGTCCTGGTCCAGCACTGGGAACCTAAACTCA
Organism: Antechinus flavipes; assembly: GCF_016432865.1. Taxonomy (NCBI): domain Eukaryota; kingdom Metazoa; phylum Chordata; class Mammalia; order Dasyuromorphia; family Dasyuridae; genus Antechinus; species Antechinus flavipes. The sequence continues at coordinate 281,952,118 of NC_067401.1, read as the reverse complement.
GGTGGTGACAGTAGCAATGTGAAAGATGGCATGATTTTAAGGGAAATCATAGGAGTAAAGCCCTCAGTACTTGGTGTCTGATGGGATCCTCTTCCAAGTCCAATTAAAATAATGAGAATCATCCCCACCCCCTTTATGATGCTAATTACCTGACCAGGCAAGAGATTAACATAGGATAAAGAACACTGGATTCACAGTTCAGATTTCAACTCAATTATTAACATATTATCTGTGATCTTGGATATGTTATTTCAGTTTTCTAGTTTTCTTCCTTCCAGAAAATTCTTCCTCCAGAAAATGAATCTTTTAGAAAATTCTTCTTCTAGACAGTTAATCAACAAATATTAGCAAATGCCTGTGATGGGCCAAGCCTAGGCTTAGAAATATAAAGGCTATTGCGGTCCTGACCTCAAGCGGATTATATTCTAAAGGAGGACATAACATGCATATATCTATACACACACACACACACACACACACACACACACACACACACACATATATATATAAGTATATGTACATATAAAAAGTTTATACAAAGCTGAAATAAAATCATCTTAGTTTCATGGAAGACACTGGCAGCTGGGGAACCAGGAAGAATCTAAAATAAAAGGTTGCTCTAATGCTGAATCTTGAACAAAACCAGGAATTCTAAGAAGCAAAGGGAAAGGAAAGTTTGAAGACATGAAATGGTACAGAGAAAATTGAGTGTTAAAACAGAATAGCAAGAAAAATGATTTTGCAGCTAGATGGCACACTTGACAGGTGGATATCTCCCTGGGCTTGTAATCAAGAAGACTCATCTTCATGTGTTCAAATACAGCCCCAGACACTTAATATCTGTGTGATGCTGGGCAAGTCTCTTAACCCATTCTTCCTTACTTACTCATTTGTAAAATGAGCTGAAAAAGGAAATGGCCAACCACACTAGTATCTTTGACAAGAAAACTCCAAATGCACTCACAAAGAGTTGGATATGACTAAACAACAACAAACAACAAAATAGTTTGGCTGGATCATAGTATTCATCAATGACTGTGTATTATGTAATAAGATTAAATATAAAGAGCTTTTAGTGTTAAACGGAGTTTTTATTTGATTATAGAGGTAGTAAGGATACAATGACTTTAATGAGAAAAGGGGTAATTTGTGGTTGGTATGTGACATACCTGTGTAAAATACAATTCAGACTTGCATTTTAGGAAAATCACTTTTGCAGTGTTGTGGAAAATGGATTCAAGTGGTGAGACTTCCCAAGGAGGGAGAGCAACCAAAAAAAAATATATTATAATAATCTAAGCCATTGGTTCTTAAACTTTTTGCTCTTAAGACCCCTTTATATCTTAAATTATCAAGGATCCCCCTTAAAAAAAACCTTGCTTGTATCGATTATATTTATAGATATTTATTGTATTAGACATTAAAGCATTTTATTATTATTATGAAAGTAGTTTTGACCTCATGGACTACCTAAAAGAGTCTCTAGGACCACTTGAAAGTCTCAGGTAGCAGTATGAATCCCCAAAATGCTCTTTGAGAATTATTCTCTATATATGAGATAATAAGGAGCTAGAATATAGTGGTGGCTACATGTATAAAGAAAAGAGGGCATAAGGAAGAATTGGCCAATTCACACTTGATCTCTAACAGCCCTTCCACATCTAACAGTCCATCACTCTTAAGTTTAAAATTAGTCCAACTTCTTAATAGAAAAGTACTACAAAGTTTATACCTCACAATCACATAGTAACTGCAAGGCAGAGAAGTAATCACTGAAGTTCTGTCTTACTCCACAATCCTACCATAAACCCTTTTCTCATCATCCAAGACTTTCCTGATAACAAAGATTCAAAGCAAAACAAAACAAAACAAAAATACTTATCCTGAAAAACCAACATATCAAACATATTTGACTACATATATTATATTCATATCCATAGACTTCCCCTTCAACAAAAGAGGGACATGTACTTTCTTACCTCTTCTCCATGGTCAAGCTTGGTTGTGACATTTACATTCGAATTTTTAAAATATTTTTATTTTGTATGATGTTTTGCTGTTTCTGTTTATTCTGCTAGTTCATGTCTTCCCTTATTTCTCTGAATTTCTCATGTTCGTTATTTTTGTTGTGCAATAATATTCCTTTATATCCATGCACCACTATTCGTTAGGCCTTTACTTTATTTCTAGTTCTTTGTTCTACAAAAAGTATTACTATGATTATTTTTGATGTATCTGGAAACTTTCTCTTTTTTTTGATGTCTAAAATATGTATTCAGTAGTGCAATCCCTGGGTCAAAGAGGATAGGTTAGTCACCTTCCCCCTTATATAGTTCCAAATTTTTTGCCAGCATAAGTGGACCAATTCATAACTTCATCAACTCTGTTGTACTAATGTAGTACTGGAAAGATCCTTAGAGTTTAAATCTGGCATTCATGGACTTTCAATAGTTCTGTATATAATTTACAGGAAGCCCTGTAATGGACTAAATAAATTTAGATAGGAAAAAATTACATTTTTATTTTAATTAATTTCTAACTGAAATTTATCATTATCTTCAATTATTTAAAACATCGTTCTGTTGAGAGATCCATAGCTTTCAATAAACTGACAAAATATTTTGTGTCACACACAAAAAATATTAAGAACCTTTGCTTCTTCCTCAATTCCTCATTTTACTCATTTTATTGATGAGAAATTTGAGCTTCTGAGAAGTTAAATGAATTGTCCAAGATCATAAGAGTAGTGCTCAATAGAAGCAGCAGCATACTTAATTTCATGCTGGGAAAACATGAATTGTTTCTATCTTTTGCCATCTTTGCCAATTTATAGAGCATAGGATAAGTCTTCAGATTTACTTTAATTTTCATTATTACCATTGACTTTGGAGCAATCTTTTAAATGGTTGTTAGTTTACAATTCTTCAATGGAGGAGTGTTTGTTCATATGAACAAGTTCAATAAACCATTTATCCTTTGGGGAATGACTGTTACATATTTATGTTAGTTCTTGGCATATCTTGAATGCCATGCCTTTATTGTAAATGACCATGCGATCCTTATGAACTTATTTCAGAAAATATCCTTCTCCTCCAGAAAGGAATCAATATCAAAAGTTAGGGACAGGGGTTTCTAACTCCATTTGTAGCAGAGATGATGATGTGCTCCTTTCCCTCTGGCCAAGTCATTTTGCTTCTCTATGTACTTTTTCCATGGAACAAAGCCATGATACCTGATATCTCATCAACAAGAGCTCTGCTAATAGACTGTTTTAAAAATAAAATTACTAAAAATAGCCCCAAAGTTCACTTCTTTAGTTTGTTATCATAGGAGAAAAAACAAGCTCATTTTTCCAGTGGATGCCATTATTGTCCGGAGCATCTATGTGCCTCTGATAATTGCTGTGGATCCTTCAGCTCCTACAGCATTGGGAATTCATTCTGTGTGACTCACATAGAATAAGAGTTCTTTTACCATATGGCTTAAAGGGAAGAGAATGTATGTGTAACAGAGCAGTGTTGGTAGTAACATTTTTGACCATCTGGTAAATCAGTATACAGTGCATGTAGCCAGGAGTATTCATAGCATTTGTTTAGCTATATGAACTCAGCTTTTACCCTGAAATAACCTCTAATACATTAAACTAAGATGGAATCGTTTTTCTCAAATTTCTTGAAGTTTGGCTCACGTTCAGATTATTTTTCTGTCCATTGATTTGTTAATGAGAGGATGATTGGAGGACAATGAGTCTACTTATGCAATCCAGCAATTACTCTGCGATTAGTAGTCACTGGGGAACAGTAAGAGGTTAAATTACTTGCTCAGATTCACACAACTAGCATGTATTGAAGACAAAATTTGAAGTTAGAATCTGAAGCAAGTATTTTCAAAAACCAAACTTTTATAGCATAGAATGTTACTAGTAAAGCAAAGTTATTTAAATTTCTTGTGCACATCTTAGAATGGACCCCAATTCAAGATTTAGAACTGGAATGAATATTAGAGGTCATTATTTCCTTCAAAACTTACCCTTATTTTGAACTTCTCTATTTCTGTCAAGGATATGATCATCCTTCCACTTACCCAGGTTCACAACTTTGGAGTTTTCCTGGATTCCTCAAGCTGCCTTTCATATCCAATCAGATGCTAAGTAAGTCTTGTCCATTCGACTTCCACAATAGTTCTCACATCCATCCCCTTCTCTCCACTAACATAGCCTCTATTTTAGTTTAGGCTTGGGACCTCATCATCTCTGCTGTGAACTATTCCAATAGTCTTCCAAGTGGTCTCCCTACTAACTGTTTTCTCCTTCTATATTCCAGACTCCACACAGCTGCCAGTGTTGTTCTTAAAGCAAAGATCTGGCCATATTGTTCCCTTGCTCAATAGATTCCAACAGTTCCCTATTACCTCTAAAATCATACGCAAATTTCCATTTTGAATTTAAAGTCTTTCACATCCTGGCTACAATCTGCCTTGCCAGGTTTATAGCATATTAGTTCCCTCCATGTACTCTATGTTCCAACCAAATTGGCCTTGTTATTTTTCACATGGGACATTCCACAGTTCATCATCACTCCTTTTGCACAAGTTGGAATGAACCAATTCATAACCTCTGCCCCTTAGAATCCTTATTTTCTTTCAAAGATTAACTCAAAGCCTACCTCCTTTATAAAGCTTTTCCTGATCTTTCTAAATGCTACTCCATATGACTAGTCCATATGGACTATTTTTTCCTGACCTGTGGGTAGAGACTTTGGAGCTTGTATTGGTCTGATCAGGCCCAGTTGGCCACACTCTACTTTGACCCCAACATAATGATGTCATTTTGGTTCTCTTCAAGAATAAAGGAAAACAACCAACCAACCAATGAGTCATTTGCTCCCCAAAATTAATTTTGTGTTTGTTTTCTATATTATCCAGATACTTGTATGCATGTTGTCTTCCCCAATAGGAGATAAATTCACTTTTGTCTGTAACTCCTGCCCCCTCTCCCTCTTCAGAACAGTTCCTGGGATATAGTGGGTACCTAATAAATGCTTGCTGACTGGTGGTCTAGTCTAATTCCCTTATGAGTTGATTGAGGCCCAGGGAAGTAATATTATTTTACTAAGATCACACATGTGACAAAGTCCATTTTAACCATATTCCTCTGATTATAAAAATCAGTTTTTAACAAACTTATAAACTAAGTACTCCCCAAACATTTGGTGTTTTTAGTACCTAATTTGCAACTAAGTGTTTACTTATTTAAGTTATTCTAATGATTCTTTCACTATATCTCTTGATTTTTAAATTTTAGTTAAATGGATGTTTTTCCCCTCTCAGGCAGGGCAGACCATATATCATGTAAGGACGGAAACCAAAATGGGAGGTCAGCTGAATCTACAGAAATTAGGATGGTTTCCTGAATGCTTTCCCTTCCATAAAGACTGAAGTCATCCACATGAGTCCAAATATGAGATGTTCCTGGCTAGTGACCAGTTAGCCCAAGATCTGAGGATGGTGCAGCGAAAGACTCATTTATCCGCTTAAGAACTTTCAAAAGAAATCCAGTCTCAGCCAGCCATGGGAGAAAATGCAAGCATATGGTGGAACTTGCTAGGTGAACATCCACTCTGCACAGCCTGGAAGCAAGAGGCAGAAGGGTCCATTTATCACCTGGCTAGTATTTTATTTATAGTTGGCTTCATGGGAGGGAGTGGATTCTTCGGGCTCCTGTATGTATTCAGTTTGCTGGGACTGGGATTCCTCTGCTCTTCAGTTTGGGCCTGGGTAGATGTCTGCGCAGCTGATATATTCTCCTGGAACTTTATCCTGTTCATCATCTGCTTCATGCAATTTGTCCACGTGGCCTACCAAGTCCGCAGTGTCACCTTTGACAAAGAATTTCACGAGCTCTACAGCTCTCTGTTCCAGCCCCTGGGAATTACGTTGCCTGTCTTCAGGAAGATTGTTTTGTGTTGCCAAGTGGTCTCATTGGAGAAGGAGCATTGTTATGCCATGCAGGGCAAAACACCAATCGATAAACTCTCTTTACTTGTGTCAGGAAGGTCTGTACCTATCTCTTCACTTTCTCTCTATGTGTGTTAGTATGTGTTCCCTCTTTATCAATCTGTTTCCATCTTAGTGTGCAGTGGTTCAAAGTAGATTTTAGCAAGAAAGGACTTAGTCTTTACCTCTTACCAAAGCACTGTCCAAATTTTCTCCATAATGGTCAACTGAATTGTTCCATACCTGTCCAGACCTGTGGCTACAGAGGCATTCCTTCACATCAGTTTTGATGTAATAGGGAATTCCATGATAGAAGCATCTTGGAAACAAGAGGCATCAGGGAGAAGATATAGGACAAAGAATTATGTAGCTGAAGCAGGTCATGTTCTAGATCAAACATTTCTTCTCAGAAAATCATACAAATGGTAATTCAAATAAAAGTGTGTGTCTATTTACTATCCTGCCTCGTTTGTTATCAATCTAAGGCATTACTAGCCAAGGGGAGAATAATTCCAAGAAATCTGAAATCTTACCTTATTGATTTTATATATAAATAAAAGTGCACATATTTTCTTCTAAGTAGGAAAAATGTAAATTTTATTCTCTCCCAACTGTAATAATTATTAGCAATTATGAAAAATGTATAACATGTTTTATTTTGGAAAATTCTAAAATATTCAAATGAATCTTAGGGAATTTCCTCTAATGGTACACATTGAACCCTATCATCCCTGCCCATCTTGTATAACTTTTGTCCATATCTTCCCTCAGGAAATCTATTCTACATGCCAGATGACTTCCTAGAAAATTAAGTTTACAAAAATCTTTACTTAGGGAACAAAAATTGGGGGTAGGGATGGAGAAGAAATAGGGTTTTTTTTTCCTTCCCTCTTTTCTTCTTCCCTCTCTTCCTCCCTTCCTTTCTTCATCAGTGTGAAGAATTCCTAGTTTTGAAATCCTTCTAGTAATTCAGATCATCAACCCAAGTATAACATAATTTTATGGCATGCCTGGTCTACTGATTTGCTCATGGTCATACAGTTATTAAAAGTAGGATCCCAAATTTTGATCCCAGAACTGTTCCTCTAATCCACTACCCCACATTGTGTATAAATTAAAGTCTGGTTAGATTAATGGCATACACTTTTAATATAGCCTCATATTTTTATCAACTGTGTGACCTTGAGGGAAAAAAATTGCTTAAATTTCCCCATCTGTAAAATGGAGATAATAATACCATCTATCTTCCAGTTGTCAGGATCAAATAAAATAAAATTGTTAAGTTCTTTGCAAACCTTAACCTTGCTAGTTCTCATATGGTTCTCTTGACAAAAAAACAGTGAAATTAGAAGAAAAAAAAAGATAGATTAAGGAGAAAATACATGATTACTTAGTTGTAAAGGACGGATTGTTTACTTTGTAAAATAATTCATAGCAAATGTGAGCCTCCTTTAGTACAGTTGAAATTGGGACTTAATTTTACTCTCACATTTTCAGGTATGTATACAACAGGTATAAAATAATCTGAAGTTTAGAAAGTGTTATAGAGGTGGACAGACATATTCTAGGCTGATTATTTCTGATTATCTAGATTTTCTTATCTGTGACTGACCTTCTACAGAGTCTCTGTACCTGTAGCTTCTTTCTTTACCCCAAAGTCCCTATTTCCCAACTTTTAACTTCAACTTCTAGTTTCTATCTCTAGCATTCATTCTTGGGATGCAGGTGTCCCCAGGCCATAAAAATGAGGTGAAGAAAGAGTGAGGTCCAGATACTTGGAGTGTCTTTACAATTAGAGAGCAGGATATTATTCATGATCCCAAAAAGCAGAGTGAGAAAGGAGTAGTAACACAGGTATGGGAATAACCAACGGACAGTAAGGTCATGAAACTCCAAAGAGGAAAAGGTATATAGAGGATGATCAGTTGCATAACTGGCCTACATTTCTTTGTCTTGTGATAAAGATACCATGAGAGATTCTATCAGATGCTTTTTGGCAATTCATAAATGGTATCTATAATATTGTCATGAATTACTAACTGAATTATTACACATCACTAAGCTTAAGAACCCTATTTTAAAAGAAAGGGAAGGAAAGGGGGTGGGGAAGAATGGGAAGGGGAAGAGAAGGAAGAAAAGAAAATGAGATGTTTTCCCGTTTTTTGTTTCTCAGCACCTCTCCAATACACCATAATTCTTCAAATATTGCTGACAGTCATTTAGCAACTACATCTACAAGTTATTTCAATGTCTTTTTTATGAAAACCATCTCCCATTTTCAGAAAAAAAAACCTCACCATTTCCACATTATTTTTAAAATTCATTTCCTATATCCTACTTTATCTTCTAAAAGTTTTACCTTTAGTTGGAAAAACTGATGGAAGTACTACTTGTGCCCTTGATTTCCTCAGTTTCCTGACCAGGTTCTTTCTGGCAGTATTGTTTGTTCCCACATGAAGTCATCAGTAGTATATAGCAAGCTTTAGAATTCACCAATCTCAAGAGATTTTCCCTAACATTTAGAATGCCTGACCAGAAAGATAGCATTAGTTCTAATGGACCATATAAGGTCATCATACAAATGCATGTATACCTCTTTTCAGAGAATTACCTGCCACAACTCTTCTTCTCTGGAGCCAATAACAGATGCTCCCAGTAGGCGTCACTCCACTTTTCTTGGAATGCTAGGGAGCAGAAGGGTATTTCTCCAGCCCTTTCACTCCATCACCAAGACTACTTTATACTTAAATGTCCACATGCTTATTGACCGCAGGTAAGTGATACAATGGACAGAGTGCTAGGCTTAGAGTTAGGAAGTCTCATCTTTCTGAGTTCAAATATGCCTCAGACATTTAATAGCTATATGGCCCTAGACAAGTCACTTAATTCTTGTTTGCCTCAGTTCCTCATCTGTAAAAGGAGAAAGAAATAAAAATCATTCTAGTACCTTTGCCAAGAAAATACTAAATTGAATCACAAAGAATCAGATATGATGAAACTAATGAACAATAACAACTTATTGATAGTATGTGAAACACAAACCTGACACAACCAGTCTCTATGAGAATATTCACAAGACTAATTTCTAAAGCTGAAATTTTCTTTTATTTGACAAAGTAGTACAGTATAATGGAAATTGTGCTGAACTTTAGGGTCAAAAGAGCTCAAATCTAACCCCTGCACTTATACTTACTTGCTATGTGATCATAGAAAGAGAAGCCTCAACTTTGCCCAGCCTCAGTTTTCTCAATGTGGGAAGCAGGTTAACAAAATCTATAATACTTTATGTCATAGTGTTGTTAAAAGGATTAGATAAGATAATATAAAATGCTTTTAAAATTCTTGTATCCCTAAAGTTAGAGATTATTATTTGTGGTCTCCCTAGCTTATAACAACAAAAAATTATTTGCCCCCAAACACCATAGAAATTGTCTCCCTTTTTTATGAAGAACTCAAACTTCCTCTCTTTCTCTCTTTAATACTTTCTCCTCCTAATCTCTTGTTGTTATTCAGTTATTTTCAGTCACATCTGACTTTCTGTAACCCTATTTGAGATTTTGTTGGCAAAAATACTGGAGTGGTTTACTATGTCCTAAGCCAGTTCATTTTACCAATAAGGAAACTGAGGCAGAATTAAGCAACTTGCCCAGAGTCACACAACTAGTAAGCAACTCAGTAAAAGCATTCCATTTGAACTCAGGGAGATGAATCTTTTTGAATCCAGGCTTAGCATTTTATCCACTTGGTCCATTCTCCTAATTATAGTTAGTTATCCAGTGTTCTAATTGCCCCAACACCAGCAGAAGAGAGTGGGGAGAGAAATCATTCTCTGGGAAGAATTGTATCACTTAGGAGTGGAGATGGAGTTCTAGCTGACTCATGCCAGTTGTAACTCAGCCTTTTATTGCCTGTGCTGAAGATGTGTTTCTGACCTCCTAAAATGATCTGGATACTTCCTCTTATAGAGAAACATTATTCCATGTAATGCTTACCCCCTTCCAGGACTATTGGTGTGGAACTGAACATAAGGAACACAAGCCCATGTGTCTTCACTAGGGTCATGATTATGTTACCATGGGCTTCTATGGGAAAATGTACTACTTGTTCTACACAACCCATTTATACCTGAACTTTGAAACATTACCATTAATTTGAAGTTTGCTTGAATGTATATTCTTAGTCGATTCTTTGAGAGAAGGGCTCTTTTACTCTTTGTCTTTGGATGCACAATGCCTAGCACATAGTAGGCACTTCATAAATGCTTTTCGATTGATGACAATGTATGCACTCTACTCCCCCCACCTTTTATGTGAATGGAGTCTTAGGTGGTAAGAAAACAGGAGGAAGGTTCAAAGAACCCCTACTATTAGAATGCCTCTTTCTTATAATTATGTTATTCTTACTATTGTACTTGGTGTAGGATCAGAGTGACAGTGGATGGAGAGTTTCTGCATTACATTTTCCCCCTTCAATTCCTGGATTCTCCTGAATGGGATTCACTGAGACCCACAGAGGAGGGTATTTTTCAGGTAAAGCATGGATGAACTGCATAATAAGCACTCAATTCTCCGGATTTTGAACAATAAGAAAATGTAAAAGAAAAAAATAGTACAAAAATCACTTGTTCTAATTACTGTTATATTTACTGTGTAATGTCTTTCTTTAAAATAAATTGAGATATGTTTCCCTCATTATTCAGAGCTCAAGTTTTTGATATATAAACACATTATAAAACTGATTTTTATATAGATAGGAAGAAACTAATAGCAGATTTTAAAAATTGTTTTAGATAATCAAACTGTGTTTAATTCAGGCTGTGCTTTTAAAATCTTTGGAGGACAATTATCAGACTTTGAAATTCATTAGTGGGACAATTTAGAAACAAACTAAAATTCAAAGACATGTTTATATTGCTAGAAGGGAAGTAATTTTGTATTTTCTAGGAAGTGCCATTCTCTTGGGTATCATGAAAAATTACAACATCTGTTTGACTCTGTTGCATCTAGTTATTTTGAAAGTTAATGACTCACTAGGTCCCATAATAGATTTTACTTTTATTTGTATGGTTTCATATCTAAAACATAGCCTTTGGTATAACCTACCTAAGGCATTTTTTTGTATAGAATGTGGGCATCCAATAGGCCTTGAAATGGCTTTATTTTACTGTTTTTGCTTTTTGTTATTGTTGTTTATTTATTTTTAGAGGCAATTAGATTTTGACTTACCTAGGGTCACACAACCAAGTGTTTGAGTTCAGATTTAGACTCAGGTCCTCTTAATTTCAGGACCAGCATCCTATCATTGTTCCATCCAGATGCCCCAATTTTTTTTAAAAACAATACTGGACATCAATAAGACCTAATAACTTGCTTTGTAATAATGCATATTTTAAAAAAAACTAATTTTAACACATAACATAGTATCAGATCTTTTTAGTCATTTCCTCTAAGTCTCCATCAGAAATTTTTGTTTATACATTTATTCCTATTCACTCCCCTTTTATATGAGTGTAGTTAGTGTGGACTATATTCAGGGTTTCTATTTTCTACTTTGTCTTATTTCATAGAGGTTTTTATTTCTCATTTATATTTATATTCATATTTCTCATTATTTTCAGTCTTAATTACATTATTCCAAATTACATTAGTTATTTTAGTAGCCTAATACACTTTATTTAACAAGATTTTTAATTCTAAATTTAACAAATTTCCCTGCCCCATAAGATAGTTAGACTGTTAGAATCTGCTAATTGAAAATTATGTATATGTATGTGTACAAATATATGCATATATACACATACATATATATAATAACAGAAATATAAGATGGAATCAGTAATGTTGATTGAATTTGTGCTTTATTCATTTTAATAACATCTACATATGTTTGAAAAAATGTATAGGATATAATGTATACAGTATGGGGAAGGTATATTTGCTAATTTATGGATTCTCATATGAATTCATAGGCCTAATAATTCTTTAGCCTAAGGATTGCAGCCATGGTTTTAAATCACAAAAGGGCCAGAAGCTTCCAAAGCACAAGACATCTTATTAAATTCTCAAAAGCTGTGGTCATTTTGGATACTTAAGTATTCATAACTACACTTCCCCTGTGCACATACACACTTTTGGAATATGTTATAGATTACCAAATTCTATTCTGAAATTTAAAAGGAAATTAAATGAAGAATAGAAGGAATAAAATGATAACATGGTTTTCTTTTCTGAAGTTAACAAAACCAATTGAAATGCTATCCACAAAGAAGCTGCCTGTATTTATATTTGATTCCTTTAATCTATTTGTTTGTGGTCTTATGTTTTGCAGGTAACCCTCATAGCAGAGACAGATTGTCGGTATGTGGCTTGGAGGCGAAAGAAACTGTATTTGCTCTTTGCTCAGCATCGTTTCATCTCCCGCCTGTTTTCTGTTTTAATTGGCAGTGATATTGCTGACAAACTCTATGCCTTGAATGACAGGGTGCATATGGGAAAAGGCCATCGCTATGACATCCGCTTACCTAACTTCTATCAAGCTGCCACCCCAGAAATAGCCAGATCACCTCTGACAGAACATTTTCGGAAAAATACCAGAAGATACTGATATAACCATTTCCAAATGATGTTTTTTTTTTTAAGTATAAAAAATTCTCTCTTTATCAGCCATTACTCCACCTCTAAAAATTCTCTTTATCATTCCTAGGATTAAATAGGAAAATGAAATGACCGAAGTAAAGTTCACCAATATTTTTATAAATCACACTGGGAAGTCACAGGGCTAATATCTCTGGTTAAGTACAGCTATTTTCATGCACCATATCAATATATTTTTTGCAACTAGCCTACTGTTTTATGTATCTCAAATATTTTGTCATAGTTAAGCAGTTGGTATTGATTTCTCTGGTGTGTCTGATTGTTATTCTTGTGACAGGAAGAGATCAATAATCATAGCATGTATTTGGTGCCCCTTGCATCAGAACTGGAAAAGTAAAATTTAATATGCTCAGATTCTTTATCTAATTTATTCAAGCCTATGCCCTTGACTTCTTTAGAGGAACTGTACTGGTCAGTTTCAAACTCACTCTCTCTCTCTCTCTTTCTCTCTCTCTCTCTATTTCTCTCTTTCTCTCTCTCTCCTTTTGTTATTCTTCTCTCTTTCTGCCTCTTTCTGTCTGTCTGTTATTCTCTCTTTCTCTCTCTCTCTCTCTCTTTCTCTCTCTCTCTCTCTCTCTCTTTCTCTCTCTCTCTCTCGCAAGTTAGCTCAAAGCCAGCGTTGCATCAGCTGCAGTTTTCACAGTTGCTCTCTGAAAAATTTGCTTTGGTCCCTTATTGATAGAAACAAGTTATTACTTTATAGTGAATAGAGGTTGTTTATTTTTAATGTTATGTTAGTTGATGTTATTTTACAAATAAAATAAATTCTAGATAATATAAAATGTCTCTTTAAAAGACTATTTTTATAACCATAAATAATACAAAAAAGATATTACATGCAAATAGAATATTATTATTAAAAATGATACCATCATTTCATTGCTAAACATCATCTAATTAGAAAGACACTACATATCACTTCTTTCCATTGTTAATATTATATTGAGGAAGCAAGAATTCCAATGCACCAGATATACAACAAATATTATATAGAAATAATACAAACAAGAAAGTCTTTTAAAACAATTCTTTCAATCAGCTTTATCAGAAAGAGACAAAAGGTATAAGCCCTTAGTTACTGAGCTATTCTCAATACTTTTTATTTCTTTCTTCTAAAGATTGCCTCTAAGTTGGTTTTTGATGTATTGAAGAAGATTTAAGTCACAAGAATAACATTTTCCTATTTCTTAGGGTCAGAGATTCCACAATTTAAAAAGGGACAGGGGCTTGCAGGTAAATGTTTAACAACAGGCTCTTGGGAGGGGGAGTTGGGAGGAAAGGTGAGAAACAACATACCCCCAATGTACTTTTTTTTGAGACAATTGGGGTCACACACCTATTAAGTGTCTGCTGTCATATTTGAACTCAGATCCTTCTGATTCAGGGCCACAATACATTTTAAAATTCAATTCACATCACTGATATTGTCTCCATTACTGTGTTACATCTAGAAAATCAGCAAAACAATAAAGCAAGCCCTAATTCAAAGAGTTTCCTCATTTCCAAGGTGTAAATGCTCACAATGAAAATTTAATAATGTAGCTCTCACAAACCTCAGAGCATGTCTCCATAGAGGGACCTTAGTGGCCACTGAATCTAAAGCTCTTGTATTATGGATATGAAACCTGAAGCCCTGAGAGCTGAGCTGCCTTATTTAGAATTACAAAGGGAGGAAGCAGCAAAGCCAATGTTCAACCTCACGTCCTCTGACTCTACATCTTAACAACTACTATATATGGCAGTCAGTGGCTACATCTTGGAATGCCCATTTGGAGTCAGCTATGGAGTCCTCTTTTAGTTTAGCACAAAGACAAATCCCTTACCCTTTCTTAGTCTCAAAAAACACATTGTTCCTAAGATTCTTATGAGAATCAAATGAAATAATAAATATATATTGCCTTGCAAACCTTCAAGTATTTTATAGATATTAAATACTATTGTTATCATTGTTATTATTAGTTTGCTTCTAGTCAATTGATCATCTCATCAGTGTTAATACTCCTGCCAATAAGATGCAGACAGATTCATTCCTCTTCATCCCATAGTACTCATCCATGTTTGTCCAACATTTGGGAGAGCTTCCGCATGTTCTCTTCTTGTAAGATGGATAACAGTGGAGCACATGAGCTTTATATGGATTGTCCCTCAGTCTTGTTATTTGATTTCATATTTTCTGGTAGTGAATGTCATTGGTAATATTCTTTATGATATTTCTCTTGAATAATTCATCATATATAATATATTAAAACCTTTATTCTCCATGCACTTTTCCATAATTCTCTGTATCAAATTCAACATCATTTCTTCAGCTTTCTTCCTTGTTGCAGAGAGGTGGGAAATTAGGAGCGTGGAAGCTTACCAGACACAGTGTTAAGAAAGAAACATTATCTCATTTAATCTTCAAAACCCTGGGAGATAAGTATACTTTTTTATCTCTGCTTTACAGTTGGAAAACCTGAAACAGGCAACAACTGTGACACATGTCCAAGGTTTCAGAGTAGCTGGATTTTAGCTCACATTTTCCTGATTCAAGACCCAGGATTCTATCCTCTGTGCTATCTACCTGCAGACAAATGCAGAACAGCTTCCTGACTCCATATCCATTTTCCATTTTTCTCTTTTCTGACACCTTGTTTAAATATTCTCATGTCTCATATTTCTCTAGGATAGTTTGTATTCAGTTTTGCCTTAGGTACATTGCAACAATTCCTCCAAGTCCTTGCTATAGTTGTCATACTCCACTGTGTTTCAGGAAGATGTAGTTACAAAATATGTCTCTACCTCTTCTTTCAATATCCCACTGCAATAGACTAGACTAAATGGAATGGCATAGCAGGGAAGGACAGGAACTATGAAGGGGAAGGACTGAGATGCATAGGGATGAGAATGCAAGGAACAAAACAAAGAATTTCTGCTCTCAAAGATGGCAACCCTAAATCACAGGGATAAAAGAATAGGAGGTAAAACTTTTCCAAATATTGGATTGGAGTAGAACAAATTGATCGGGGACCCCACATACTAGAATCCTTTCTCAACTGAACATGGTACCTGTGGAGAGACAGTGTAACATCAAGTGGTGGGCAGCGTTACAGACTGAAACAATACATTATCATATTGCCAGACCCAGACTGAGCTCATAGTTGATTCCATCTCTTTGGTCTCATCCTAAGATGATAGAAGGATGAGGATGAACCTGAATCTACTTTACACATGAAACATGCACATAGCTCATAATTTCTGGGACTCATGGATCTTCTGGAGCCTTTAGGTTCTATATAATCAGCCTACATATGTTCTATAATCTGGGCCACCAAAGCAATCTGAATGGCATTACTCCAATTCCCTTCCTACGTTTTCCTTAGCCTTCATATTTTGTAATTTCTTTTTTCTCTTAGTACTTTTCTTGAAATTCACCTTCACAAAAACATTGGGAAATGGTAATGATGGGGGTGTGGGTACAATGAGACTCTCCTCAGGTCCCATATGTCTTACTTGAGGCTTATCACAAAAAAACATGGAGAAGGTTCTCCATGTATGGGTTTAAAACTTTCTCTTTTAAAAGGAAGACTTTAATTCTGTGTGAGCAGGTTGGGAGTAGGGAATAGGAATATCAAGAAAGAATTGTGACATAGAAAAGCATCAATAAACATTTTGGTTTTAATAATAAGCTTAGGAAGATTAAAGCAGAAAGAATTTAAAGAATTTAAAATTATGACTAAGGAGGAGAATTTCAGATTACAAGTGCAAGCTCATGGAGATGATACAGTTAGGGGTGATAATGAAATTTAAGCTAGGAAAGTAGCGGAGGTAAGATTCTGTGATTCTGCACCATAATGAAGCAGTTGAAGAAATCCTTCCGATGTTTATTCTACCCTCTTCCCCCAAAGTTCCCTCCCCTTAAGTAAGCTCTTCATGTTATTATGTTATAATATCCTCAAGAACAGAAAAGGAAGAATTAATCTGTTAGGGATAGGTAGGTGACACAATGGATAGAGTACTGGATCTAAATTTAACTTAACCTCTGATTGCATAAAACTGGGGAAAGAAATGGCAAACCACTCCAATATTTTTGCCAAGAAAACCCTATGGGCAGTATTACAAATGCTTAAGAAAATAAACAAACAAACAAAAAAAGATATGACATTGGAAAATGAACTTCTCAAGCTAGTAGGGCCTGGTATCTATAATATCATGAAGAGTCAGATGTACAGAGATGGTGAGGTAGTAAATTAGAGCTTTAAAATGGTAGTAAAGTGAGTTTTAAAGGAAACTAGGGAAAGGAATAATATCAAAAATGGGGTGGGAGGTGGGGTGAGCCTCTATAGAGAAATAGCCAAAGTCATTTTTGAG
Organism: Antechinus flavipes; assembly: GCF_016432865.1. Classification (NCBI taxonomy): domain Eukaryota; kingdom Metazoa; phylum Chordata; class Mammalia; order Dasyuromorphia; family Dasyuridae; genus Antechinus; species Antechinus flavipes. The sequence goes on along the minus strand of NC_067401.1, from coordinate 281,935,121 downwards.
GCTGTTGGGTCTTTCTCCTCTCCCTGTATAGTTGAGTATACCAAGGCTGGGGAGTTTGTTTTTTATTTTTTTCTCAGTAATTTTCTCACAGGTTTAAAAAGCTAGTGTTTAAGGGAGGATTTGAATTCAAGTTTTCCTGACTTCAAATTTAGCATTATATCTATTTTGCACTTAGCTATTTTGTTACATGTTATGAAGAACAAAAGAAAAAAAAAAGAACAATTAGTCTGGACTATTGAGTGAAAAAGAAAAGGAAATTTGTCCAAATTGGATGGAAGGAGAATTCAAGCACAAAATACTAGGGGTATTTCTACTCAAATCCATTAATAATAGTTCCAGGGAGATTATTCAAACGGGAGTCTTTATAATTAGTGAAGACTCAGAAACTAGTTTGAACTGAAAACTGGTTTACATTGTACAACAATTCAATCAATACTTCACAAAAATTGCTGTAAATTTTTAAAAGATGAAACCAAGCATAAACTATTTTGATGCAGTCAATTTACATAAGCCCTTCAAGGTTTGGGTCTTTGAATTTCATTTTCAATCATTTACAAGTTTTATTTGTGAGCTCTCTGGGAGTTTCCTAAGGGAAGTTTTCATCTGAACCCATCAAGTTTAATATCCTGAGAAGAGCCTACACTGGGGCAGAATTAGTTCACTGCCCTTTAAGGTGTTGTTTATTCTTAAAATTTAGGGGTGAGAAGGGAGGCAGGATACTGTATATACAATGAAACTTTGTAAAGGGAGGGGTCTCTAAGAGATCCGGAGGCAATTTAGATTGTACCTCTTGTCTTTTGAGTCTTTTGTTAGTTGAAAAACTACATTTCTGCTAAATTAGTTTGTGTGCCCTTAGGGCAGATTTTGGAAACAGGGTATTATTGTTGGATATAAATAGGTTCATCTAAGAGAAGATGACTTAGCCCATGGATAATACTTACTTTTCCTCCCTTTTCTTTCTTTATAAGGTAAACGTCTAGAAAACTTTTTCCTTCCTACTTTTCCTACTTCTTTATTCAAATTCCCATGGTTTTCTTATTTCTGCCTCCATATTGATCTTAGGCATGCACACACCAAAAGAAAAAAAAAATACATATACATATATATTTTAATAACTAAAATCCTAAGTTTGGTAAAGTTTCAATTATACTGGCTACTATAAGTTTTAATATTACTAAAGAAGCTTTTTCAGGACACTTTTTTTCCTTAATGGAGATATTGAAGTAAATTTCATGAGTTATTGTTAAGAATGGAAAGTTATTAGCTTTAATGTTCTAAATTTTTTGGGGGGGGTTAGAAGAACTACTAAAGGTTGAGTGGAAACAATGAATGGATCTTTGTGCTCTCTGTAAGTAATTCTTATATATTTTTTTCCTTTTTTACTCTGAAAATATGTACTGGTACATTTATTTGTTTTTCATGTGTTGCTTACCCTGAGTTATTTATATCAAGTTACACATATATTCTGGAATGCCTTTAAATACTTATCTTAAAGTACTTCTCCAGGCTTAAAATAATTTTTTGTTTTTTGCTGTTCTATGCAAAAGCCATCCTCAGTATTCATTTTATTTATTGATTTATAGTGTCAGTTTTTTTCACTACAACCTTCTTCCCAAAGGCTTCCATCAATACCATACAATGAATCTTTTTAAATTTAAGAAAGAAGCATTCTACAAAAATTATGAGGGGTGGCAGGGAAGACTAAAAAGTTCAACTAAGAAGTTGAAAGGAAATGAGAAAAGAAAATGGACATGTTCAGGTCATCATGGTAAAATAAGGAGGACTGTATTTCGCAGGCTACACTGGGAAGGCCACAGGAGTAGGAGTCAGAAGTAGACGTTCTAGTTTGTAATGCTGGAGAAACTGAGGCAGGAGAGAGATTAGAGAGTTTAAAATATTTTATTAATGGGAGAGTAAGATTGACTGGACAGGACTCTTGTCTCAAATTATCCAGTCAGATAGAGATAAAGATATACCGAAACCAAGGAATTCATGTTGGTCCCAGGGCTGGAGGAGTCCAGCATCCACCTGCCAGCCACCATCTTCCAGCCATGAATGGAGGAACCCCAACTTCTTAAATACCTTTTCTCTAAACAAAGGAAAGGGTAAGAAGCTGTCAGAATGGAAGAGGCCATAAACCCCCAAAAACCCAGAGACAGGATGTCTGAATACACAGAGATAAAGATGTCAGTGAAATATCTTGGAATATTTTAGAGGGATATAGTAAATTCTTGAGGACAGAAAAGAATCAGGAGGTCTACTCTCTTGTTTATCTTGCCTGGGCTAACAATTTATAACCTTAGAGTAATTGGTCCCCAGCTTTAATGGACGGGAGGGAGATTTACAGCTTAGGGGAGTAATTAGGAAGACTGAGATAAGAGAAACTTGTACAAGGAAACTGAGTCAGGACAGTTAAAGAGAACTGTGGCATAACAATTTCTCACTATATTAATCACTATTTCACGTATACATGTGTGACTTTGTTCTGTCCTGGACTTCTTTGTCTCTCTGGGCACAGCTTACTATGTTCCCATGGATTAAATTATCATCTCTGTGTTAATGATTCCTACATGTGTACATATATATGTATGTGTTTATATATGTATGTTCTGTCGTTTACTTGTTTCATTTGTGTTTAACACTTTGTGACTCCATTTGGAGTTTTCTTGGTGAAGATACTAAAGTGATTTGCCATTTCCTTCTCAGATCATTTTACATACAAGGAAACTGAAGCAAATGGGTTAAATGACTCTCTGAGGATCATACAACTACTAAGTATCTGAGATCAGATTTGAACTCTCAAAGATGAATCTTTCTGATTCTAAGTTTGGTGCTGTTCCCAGCTGGCCATATATGTGTAAACATAAATAATATCTGTATATTTGATATACATATGTATATAAATATATTATATACATATGTATACCCTAAGCTCCAATAAGGCATTATCAATTTCCAATTAGATATTTCCCATTGGATATTTCATAGACATTTCATCCTGCATATATTCAAAACAGGATTCATTATCTTTTCTCCCAAACCTATCCCTCTTCCTAATTTCACTTTTTCTGTTAAGGGCAACAGCATGTTTCATCATAACTTGGTTCTGTGATCTCATACTCATCCTCAATTCTTCACTATTTCTCAGCTTTACACTCCCTAATTCCACACAATTAGTTTGCAAATCTTGTCAATTTTGACTCTATGTCATTTTTTTACATTCATCATGGTCTCTTTGGTCAAACAGCCACTGCCCTAGTTCAGGCTTTCTCAATTCCTCAAGATTCTCCCTCTCCAATCCATGTTCCTCATTGCTGCCCAAATGATATTCCTAAAGCGCAGGTGCCCAAATCACAGGTCTGATCAGCTTGAAAATCTTCAGTAAATTGAAAATTTATCATGAACTCCCTAAGAAAAAAATTCTCCAAAGCTAGATGGATTTATAAATGAAGACTACCAACTATATAAAGAATAATTAAATCTGATACTATATAAACAATTTGGAAAAATTGGTAGAGTCCTATTAAATTATTTTTATGATAAAAATATAGTGATGATATCTAAACAAAAAAGAGCCTAAAATGGAAAAAGAAAATTAAAGATCATAATACAGTATGATCAGGTGGAATTTATGGTAGGAATGCAGGACAGGTTCAATATTAGGAAAACTATCAACATAACTGAAAATTTTCAGTAGTCCCCTGTCACCTGTAGGATGTAATACTAATGTCTCTGTATTTAAAGCCCTCTGCCTATGTACTTTAGCTTACTTTTCCAGACTTAACAGAAACTTCTGACCACCATGCACTCTGTTTTCCAGCAAAACTGACTTAATGGTTTTTCCTCTCTTACTCCATTTCTTTGTATCCCCTCCTCACTTCCAGTTTTCACAGTTCCCAGCTTCCTTCAAAGCTCAGCTCAAGCATAATCTCCTAAATGAGACTATTACTGATTCTTGCTATGGAACTTGCTTTAAATTAACTTTGTTTATTTTTCATTTGTAGTCTCTTTTTTGGAGCTCAACCAAAAAGTGTTTTAGAATCAGGTGAAGATAGAAAGAATAAGGCACATAACCTTGCTCATTCTCTCTATGGTCCCAGAAGACTTTTATCATTTACCTGAGAGTCCAGAATGCTGCCTTTGGAAGGGGCTGCAAGCCACACCTGATCCAGACTGATCTAATGAGTCATGTTCCAGATGGGAAAAAATTGTAGGCCATTAGCAGCCAACAAAAGGATAACCATATTATAGAAAGAATATTCAACAAAGATATAGCCTAGATTTAATTGAGCACAGATTCCCAGGTCGGTGGTGGCCAAATTTACTGGTACTGTCTGTCAATCCCGAAGGAGGAATCCCAAGTTACATGGAGGGATGACTTTTGAATCTAAGTTTATAGGAAGTCATTGGTTCAAGCCTTAGCCCCGAGACAAACACCCTTGCAAAAACTTGTGTTCCAAATTTTCCCCCTCTCTTTCTCCCACCCCCTCCCCTTAGACAGCAAGCAATCCAATATATGTTAAACATGTGTAGTTCTTCTAAATATATTTCCACATTTGTCATGCTGCACAAGAAAAAGATCAAAAAGGAAAAGAAAATAAAATGAGCAAGTAAACAATAACAACAAAAGATGAAAATACTATGTTATGATCCACACTCAATCCCATCTTTTTTCTGGATGCAGATGGCTCTCTCCATCACAAGTCTACTGGAATTGGCTTGAATCATCAGACCATCAGAATTGATTATCACATAATCTTGTTACTGTGTACAATGTTCTCTTGGTTCTATTCACTTCACTCAGCGTCACTTCATGTAAGTCTCTCCAGGCCTCTCTGGAATCATCCTGCTGGTCATTTCTTACAAAACAATAATATTACATTATATTCATATGCCATAACTTATTCAGCCATTTCCCCAAATGATAGGCATCCACTCATTTTCCAGGAACTTTAACTTTTAAGGGAATTTACAAATATTGCACCCTCAGGTTACTTAGCATTAGAACTGTGTGTGGGGAAAGGGACTTGCCTGCAGAGAAACTCATGTATCTTCCCTTTCAAGCCCTTTTGGCAGAGTTTCCAAAGGAGATTATATCTGTTTACTTTCCCCCACAGAAAGTAAGCACTTTCTCTCTCTCTCTCTCTCTCTCTCTCTCTCTCTCTCTCTCTCTCTCTCTCTCTCTCTCTCTCTCTCTCTCTCTCTCTCTTTCTGTCTCTCTCTGTCTGTCTCTCTCTCTCTCTGTGTCTCTCTCTTTCTCTCTCTTTCAGTCTCTCTCTCTCTCTTTCTCTCTCTCTGTCTGTCTCTCTCTCTCTCTTTCTGTCTTTCTGTCTGTCTCTCTCTCTCTCTGTCTCTGTCTCTGTCTGTCTCTCTGTCTCTCTTTCTCTGTCTCTGTCTCTCTCTCTTTGTCTCTCTCAATATCCTCAACATTTAGTATGGTGCCTAGTACATAGTAAATACTTAATAAATAATAAACATTTAATCAAATAATTATTGTTTGATTAATGATTAATTAATTGATTGTACCTTTCTTGGTTTATAGTTTCCTAATCCAAAAAATGAGGAGTTTGGACTTAGATTCTCAAGGCAGTGGTGTGACAATAAATCTTTAACAGCTAATTTTCTGGACAAGGGGAAGTACATATGCTACATTTTTTTAAGGTTGAACTTTTTTTTTCTTTTTTCTTTGTAAATAGTATTTTTTCTAATTACATATAAAGCTAGTTTTCAACATTCATTTTATATATGATTTTGAGTTTCAAATTTTTTTCCCTTCTGTCTTCATTTCTCCTTCATTCCCTCCACGCAATTAAGCAATCTGATATGGATTATATATGTATTGCTTGTTTGATCATGTTTGTTCCTCTCCACAAATCTTGCTTTCCTAATTTGTTTATGGTATTATCTTGTATGTGTGCGTGTGTATATATATATATAGATATATATATATATGTGTGTGTGTGTGTGTGTGTGTGTGTGTGTGTGTGTGTGTGTGTATCATGTATCCATTTTGATCTTATCTTGATACAAGATATGATGTAAGATATTGGTCTATGCCTAGTTTCTGCTATACTATTTTCCAATTTTCTCAGCAGTTTTTGTCAAATAGTGAATTCTTATTCTAACAGTGGAGTCTTTCCATTTATCAAACATTTAATCAATGTTTATCTTTTATTATAGTCATTGACCATTGTGTCTTGTGTACCTAACCTATTCCATTGATCCAACTCTCTATTTCTTAGCCAATACCAAATAGTTTTGATGATTTCCATTTTATAATATAGTTTTAAATCTGGTGTGGCACATAGCACATTTTAAAATTTAATCTATATTATCGAAATTTTCTCCAGTCTACACAATCAGCAGAGCAATAAACCAAACCCTTGATTTACAGCAGTTGTTAAATTCCAAGGCATAAATGCTCAAACTGAAAGCTGATTGAGCTGACTCCAGCATATCCTTGTCTAAAGGTACTTTCTAGAAGTATCACTTTATAAATTCTTGATAGGAAGGATCTTATGACGTCTTTCTCACCAATTTACTTCATATTAGCAATAAACTGTTAGGCATCTCTTGTACTAACCATTTACAGTCAGAATTGCTTAGGCAATTTTTTTTTTTTTTTTAGCATTTTAGGATAGAGAACTGAGTTTACAGGCAGTGAGCCATTAAATATCTTATTTTGGTCTTTAAATTTTAAACTCTAAAGCAGCTGCTAGCCAATGATCTGGGTAGCTCAGAATCTAACCAAACTTCTTGAATAATTATGACTATTAGGGCTATTGAACATATTCCTGCTCTATTATTTCTTATATTTCTCAATTCCAGTTTGTTCTCATTCTACCATTAGAAGTGATTTTCATGATCATTCATGCAACTTTTTTTTTTCATTCATGTGGCTACTCTTTGACACTGGTCCCCATGTGAGTTGATGTTCTTCATGAAATTTTGTGGCTCTAAGAATAAATCACTTGGGGACAAAGATTCTCATTTTGACTTTCAAATTTGTTGTTCTTTTTTTTAAAAAAAAATCAACTGCTTTATGCTAATACATTATTAGAATGTTGGGAATTGAATGAGAAGGTACCTAAGAGGCCATCTAGTTGTTGTTCAATTGATTTCATCAGTATACAACTCATCATAACTTCATTGGGGTCTTTTTGCCAAAGATACTAATGTGATTTGTCATTTCTGTCTCTAGTTCATTTTACTAATGAGGAAATTGAGGCAAATGCAGTTAAATGACTTGTCCTGGGCCACACAGCTGGCAAGTATCTGAGTATTCTTGCACTCTTTCTACTGCACCACTTAGTTACCCTTTTGACTACCACTATATATCCCAAGAAAATCAAAGAAAGAGGGAAATGGATGTCCATGGCTTGGCAAATTATCTAATTCATACTTGTAGAAAAAGCAAATGTGAGGAATTCAGAAAAACACACGAGAAGACTATTACAAATTGATGCAGAGTGAAGTACACAGAACCAAGAGAACAATGAATGCACACAATTATTAAGACAATATACAGGAAAATGATAATAAATGCCAACTAAAATCAGACTAATTTGTCTTAGAGATGAGGTGATGAAAAACATACTTTGCAGGATACTATAGTAACAGAAAGTTGAATATCCTGTCAGTCTCAGTTGTTTTGTCTGCTTGTTTTGCTTATCTGTTTTCTTTAGCACTAATTACAGGGAGAAGGAGGATGATGGTGATGGTAGTAGATCAAGAAATGACCATGATGTAAAAAGTAAAAAGTACCAATTAATTTTCAAAAATAGATAAATGAATGAAGTTAACATTTTTTTAAAAAAATTAACTTTTTGAAGAAGCTACAACTGGAACTATATTATTTTCAAAGAAAACCAATTAAGGTACTCAATTTCCTCAATTTTTACCATTCAATTTATGATGCATGGCAGTGTGGGATAATGGATAGAGAGAGTCAATCTTGACCTCAAAAAAAGTGGGTTTCAATACTGCCTCTGAAATATACTGGCTGTGTAACCCTGGTCAAGTTGTTTAACTTCTCAGTGCCCCTGGCAAAGCTCTAAAACCAAAAATTATTGACCTGAATCAGCAGAGAAAATTTCCCTACCAGGGGCTTCCAACAGCAATTAAATCACAGGACTAACAAAATATTTATGATTTTATTTTTACCAATTGGAATACATGATCCTTTTTCCTACCCCACTCCATTTGAATTGTCAGGACTCCTAACCTCCCTGGCACTACAGTTTGCTTCTTACTAAAACATCTTCAGTGATCTCATCATAGTTTTGGCTTGTCGTTGAATGTCTTAAATTAGTTATATATTTTCTTCTATAATTTTTGACACCTCAACTTCCTTGGAATTGAGTATTTCATTTGGCTATGAAAAAAAAATTAGGTAGAAACCCAAGAAAAATTTCTTGAATGAGATGTCACACTTAGATGATTTTAAAAAACATGCTCTGGGCTCAGAATATATTCCACTTGTCTTCAGATATTTTGAATGTTGTATGGTTGATTTTAAAATGCCCCCAGAATAACTGGGTATTAAGTAATGTTTTAAAATAGCAATGATTGTTTCTAGACCCTGGGTCTATTGAACATAGCATCAAAGCACAAATCATCTAATATCAGAACATATTTTCCCCAAATGTTTCCATTCTTGTCACAAATAATAATTTTAAAAGGCTCTTTAAAATGCTTGGTTTCAATTCTGGAGAGTAATTTGGAACTATGCCCAAAGGGCCATAAAACTGTCTATTCTTTGATCCGGCAATACCCCTGCTATATCTATATCCCAAAGACATTCAAGAAATGGGAAAAGACCTATTTATACAAAAACATTCATAGCAATTCTTTTTGTGGTGGCTAAGAATTGTAAATCAAAGAGATGCCCATCAAATGGAGAATGGCTAAACAAGCTATGGCACATGATTATAATGGGATATTATTTTGCTGCAAGAAATAAAAAGCAGGATGATTTCAGAGAACCTATAAAGACTTACACGACCTGATGCATAGTGAAGTGTCCAGAACCTGGAAATGTGGTGCACAGTAACAGGAATTTTGCTGGGTAAAAAATTGTGAATAACTTAACTATTCCTAGCAATACAGTGATCCAAGACAATCCAAAGGATTAATGGCAAAGTATCCACCTCAAGAGAAAGAATTGATATTGTTTGTATTCAACAATTGAATACAAACTGAAGCATGCTATTTTATACTTTTTTAAAATATCTTTTATTCGAGTCTTGGTGTACAACATGACTAATATGGAAACATTTTACCTGACTGCAATTATATAACCTCTCTCTGACTGTTCACTGTCTCTGGGGAAAGGGGAGAACAGGGAGAGAAGGAAAGAATTTGTAACTCAAAACTTCAAATGTTAAATTTATGTTAAAACACTTTTAAATGTGAGAATATTTTTAGAGGGATGATGTTTTGCTTAGTGACTTATGAAAATAAAAAGCATATATTAATAAATCATTTTTAAATGCTTACTTTCTCTAGATACCACAACTTTATTTCCCTTGTGATGGTTCATGACAATCTCTGTGTTCCCCTATCATCTATTATTTTTGAATGTGATTCTATTAAAAATGCAGCAAAGGAATTTATAAATACAAACAGGAAAAGAACCTTCACTTTCCCAAGAATTTCCCATTTAATTTCTCAGAATTTTCAGTCTAGAGAATATTAGTCTGGACATTCTTAACTGCCATCAAAATATAATCATTAATCAAGGCTTATGGTAGATTTCTGTATCAGTCATAACTCTGACCTGTACAGGTAAACAAGCATAGAAAGTGCAAAATACATTTTCTTGAACTAAAGAAATATTTAAACTTTTTAGTTATCTTTCATTTTATGCTTGGTAAATTATTGGCAATGGAATATTTTGAAAAAAAATTGCCTCATAAATATTTCATTCATCTTTATATATGCATTAAGCTAGTGAGGTGTCTTATTTTCATGAATTTATAATAATATAAGTAGTAGTGGTAATGATAATTTGCATTTAAATCATTTTTTCCTTCTGGGAACTTAGAGTGCTTGAGTATATCAATTAATGTTCCTTGGCTGCATCATTATCCCGAGTTTCTGTTATTATTCCATCTTTTTAATGTACTGTTTACTGTTTTTGTTTTTCGATCCCATGTCAATTATTTTTCTGAATATCATTAAATATTGCATTTGTCTCCAAAAAATAAATTCCCTTCATGGAGAACAGGGATCTTTTACCAATTCTAGGATAAAAAGAACATATCATTCTCATTCTTCTCTTTGATAGTGATTTTTACCCATGCTATTATTTAAGTAAATTTTATTCAAAAGATATCCATCAACTGAGAGGCAGCATATTAAATTGGAAAAAGATCAAGCCTTTAAGCTAGGAAATTTTTGATGTTCTTGAGTCATTTTAGTTGTGTCCAATTCTTAGTGACCCTATTTTGGATTTTCTTGGCAAAGACCCTGGAATGGTTTACCATTTCCTTCTCCAGCTAATTTTACATATAAGGAGACTGAGGCAAATGGGGTTAAATGACTTGCCCCAGGATCACAAGGCTATTAAGGTTGGAGTTTAACTCAGGTTTTCCTGATTTAAGAGCTGGAGTTCTATCCACTGTGCCACCTAGCTGCCCTAAGCAGAAATATCTGGGTTCAACCTCTTTCTCCAACAAACACTGACTATGAAGAAATAGTTAATTCTTTCCTTTCCCCAGGCAACTGTTTTATAAGTTGCCAAACAATTGCTGATCTGTACTGTCTGAAGGAGAAGAGAATGAAAATTCCAGATTCCCTCCCACCCCAATTTGTTGCTGTTTAGTCATTTCATTTTTTATCTGACTCTTTGTGACCCCATTTGGTGTTTTCTTGGCAGAAATTCTGATTTACCATTTCTTTTCTCCAGTTCATTTTGCAGATGAGGAAACTAAGGCAAAGAGGATTAAGTGATTTGGCCAGGGTCACATAGCTAGTAAAAATGAAACTAGATTTTTACTCTCAAAGATGAATATTGACTCCAACCCCTTTTTTATTCCCTGCAACCCATTTTTAAATGTACTGCACCACTTAGCAGGCTTCCACCCCAAAATAATCAACCACAATTTTCCAGTATTAGTTATTCTTTCTTTAAGTCACAACAATATAATTTTTAAAGTTTCTTCTTCCATAACTTAAAGTACCTTTCAAACTCTTGTTGTTTAAAGAGTTGAATCATATTTAAAGAATGATAAGTATGGTGATTCTCATTTTCACCTCTATAAACTTTATTTCTTCCCCAGTTGAACACACACACACACACACACACACACAATTTTGATAAAATTCCATGTTTCAGAAAAGAGTATACTAATGAGAAAATTCAATTAAAGCTTCTCAAAGGTGAAAACTAGTTATTATTTATGTGTTTCAGCTTCAAGTATGATGTCTGGCACAAAATGGATACTTGATAAATGGTTGTTGATGAATGAATGAGTGAAAGTAGAGAGGTGATTTTGATGTTAAAGATTTGAAAAGCTCTTTATCTAATAATAAGTAGTTGTCATTTTCATCTTCCCCTAGGAAACACTAGAAGGGCCTAGAGTGAAGCAAACTTGTACAAAGTTATCTTCTAGTTCATTCCAGCTATCAACCTATGCAAAACAGAGATTAGGTATATTCTGGGAAAGCAATTCCTTCAGAAGAATGCAGGTTCAGACTAGGATAACTTCAGTAAAGGATGGTCTATTCTTGTCTAGAGCTATTCTGGAAGGCTTATTTGGCCCTGCCTAAAGGTTCCTTGGGAAGCACAAGAGCTTTTTCTCAAACATCGATTTTCAGATTGTGTGAACCATGAATACATATATTTCCCCAAACTTGTAACCCCATCTTGTATTTTCAGTGCCTGTTTCTCTCTTCATACCTGACTTTATCCACCTTTAACACAATTCCTCTGGATCTAATAATGTCTAATGGTTTCCTTTCCACTATTTTGAAATAGTATTCTGAAAATTAAAAACAAATTCAAGTATTTAGCAAGTATTTCCTCTAAGACACTGAGCTAGGTACTAGGAACTCAAAGATGAAAAAAATAACACATCTAGAGAAACTAACAGCATCCTATTTGAATATCTTTCCATTGTAGCACTCACAAGTTTGCAGTTTGGGTCAGCAGTGGATTGACTACTCCTAGATTCAGGATATTTTCTGGTCACACTCCTAAAATTATAATTCACAAATCCTTATGTAGTAGACAGATCAAAGTTGAGTAATTTCCAAGATGGCATAGTAATAATAGTAGTTACAAAATATTATATCTGAAACTGGAGCATGCTTTCTCACACAAGTTTCAGTAGCAAAAGTGTCTGCAAACTTAAACTGGTAGTGAAACACAAATATAGGGAACACATGACCAAGAAAATTCATACCTTCGTTACTGTAGGATCTCAATGTCTCCTTCTCTTGTGGTGTCCTCACATAATTCTGCAATAAGCACAGTATCTCTACTATATGGGTAATTCTGATGACATCTCTGTCTCTACTCCTTTCCATACTTCTATTTCCAAGTGACTGGGTACATTTTCTTTTAGTTCCATAGTTGGCTCTCTTCTCCACTGCCAAAGTTTATACTCCTTGAAGCCACTTCTTGACTTTTGCCATAGATGAAAGGTTCACTTTTTAAAAAAAAAACCATCATATCCTTGGCTAATTTTTTGTAAGTCAGTGACAACCTGTCCTTCTAAATTCATCAAAGAAACTTCTTCACATTTGTAAAGGAATAACAAGATATAGATTTGTCTTTGTGATTTATTTATACATTATCACCAGTCCTGTTGTTTGTCTCTTGCTTTCTGTGATTATATCAGTTGGTGGGTTGGAGATGAACTACACATAAGTAATTATTATACAAATTATATTCAAATATTCAAATGAATCTATGAGCTCATTGATGTCAATATTTCTTCCCACAATGCAGATGGCAACCCAATTACGCCTGCCTAACTAGTGTAATTTTTGTTTATATCCTTCAATAAGCTATTCATGGTTGACTCTCATCAAAGTTATAAAGGGTTCCAGTCAATGTACTCAAGGTCTTCCTTGACTTCTTTTTACATTTACTCTCCTGTTTCCTTCCATTAATTTTGTATTATTTTATTTATACACAATCATTTACATATAGTTTCCCCCATTTGAATGTAAACTCCTTGAAGATAATCATAGTTTTTCTCTTTCTATATATCCTCAGAACTTAATAACGTACATGGCACAAAATGAGTCTTTATTAAACGCTTGTTGCTTGAATGAATGACTGCAGATTTCAGGGATGCACAAAGGTTCTCCATAAGTGATTTCTTCTTTGCCTTTGCCATGGTTCTTTTGATCATATATTTCTTTGATGTCTTCTCTAAGTCCATTTCTCTCTGTAGCTCTCATTTGAAACATATTGCAGTTGTTCACATCCTTCATGGATACTTCATCACTCTCTGATGAAGGTAGGAGTATTCCATGATCTTCAACTATACAAGAATATCAATGCAAGACTGGAATTAAAATTTTAAGCCTTTATTTCAATAAGAAAATTGGAATCAAGACTTTTTTGAAATTACTAAGACTGATATTTTTGAGCAGGGGAATGACATGGTCATATCTATGCCATTAGAAATATTATTTAAACATGATTTATACGATTTAAAATTCAAAGAAAGCACCCATATCATCTAGTCCAATACCCTCATTGTACAACTAAGACAGCTGGGACAACTAAAACTATTCAAAATTGTGTTGTTAATATGTCACAAAGCTGAGATTTGGACGCAATTCTAGAGAGTCCACATCCAGAACTTATATCATGTCACATTGTTTCTTCAGCTATTATATGAAGAGTGGACTAAAAACAGGAGGGATATCAGTTAGAGATTGTAGCAGTCCTCAAGGTAAAAAATGGATACTGTAAAAGTAATAGTTGGCAGGAGAGGAGCTCAAAGGGATAAATGTGAAAGATATTTCAGGAGGCCAATTAGTAGAATTTGGCAATTATTTGGATGTAGGGAAAAGTGAAAAAAAGGAATCAAAGAAAAATCTAAGGTTTTGAGCCTTGCAAACATGGAGTTTACCCAGATAATATCAGCAACAAAATGAAAAAGTTAGGAGGTAAAGAGTTTTAGAAATAAGCACTGAGTTTAGTCAAGCTTGAGGAGATATCATATAAAGGTAGAACATGGCAGTGTCCAGGAAACAACTGGAAATATGGATTGTAGAGAGATAAAGGGGCAGCAACATGGATTGGGAAGTCATCTGCATAGTAATAAGAACTCCCTGATGAGAAAATTCATTTTATCAATGCAGATGGGCACCTTTTCTGCAACTTATAGTCAGAGCACTGGAGATACTTGGAGTTAACTTGCTTATCCAGAATCACACTCCCAGTTTGTGCCAAAGATGACACTTGAACCCAGGTCTTTCCAACTCTGATATCATCTCTCAAGGAATTATACCACATTGCCTCTCATCTGAATGGAAATGAGAGGAGCCAATAATAGAACCAGGGAGATGCCCAGGGAAAGAGAAGCCAGTCAAAGAAAGGACCTGTTAGACAAGTAGGAGGAGCAAAAGGACTAAGAATGAGAAAATACCTAAAATTTGAGGTTAACAATATCAAATGCTAGAAATTTTTGTTTCTCCCTTTACCTTCTACAATAGGCAACAAAAATATTTTCCCATCTGTTTCCATTCTTTCCCTTTGCTTTTTCCTTTAAAATAAAAAAGCAAACAGAAACAAGCAAATAATATATGAGAAAGAGCAGAGAAAGAGAATATCAAGCCCATAGTTTCTGACATTGAAATTATTTGCAGATGCCTTGCTGCAAACCCCAAGCCAGTGAATTGCTATATCTTATCCCTGTTATATCCATTTTTTTCTGGAATTTGGGCTATTGCATATTTAATAAATTTGTCACTAAAGTCAGTATCTAATTTCTGGATGCTCCTTGGAAATCCTAATCCACTACAATTTGTGAATTCTTTTAAATTTTGCAATTTGTGCATCCATTTGAATTGAAACAATAGAGCCATATGTATGGTATAACCAATTTATTTAGAACAGCTAAAACAAGAAATTTAATTTTACCTTTAAAAGAAAACAAGCTTGACTAAAGCCTTTGGATGATGTTTCTTAGATGCGTAGGATTTTCATTTGTTTCTTCAAATATGCAGTATATGTTAATGTTAATAATCCAATCCAATTCAATAAATCCTTACTGAGTGCCTATTATATGAATCATAGTGTTAGACACTGGGGGGGCAGGGGAGAAGCAAGATGTGTTCAGGAAATTGTGTTGAGAGTCAGCATCATCTTTTTTTCTGAATTGTTACTATGCCATTGCTTTCTTGTATCTAGTCTATTGTAAAATAAATAAATAAATAAATAAAAACCATTCATTTATGTGATGATACACCAATACATCATTGGATTTGTGATTTCAAATATGTGGATATTCCCTTCAGTAATAAAGATGGCATCCCATTCATGAAGGCTCAGCCCAAATGTCCTCATCCATGTTGTTTTTCAGTCATTTCAGTCATGTCCAACTCTTTGTGATCTTATTTGAAGTTTTCTTGACAAAAGGCCATTTCCTTCTCCAGCTCATTTTACAGACAAAGAAACTGAGGCAAGCTGGATTAAGTGATTTGTCCAGGGTCACACAACTAGTCTGAGATTAGATTTGAACTCAGGAAGTTAAATTTTCCTGACTTCAGGTCTTCATCCATATTCCTCATGTTGTCACAGGGTGATCCCAACTGGAGATCTTCTATTTATATTAAGAGGGTGCCAGTGGTGATCATGGGTTATCCATTCAGTTATCCCTTCTTCTTCTAATGTACAATTCATCTTTTCTTTTATAGTCATAGATTTCTTTTATTACATCATTTGTACCACTTTCTATGTGTCACTCTTTGTTTACAAGTTGCAGCCTGCTCAAGTACCCCTTTTCTATTGTTTTTTGAATAACTCTCAACTTTATTTCTTTGAAGGTTGTATTTCCTTATTTTGAGTCATTCATTATTACCAAAGAAAATCTATTAATTAACTTAAAGTCAATTGTTAAAGTTAACTAGAGCATCAGATTTTCCTCAGACTGCAAAGGCAAGTTTCACTTGGGATATATGTGGTTTTTAACTTTGGGGGACATATGGTTTAGCAAGAAACAGTTACATGAAAATTTATCCACCTGATGTACTTTAGTAGAAATTGCCATTTCTGATCCTAACTTTGTAAGTCTAGCAAGTCAGAATCAGGACAAAAAGAATTCAACTGCATTTTTATCAAGAAATTCATCCTATTATTTTCAATAATTATTTCCACCCAGCAAATCAATTTTAAACAAAAAACAAAGTCCAAACTAAATTAAGTATTTGACTGAGACAACTGTTACATTGATTCCACACATACACACAAATGTTAATGTAATTTCTAGAGATTCTTAAGTACATAAAAGGAAGAACTAAACAGAAAGCCCCTGCTTTAGTGGTCAGTTAACAGTGTGTGTCTGCCTGTCTGTCTAGAAGTGAGTGGTTAACTGAAAGGGGTTATATAAAAGTAAATTCTTGGGAAGATACAATTCTCATATATTAAAGCCAGCAATTTCAGCTTGATTCAAATGTCAACTTGATTCAAACTTAGAAGGATGTATTCAAGACAGCAAAGGAGTATGGTTTTGTTCTTACTATACAGGGATTTCAAAACTTTTTTTCTACTCTTAAAACAAAATTACCTCTCAATCTTGTTTAATTACTTCAAAAGTACACTCCTTTTTCAAATATGAAGTCTCATCAATTTTCTTTTGTTCAGTTGATGATGGGATAAAGTTTCTGGAAAGATGGTAATAGAAATAGCTGCTTATGTCAAAGTTATACCAGTTACTTGGATTTGACAGTTTCTATAACCATAATAAATTTTTCTTATAATAATATGGGAAGCTTATAACATTGGTGTTATCCAGTTTGAGGTGAGATTCTGATTATATTTTCAAATTAATCATACTCAAGGTACATCATATTCCATCAAAATAAATGTCCCAATAGTTGGTTCCAGAGAACATAAATATGAGCCTTTGACACATAGATTGATAGCATTATATAATTAAAGCTGGTAGAAACTTTATAGGTCATCAATTTCATCCTGCTCATCTAAAAGATGAGGAAATTGAGGTCCAATGAGGCTATCACATAGCAAGTAACTGTCTGAGGCAGGATTCAAATCAAGTTCTCCCTGTGTTAGCACATAGAAAGATATAAACAGTAATGGACTGTAAATGTAAATGTAAAATCCATAAAAGACCTGCAAATGATAGAGAATGAAAGAGATGAAGGGAAATATAAAAATAAGAGAATGAGAGACAGAGACAGTGAGATAGATATAATGTTGACATAGTCAATAGACAACAAACCTCAAAAATCATGAAGATCTGAGTTCAAGTTTCACCACTGATTCATACTGGCTTTCTGATACTGGGCAGATCACTTAACCCATCACTGGGGCAACTATTTAAGACTGAGTTGAAGAACAGGTGCCTCGTTATATTAATAGTGGGATTTTCCATGCAAAAATCATCATAGTTTTGAACAAAAAGGGTCATTCTATCTCTGTGTGGGTGTTGGCAAGAATGGTCCAGAGGGACTTATAATTTGTGTGAAAGCTGCTTAATGAAAAGTGTTAACTCATCCTCAGTTTATTAAAGGGTTGCTGAAGCACTGAAAAGTTATATGATGCACTCACCTAGAGTTACATAGTCAGTATGTGTCAGAGGAGGACTCGAAATCAGCATATTGTATCTACTACAAGTATATTTTTGATCTTCATGAGAATTTTTCTGATATCTCTGGGGGCATATTTGAATGGATTTGTTTTTGTTCTGTATAATATCAGAGGACGTTAATAGACTTTTATGTTGCCAACTAATGAGTTTTAGGGACCAACATATATGTTTCAGTTTTTAACAATACCAGTGGATTTCTACTTATTGTCTCTTCCTTTTTCTTCACCTTCAAATTTCCTTTCATCTTATATTCATGTGCCACCTTCTACAGTCTCAACAAAATTAGTAAAACCTCTTGGAAAACATACTGTTTTAACTTCTTACAGTGCAATTTTGTTCTTGATTATGATCCGAGTTCTGCCAGTGGATTATGATACTGGGCTCACGAAATGGTTTAGCAAGAAAGTTTAAGGTCAAATACCCACCTTATAATATTTTCATCTATTCCAACCCATCTTCCAATGTCCCAGATAGTGCTAATCCATGGCATTTGTATATCCTAAGCAAGGTTTGAAAAGTGTGTTCCCATGTCTTAGAAAAATGTGACCTTTGCCATGTTATTGCCCACCAAAGGGTTAGAACCTTCACTATCAATATAATCAATCAGCCAACAAACATTTATCAGTATTTATTCTGCCCTTGGTGCTACTTTCAAGGAACTTATATTCTCCCAGAGAAAATAAAATGTATACACAAACTCAAATACAAAATATAGATATAATTTAAAAGGGGATAATTCTAGCATTTTGGGTGGGAAGTGAGAGTGGGATTGGGCAAAATAGAATGGAGTTCTTGAGCTGAGGTATAAAGAGAATTAGCAATTCTAAGGGGTAGTGGTGGTAGTGGTGGTGATAATTAATCCATTCCAAGCATAAGGACATTCTATGTAAGGGTACTTAGATGGATGACAAAGTATAGTGAATAAGGAGGGAAGGAGGAGAAGAAACATTAAACAGAGGAGCTTGTTATTATCCTAAAGGAAATTGAGCTTTCAAAGCTTCTTGAAAAGAAGAATATGACTTTAACATATTTAACATGTTTTGGTCTATCTGCCATCTGGGGGAGGGGGTGGGGAGAAAGAGGGGAAAAATTGGAATAAAAGGTTTTGCATCTATCAATGCTGAAAAATTACCCATGCATATATCTTGTAAATAAAAAGCTATAATAAAAAAAAAAAAAAGAAAAGGAGAATATGACTGAAATCATGCTTTAAAAAAACTCATTACAAAATAAATATCTCCATCTCATGGAATTTTTATGACAGTTGTATCTTATAAATTAATACTATATAATACAATAATATTAATAATATCAATAATAATTAATAGGAAAAAAGTGTTTCTCATTATATTCTTATATATATATTATTATATACCTATCTTACTCATGTCTAATTCCCAACTGAGGCCCCAAAAAGGCTTTTCTGTGGCTTGGGCTGAAGAAAAATGGCAATAAGTTACTAGTCAGTTTATATGGTGTGGTAAGCATCTTTAATATTCTTGGGCTGCAAGGATGTTTGGCTCATATCATGGACCAAAAGAGCTCTGCACCTTCCTCTTGAATCTGCTTTTGTGTCCCAGAGTTGGTATCAAATAATATAGAATATTCCATTGAGAGGCAATGTATCACAATGGAGAGGCACAGAGTATTTCCTCAATAAATGCTCATTGACTTGTGATCTGAATGTAGTAGGAAAAGTGCTGAATTTGGCGTCAACTGACCTGATTTCACATCTTCTCTTCTATTTACTCCTGTATGACTAGGTAAGTCACATAACCATTCTATTCTCTAGTCTCTGACATTAGAAGGTCATATTAGATGATCTCTAGGGATTTTTCACAGCTCTAAATTTAGGATCCTCCTACTATGCCTTCTTCCTCTAAATTGTTTTAGTGCTACCCAGAGATATCTTGAAAGAGATGAAGGACTAAGAATAAGAATCAAAAAAGTGTAGTAAACCAGGTTATGTATTTAAAGACATCAAGTAAGCTTATTAGCTTTCAAACAATACTTTCATGAGATTTGATTGAAGATGATTCTCAGAAGGAGGGATGATGGATTCAGTAAGGAGTTGGTCAAAAGTAGAAAATGTTGTCAATGGAGTTGGAGGGAAAATGAAGATGTATTCCATTTCCTATTATGACTTGTGACCCAACTTGGGTTACCCAAGAGAAGAGAATGCGGATGCCTCAAATAGGTGAGGAGGAAACAAATACACCTCAAGATTTATATTGGTTACTTTATCTTACAGAGGCAACTTGAACTAATGGCCAGAATATTGGCTTTGGAGTGAGAATGACTTGGGTTTAATTTCTGCCTCTCAGGAAAAACTCTGTCTGTCTGAATATAGATTGAAGCATTCTCTCTCTCTCCCCACCCCTTCTCTCTATATGTCTCTCTGTCTCTCTCTGTCTCTGTCTCTGTTTTTCTCCCTGTGTGTCTTACTCAGTATGTCTTTCTCTCCTTTTTCTCTTTTCTTTCTCTGTTTCTGTGTCTCGGTTTCTCTGTGTCTCTGGTCTCTTTCTCTCTGTGTCTCTATCTCTATTTCCGTTTCTCTGTCTCTCTCTGTCTCTCTGTCTCTGCCTCACTATGTGTCTCTCTCTGTCTCTGATCTCTCTCTGTCTCTGACTCTGTGTCTTTGTCTCTCACTTTTTCCTCTCTCTCTGTCTCTATCTTTCTCTCTTACTTTTTCTTGAGGGTTTTTATTTTTACTTGAGTGGGAGATCTATGTTTTCTTTTACAACTTAACTTATGGAAATGATTGCATAACTTCATATATGGTTGTATTGTAAGTCGAGAAAGAAGAGAATCTAGAACTCAAAAATTTAAAAACATTTTTTTTTGTTTTGAATGTAACTGAGGAAAAATATTAAATAAATAAAATAAAATAAATACCATGAAAAAAAATTCTCTCTCCTTAGAAAAACATCCGGTTATAGGCAAGTGCTTTAATTTCTCTTAGCATTACCGGAGGGGGCGGGTGGGGGGGATTATATCTGAAAGAAATAGATAAGTAGCCAATCTGCATCTATTGAGGGAGTTCCATAAATCTATAACGTGTCAAATCCGAAATTAATAAAGCCACAAAACTTGCAGCAGCATATTCTTGTCTCCTGGGGCTACCAGGTTTTGCCAGCAGAAGCTCCCGGCGCAAGTAATTTGTTTGATATTCATTTTTCTGATCTTTGAATAAGAATGAAAGCAGAATAGAGAAGGGGAATGAGTTGAATCGCAGTAAAGAAAAGTCGTGCGGGAGAACAATTGCGCCCCTGTCCGATACCTCTGATGCGAGCTCCCTTCCAACTGTCCTTCCCTCTAAGTAGTTCTAAGCTGCAGGGCTCAGTGTCTCCGCCTGCCAAGCAGCTCGGCACTTGCAGCTGTGGGCGCATCTGGGGGGCGCGTGCGCCGTGACAGCCCGTGCCCGGGCACTGTCGCCACCTCCTCCCGGCTCCGATGCCTATTTTAGAACTAGCTGCGCCCAGGAGCAGGGGCTGGGGGGCGAAAGCAAGGGGCTGAGCAGAATAAAGTGGCTGAGAACAATCACCTGCAGAACCCCAGGAGAGCTAGCGCCGAACCTTGCGCCCCGGATTCTGGGAGCGCTTGATTCGCTTGCTCGGGGAGAAACTTTGGCCCATGTGAGCTCGGTTTTCCGTGGCAAAGATCGAAAGGTAAGAGCTGCGGGGCTAGGGAGAGAATCGCACAAATTTCAGTCTCTTTCTCTGAAGTCTTCCCAATCCTTGCCCCGAGGGAAGGGGGTTATTTGCAACTTTGCAACTGGTTGTTGAAAATTGGAAACGAAAGTTGGAGGAGCTGGGGGTTTAAGAATAACTTTTTCTAAGGACTCAGAAGGGAAGGTCTGTGCCCTTTCTCTAACCAGGGCTCTACTCACGCCCCAGACTGCCCTTCCTGGGGACTCTGCTCCTTTCTTTCCTTCCTATGTTCGGCGATGCATCTGACAGCTCTTGTCTAGGCTCCACAGCCCCAGTTCTCGATCGTGGTACCCTCTTTTCCCTGTGTCCTTTGCTCCCAGGGGTAACCTCGGAATCACCGCAGGTTTAAATGTTAGAGGACCGAGGCCTTGCTTGGCCCCTTACTACTTGATTGATTTTCTTGGACAACGGTCCCGGTTTTCTCCCTTGTAAAAATGGATTGGACCTCTAAACATATGGCCTTTTGGCCACGTGCCCAAATTGATGGCCATTCTGGATCTCTTGTATCTAACCATTCCTTCAAACCCTGATTTTGAAAGTACTTCTGTTTCGTCTAAGAAGTCTTGATGGAGCCAGGAGCAAGAGGTTTTGCCAGGGTTTTCAGTTTAGATTCCCCCTTCTCCCCTCCTTCCCTCCCTTCCTCCCCTTCCCCCCCCCCCCCCCAGGAAAAATAGAGAGTGTTCTAGCCAAATCTAACTAGCAGAATGCAGCTTTCCTTGATGTTTTTGGGTTTTTTTGTTGGTTGGTTGGTTTTTTGGGTTTTTGGAGCTCCATTGCTTTACCAATCCGGCTGCTCTTTCTGCCATCCCTCTAGGCTCCACGAAAACTACAGGTCAGGGAGGAAACAGCAATTTCATCCTCTAGCAATCACAGAATTTCAGAATTGAAAGGAACTTCAAAAGCAGCTATTTGGGCTTCCCTCCGGAAGAAACAAGATAAGGTAAATCTTGTGTGAACTTACATGTGAGTTAAGATCTTCAGTAGAAACAGCTCCCTTTGGGCCTAAATTTTAAGGCGTTTAGTAACAGTTAGGTAGTGACAGCTTTGAAACTACACGATCTTCTTTGAAGAACAGCAGTGAAATACCATATGTAGTGACACTCCTCCACTCCTTCTCAGAAAGGTGTGCAAAATTTAGTACAATTTTCAGAGAAACAAGTAATCCTAAACTTTTGTAAAAGGATTTTAAGTGGCCTCTTCTCCCCCTTCCATATTTCTTTGCGTTTTTGTGTTCACTCAAGTTTTAGGGGTAATTTCAGTTTGGATTTTTTTTTCTCATCCACAATATCTTTTGACATAGCAGATATAAATCTGAAAAAGTAGATAATTTGTTGCAATAGAGACTTAAGATGAATGGGGATGATGATAATCATTTCTTGACAAATCCCCCAAAGTCTGCCATTTTAATAACCAATCATTTCAATTGTGTTTAACAATTGAATAATGTAGCATATTGTCAGAGGCAGAAAGATTGGGAATGGGGAATCTTATTTTACTTTTAAATTGCCAACTTAGTAAACCAGGAGGGGAGAGATCTGTTCAATATTTATGGAGGGCTGGGAATATGAAATTTCTCTAGGACATACAGTTTTTGTAACAAAAACTTATTTAATAAATGCTTATTAAGACAGTTGTGCACAGGAGCACCATTGTTTTTAGTAACTCACTGGTATTGCCGCATCTCTGGGCTCAATAACTTGAAGTTTATTGGTAAGGTAATTATAAATTACTATCAAGTATCTGATCTCCATCGATAGAGGGAGTTTCCGCACCAAGGTTTTTCCTAAACTGATAAAATCATAGGTCAGATTAAAAAAAAAAAAAAAAAAACCTTCCTCCCCCACTCCCCATGTACGTTGTACACTTAATCATGGTTTTTGGTGGCTGGTAGGAAATCCAAGAAATTTAAAAGAAAAATCCTGTCCAGCTCCTAGCACATAGTAGGGATTTCACAAATGTGTGTTGACTTGACATCATGTGTATTCATTCGAATTTATTATTCCTATTGCTATATTTGTGTTCATACTCTCTTAAAAAAATGTCTTGTCAATTAATATATTAAGATGTTTAACACTTGGTGTAGCGCACTTGTTGGTCTCAGGATCTCTTGAAAATTTTTAAGGACCTTCCAAAGAATTTTTGTTTATGTGAGATATATCTATCCATGTTTGTTGTATTAGATATTAAAAACATTTAGTATTATTATGAAAATAATTTTGACCTTGGATATCTTCTGAAATAATCTCAGAAGTCCTTGAGAGTGGATAGCATGCTATATCTAGTCATGAAGGTCTACTCTATTTAAAAGTGTTTTATAAACTTTATTAATAACAATAATATTTTACAATGATGATTTTAATAATTTTAAAAATAAAAATTTAATAACAATAATGATAATATATGACAGAAATATAGATATTATTAATAATACTACCAGTGTCATTTAGGACATATCATGAAATGTCTCAATTTCTTCATCTGTAAAAGTAATTAGAATGAATTAAAAAGTTGTCTGGAAGAAAGCTCTTGGAGCATTATAAAACATTTGCCAATGTGAGCTATTCAAATGCACAATTTTGTATCATTTTATAAATATATTCATAAAATATATTTAAATTATATTTGTGTGTAGGTTTTTATGACTATATCTGTATAACATATAATTGATTAAAGATTTGCATTTTCCATTCACCAATGGATATTACTTTCCAAATTTGCACATTGTTGTATGCTAATAAGTACTTTGGTATTTCCATAGAACTTTTCTGAAAACTTAGAGTAAGAAGCAGCTTTTTAAATGGTTTAGTTGACTTGCATAAAGTAGTTTTAAAACTTGTGTTGTCCAGTCAGATTACATTGATATTCCTACCCCCTTGAATTCTGCCATGAAGAGAGTAATCTTGGGACTATAAAAGTCGGATCAGCTTTTGTGTTGTTGAATTTTCATACTTTAAAACATGAGAATTTATAATTGGGAATTTGATAGAAAGCAAAGGTTGTGACTCATCAAATAATCTGCTAGCAATGCCACCTGTTCAGTTGTTCTGTTTTATGTTTTTCTATAGTTACCTAAAAGATGGGAGTAATACCTTTATGACTTCCACAGTTCAATATTTTTTGAATTTACAGCTATAAATCAGAATTCTGCTGGAATCACTTTTTTTCTGGGAGAGACAGAATTTGTGCAAGACTGGTGAATAGTCTGTGAATATTCTATATTTAATTGTTAAGTAAAGAATTAGTGCTAGGTTGGTGATTCTCCATCACAAATCAAATACTATACTTTGGCATAGAGAGAGTCTTAAACATGTTTCTATGACTCTACCCCCTGGGAGGTCACTTAGTGAAATTAATTTTATTGACTTTAATTTTAAGAATGTATGCTATCTCACTTTGTTAAAGTAGTGTAGTGAATGGACCACTGTATTTAAGTATTTTCTTCAACATTTGTAATCTTAGGTAAATGGCTTTTTCAAGAATCAATTTCCTCATATAAGTAGGAATTCTGATGCTTACAATAATGCTCTTATTGTCATAACCCTTTTTGTAAGGAGATGTAAAAATATGAGCTGTCATAGTTATTGTTAAAAATTGGTTGGTGTAAGCAATGGTGAGAAGAAAAAAGGTATTTAAAAATTTTAATGACAATAATGATATTATATCATAATGATCAAAAGCTCAACAATACCTTCCCTAAGTGGTTGAGAGAATCCCTAAGAGAGGCTAATTTGATCTACAGAGACAGATTAAAGAAATTCTATATCCATTTTCTTTGCATAGTCTCAGTTGTGGCAATTAAATGCAATCACGGTATAATCCAACTTTCTTTGGATTGATCTTTTAATGATTTCCTTTGTGTAGCAAATTATATCTTTATCATGCTATAACAAATCATTCCCATATAAAAATCCCATCCATTTCTCTCTAGGATAAGCAATGAAATCTTTTGGAACTTGATGTTCTGTTTTTGTTTCTTCTTTAACTTCAGTTATTCTGGGTTTAGTTTATTTTACTATACCTTTTTAAGCAATTGCATCTTAATCTTCAGTCTTCTATCAAAATAATATTTCCTATAAATAAAATTAATTCACAGTAATCAAGGCTTCAAAATATAATGTCTCTGTAGCCATGCCAGAATTCAATTATTTTAGAGATTAAAGAAATCTGTTTTTGTTTGTATTTGAAAGTTTGTTTATCAGGGAAGAAATAAGATTTCAAAACCCCTCTTCAGGAAATCTAAAATAGTTTTTTGTTGCTATTAACACTGATTACAACTTCATCTGATTTTTCAACTGTTTAAAATATGCATTTTTGTGCATAAAGCAGATATATGTTATATATTACATAAAAATAGTGTACTACATCATTGACAGTTTAAAAGTAACATTATTAAGAATTCCATATCAGACCTTCTGAGATTCTACTCAATACAAGTTCATTTCTGCCAGTCATCTGACTCAGTTAATTTTACTGGCATATTGTAGTATAGATTCTGATCTTCTTTATGTACTTTGTTGATAAATGGAATCATCAGGATGTCCACAAGGAAGATATGGCAATCAATCATCATGTGGCTGATAGTTTTCCTTGTCTATTCTTAATTCAGCATGAAGAAATTAGTAAACTAAAGTACCATCACAGAAATATGTTAGTAAAAATCATCGATCACAATGAAAACACTTCAGCTCTTTCTTACTTTTCTTTAGCTACAGCTAGAATGTGAATATCTGTTATTTTTTCCCCAAGATTTTTTAAAATGATTATTAGGAGAAAATTAAGCCTAATGTGGGGGAGGATTTGCTAATAGGAAATGCTTCATTAGCTACCACTCATGTTGTCAAGCATATTTAAAATGTTTTCCTGGGTTGATCAGAATCAATTTATGAACTAAGGAGTCTGGTAATTAGTAGAAAAGAAATTAGAATTTAACCTCAGGCTTTTTTCCTTCCTCAAATTATAATATTTGGATGTTTTGCTATTTTCTAATGGGATTATTTTATGTTTTAGTCACTTCCGTGTTTCTTATCCTTATGCTAGACATTAAGCTCTATGAGGATCTTATCTAAATTTATTTATCTCCATGTGCTTAACATAATATTTTGCAGATGTTACAGGTTTAATAAATGTTTATTGAATTACAGTAAAGGGAACTGCATTATTTGTATTTGGCATAATAATATGAGTTTCATTAATTAATCCTAGGGTAAAATAAATCATTGGATAAATCTTGGTAGGAATTCATTTGTTTTAATATGGACATTTAAAATGTTTTAAGATATCTTTTTTTTTCTATCAAATTGATGTTTAAGTCAGCACTAGCCTTTTGTTAATATCATTATATATTTGAGCTTCATAACTATGCAGAAATTAGATATTTTTCTAATATATATCAACTCTAATGATTTTTCAGTAGTTCATCTATTAAATAAAGAATTTATATTCTAAAGTTAGTTAATTATGTTTCATGCAAATTTTGCAAAAGCAGAAAATAAGTTTTTCAACATTTAAAGAAATGTGGAATTCTTCCAAAATTTCATTTAATTCTAATGATAAGCTCTTATTTTTCAGCATACCTAACTTATACTAGTTGCTCTATTTCTTAAATTTTTTTTGCATGTTTTCAGTAATAGAAAGAGACAAAGTTGTCTAATGGAAAAACATATATTATGAACTAAAAGAAATATTATAAACTGTCCCCACTGGAATAATTATTTTTCTGAAATAGCTACATTGATATTTTAGGGCTTTTCCTCTAAATCAAGTAGTTTTTGTAATGGATCAGAATTCATAGAGTTCATAATAAAACATTTTCATTAAAGAGAGATAATCCACAAATGATAAAGGAATCAGCAAATGGTGCCACTTGGTGTTGAGTTTTATATAAGCAAGCTACCGACTACATAGATTTCCTCCAAACCATATTTATTAAAGACAACAGTATTAAAATAAATAGTAGGAAATCTGAAAAATGAACATCAAGCTGTGTTAGATTGAGAAGTTAATTTGGTTTAGGCAATTAGTAAAGACACAAGCTTTTAAAAAAAATTGTTAAATAGTCATGTACACCAAAATAAGATATTTGGATTCCAAGAAAGAATTTCTGTTTTTTACATCAATAGACTTCTAATTACAGATAATTTTGATCTACTCATTTTATAATTTTTATTAAATCAATACTCAAATTATATCTTTAATTTTATAATTTATAAGCCCTTATTTTTCCAATAATTGTTTGCTTGGTATCTTTTAATTTTTTTTCAGTGACTTCTCTATCTCTATACCTAGTCAAGCCCTTCTTTGTAACAAAGAACAGCTAAGTCAAATAAACCAAATCTCTAGTTGTGTCTGACTATATATTGTTAAACTATGAATCATGTATTGTAATGCCAGAAAAACTGAGGCAAGATAGAGATTAGAGAGTTTTTAATATTTTATTTGGATTTTTGAAAGAGAGAGATTTTCTGGGAGAAAGGATCCATTTTGGTCCTAGGGCTGATGTTTTTAAAGCATTCAGCATCAGCATCAAATGTGAGATTCCAGTGAGTTATATATAGCAATCAGGGGAGACAAAGGCAAGGGGTGGAGTCCGAACACTCAAAGTGGGAATTTCCAAGAAGGGACCATCAATCCGGTTCTAACAGGTTAGGGGTAGGACCATAAATTCTCATAAATTGGGAGTGAAGAGGGTAGTTAGTTAGAGACAGAAAGTCTGGTACTTAAAGATAGAGGATACCAATTAGGGATCTGAGATAAGACATCTAGAGTTTTATCTTTTGAAATGCCAGAGTGGCCAGATCACTACAGCCCCAATTATCTCAGCCCTAATGAACAGGAAAGGGGGGTTACAACCAGGAGTATTGAGGCAGAACAATTTAGGGAAACTGAGGCAGAACAATTTAGGGAAACTGAGGCACAACAGTATGACCTCTGTCCTGGGAAGAGGGAATTGGCATATGGTGTAGAAATATGCTTTTTAATTTCTGAAATATAGAGAAATCTATACTTGGTAAGTAAAAAATGATTTAGTAAGGGAAGGAGAGTCCATGGTTCTGAACCAATAAAAAAATTTGCCTTTATAAAATATATTTTTTGAAAATAATTTAATTAAGGGATTTTGGCTGCATGAAACATTTGAAACTTTGCTTTCCCAGCTTTATTCTTCTGAAGAATTTATAATTATAATGTAACCAGTAAGTGAACTTCATTAATTAGCCTTTTACAATTGTCTGGTCTTCCCTTCCCCTTTCAGTGAATTAACTTATTTTAATTATGTAATAAATTAACAAATTTGTGACTCACTTCTTTATCTATCATTATTATTTTTTCCTGCTATTAATTTTTTTGTGAATTTAAGATGTGGTTTATAAAAGAAGCAGAGGATTCTTTTATTAGTTAGACTGTGGCCTTGGAGTCCGAAAGTCCTAGATTCAAATTCTGCAATATACAGACCAGCTGTGTTACATAGAAAAACCATTTAACCTTTTAATGCCATAGGTGGTTCTCTAAGATTAAATGTTACAGACTAGTTGCTATTCCACATGGAAAAAGGTAGATTTCTACAGATTAATGAAAGCACAGGCTCATAATGTTATGTCTTGTTAAAAAAAAAAAGAGAGAGAGAGAGAGAAAAGAAAAGAAAAAAAGAGGACTGATATCTTGGTTGCAAAATTATATTTAAATTCTCTTTTAGGCAAATAGATGACATAGAGGATAGAGTAGTGATGTAAAGTTAAAAAAAAAAAAACTTGAATTCTAGCCTCAGATACTAGATATGAGACCCTTTTTGTTTCTATTATTCAGTCATTCCAATCATATTCAATTAATTCTCTATGATACCATTTGGAGTTTCTTTGGTAAAGGTACTAGAGTAATTTGCCATTTCTTTCTCCAACTTATTTGACAGATGAGGAAACAAACAAGATTAAGTGACTTGCCCAAGCTTACATAGCTAACAAGTATCTGAGAGTGGATTTGAGTTCAGGTCTTTCAATTTCTGCACCCAACTGTTCACCCTAGCTGCCCAGGTGATCTTAGAAAAGTAATTTAACTTTTATTTGCCTCAGTTTCCCTAACCATAAAATGGGGGTGATAATAATAGTACCTACATCCCAAGCTTGTGAATTTCAAATGAGATACTATTTTAAAGCACTTACTACAGTTTCTGGCACACAAAAAAATAGGAATTTAATAAACATTTGTTTCCTTCCTTCTTTTAGTACTTTTGGCTACAATAGATACCCCACTTTGAGCAAAAATGGGGCAGTTGAAATTCATATTTCCAATGATATGTGAGCTTCTGTCACTTATTCCCTAACAATTTATCTATAACTTTCTCTCTTTTTTTTTTTTTCAATAAATTTTATTTTATTTAATAATAACTTCGCATTGACAGAATCCATGCCAGGATAATTTCTACACGACATTATCCCTTGCAATCACTTATGTTTCGTTTTTTTTCCCCTCCCTCCCTCCTCCCCCCCCCCCCCCCAGGATGGCAAGCAGTCCTATATATGCTAAACATGTTGCAGTATATCCTAGATACAATATATATTTGCAGAACCAAACAGTTCTCTTGTTGCACAGGGAGAATTGGATTCAGAAGGTAAAAATAACTCGGAAGAAAATCAAAAATGCAAATAGTTCACATTCATTTCCCAGTATTCCTTCTTTGGGTGTAGCTGTTTCTGTCCATCATTTCTCCAATGAAACTCAGTTAAGTCTCTTTGTCAGAGAAATCCACTTCCATCAGAATACATCCTCATACAATATCGTTGTCGAAGTGTATAATGATCTCCTGGTTCTGCTCATCTCACTTAGCATCAGTCCATGTAGGTCTCTCCAAGCCTCTCTGTATTCATCCTGCTGGTCATTCCTTACAGAGCAATAATATTCCATAACATTCATATACCACAATTTACCCAGCCATTCTCCAATTGATGGGCATCCATTCATTTTCCAGTTTCTAGCCACTACAAACAGGGCTGCTACAAACATTTTGGCACATACAGGTCCCCTTCCCTTTTTTAGTATCTCTTTGGGGTATAAGCCCAATAGAAACACTGCTGGATCAAAGGGTATGCACAGTTTGATAACTTTTTGGGCATAATTCCAGATCGCTCTCCAGAATGGCTGGATTCGTTCACAACTCCACCAACAATGCATCAATGTCCCCGTTTTCCGCATCCCCTCCAACATTCATCATTGTTTTTTCCTGTCATCTTAGCCAATCTGACAGGAGTGTAGTGATATCTCAGAGTTGTCTTAATTTGCATTTCTCTGATCAATAGTGATTTGGAACACTCTTTCATGTGAGTGGTAATAGTTTCAATTTCTTCATCTGAAAATTGTCTGTTCATATCCTTTGACCATTTATCAATTGGAGAATGGCTTGATTTTTTATAAATTTGAGTCAGTTCTCTATATATTTTGGAGATGAGGCCTTTATCAGAACCTTTAATTGTAAAGATGTTTTCCCAGTTTGTTACTTCCCTACTAATCTTGTTTGCATTCGTTCTGTTTGTACAAAGGCTTTTTAATTTGATATAATCAAAATTTTCTATTTTGTGATTGGTAATGGTCTCTAGTTCATCTTTGGTCACAAATTTCTTTCTCCTCCACAAGTCTGAGAGATAAACTATCCTATGTTCCTCTAATTTATTTATAATCTCGTTCTTTATGCCTAGGTCATGGACCCATTTTGATCTTATCTTGGTATGTGGTGTTAAGTGTGGGTCCTTGCCTAATTTCTGCCATACTAATTTCCAGTTATCCCAGCAGTTTTTATCAAATAATGAAATCTTATCCCAAAATTTAGAATCTTTGGGTTTGTCAAACACTAGATTGCTATAGTTGACTATTCTGTCTTGTGAACCTAACCTTTTCCACTGATCAACTAATCTATTTCTAAGCCAATACCAGATGGTTTTGGTGACTGCTGCTTTATAATATAATTTTAGATCAGGTACAGCTAGACCACCTTCATTTGATTTTTTTTTCATTAATTCCCTTGAGATTCTCGACTTTTTATTGTTCCATATGAATTTTGTTGTTATTTTTTCTAAATCATTAAAATATTTTCTTGGAAGTCTGATTGGTATAGCACTAAATAAATAGATTAGTTTAGGGAGTATTGTCATCTTTATTATATTTGCTCGGCCTATCCAAGAGCACTTAATATTTTTCCAATTATTTAAGTCTGACTTTATTTGTGTGAAAACTTTTTTGTAATTTTGCTCATATAATTCCTGACTTTCCTTTGGTAGGTAGATTCCCAAATATTTTATGCTATCAACAGTTATTTTGAATGGAATTTCTCTTTGTATCTCTTGCTCTTGGATTTTGTTGGTGGTGTATAAGAATGCTGAGGATTTATGGGGATTTATTTTGTATCCTGCTACTTTGCTAAAATTATGAATTATTTCTAATAGCTTTTTAGTAGAATCTCTGGGGTTTTCTAGGTATACCATCATATCATCTGCAAAGAGTGATAGTTTGGTTTCCTCATTGCCTACTCTAATTCCTTTAATCTCTTTCTCGACTCTTATTGCAGAGGCCAGTGTTTCTAATACAATATTGAATAATAATGGTGATAGTGGGCAACCTTGCTTCACTCCAGATCTTACCGGGAAAGGTTCCAGTTTTTCCCCATTGCATATGATGCTTACTGAAGGTTTAAAATATATGCTCCTAACTATTTTAAGGAAAAGTCCTTTTATTCCTATGCTCTCAAGTGTTTTTATTAGGAATGGCTGTTGGATTTTATCAAATGTTTTTTCTGCATCTATTGAAATGATCATATGTTTATCTATAACTTTCTCAATTAAAATCTCATTCCCATGTCCATTTGAAGCATGGAGATGATCCAGAGTTCTTAATGACATGTCAATGAAATATAAGGTTTAGCAGAGCCTGCCAAGGTAGAAGGGCTTCAATTCTAGACCCATGGATGACCAAACTATATGTCTGTTCTTAGAGGATCAGCTTGGCTAAGTGGGCAAAGACTTATTATTGAAGGGGGCTAAGGTGATGAAGTGTTATGGTCATTGGCTAACACAGTGTAAGGGTTTTGTGCTACATAGTTAAAAGGATCCACACTGATGAAATCAAAAATTCTTGCTAAGGAAATTAATGGGAAAAAAATGCGATTGAAGCTATACCAGACCTAAAACTATATTATAAAACAAAGAATATCAAAACCATTTGGTACTAGCTAAGAAATAGAGTAGTTGATCAGTGGGATAGGTTAGGTTCACAAAACACAATAGTCAATTGTAATGACCGCGTATTTAAAATCAGCTGGAGTCAGGAATTCAGGTTAAGGGGAAAATCTTCAATCTTTATTGAAGTGAAGAGGTGAATAAGGATTGCGATAGCAATATGGGCAAGAAAGATTGCAATAGCAATATGGGAAGCCAGCTAACAGAGAGAGATCTGAGCTGAGCAAACCGTTGCAATGGCAATGCAAAAAGTCTCTCTTTCCCCTTCCTTTTCCACTCCCCTGCCTCCACCCACCAAAATCGTCATTTCCTATACAACACATCAGGACTTGCACAAAGAGTGGACGGGGGCCATTCTTTCTCCAAGCTTATATATTAATAGAGTATGGTCCAATTACTATTTAGCCTCATGTGCTTGGGACCTCAGTGCATCAACTCAAGCCTCAGCCCATTAGTCAATGACTATAATAATCTACTGTTTGATAAACCCAAAGACCCCAGTTTCTGGGATAAGAACTCATCTTTTGACAAAAATTCCTGGGAAAATTGGAAAATAGTATGGCAGAAACGACATTGACCAATACCTAACATCCTATCCCAAGATAAGATTGAAATAAGTTCATGATTTAAACATAAAGAGTGATATTATGAACAAATTAGAAGAACAAATGATAGTCTTACCCCCCCCCCCCCATCCCTGATCTACAAAGAAGGAATGAATTGGCCAAATAAGAACTGAAATATCTTCTGGAATACAAAAATAGATCATTTTGATTATATTATATTATGTTAAAAAAGGTTTTGTACAAATAAAACCTAGAAGGGAAGCAATAAAATGGAGAAAATTTACATTCAAAAATTCTGATAAAGGCCTCATTTCTAAAATATATAGAGAATTGACTCAGATTTATTAAAAATCTAAGCCATTCACAAACTAGACATAAATCCCCACCTAGCATCCTATATCAAGATAAGATCAAAGGATAGTTTACCTCTCAAATCTGTGGACAAGGAAGGAATTTGTGGCCAAAGAAGAACTTCAGTACATTATTGAATGCAAACTGATACTTTTTATTATATTAAGTGAAAAAGGTTTTGTTCAAAGAAAGCCAATGCAGACAAAATTAGAAGGGAAACAATAAACTGGAAAAAAAATACATTTAAGGGTTCTGATAAAGGACTCATTTCTAAAATATATAGAGAGTGGACTCAAATTTATAAGAATTCAAGTCATTCTCCAATTGATAAATGGTCAAAAGATATAAACAGGCAATTTTCAGATGAAGAAATTAAAACCATTTCTAGTCATATGAAAAGATGCTCTAAATCATTATCGATCAGAGAAATGTAAATTAAGACAACTCTGAGGTACTCTCAGATTGGTTAAAATGACAGGAAAAAATAATAGTGAATGTTGAAGGAGATGTGGGAAAACTGGGACACTAATACATTGTTGGTGGAATTGTGAACTGATTCAATCATTCTGGAGACCAATTTGGAACAATGCCCAAAAGGCTATCAAATTGTTCATATCCTTTGATCCAGCAGTGTATCTACTGGATTAGATCATAAAGGAGGGAATGGGACCCACATGTGTAAAAATGTTTGTGGCAGCCCTCTTTGTAGTGGCAAGAAAATAGAAACTGAGTGGATGCCCATCAATTGGAGAATAACTGAACAAGTTATGGCATATATAGAACATAGTAGTTCTATAAGATCAGCAGGATGATTTCAGAAAAGCCTGGGGAGACTTATATGAACTGATGCTGAGTGAAATGAGCAGAACCAGGAGATCATTATACACAGCAACAACAAGATTATATGATGATCAATTTTAATGGACATGGCTCTCATCAACAATGATGTTATTCCGCATTGTTCCAATGGTCTTGTGATGAAGAGAGCCATCTGCACCCAGAGAGAAGACAGTGGGAACTGAATGTGGATTACAACATAGTATTTTCACTCTTTTTATTGTTGTTTGCTTACATTTTGTTTTCTTTCTAATTTTTTTTTTTTTTTACCTTTGGGATCTAATTTTTCTTGTGCAGCATGATAATGGTAGAAATATGTATAGAAGAACTGCACATAGTTAATATATATTGGATCACTTGCTGACTGGGGGAGTGGAGAGGAAGGGAAAATTAGAACAGAGGGTTTTGTAGGGGTGGATATCAAAAATTATTCATGTATATATTTTGAAAATAAAAAGCTATAATTTAAAAAAAAAAAAGAATTCAAGCCATTCCCCAATTGATAGTCAAAGGATGTGGACAGACAATTTTTATATGAAGAAATTGAAACTTTCTAATCATAGGAAAAGGTGCTCTAAATCATAATTGATCAGAAAATGCAAATTAAGACAACTCTGAGATACCATTAAACACCTCTCATATTGTCTAAGATCTCAGAAAAAGATAAGGACGAATGTTGGAGGAGATGTGGGAAAACTGGGATATTAATACATTATTGGTGGAATTGTGAACTCATTCAACCATTCTAGAGAACAATTTGGAACTATGCCCAAAGGTGAATACCATTTGATCCAACAGTATCTCTACTGGGCCTGTATCCCAAAGAGATCATAAAGGAGGGAAAGGATCCCACATGGGCAAAAATGTTTGGTAATGTAAAGAAACTGGAAACTGAATGTCTGCCCATCAGTTGGAGAATGGCTGAATAAGTTATGTTATATGAATGTTATAGAATATCACTGTTCTATAAGAAATGATCAGCAGAATGATTTAAAAGAGGCCTGGAGATACTGGATCACAACACTGCATTTTCAGTGCATTCAGAGGGATGGAAGGAAGAGAGGGAAAAATTTGGAATACAAAGTTTTGCAAGAGTGAATATTGAAAATTATCTATGCATATGTTTTATAAATAAAAGGCTTTAATATATATGTGTGTATATATACATATATACACACATACATGTGTATATATATATATATATATATGTATATATATACATCTTTGCTAATTCAGCGTACTTAAATGTACCTTAGGAGGTGCTTGCACTATATTCATTTCACAGAAGGACTCATTATAAAGATTTCTTTTAACATAAGGAATATAATGAGATTCCTTTATAACTCTTTTTGTATTATATTTTTAATTTATGGACTAAAACAAGCTTTTCCATAACATAGTACAATAAAAAGATTATTATATATGAAACTGCAACTCTACTATGCATAACTTGCTATTTATTTCAAATATACAATAAAATTATCATGCAGATTTCTTTTTTTTTCCTTTCCTATACACATCGTAGAGTTGCCTACCATTTATGTGTGCATGCATATACACATACACACATACATATATATATATATATATATATACATGTGTGTAAAATTATTCTGTACCTTTTTTTTATTTATCAGTTCTTTCTCTGGATGTAGGTAACATCTTTCTTCATATATCCTTTATAGTTAATTTGGATATTTATAATAGTCAAAATAACTATAATTGGAATTCTTTTAAATTTTATTTTAAAGTGTGATTTAATTTATAACAATTCAACTTTTAAGAAAATTTTCAAGATAATCATTTGAGTAAAATGAGGCATAAATTATTTCTATGAATGTCAAATGATAGCTTTGTTTCTAAGAAAGCAAGGAACTCTTCTGGAGTCTTAAATAATATAACTAAGTTT
Organism: Antechinus flavipes; assembly: GCF_016432865.1. Taxonomy (NCBI): domain Eukaryota; kingdom Metazoa; phylum Chordata; class Mammalia; order Dasyuromorphia; family Dasyuridae; genus Antechinus; species Antechinus flavipes. Next base: position 281,898,737 of record NC_067401.1, on the reverse strand, counting down.
TAACATTTCTTTTTTTTTTTTTTAACAGAGTTTTTCACAATGAATCACACAGATCCCAGTTCACTGAATGAATTAACAACAAGAGGTCTTATTTCTGAATATGAAAATCTCATACCTGTGCTTGCCAATGGAACCACTTGTGAAAACTGGAGAGAGATACATCACCTGGTTTTCCATGTAGCAAATATCTGTTTTGCAGTGGCTTTGGTTATTCCAACTACCTTGACACTTCATATGATATTTCTTAGAGGGTTGTTAACTATAGGTAAGATAAATATTATATTCTCATTATTGTGGCATGGTTCTTGATTTGACCAATTTATATTTTTGACTGGTTTATACATGATGAAATGAAATGAAAGATTTTTTTATCTCTGGGCAATCTAAAGAGTCAACTGAGGTGCTTAGGATCCTCAATACTTATTTATCCCTTTGGAAAAAGGCACATGTGTTTGTGTTTTTTGGTCATGTTCTATACTTTCATCATTGTAAGAGTTGCATAAAATGTTGAACATTGTGACTTAACCAGGTCATACATTGGGTCCTATTAATGATATTCAGAAATGTCAGATGACATTCTTAAATGAATCATTTTTGTTTATTGTTGTTGGAAATTAAAATGTCTCTGTTCCTGTTCTTGTTCATATAGTCATATGAATTTAGCCTTTTTTGGATGTTCCTTAAATTAATTTTTTAAATCAATTCAAATTTATTTTTTCTTCCTTCTACTTCACTCTAACACCATTTGAGAGAGAGACAGAGGGAACCAATGTAACAAACATATAAAACTGAGCAAATAAATGTCTATATTGGCCATGTCCAAAAGAAAATTATATGTTATTCTGGACTTTGAGTCTATCACCTAATTGGTCATTGCAGTAATCAAAATTCTTAAGTCTTTTTTTTTTTTTCAAAACTGCTTTATGGTGGTGTTTTTATAAATAGTATTCTTCTCATTCTGTTCTCTTCAGTCTGTACCAGTTCATACTAGTCTTCTCAGATTTCTCTGAACCATGTTTTTCATTGTTTTATGATACAATAATATCTCATTATATTCATATATCGTAAATTTTTAGCTATTCCTCAGTTTCCAGTGTTATCAATTGGAAGTTTTAATTATTCATTAAATCCTTTCATTCAAAATTGAACAAAGCCTTACAAGAGGAAAATTGTAGGGCATATTCACATCAGTAACAAAACAAAATAAAATAAATGCAATGTTTCACACTTATACAATGTTTAAATGATCTAAATTATCTGTCCTGTGTTTATTTCCTATTAGAGAAATATTTTACATGCATATTGAAGTTAAACTTGAAATTTTTTATAATTTATCTTTTACTTGTTATTTGACAGGATGTGCTCTTTTTATTGTCTGGGCTACACTCTACAGGTGTGCTTTGGATATAATGATCTGGAATTCTGCATTCCTGATTGTCAACTTGTTGCATTTTCTTTACCTGTTGTACAAAAAGAGACCGGTATGTAGTTCCTCTCATAGGGTAAAAATGAGCGTAAGTTTAATGTGAATTTTGAACAGTATAGAGGGCTGGAACTCTGAAAAGATATACTTGAATCTAAAAGAGCAGAACACTTAAGGCTAATTGCCTACTCAATGTGAGATAATGATTCTATAAACATATACTTAGCTGATATGGTGATGTGATGGCTCTCCTCATGATTGGCGATTGCTGAATGTGTTGTGGTGAGGTAATCAGAGGCAAGGATTGGAAGGCTGAGGGAGAGGGTCAGAGTCTTTCTGCTGTAGCACACTCAGGAGAGAAAACTTGAGGCTTCAGACTCAAGAGTCCAGTATTCATCTTTGATGAGCCCCATGGCAACTTGCCTGCCTCCTTCACTTCTCCTTCTAAAGACCAAGGATTTTGACTGATCCTGACTCTGACTAATCCTGAGGCCCTCCAGAAAGCTAGCCCGGACATTATAGAACATAAATTTTCTTGGGTCCCTGTATATTTCTAATATTTTCAATTCTTCTAAAATCAGATCAAAGCATAGTATTTTCACCTTTTGTTTTTTGTTTGTTTTTTTCTTTCTCATGTTTTTCCCCTTTTGACCTGATTTTTCTTGTATAACATGACAAATATGGAAATATGTTTAAAAAGATTGCACCTATTTAACCTAAATAAGATTACGTGCTGTATTGGGGAGTGGAAAGATAAGGGAGGGAGAAAGAAAAAAAAAATTTAGAACACAAAGACTTAAAAAAATGAATGTCTAAAACTATCTTCTAAAATCAGATTTCTCTATTACCTTTTTTTAAATAACTTTTTTTCATAAATCACCAAGTGTTAAATTTTATTAAGACTATTATTATTAAAAATTATGTATCTCAGAAGAATTTCTTTGAGAACTGAAAAAGCAATCTGGTAGAAATTAGATTTAGAGTAACATAACTTTTATGATAACAAGCTAAAATAATGTCCATATGACTTAAATATTAAAGATTATTCCATAAAAAAGGCAGAAGAAAACCAGATCAGATTTTCATAGCTTTGGCTAGGGAAACAGTTCTTTTTTTTTTTTCTTCAATAGGTATTTTATTTTCTAAATACATGTAAAGATAGTTTTCAACATTCATTTTTTTCTTTTTTAATAGAATTTTGTTTTTTCCAAATATATGCAAAGATAGTTTTAGACATTCATTTTTTTAAGTCTTTGTGTTCTAAATTTTTTTTTTCTTTCTCCCTCCCTTATCTTTCCACTCCCCAATACAGCACGTAATCTTATTTAGGTTAAATAGGTGCAATCTTTTTAAACATATTTCCATATTTGTCATGTTATACAAGAAAAATCAGGTCAAAAGGGGAAAAACATGAGAAAGAAAAAACAAACAAAAAACAAAAGGTGAAAATACTATGCTTTGATCTATATTCAATTTTCATAGTTCTCTCTCTGGATGCGATTGGCATTTTCTATCCCAACTCTATTGCAATTGCCTTGAATTATTTGTATTGTTGAGAAGAGCCAAGTCTATCACAGTTGATCATCATGTCACACATAATTTTGTTTCAACATTCATTTTTTGTAAGACTAGTCAATAATTTCATGCTTAATTTATGGAATCTTTTTTCATAAAAGCAATTCTAATTATAAGGCAACATTTCATAAATAATACATAAAATTTATATATAAAAATTTAGCTATTTCTATGCATAAATTTTAGTCATTTTAGTTATCCTGTGACTTGTTGTAAAAGTATCAGTTTTAACATCTTCTTTATTATGAATTAGCTTGTTTTTAATTTTTGTTGATGGCAGTACATGATGCTATACAAATACATGATGCTAAAAACATAATGGAAAAAAAGTTATCATTTCATCATAACTGTGGCTGATATTGCTTGTTCTATACCTAGCACAATGGAAAGTTGGGCATAGAATACTTTAAAGAAACTCACATTCTTCTTGGAAAGACCAAGACTTACCCAAACAGTGCAGAGAGAACACAAAATGACAACATAACCTAAAGTGCTAAATTATGAGTTACAGGCACTAGTGCAATAGAAATTTAAACAGGGAAAGGTGAATTAAATGGGAACTGGCTTCATAGAGAAACATTCTCTGACGATACCAACTTTAACAGGGGCTTGAAGGATGACTAGGCCATGGCTGCAAGAGGTATCTGGTCCATAGCTTAAAGTTTGTAAGAGAGCATTAGGAAGTAATTTCCTTAGAATCTCATAGCCAGTGTGTTTCAAAAACAGGCTGACTCTTTCTCCACTCTCCCAAGCTGTCATTATCTTAAAGATAATGCTCAGAACAATTAAGGGGAAATGCCTATGGAAAATGTGACTAGTATCTCTGAGATGGGTTAATCTTGAATTATTTTTAGTGAACCAAAGTCCATTTCCCATAGGATGCTCAAGAGCTCCCAGAGCCATGATATTCAGGAACCCTTTAGCTGAACTAGAAACAATGCTACTATTCAAAAACATTAACTAGATTTCATATTTATACATGTGATTTTTAATCTTAGAAATATTTGGTTTTGTGGGCATTTAGAATACTGCCTCCTCATTAAAGTAGAATTTAGAAAAGCAAACATTTAGAATAATTCCTCAAGAACTTTCAATACATTCATGACTCCATAAGCTCTTGGGTGTTCATAAGAGGTATTGCATTAAGCCCTAAAATTGAGCACAATTTGTACTGTCATTTTCCATTGTCCTCATCGGTAATTGGATTCCAGAATGCTCAGTCACTTCCCAGAAAGGAAGAGTAGCTCAGGTCAGAGAATAATCAAACATTACACATGTTTAAATTGGGGAATGTGGTTTAGGGGAGGCTGTTTTTCAATGATCAGTATTTATAAGTATTATTGTATGTACTTCTATGTGCTAAGCCCTGCTAATAATGTAATATTTATTTATTTATTTAATTATTCCCCTTCCTGCTAATAATGAAGGGGAATTCTAAATAAATAAATAAATATTACAGATTGACATTACCCACATACATTATACATATATACATTATTATATATACACACATATTACAATAATATTGTAACAAAATTAATTATAATAATATATCATAATTTTATTATATAACATGCTATTTTGTAATATATAATGATGAATAATTATTATAATTAATTGCATAATCAATTCTATGTTTATATCCTATATAACATATGATTAGTATATTAACATATAATATAAATATATTAATCTGTGATCCAGAGATCACATATCTTTATATCACATAAAATGCTAAATTTATTATGCTATGCTATATGACATTATGTCATATTATAATTATATTTCACACCATGATAGCCTATGAAATATACTCACAAGTGATGAAAACAAAAAAGATACATAAATGACAAGTAGTAAGTAATGGTGGATAAGGAATTGCCCTCAAAGCAAAAAAGACTTGCTTTAAATTTTTTGGTCTCAGAAGCTCTTTATATTCTTGAAAAATTATTGAGGATCCTCCAAAGAGATTTTTTTTAATGTGAATTATACTTACTGACATTTACCATGTTAAAAATTAAAGCTGGTAATTTAAAAAAATATTAAGTCTCTTTAAAATAATGATAATAAACCCATAATATGTCAATATAAATTTTTTTGTGTGTGAAAATCACTATAGTTTCCAAAACAAAAAAGTGAGAAGAATAGCTTTGTTTTACACATTTTTGAAAATTTCATTAATGTCTGTCTTAATAGAAAACAGCTAGATCCTCATATCTACTTCTGCTTTCAATCTGTGTGATTTGTGGTTTGGGTTGAGGGCTTAATGCAACAGCTCTTATGTACACCCAAGAGCTTATAGGGTCATGCATGTACTGAAAGTTCTTGAGGATTTATTCTAAATGTTTGCTTTTCTGAATTCTACTTTAATGAGGAGGCAGTATTATAAATGCCCACAAAAACAAATATTTCTAAGATTAAGAATCACATGTATAAATATGAAATCTAGTTGATGCTTTTGAAGAGTAGCATTGTTTCTAGTTCAGCTAAAGAAAATCTGACCTCATGCAGATAAATAGTTGGGAGAGGGAAGAGTAATTTAATAAGTAAATAATGTTTTGGTATTATTATGAGAATAGTTTTGATCTCAGGGATGTCTCAGGACCCTATAGACTATACTTAGTAAACTGCTACATATTTTCTGATAGTGACTGTTTTGTGGACTATTTCTAATCCTGATGCAGTATATAAAAATGAACATGTTTTATTTTGTTTTGTTTTGTTTCAATACTCAAAAGAGTATTCCAATCATGGCAAGTTTCAGCATTTATTTATAGAAATAAGAAAGGTAGCTATACTATATTATGACAACAGGTCATATATTACAACAAAAAATTCAGTCATTTCACAATCCATAAGAAAAAAATTATGAAAAAGTTATGAAATTATTTATTTACACTTCAATTTCAGGGAAAATACAGTTACAGTATTAGTTGTTTTACTTAATTTTTTTCTATTTTTATTACAAAGAAGATTTTGATTCCGGGCCAAGGTGTTATTAGAAGGAGGGGGTTGTAATATCCAGAAATGAATTTGTAAAAACAAAAGACAACAATAAATGCTATTTTAAAAAAAATGAATATAAAACACAAATCAGCATTGTCACTTTTTCTCTCCACAAGCCATATATTAGTGCAAGATTCATAATATAAATTAAAAATATGCTTACCCATTAAGAAGAGATAAATCTTTTATGTTTACTGAATCAACCCTTTCAGCTAATCCTTATTCTTTGTATTCCAGATAAAGATCGAAAAGGAACTTACTGGTGTATACCGGCGAATGTTTGAACCATTACGTGTACCCCCGGAATTGTTCAAAAGATTAACTGGACAGTTTTGCAATATTCAGACCCTAAAAAAAGGCCAGACCTATGCTGCAGAGGATAAAACATCTGTTGATGACCGTCTGAGTATTTTATTAAAGGGAAAGTAGGTGTTATATGAAAATTGAGACTTCTCTTTTAGATAGCAGTAAAATAATTGATTATAATCACTGAATTCATTTTGATATTACTGGTGGAGATTATTTGAATTTACCTCTGCACACCTTGCTGAATTCACATAATTCTCAATTGTTTATGAAATAGTTATTTCTCCATCCACATTTTTTTTCCTTTTAGAGGGTTAGAATTATAGTTTGCCATAAGGCATAATAATAAAATTAGAATAAGAAATAAAAACTCTTCTTAAAGTTTTGATATAATGTTTTAAGTCTTATCTTTGGGGGGGGAGGTAGAAGCATATTTGGTTGTCTTATTCTTCAGTGATTTCCAGAAATATAATTTTGAAGAATGAGGCCAGACATTATAGGATTAAAATTATTGTTTCAAAACAACTATAACTTGAGATATCATAGCATAAACAATGAATTCTGTTTTAGAGAGAGATGCTCTATACTCCAGAAAGTGATATCAAGAAAGTTCATTGAATAAATATTTGCCTAGAGATTGAATGAGAGCACTCAGAATAAGAGCATTTATTGTCAGTCTTCAAAAACAAAACAACCTCAAAAAATAATCTCAAAACACCAGAAAATAATAAGGATATTAAATATGTTTAGATTAAGTTCATATTATCATTTGTTGCCAAAATGCTATGTACATGTTATTAACAAATATTTTTATCATCAGAATGAAGGTCTCCTATCGAGGACATTTTCTGCATAATATTTACCCCTGTGCCTTTATAGATTCACCTGAATTTCGATCAACTCAGATGAACCGTGGTGAAAAATTTCAGGTATGGTTCAGTGTGATTTATAATAACTAGTTATAGGTCAAAGAAAACTGCAGAACAGTCTCATGACTCCACAAAAATCAAATAGATAGTCATAAGTAATGCTAGTATGAATAATCAATGTATGACATCCATGACATGAGTACAGAGTTCATTTAAAATCAATGACTTTCACTTACAGATAAAACTACAAATTGTCTTGGTTCTATAGAACTTAATGGAACCTTGAATTTCCTTATTATAGAGGAGAAATTAATTAACTTTTCTTATACTTAATGAACACATTTGAGAATGAGTTTCTTAAAGTGGTGATAATTTATAAGTGAACAAATCACTTTGGTTAATTTCTTTTTTGTCCTCAGAAAGGAATAACTACCTAATTACCTGACACTCTCTTCTTTTTTTATGTAAAGAAAAAAAATGCTGGTCTCTTTTTACTAGTAACCATTATTTCATTAATGCTACAAAGATAGTGAAGGAAGTTTGTTTGTTTTTTTCCTTAGTTGCTGTTTTCCTCACTTCTTGGCCAAGCAATAACATTGATTCATTCATATTTGAAAAGATCTGTGATTTCATCAGTGTGGGTACCCTTTCCATCTTATCATCTTGCAACAAAAAGCTGTGAAGTATGAAATTTACAAATGGCTAAGTTATGAGAGGGCTGAGTACTATGGAAAATATGGATCTTGAAATATGGATAAAACAGTAGAACAGAACAGGCTGGCATAATTCTTTATGTAGAGGTAACTAGAAAAAAGAGGTCAAGTAATAATAGGTCTTGGTGAAATTTCATATTTTAGAACTTTACAAAAAAAAGTTTTTGAGGAAGGCAAAGGTTCAGAACTATCAAGTCTTTGCTAAAGTCTCACCTTAGTACCAGTCTCTGAAATTATCCCCAGTTTATCCTCTACAAATCTTATTTGTACATTGTTGTTTGCACATTATCTTTCCTGTTAGACTGTGATTTCCTTGAGAATGGAGACTGACATTGTCTTTCTTTGCATCCCTATCATTTAACATAGTGCCTGCCACAGAGTAGGTCCTAAATAAAGGTCCGACCCTTCCTGATAGCAATACTTAACATTAATATGTTTAAAACTGCTACTTCATCTACTCTCTCAAAGTATTTTTTCCCATTAGCTTAGGCTATTTCTTCCTGGAAATTCAGTTAAAGAGATTTGATTCTTAAGATAGAATGGCTTCCTAAAAGATAGTAGTCTTGGCTTTTCCAGAGGCTTTGCTCATCATATCTCTGTAGAAAGTGCTTGGAGGGCTATTTCTCAGTGAATAAATGGATTATTATTGATGAGGATGGGTAGTGGTGTTTATAGAAAAAGAACCTTTGATATTTGCAAAATGCTTATTATAATTTACTATCTCATTTAATCTTTGAAATAACCCTACTAGATAGGAACTATTATTTCCACTTTATAGATATGGAAGTTGTAGTTCTGAGAAGTTAAGTCACTTTATAACTAATAAATGTATAATTTAGAAGTCAAATTTTGGGCTTCTTGACTTCCAATCCAGATCTTCATCCAATTTGCCATGTCTAAGAATTCTGTAATTAGAAAAAGGAATGGCTAATGTTAAGACCATGAGAGATATTAGTTTTGTTGTGTCAAAAATTATATTATTGGCAAAACTCAAGAATAAAAATAGTCCTCAAATCTCTTTGTCATTTGCCAGCTAGTCCATAGATGGCCAAGACTGTACTTGTAGCCAGCTCTCTATTATCTGTGCCAATGAAGGATGATTGAAATCCATGGATAATAGTTCTTTTCTCTTCCATTTTAGCCATAAATTGTAACCTTTCTCCCAGAGAATATTGAATGAGTGTTTAATAACAAGTCGGATAATTGAATGTTTGCATTGTTATTTTTTCTTATTTTTTTAATTAGTGTAATATAGAGGTAAGGCATTAGAACAGAATTCCTAGGTTTAGATTTTGCTGTATTGTTTGTCTGCTCATAGGCCTCTTCTCTTCAAAATGAGGTTAACAATTCTTTCCTTTCCCACCTTTTAAGGTTCCTTAAAAAGAAAATACTTTGTTATTTTAAAGCAGTTAGATGGTGTATTAATATTGTGTTGGACTTAAGAATCAGAAAAACCTGAGTTTGAATCCTGCCTAAGACATTTACTAGCAGTGTGACTATGATCAAGTCTAATCAACCCCTTTCAGCCTCAGTTTTGTTATCTGCAAAACAGGAATAATCCTGGAACTTTCATAACAGAGTTGTGATGAGACTGAAAAGAAATAATATATGCAAGCATTGTAAACCATAAAGTACTCTTAAAATTAGCTTTATTAAATTTAATTTAAAATTAAATTTTAAAGAATCATGGAAATGTAAAAGATGTCTTTGTTGTCATAAAGAAAAAAGAGAAATTGAACAAATATTAAGGCTAGGGGGAGGGGAAGGTCAAATAGATGGAATGATTGCCCCTTAGCCTGTAGCAGAGAATACGATTTAAGATGGCACTGCCAGAAGTGCTATTTGTAATACTTATGAGCTGTGTGTGTGTGTGTGTGTGTGTGTGTGTGTGTGTGTGTAACTGAGCAGTCTGATAACTTGGCTTTCTGTTCTATCTCTTTCCATGGAGCACATATAATTTGTTAGGTAACTGCTTCCTAAAGTCACCAACAGGAGAGCTCTAATCTCTTTGGGCTATGGTCTGTCTGGCAATGGAACTGTTTTTTTATGTAAATTGAGGTTTCTATAAAACTTTATATAAAAACTGCCTCCCTGCTGTTGTTTTCTAGCAAAATCAACAGCTTGTTCTGTGGCCTGAAGGCTTGGAAACCAAAGCTTTTTTGGCCCAAAGAGAGGTGGGGAAGGGGGGAAATTCTAGAAGAATGGATTTTTCCAGGGATAACAGCTTGCCTACTTCTGTTCCGTATTTGCCAAAAATTCAAACCCAGAGGAGAACTGGCCTGGCTGATTTCACAGGCTGTCAAACTGGTAGGAAGTGGGTGAACTCTTAAGTTTTAACCAGGACTCATATAAAACAGGATCTTAATTTACAAAGGCAAAACTTCAAATTATGCAGTAAAGTAATTCCATCTGTCACTGGCCAGTTTCCAACCTTATACTTTTAGTACCTAGTATACTGTTCCAAGTACCCTATGGGAATTCAATAAGTATTAAGAGAATGAATAAACCTTTTTCTCAGGACACATTCCCTTGTTCTTGGTGTACATAATATGGCACCATGCCCAAAAAGATTAGGTAAATTTTCCACAGAATGAAGACAGCCAACACTTCACGACTAAACAGAGTTCCATATTTCCCGTTCTACCATGTTGAGAAATTCCTTCTTTTTTTTTTTGCCCTTTTCATACTAGTATTTTTTATTTGTTTGTCAAATCCACTTTCCTTTTTCAGTGACAAAAAGTCTAAGAACATATGTTTTTCATGGCCAGAAAAACAAATAGGAACTGTTTTTCTCAAAATGTTAAGAATAAAGAAACTGTTGATGTGTGGCCATGAGTGGCTTGAATAAGCTACAGTCTCATTATGTTGGATGGGTTTAGAATCTAAAGTCAGTAGTTGCTACACTGTTTGCCAAGTAATCCCTCCCTTGGGCATGGACCCAGGAGAGGAAGGTTGTGAAGGTTTGCTGTTATTCCAAAACCAAAAGATATCCTTGTGTTTCTAACTTGACACCATTATGAACTATATTTTCTTAGCAGGAACTCAAATACGACATTGAAGAGAGCTCTGCTAATTGGTCTGGAAGCAAATTTAGTCTACTGTAGCTTTGAAAATTCCTGGAATCTATTATAAAACTTTCATGTTTTATAAAAGTCTGTTGTCAGCTAACTGGTGAGACAGCTCTGCTTTTAGATAAAACTGCTCAGTTAGCAGAAATAAACCATTACCCACAAAATTGAATGACCTTAGTTATAATGCTTGTGACTAACCCCATATCGAAACAATCTCATGGGGAAAAATAAGAAATATTTACCTCTCAAACCTTGCAGACATATCTTATAGTAAAATCTCATTTTGAATTCTTCTTAACTCAAAATTTGTTATCAATTAGGGACTGAGCTGAAATATACCTTTATGCCATTTGTGGAAAAGGGATTTTATAAGTAAATTAGTATAGAAGATTTCAAAGAAAATTTTAACTTACCAAAAAGACTTGAGTTTTCAATTATTTTAAAACTAATATTCATATATAAACATAATTTATGAATTATATGTAATTCTTGTCCATTAAACCAATTCTGCTAAGGATTTCTTCTTGGTTATATTTTGTCTCTTTATTTTAGTTATTTAAAAGAATTAAAGTTATATTTCCTTAAGAATTATCCCATACTTAAGACTCTTCCCTATCCAGGCCACTTTTTTTAAACCAATGAGCCAACAGTTCTTTCAATCTGGTTCTATACTCTTAGAACCAAGATGTCTTGCTAATTTTAAGTCTTAGAACTATATAGGACTAGAAGTAAGTTTTAAAAGAATATTTTTTCATATAGTGTATCTAGGATATACTACAACATATTTAACATATATTGGACTGCTTGACATCTAGGGGAGGGGGTGGAGGAAGGGAGGGAAAAAATCAGAACAGAAACGAGTGCAAGGGATAATGTTGTAAAAAAAATTACCCTGACATGGGTTCTGTCAATAAAAAGTTATTATAAAATTTTAAAAATAGAATATTTGTTTCAAATGGATGCATAAAGTTTCTAGTTTTGTCAATTTTTTTCTATTCTTTGATTCTTCAGATTAAGAATAAAGTTATTCTAGATTAGTCTTTCAGACAATGCAGAAAGTAGATATATATATGTATGTACATATGCATCATTACATATAGAAAGCATTTAATAAAAGCTTACTAGATTTAATTCAACTTCCTGTAAATAACAGATATTCTAAAACAAATGAATTGCTTATCTAGTGCAATGGAAAAATTTTCACTCTGAGTTATGGGATTTACAATTTGTAATTTTTCTCTATGAGGGATCTCATTCCTCTGTTGGATATTTCCATTCTTAATAATTTTTTCTTGACATCCAGATTGAACTTGGGCTTTTAAATTTTCAACCCATTGATCATAGTTCTGTCTTCCTGGAGTCAGTCAGAAAGTGTCTGTTCCACTTTCCATGAACCGCTCTTCAAATATTTGAATTTGAATGTCATCACCCCCCAAACTCTTTGTCTTTTCCTAACTAAACTGCTCTATTTGCTTTAATTGCACCTTAGACACATAATCTTGAATACCTCCACCATACTGGTTGATAATCTTAAGAAATATATTAACTTTTTAGGATCCATCTTTTAATGTACCACCTAGAATTAAAAAAAGCTTCTCCAGATATAGTCTAACTAGGGCAGAGTACAGCAATACCATACAGGACTTTAGTCTTAGAGACTATGCCTAACAATATAATCTTGACTCACACTCAGTTTACATACTGCTAAAATCCCTAGACCTTTTTTTCCATACACTCTGCTGTCTACTAGATACTCTTCCATCTTGCACTAACAAAATAGATTTTTTAAAATCCATAATTAATAATTTCTTTAAATTCCTATTAAATTTTTAAAAATAGATTTTCCTCAGTATTTTTATGTCAAGCTCTTTCTGGATCCTGTCTCTTTTAAGTACCATATCAAGTGGCCTTTCCAACTTTGTGGCCATGAGAAATTTAACAGATATGACAAATATGTTTTATTTAAATTATTAGCAGTTCACTCTACCAGAAGGATCAAAAATGGGGGCCTTTCACATTCCCAACTATAGCTCGAACCCAATTAAAATGTGATTAGGAAATATTGAACAAAATAAAAAAATACATAGTTAATTATATACAATACTTATTTGTAGTTTTCTGTGTCAATATGCATTCCACAATGATCCTTAGTGATCCTGTTTCAATTGTAGTTTGATAACACTGTGCTAGCGATCTTCTTGAGAGTGGACATTAAAATATTAATGACTTTTCTTTGGGTTAGATCATTCAACAAATTATGAATCCATTGCTTAGCATGATACCTATCACATAAATCCATCTAACTTTTCTTTTATCTTGCCTACATCTTTCTATCTTTTCCACAAAAATATTGTGAAACTACTAAATGTTTTGCTAAAAATCTAGTTAAAATGTTATTCATAGCATTTCCCTAATACTTTTACAAAAAAAAAAAGTGATTAATTTGGCATGACCTGGTTTTGATGAAACCATATGTATGTATAGTATATAGTATTAAGTACAGTTCTTTTATGCCATTATTGCAGTTAAAAATAAAGTTTAACATGAGTTAAACTTAAGGCAATGGTTTATTATTTTTCAGATATAAATGTATTTTTAAAACTATCTTTGAATCCCCAGTGTAAAAATTCAGAGAGATTGTCCAAATATTAGTTGGTAGGATTTGTTCATGCAATCAGTCAATATTATTAAGCACCTATTAAGAGTCGGACACTGGGGATTTGGAAATAGAAACAAAACTGCCCTGGAATAGGAGGATGCAGTAAGAAAAATGCAAATTTATTTCAGGAGGAGGGCACTAACAATTAGTAGGGATTTGGCAGAGCTTTTATGCAAGAGGTAGTGCTTGAGTTCATTCTGTGGAGAACTCAGATACACTAAGAAATAAACATAATGAGAGACTGATTTCCAGGCACAGGAGAAAAATCAATGCAATAGCATGAAGAGAGAGGACAGAATGTGGTCGTTTAGGGGACACTGAGTATGCCAATTTTTCTTAAAACACAGAATGCATGGAGGGATTGATATAAAAGAGCCTAGAAGGGTTAGTTGGATCTACATTATTCAGGACTTTGAATATCAATAAGGAGGTTTGTAGTTTATAACAGAGGCGATAAGAGAGCCACTGAAACTCTTAGAGCAAAGCTTCTTAAACTGTAGCTAGTGACCCAATGTGGGATCATATAACAATGTAGGGAGTTGCAAAAAATTTGGCAACAATAAATGATTTCTTAATGCAACAACCAAAAATTAATTCAAAATCAAATATGTAACGAATTTAAGGTGTGCCCATGTTGCTCCCGACTTTGCTGCAGCCTTAGTTCTGAACACACAACATGCTTACTTTGTACTGTGCATGCATAAATGCTGCCAGGAAAACCTTGGCTCCAATTGGAGACAGGGTCTTGTAAAAATTTCTTAGGCAAAAATGGGTCATGAATGGAAAAGGTTTAAGAAGCTCTGTACTAGAATAGAAGACTGACTTAGATCTGCATCAGAGTAATATAAATTTGGGCTTTTGTAGAGAAAGGATTGGAGGGGAAAGAGGATTGAGACAGAGAACAATTTAAAAAAGCACATACAGCAGTAAAAATATTTTTTCTTAAAGCCAGTAGATTACTATTTTATTCCTTTTCTCTATGCATATAAACTATATTTTCTAGAATAACTGATGGTGACTTGTAAGAAGGGATGTCTGTCACTTTCTTCAGCCACCCTCCAGCTTTTGTCAAAATAGTGTGACTACAAAATGTCTACAAAATTAACAATTGTTTTATATTTACCTATTCTTCTAATTCTGTAAGTCCTAATGAGATCAGCTTTTCAAACTCCATTCCTTATGCCTCAGGCTCTAGAGATTTTAGTCAGGATAGTTCAACTATCATCTATATTGGTGGTATACAAGAAGTTGATACAAGTTAATCTTATTGTAATTGAATCAATGAATCAATTGAGTCAATTGAATCAATACTATTTATTTGTTTTTTAGCACTTCTTTTATCTTTCTGTTTCTCCAAAACTTGGCACAGTACCTTATTTAGTAGGAATTTAATAAGTGCTTGTTGACTGATTCTATTATGTATTTTTGTATTAATTTGTATATGTGTACTATGATAGCTAATACATCACATGATAGAGTCAAGAGCCTATACAGAAAACCAAGATAGAGAAAAAGGATCTATGTGTACAAATATATTTTCAGTAGTTCTTTTTGTGGTAGTCCCAAATTGGAAACTAAGTTGGTGGTTTTATAAGACATCTGTTGGAAACTGGTTAAACACATTGTAGGATAGAACTGTAATGAAATATTATTGTGCCATAAGAAATGACGAAATGGACAATTTCTGGAGAAATTAGAAAAATCTTTATGAATTGATGCATAGTGAGCAGAGCTAAAATAGTTTATACAATGTTGACAACATTATAGAGAAACATAACTTTGAAAGATTTTAGAATTATCATCAACACAATAAACCACGAATCCAAAAGAATAAAGATGAAATATATCACCCCTTTCTAACAGAGAGATGATGACCTTAAAATAAAGAAATAAACATTTTCAGATATGGTTAATTCAGAAATTTGCTTTGTTGGACTATGCAGCTATATGTTAAGAGGCTAATTTTTTTTTCTTTTTGCTAAATTGTCAGGGAGGGAGGGAAGAACAGAGAATAAGTTAATTTAAAAAAAATTTTTTATTTAAAAATAAAAATAATAAACTATATAAAAACTAAAGGATCTTGACAAGTCAAAGCATTTGGCTGAATCCAATAAAATGAAATTAAATTTGAATAAATCTAAAATGTTATACTTAGAAACAAAAAAATTAACTTTATAGGTCTAAGACTAGAAAAAATGCTTAGAAAGTAGCATCCTCCTCAACAAGTTCTGATACATAAATTCAGTTAAATTTCAGACAAGTTAAGATCTTGGTCTTTTGGCAAATATTTATTATGAATGCTAAAATAGAAGATGATCAAGTGTCCTGTGAAATTCTTCTTGTCACAATTAAACTAATTCTGCTAAATGCATTATTTTTTTTATTTTCTGGTTTTGTTCTCATAAATGTAAAATTTTAATATAAGTAAGTTCTTTCAATAATATGTTTATTTATATAAGAATTTAGAATATCAAGAAAAAATGATAAATGAAAATGAAAAAGATGGGGAAGAATGTTGTTAATGGATTATAAACACATTATGAAGCATCAGTGTGATGTGGGGGCCAAAAAAAGTTAATGAGATCTTGGACTGGATTAAAAGAAACATAGCTTCCGGGAAAAGAGGGACACAGACCTACTGTACTCTGGCTTTGTCAAACCTTATCTGAAGTACTTTCTTCAGTTCTGAATATTACAAAAAGTCAGTGATAAACAGGATAATATCCCTAGAGAGGCAACTAGGTCAATGAAGGACCTTGCATCCATATTATGGAAAGATCAGTGAAGAAGCTTATTATTATTTAGCCTGGAAAAGAAAAGAGTCAAAAAAGACATGATCATTGTCTTCAAATATTTGAAGGAATAGCGAGGAGAAGAAATATTAGAGTTCTTCTATTTGGTCCCAGAGGATGAAATCAGAAGTTATGGGTAGAAGTTGTAGAAGAAAATTTAGGTTTGACATCAGGAAAAAACTTCTAAACAGTTTAAACTGTCCCAAAGTGGAAAGAGATGCTGGAAGTGGTAGTGGTTTCCTCATCTCCAATGAGAAGCTAGTTGACCACTTGTCCTGTGTATTACAATGAGGATTCCTTTCTTGTATGGTTTTGATTAGATAGTTGCTGAGATTCTTCTTGCTCAAACTCTTTGTTTCTGTTCAATGACTTGCATTGATACTACATTGAAGGACAATTGGTGGCATTTTAAAAAGCTGGATCTTTGTTTTAGAGAGAGCCTGGATTCACTGAAATAACTATATACTTTCCCAAGGCCAATAGCCAAAAGGCTATTGACCTACTCTTCTTTTGTCCAACTCACTACCTGTTATCTGTCTTAAGATATATGTCCTCATAGACAAGCTCTTTGAGTAGCCCATCTAGCATTCTTCATTCACTTATTTTTTTCTGTATCAGTAGATACACTGTATTAAATAGTTATAGTTTTCATTCTCTATAGTATTTGGGGCCTTAATATGTGATTGTATCTGAAAACAGAAGAATTTAAAGAACTATAATTGTAGTTGATAAGGAGTATTGGATTTGGTTTCAAGAACAAACCAAATCTAATGCTCCTTATCAACTACAATTATAGTTCTCTAAATTCTTCTGTTTATTAACTCTTACCTCAGGTTTTTCATTTAATTTCTTTGAGCTATAATATCAAGGGGCTGGACATGAACTTTAATTTTTTTCCAGCTCTAAATCTCTGATCCTGTGATTTCTAGAGAATCACTGTTTGTTTGTTTGCTTGTTTTTTTTTTGGGGGGGGAGGTGGAGACAAACTGAAATGAACTTCTCTGTAGCAGTGCCAAACACCTTGATGTCTTCTTCATAAGATTTTATAAATAAGTTTATATTCTAAATTGGCATTGGTCTTGTTTGCTGTATCTCTCAATTTGGCAAGACTGGCTTAAGTGTTTTTTTTTTTTTTTTGTTCTTTTGGTCTCTTTATTATGGTAATTACCAGTTAATTTTTTTTTTTAAAGGTGAGGTTGTAATCTGTGTAGACATTCATCTTTCCATCTAGTTTTTTTGGGCACTAAATATGTTAAATATGTTAGGTGGGAAATTTTTAGTTGAATGACATCTCATTTTTAAAATTTTGATCTTATACTGTAACCTATTCAACATGTAAAAGACTGCTTGCCATCTGGGGGAGGAGGTGTAGGGAGGGAAGGGAAAAATCGGAACAGAAGTGAGTGCAAGGAATAATGTAAAAAATTACCCTGGCATGGGTTCTATCAATAAAAAGTTATTTTAAAAAATAAATAAATAAAATTTTGATCTTCACAAATTAAAAGTCTGACTATATAGGATTATAGGATCACATCTGATTTGAGAATGACTCACTCTGTCAGTAATAAATTTCTTCCTGCCTGCTAAATTATATAAACAGTTTTGTTATTCTGTGCTTTCATTATTTTTCATGTCAAGCACTTGCCAATTCTTTTCTTGAGAAAAAAATATTCATGACATGGAGATGTGAAACTTTTTGATAGACTATATATATCTTTAGCTTCTCATGTGTCTTTGATATCATAGAACCAAAGAACCACATTTCATGGGCTCTTGCCATACCTCTCTTTGCATTGACATTGCCATGTTTCAAAATATTTGTTTATTTAATTTGGAAAGTCTTCTTAATTCTTTGTAGAATTTCTCTAAATTTTTATCCTCCTCAACAAGTTCTGGTACAAGAGTTTCAATTATTTTTCAAAAGATTTTGGTCTTTTGCCAAGTATTTATCATGAGTACTGAAGTATAAGCTGGCCAAATATCCTGTGAAATTTTTGTTGGCATAATTAAACCAACCAAGTTATTTGTCTCTGCAAGGAAAATTTCTGAGCCATCCTTCCATTTAACTGTAGCATCCTGTTTGTTTTCTGATTTCATTCATATGAAAGTGAAAGATTAATATAAATAAGTTCTTCCAATAG
The DNA here is from genome assembly GCF_016432865.1 of Antechinus flavipes. NCBI lineage: Eukaryota > Metazoa > Chordata > Mammalia > Dasyuromorphia > Dasyuridae > Antechinus > Antechinus flavipes. The sequence goes on along the minus strand of NC_067401.1, from coordinate 281,880,182 downwards.
CATATCTACTTATTTGTAAAAAACAAAACAAAAAACTTACGTTTAGCTCTTACCTCTTAAGCTAAATTTATGTTTTTAGACAGTCTGAAGACTGCTTGATTCTTAGTACCTTCTATCCTCTTTCCTGTAATTTTGTTAATGTCACTGTAGAAACAAAAGCAGACGACATAAGACTGAGGACCTTTTTTTTTTTCATGGATTGCCACAGCCAAAGAATTTATCACCAAAGAGTCAGCCTAGTTCACGAGCCTCTCCATTTTTAGACACTATATTCCTCCAAATGTATACATCATAGACATTGTCTGTTGCCAGGACTATACCTAAAGATTTTCCAGCTTGCTAGAGATTTTGCATTGCTGAAATAATCCTGAAGAACCAAAGATTGTTCTCATATTGTAAAGAAGCTTCGGAATAGGATTTTAGTGGAAGTTGTGGACATAGATAATATTTAATAGTCCTATGAAATGTTCTTGGCAGGAACAGTGTTAGACAGGAAATGGGTTAAATGGCTATCATTAACTAGCTTTGTGACTTATCCTTTTATTGCACTATCCCTCAACTTACTTATCTTTAAAATGAGTATTTCTCTAAAACACAAATTAGCATTAGAATCAGTGTTAAAATTAGCATGTGGTATTACTAAATAGAGTATACCTAACATCATTTCATAAGTGTAGAAGAAAACGTATGGAAGATCTACAAATACTCTTTAGGTTTGAAGTACTATTATTTTGTCCATTGCAGAATTTTATGGAATCTTAAGTCTTATTATTCTTTTTTTTTTTTTTAATACTATTGATTTCTGCTTTAAGGAGTACTTAAACATATGTTGGTTATTCCTCATTCATTTTTCTTGATTCTCAAGTCAGGGACTTGGGTTCAGTTCCTAAATTTTCTGTGCTCTAGCCCCAGCCACCTCAAACTTGCTTGATTGCTCACCACCTGGGCTGTTTGACTGTTCTCCTAGCTTATATGCAGTGGGAATCACCAACTCTCTTCCTACCAATGAGTAGGACTATTAAAATATATTATCATAACTCCTTAACCTGCCACTATAGCCTCTGCATCCTGCAAGCCCTCTGAATTATCATATGACTTACTGATGATGTTATCCTAAGGAGCTCTGGTTGTTGCCTTGCCCAGATGCTGCATTCTTAGAAATTCCAGATTTCCATTTGTCCTATACCTAAACTTTTCTTTATGTCATTATGTCCTTATTTAAGTATGAGCTTCTTAAGAGCAATAACTAGATTGCTTTCTCTACTTGTATCTACTTGTTTAACAAAGTGCCTAGCACACAGTGAGTACTTAAATTCACTCATTCATCAAATCGCAGCTTTCCTATTTAGTCTCTGACTTTAGACAAATCAACTTATTGGAGCTCAATGAATTTGAGAGATTTGATCACATAAATTCCTAATATCCCTTTTTGTTTTTAAATATTTCACTGGACCTATTATCTCCCTCTTAAAAAGGTTAAGCCTTTTAACTTGCTAAGTATCAATTGTTTAGGAATAGAAGTATCCAGAGAGAAAGGAGAGAAAATTGCTTCATTTTTATTGTTCCATAAAAATCCCAATATTACAAAGAAGCTAGTGATGTGTTTATTTTATGTTGAGGTGGAGGGGAGGGGAGTGTTGCAATTAATAGTAGATAAGTTTGCCTTTCTAAAATTCTTTCAAATCTTTGTGAATAGGATCATACTTGGATGTTTGAAGAAAATCTGTACCAAATTTTCCTTGATTGATGCACATGCTTAATATTGGAAATACTAAATTTTCTTCCTTTTTTTCTATAATTAAGTTTAAAATGAAGGTCTGGGTTTTTTAGCTCCTATCTCCCATTTTGCTAGAGTGATTAGTCCTGATGGATCACTCATAAAGTAGTACTGTTTTGCTGAAGACTAGAGCTAGTTTCTCATCCCTTCTTCCCCATTGCTGCCCCCAGCAAAAGTCACCTCACTAGTCAAACTTTTCCTTTGATAGCCAGACAGTGATATCAAATTAATTAGCACAAGCCCTGTTTGTAGTGGCTAGAAGCTGGAAAATGAAAGGATGTCCATCAGTTGGAGAATGGTTGAGTAAATTGTGGTATATGAACGTTATGGAATATTATTGTTCTGTAAGGAACGACCAGCAGGATGAATACAGAGAGGACTGGCGAGACTTACATGAACTGATGCTGAGTGAAATGAGCAGAACAAGGAGATCATTATATACCTCAACAATGATACTGTTTGAGGATGTATTCTGATGGAAGTGGACCTCTTTGATAAAGAGAGCCTTAATTGATCAAAGATGGACAGAAGCAGCTACACCCAAAGAAAGAACACTGGAAATGAATATAAACTGCTTGCATTTATGTTTTTCCTCCCGGGTTATTTATACCTTCTGAATTCAATTCTCCCTGTGCAACAAGAAAACTGTTTGGTTCTGCACACATATATTGTATCTAGGATATACTGCAACCCATTCAACATGTAAAGGACTCTTGCCATCTGGGGGGAAAGGGTGGAGGGAGGGAGGGGAAAAATCAGAACAGAAATGAATGCAAGGGATAATGCTGTAAAAAATTACCCTGGCATGCATTCTATCAATAAAAAATTATTTAAAAAAAACAAATTAATTAGCACAAAAGCCAGTTACTAGAAATGAAATAATTTGCAAAGCTAACCTAGTTTGTTAATCCAATTTTTGCCCTGAGAAGCTTGTTTCTTTCTTTTTAAACTTTCTTCTGAAGAGTAGCAGCCCATAAATCATCCCTGCACCAGGAATATCAATTCACCACAAGTCTCTGACCAACTGATTAGTCACTTGTGATGTGTGTATTGAACAACCCTGATGTATACCTAGATATCCCGGAAGGCTGCCCCTCCAGTCCCTGGTATTTTGTCCTTGTGCTGTTTGCAAGATATCTCAGATGTTAAAAATGTTATACACATATCTGGAAGATTGTTTTTTATTTAGTTGAGTAATTGTTTTTGAACTGTTTAATATATCTCATTATAATTTTATACACATAACAAGAGACTGTGTATTGTGAATCTGTTTTGAATTAATTGAACTGATTAAATAAATAATTGTTAAAATAATAATTTCTGTAAAATAATCCCATTTCTCCTTTCCTCTAGCATGGTATAGTCACAATTCACATAATCAAATCTGTTCATTCCCTCCCCCCCCCCCCCCAATGCTTGTATTTTTTTCAGGTCACCATTGTTGCAGATGATACTTGTAGATTCTTATGCTGGTCAAGAGAGAGATTAACTTTTTTTCTGGAATCAGAGCCATTCCTTTATGAAATATTTAGATACCTTATTGGAAAGGATATCACAAATAAATTATACTCCTTGAATGACCCCACATTAAATGATAAGGTAAGTCACTGTATTTCAGAGTTAAAAGGTACCTTGGAGGTTCAAACTGTGATCTTTTATGTTTTTTTTTTCTTGTAAACACACACACACACTACAGTTTTATACTTTATGCAATAAAAATTCCCCAAAGGTATCACATCTACACTGATACCTGTAATGGCATGAAGATAACTCTGGGTTCTCAATACCTATCAACTGAAAATAAACTTTGGAAGAATGTACCATGCTGGAAAGGCTTATAATACTGTATATCTGTTGCCTAAGGATCAGCCTGGCCAAGTTCCAAGAGATTCATTATCAGAAGGTTGGCCAAAAAGTGATGAATGTTTTTGTCTATAGCAACTTATTAAATCATTTTCTAAAGCATAAAAGGTTTGCAATCTGCATGGCTAATGGAGAATTTTTTCATAGGTCTTTGGATTAGTAAAGTATGTTCATAAACAATATATATATATATTTCAAATCTTTGTGAATAGGATCATACTTGGATGTTTGAAGAAAATCTGTACCAAAGCATTTTGTAATTATGATATTTGTTGTTAACATTATAAGGTTGGAAAGGCTCATCATTTCCTTCTAAATGAGGACCTCTAACTCGGAAGGACGTAAAGTTACAAGTCACAAGTATCAAAATGGAGGTGTTCCAGTGATTTCTAATATTTCAGTTCAGAGAGTTTCCAGTCCCTTCCACTTCCCCACCATGAATGTCCATCCACAAGCTTTCTTCCAGAGAGGAGCTTGTCATTATCTTTTTTTTTTTTTTTTTTTTTTTGTCTACACTCATCTTATCCACATCTGTGTAAAGTCTGTAGCTAAGCTTGTGATTATTTCTTTTCATTGGGAAAACTGTTACCTTAGCAACTAAGTCACTAACAATCCATTTCTTCTGTAGGTATTGGTTATCATTGAATTACTTCCGTGCTAAACCCTACAGTTGTACATCCTCTTTAAGTTGTAAAACCAGTTAACTTTCCTTCCACACGTTAAACAATTTCAAACACAATTTGAACACATAAAATAGTTTATATAAAACCAGGGTATTCTTTTAGCATTATAAATAATGATCTCCTTTTTCTGTTTTATGAATTTGGGTTTTCAGAAACTATAATTCTCATGGTAAAGTACATCAAAACTATTTTGAGAACAACTCCCTCCCATGTTTTTGCTCTTCTTAATTTGTTTTGGATTGATGTACAGGTGACTTCATTTGTTTTTACACTATCTCTAATAGTTCTCTCAGTTCTAAATAGTTCTCTTATCTACTCTTGCGTTTTTGTTTTATTCTGGAATATGTGACACACACTATAAACCTACCACCAATGACAATAGAGTAATACAGCCAATATATATTTCATAGATAAATAGTATTGCTGAAAAGTTCATCCATTTCCCAAAGTAAATAGTAAAAAGTAAATACCTTCATATAACATTTCTTTAAAAACATTAGCAATCAACCAGCAAGTATTTATTAAGCATCTTTTGGGGCCAGGTACTGTGCTAGATGCTGGTTATACAAAGATGAAAGTGATTCTCTATTCTTGAGGATTTTAAAATCTAGCTGGGAAAGAGTGTGTGTGTTGTGTGTGTGTGTGTGTCTGTGTGTTGTCCCAAAAATCTTAATGCAGTTTAAAATTTAATACAAATTAAGTTACAATAAATATCGATACATTTTATTCTTCATTATGTGTTTTTATATAACTTGATAAATATTCTAGTACGCTGAAGTGGTAAATTTTGTCAGTAAGTTTGGAGATCTGAAAAGGTAAAGGCTTCCCTTAGAAATGAAGTTAAATTATAATGAAGAAGTTGTTTAAATGCAGGGATAATCTGACTCTCTATTCAAGAATCTCATTTATTGAGTGTACACATTGAGAATGAAGATACATCCAAAATCTTTGCTTTATAGAATGCCAAAAGGTTGGAACGCAAGCCCAGTCTTTGCTCACAGATTTCAGTGATGCAAATGAGAAACAGTATGGCTAGTTCAAGTGACAGTGAAGATGGATTGCAGCACTTCCTTCGGGGGACCTCCACTGCATCTTCTATTCGTAAGTAACCATGTAGAGTGATGAAGTAAATTTATGTCTTGATTTAAAATGGTCCTCCAAAAAATGGCTCATGGTGAAAACATTTAGCAAGAGCAAATGTGAATGAAGAAATGACAAAAGATGGTTAGTTAACTTCTTCATCCAGAGATGGCAAGTATGTAACAGAATGTTATATACTTGTTCTCTTAATTCTGCAAGTAAATAGTGGGTCATTCTTAAATAAGGGAAAAATAAGAAAGAAAACCAGAGCTAATTAATTATTATGATTCTTACATTATACACTAGCTTATATTTAAAGTTTTAATCCATTAAACCACTTAAATTAAGCCAATGTATTTATGCATATGTTCATGGGGATCTAATTTGGTAGTTAATTTCTGTTATTTAATTTGAACTTTTAAAGTAAAACCTCTTATAGATCTAGCTATAGTCATGAAGACAGCTGGATATTTGTATCTTGGCTGTTTGTTTCCTAGTGTGAGCAGCCAGATGTTCATAGGTGGCTTGAAGTTTAACATCCCTGAAGATGAGTGGGAAAAATTAACACCTTTTTGTAAATGATACCTTTCAGACTACTCTAGCTGCTGATGCTACAAGACAATAATTTACCCAGGGAAGACTCGCCTGTGACTAAGATAGCTAAAAGACAATTAATGAACACTAACAACATAATTATATGCTGAAGATCAAAAGCTAAATTATCATTCCTTGCCTTCTGGACTAACATTACTACTACTACTACTATTAGTACTACTACTACTACTACTACTACTACTATCACCACCACCGCCGCCGCCACCACCAACCACTGTTTCTGCTGCCACTGCTGCATTTTGAGAACCATTCAACAAATCCAAAGAAAAATATAAAATCTGTGGATTTCTTATGTTTGCATGTACTGAATAATTTTTATTGATGTTTTAGACTGGATTTTAAACTTCAGTTAACTTTAAACTGCAAAAAACACCTTTATCTCCCAAGCCTAAGTGTTTGTATGTTTTAATCTTATAGCATTTATATGTTATGGATAAATTAAGTCAAAGATTCTAGTTATTAATGAATTCATGGGAAAAAGTTATTTTTAAGGCATATAATTAGTAGAAACCTTCAAAGAGTCTTTAAGGCATGGACAGTATTTGTTGTTGACCAAGAAATTCTATATTTTCTGTTTCACTTAAGATTCAAAATGGTGAACAATTGTCTTTAGGCTTCTTCTAATATAATTTCCAAATAAGTTGACAGATTTTGACCAAATTTGGAATACCTCCTAAAGAATATGATGGTTAGAATTTACTTCATTTTAAGATTGTCTACTATTATGAAACAATACTTGAAAGCAGAATTTTTTAGATAGGTCTATGTGCTAAATGTTTTATGCATTTCATTGAACTTCTACAAAAGTATATTACTGAAATGAATGAAGTCTATAATTCATAAAACTTCTAAAAAGGTAGTATTGAAGTCGAATGTTAAGATCCATTTGGATAAACTTTTCCCGATTGAATAATTTGTTATTCAATATTATTCTATAATTTAATTCTAGATTATCACTGGCTATGTACAGAAAGCAAGCCTCAGAGGATATATAGTTATTTATATGTTATGACCTTTTATTGTAAGAGATTTTTAATAAAGCAAAATAAAAAATTTAAGGAAAAATAGTTTCAACTAATTGGTTCATTTTACCGTACAGTATCTTTTCTCCTGGGAACAGTGACATATATAAGTGAGATTTAAATGGGCTTTACTTGGGTTCTAATTTCTTTCATACCTTTCTAACAAAAATGGTATAGAATGTTTTTTGGAATATGTGGAATTCTACATTTGAACAGATATAACAAAATATTCTATCCCAAATTGTCTGAGATCACATCAACCACATTAGTCTACAAATCCTTCATACTTACTTTACTTTGCTTTGAAGCAAAGTCTTTTAATCAGGAATAAGGTCGGGGTTCTCATCCTGTTCAATCTCCAAGTCATTCCATTGCCATTCAATTAGTTCAAAACAATCAAATGACTCAGGTCTTAAAGGCTCATTCAAGACTGATCTCTTTATTTTACTTTCCTTTCTCTAATATCTCTTGTATTAGTGATAATAGTTGTATAGATTACCTTAAATCTAAATACTGCCTATCTTGTGGCTACTTCTGAAAGAGACAGCATCTCCTAAAAGCAAAGCAATTGATAAAAAAGTATTAGGAGGGCCTTTCTGTCAGTAATGGCAATGCCTTAACTTTGTTTAATCCTCATAAACACCCTCTGGGATAGGTTCTATCATTAAACCCATTTTTACAGATGCAAAGTATCTGTATGAAGATGTAAAGTGATTTGCACAGCTAATAAGTTTTGGAGGTGCAAGGTATTCCTGACTGAGTCTGTCTGTTATTCAGTCCACAATATTACCTAATGCTTGCTCATGGATAGCTATAGGTTTGACAGTTTTCTTCTTAAATGACTGTTGGTAAGTAATTTTCTCTACTAATTTTCTCTACCTTGGATTTGACTTCTACTAATTTTCTCTACCTTGGATTTGACTTCTATAGTTTTCCTTTTCCTTCATCATCTTATTGACTGTCACAGTCATAACTGAGCAGCTCCAGTTATTCCCTGCCTATGCATTTTCTGTTTCAACACCACAAAATAAATGCTCTGCAGGTAGTTTGTACAGGACTTTTCTGACTGCCTTTGGCTTCATTTTTAAAATTTCTTGGCCTCTTCCCATACTTAATGGGATACTAGTATTTGAGTACTGAGAAATTGAACCATATCAGCACATTAATATTGAATGTGAGCAGTTTTATTCCCTTTAAGAGGATTTTTCAGAACTCATCCAGGCCAGAATTTAAATCTTAATTGTATTTTAGGTTTCAGAGACTCAGTGGAGCTTTAATGTGGTTTTTCTATTTTCCTTTTGAAATTCTCTTCAGCATAGCTTCTGATTTTGCATATTTGGAAGTAAATGTTTTTATTATTAAGTTTTATCCATGTTACTAATTATGCTACTTAGTGCTAGAGACACATATACACACATACATAACATGGTTTGATAAAGTGCCTATAACCACTATTACCTCAAAAATAATTTAATTTTTCTTTGTTTTGGGTGAAGGAAAGTTGTTTGTTTGTGTGTGCATGTGTTTTTTTTTTTCACCAGAATTGTAATTTCTGTAATTTAATAGGAAGAAGGAACTCCCAGTTAGATGAAACTGAGGTCATCAATTGCTTTTGTGGCTAATAGTTTTAGAATTGTCTCTAAGGAATTGAGTGTTGAAGTTACTTGTCTAGCTAGTAGGTCAGAGATAGAACTTGAAGCCAGCTCTTTCTGATTTCAAAAATACTTCTTCATTCCCTATACTTCTCTACCTTTCACTTCTTCCTTGTCCTTTAAAAAGAATGCATATTAATATAATGGGAAAAAAATTAGATTTAGAGTAAAAATGTTAAACAAGTCACCTAGTTTCTTCAGCTGTAAAATGGAATTAGTTAGTCTCGATAGCCTTCAAAGTCCTTCCTAACTCCAACCTATGAATCTAGGAACATTCAAACAGCTGTAATCAGATGGGAAATTGACCATTCAAAGTTAAAGCTCAACAAGAGTTTGGGCTACAGAAAAGAATTTGGAAATCATCTGCATAGAGGTGCAATTGAAACCATGAAACTGGTAATGAGATTCACAATTGAATGAAAATAACACTGGATTTGAAATAAAAAAAATTTGGAGTTGAATCTTGATTCTCATTTGATATCTATGTGATAGGTGACAACATTTTTCTCATCCATAAATGAGGAGATCAAACTAGATGACTTCCAAAGTATCTACCAGTTTTAAATCAGTGATACTAGGAAGTATTTATTAAATGCTTATTTTGTAAACAGTCTTTCATGTGAATGGAAAAGGGCTATTAACTACTGCACTTCAGTCATATGAGTAGTTCAGTCATGGATAAGTGACTAAACTCCTAAAAGGCTCAGAATACAATCACTGTGTATATGTCTTCATTCATTTATAGTTCATGCTCTTGAGATGTCCTTCCAAATCCTGCTCATAGAAGATGTCTGCTATGTCTTCATTCAGGGTTCCAGAATAACCTATGGGTTTGGGTGTAATGGGATGTCTTTTTTTTTTTTAGTTTATGTAGTAAAACAAGTATTTCCATAACATAGTACAGAACAAAAAATGATTATACATGAAACTGTAAATCTACTATGTACAACTTACTATGCCTTTTAAATATACAGCAGAATTATCATGTAAATTTCTTCTTGTTCAACCATTTCCTAATTGATGGGATGTCTTTCTAATGCTACACCTTACCCAGTATGCTTCTAAACTGTAATTATATTAGGTGCTATCTATTAGTTAATCAATTTTAATTAGCTGTTAGAAAGGATTCTTTACTGAGGTGCTTATAGTAATAACAATTGGTATAATATATCCCCTTCCTCCTTCCCCCTCTTCTGAAGTCTATGACTTGGTCTTCCACATATAGAACATAGGGATGAGTGGAATCAAATGGAAAGAGCACAGGTAGTGAAATGTATCTCAAAGCTCTTGTAAGTCCTTTCAGTAGAGTTCTGAAGATGCTACAATTAGTGATGGTCTATCTTTTCTGCAGGGTTTCTTGTAGAATCTTCAGTCTGCCTTTCCTTATCATGTCCAGTCTATCCTTGGCCCCCAGTGAAGACAATGCCATGAGCTATTTTGGGATGTTAATCTTATTGAGAAGCTCAAAATTCTCTAAACCTTTTGAAGCTCACAAAATCTTCCTCTAGCCAAAAGAATGACAGGGATGGGGTGGATGAAGCAATTCCCTTACCCACTCAAAGTAATTTCCTTGTAAGGCCTTGGCTTGAGACTTTCACCACTAAGCTACCAGATACTCAGATGACTTCACATTAGCTAGATTGTTTTAAACAAGGTCCTACAGGGAACTAATTCCCTACAAGTCCAAGAAATTAACTGAAATGCCTTTGATTGATTCAATGTAGATGTCTAGTACTTTTCACACTTGGTTCACACCTCTGATTAAGTCCATTGATATGTGTTTTCACCTTGTAAAGATATTAAGAATAAATGAGGTGATATCATTGATTGATTGACTTAATAGAATACCCCTTCATCCATTCCTATTCATTCTTCAGCCTCTTGCAGTCTAGTTTTCATCCACTCTATTCTACAGAAACTGCTTGCTCCAAGAATTTCCATCCAATGTACTTCACCCTATCAAACCTCATCCTGATTTGTCACTTTAAACTCCTTTCATTCCCTTTCCTTTTGGAGTCTCTTCTCCCTCCAACCCCACTTTGGTTTTCTTGATGTTTCTTTCTGTCTTGCTTTTAGCCTATATTGTGTTTTCTTGGTTCTGCATGTTTTGCTTTCATTATTTCATGTGCATCTTTTCATGCTTGTCTAAGATCGCTGAGTAATAATTTCTTATAGCACAGTAGTATTCCATCATAATCATAAAATACAACTTGTTCATCCATTGACTAATTTATGGAGTATCTTTCCAATGCTGTCTCTCTCTGTCATCTCTCTCTCTCTCTCTCTCTCTCTCTCTCTCTCTCTCTCTCTCTGTGTGTGTGTGTGTGTGTGTATCTCCCTTACTCTTCTCCTCTTTCCTGCTAGACCACTTCTTCATGTTTTTTTCTGATTCTTTGTCTTTCTCTTTACAAAAATGAATATCCACCCAACAGTTTGTCTTTGGCCTTTTCCTCTCTGTGTATTCCCTTCTTTTGTGATCTAATTTATTACCATGGCTCAAAAGATAACCACTATGTATGTGAGATGATCCCCAAATCTGCATATGAAACTTTGGTCTCTCTTCTGATCTCCTTTTCTCTATCTTCAGTCACCTGCTGGTTATTTCTACATTCATTCCCCTTCATCATCTCAAATCCAATACGTAAAAAAATAAACTCATTTTCCCTAAAACTACCCCTTCTTCCAACTTCCTCATTTCTGTGATTGACATCACTATTCTCCCAGTTACTCAGGCTTGAAACTTCAAAGTCAATTTTTCCCCACGCCCTCACTCTGAGATAATCAATTGTCAAATCCTGTCAATTTTATTTCCACAATCTCATATCTGTCCTTTTTCTCTACTCTTATTCCATGATTTTTATTTAACCTCTCATCACTTTTCAACTGTATTACAGTATTTTTTTTGTTATCTATGCTGCTAATCTCTCCTCATCCACTCCATTCTTCACTGAGTAATCAAACCATTCCTCCTAAAATATAAATCTGACTGTGGGCAAATAGTCTATGAGTCTAGAAAATAAAGTTCAAACTCGGTCTTGGTCAGATTTTAAGAGTAAGTATAATTTGGTTCCAATTTACATTTTCAGCTTCATTTCAAAGGATTCTCATACACCATCCATTTCAGCAAAACACAATTCCTCTTGATTTGTGCCACACTTTCTTGCTCTTTTTTCTTTCAGATGGATTTAAATGATCACTTCTAGATCATTTTAGATCTCTTGTTTTTACATAGTTAACAGATTGGTTTTTTTTTTTTTGAGATTGAACAAATTGAATGAAGTGAATTACCTAGGAAAGGGAAGGTCCCTTAAACTTTCTGTATTCTAGTTTCCTGAACTATAAAATTACATGGATGAAGGAGAGAGTAAATAGGTAGATAAAATAAAAATTACATTAGAATATGTTAAAGAATGTTAGCCCCTTTTGATAGAAAAGATTTTATAAGGAGACAGTATCTTTTTTATTTCCAAATTTCCACCCCACCTAACCCAAGCTACATGTGTTTATTTAAAAGAATTTAGAACTATTCATTTGGATATCTGTCACCAATATTTTGGACTTACTTTCCTCTGTTTGGAGTCTCTGACTATATATATATATGTATGTATGTATGTATATATGCATATATACATATATGTACAGTTTTACTATATTGGACATTTTATTCTTAAAGCATAGGCCTATTCCTATGCTCATTAATTCCACTATTGGCAGTTACCCATTTGCTGACAAACTCATTTTGTTTAATCTCAATTAGAACCTCAGTACCACTCAGTAATCTTTTTGGACTTTTCTGATTGATTTATCAGTCTCCTCACAGCAGCAGTCCAAAATCTGTCAGAAAATGACTGTCTTCTACTTTACTGAGAAAACCTAGGATATCTTTCAAGAGTTTACTCATCTTTCCTACTTTCTATTTCAAAATCCCTCTACACTTCTACCTGTCATACTCTTTGCTCCAAGTCTCTGAAAGAAAAAAAAATGGCTCTTCTCTTTGCCAAGGCTAACCCTCTGTTTTTATCCTTGAGCTCATCTTCTTTCTTCTCCAGAAATTTTTCTTATTAACTGTTCTTTGTATCCTTCCATCTTCAATCTTTTCCTTTCTCTACTGTTTCTTTTTTTAATCCTCATCCTCCTTGACTTCTATGGACTTTTTGACACTGTTTGCCACTCATTCCTTTTGCTGATTCTCTTTCCTAAGTGAAACTACTATGTTCTGGTTCTTCACATAACAAAACAAGTATTCTTTATTATATCATATAGCTCCTGCCCCTATTATAATTGTCTACCTCTAAGGCTTTGTCCTGAGTCTAATTATAGATTTAGAGATGAAAGGGACCTAATTAGTTATCTATCCCAACACTGTAATTTTATATATGTGGAAAGAGAGGCTCTGAGAATTGATACAACTTGCCCAAGTTTTCAGCTGTAGAGCCAGAATTTGGGCTAACATCCTCCCTCTCTATCTACCATTTGTCTCTTTCTTTTTACCCAGTTGATTTGGTAAGTTTCAGTATGGAAACCTGAAAGAGTCAGATTTGTTTGTTCACTTTGAACATTAGCCAGTTATTCATGCTAACACTGATTTTTAACTCATTGAGAATTATGTCATTCTTTCTCTTTACATTCCACTTCCAATCTCTTTTCTCCAGGTTTACCTTATAAAAAACTTCTAAAGAACTCTTATGTTTGTGTCACTCCCCAGCTCAAAAAACTTCAGTGACTCCCATTGCCTTTAGAATAGAATGCATTATCTTCAGTAAAGACTAAGAAGTCACCAAAATCTGTCTCCAATTTACTTTTCCAATTTTATTTCACATTCCACTCACACCTTTCCAATATCCCACCAAATTTAACTATTAGTTCATCTCTGAATTAAATATTCTGTCTCCCAAATGCATATTTTACAACAGGCAAGTTCTAGAATTTATTGCTCCTTCTCTTTTCAAAATTCTCATCTTCCCTTAAGGCTCAATTTAGCTGCTACTGTTGTCTTGAAGACTAACGTGGCCCCCTTTATTGTTAATTATCTCTTTGCCTTCTCAAATTATCTTTTATTTACTTATCTTTGTACATGATGGATTTCTTCAGTAAAATGCAAAGTCCTTCAGGGCAAAGAATATTTCATTTTTTTTCTTTGCATCTCCCAGGGACCTACACATGGTGGTAGGTATTTAGTATGTATTGAAGTGAATTAAATTTTATATTTCTTTTCTCATTTCATTGGGTAAGAAATCATACAAATTAAAGGCAGCCATGGTATCATGGAAAAACAAAACAAAACATTACTCTTGGAATCAGAAGATCTAGCTTCCACTCATGGTTTTAACTCCTATTAGTAATGTGGTTATTTTATGAAGTTGTGTATAAAAAAAAATACAGAAACAGTACATAAATGTGAGTTCTTGTTCAGTGGTAGTGTCTACAAACTGCTGAGAGAAAGGTAGATCTTCTGAAGGATTTGGGGAAAGGTTAAGAATAAATTTTTCTAAATGTATTGGAACTGTATTTACAGTTGAACCTCAAATAGACACTAGGCTTGGAGTCAGGAGCACCTAAGTTCAAATTCTGTCTCAGACATCTAATAGTTGTGTGATCCTGCGCAAATCATTTTACTTCCGTCTGTTTTTGTTCCCTCATATGTACAATGAGGATAATAATATTATCTTATTTCACAAATAAGTGATGAGAATCAAGCGAAGTGATATATGCAAAACAATTTATAAACCTTAAGATTGCTATATAATTTTAGCTATTATTATTGTTATTATCATTATTGCTATGTCACACACACCCCATCTTCTTAGTCTGGGCTACTACAGTTCAGAGGTATTCAACTCTCACCTTTCTAATGATTAGAGAGAAAGAGATTGCCAAAGCAATCTCATCACTGACAAGTGGTGAACAGCAATGGTGTTGTCATGGCAACCTAGAGATATTTTATATTTTTCTTGAAAGCTTCAGACCTCCATTTTAGTTGATCTGGGCTAAATAACTTCAGGTAGATTTTTTTTTATCTTGATGCATACTCTTCAGCAGTCAGTTGAACCTAAGCTTTTAAAGATTTTATTATGAAAGCATGTTGCTTCCCCCCCCCCTTAGTTTTTCAGGTTTTATTGTCTTTCTTTGGGGCCCTGTGGAATAGAAATCAGAAAATTACTTTCTGAGAGGCAAGACAAATTACCCCTCCCCCTCTTCAAGGTTCATAGTTGCTATTATTTATTGTGGTTATTGCCAAGACAGGGTCCTTGTCCACCAAGGTGGTTTCATTTCATCCAGTTATCTGAATTTGCTTTTCTTTTGTCAGAGGGGTTGTGCATCAGCTACTCACTCACATGGTCTGTGTGTGTCTATGGAGGCTGCTTTTTTATTTCTGATAAAATAATCTCCCTTTTAGAAAAGGTAAACATACACGTGATGATTACTTGAGTGTCTGTTGTTTCTGTTGCTTTGAATGTAGTACAGTTAGCTAAAAAGAGATTAAAAGGAAAACATTGTAACCATCCTTTTAATGCTAACTCATCAAAGGATATTTCTAAGTACAATTCCTATCAAGTTAATACTTAGTTTCCCTTCTTATCAGTCCTGGATTTTTTGAATGGAAAAACTGACAGGGCATATGTATAATTTTCGAGAAAGACATGGTACACAGGCATTTCATTATTAAGAAAACAACTTCAAGCCCAATTCTCTGTCTATATAAGATTTGCAGGGTGGGGGAGAGAGAAAAGGGAACATCCACTATAGCTTCATAAACTTGTTCCCAATCAGACAAATTAATTTGATTTAGAAAATATAAAGTAGAATCATTTGTAGCACTAATATCACAGGATAGAACTGAGTTACAAATTAACCATGTTACATCAGCCTATGTACAACATTTGAGAAGACATGATTTTACTTGTATTGTGTTCAGATATCTCTACCAAAGAGCAGGCATATGGTTCTCATAATTAAAAAAAATCTTGCACTTTCTTTATGGGATTGTAGATAGGGTACTAGTTTGGGAGTGAGAAGGCTTGTGTTCAAATCCCAGTCTTATGATGTACTACCTGTGTGACAATGAAGAAATCACTTTGACCTCTCTGAGCTTCCTGCTTCCCCAGCTTTAAAATGAAAAGATTGGGCTAGATGAGTCCATTCCAGCTCTAAGTCTATCATCTTGTGATTTGCTGACCAAATTAGCCTGCCTTGACAATTCAGACAGATGTCTTTAAGGTTCAGGGTATGTCTATTTACCCTAGGACAGAGCACAGTAATCACACATCTGATTTTAACACGGGCATTTCCAGCAAACCAGAAGCAATTTCAAAATGAAATAATCCACCTAAATCGATAACCTATTTCAAAAATTTTCACATCATTTCCAGTTTCAAAAAAACCTTACCAACTAGAAGTGGGTGGTTTTAGGATAGGGCAAATAGAATGTTGAAAATTGCTCTGGGCATTAAAAGTTGCCTTTAAGCCACATTCTGCTGCCTCATAGTAATGGATATCTAGTGGCCACAGGAAGTCTCTTACCCATACAGGTTCTACTCTTTATTATTTCCTTTTTTCCTCCCTTAAAGCTGCCTAACACCACCTCTCCACTCCCATAACACTCCTGTTTCTCATATCCCAAAAACAGTTTCAAATGGCAGGTTTTGATCTGCTGTTCTGAGTCAAGAACATGCCATATTGGGTAAGAGAAAGCAAATATTTTAACTGTTCCTTTCCCCTGCTCCTTACTGCATTGATTTTTTTTTTGAGGCAGTTAGGTAGTATAGTGGATTAAAACTTGGATTTGGAATCAGGAATAAATGTGTTTCAAATTATAAATCAGATATTTTTTAGCTGTGTGATCTTAGTCATCCACTTTGCCAATGTTGTAGGAGGAAGAAATTGAACTCATCCTTACCTTTTCAACCTGTGTGAAAATTCCCATAAATCCTTCACTTCAGAACTAATCTAATAACCGATCACTAATATTGCTCCTTAAGGTTTGCAAGATGCTTTATATACATTTCATTTGACCCTTACAATTGCTATATAAAATAGTTAATAATAGTTGGGATTAGCTCTATTCTATAGATAGAGAAATAGAGGCACTACAGAGTGGCCTTCTTCAGATTATTTTAATATTTCATGGATATGATTATAAAATCTTGGCTGTCCACTGCTATTACTCTACCTAACTGCATGCTTGTTTCCTATTTTCCAGTATTGACCTTAAAGCAGAAAAGAACTTTAGAGGACAACTTGTCCAACACTTTCTTTTTAACAGATGAGCAATCTGGAGCCAAGAATGATCAGGTAGTTTGCTCAAGGTCACACAGACAGTAAGAATTAAAATTTGAATCAGAGTCCACAGACTCCACAGTGCACTTTTGACTGCACCAAATCCCATTGATGTCTTTAATGATGCCTTTGTGCTACTTTTTAAATTGAAGTCATGGATGACAATAAACTGTTACTTTACACCCACTATGCATCCCTCAATTGTCCTCTGGATCACTTGGAATTCTGATACTTCCAAGGTTGTGGCATTCTGTGATTTATAATCCTACAGCATCATTGAGAGAATATCCAGAATAAAAAGTGGCTTTTTCTAATAACAGATAGTTTGGGATTACTGAGTAGATTGTAAAGTTTTCCAAATGCAGTCAAGCCTGATCACCTAAATCCTGTTCAAAACTGCATTGAAGTTAATATCCATTGATACATAATACTTGTATAAGAAGTTTGTATTTCCAGACCAATCCAATGAGCTTCCACTTGTTTTGTGTAATACTTGAGTGAATGGGCTGGTCCATATTACCTTATTTCTTTGGGAAATCATTTTGAGTGTACTTAAAAAGGAAATTTCAGAATGTAACCAGTTCCCAGATTAGGTATGAAATTTTAAAAGTGGTTTATTTTTATGGTCAAGTGAAGTTATAAATTAAGATACAAATGGCACTAATGCATAATAAAAATAAAGTTAATAAAAATGAGTGCTTCACAATAGGTCTGTGATTTATAACATTACAAATACATAAACTTAAAGTCATTTGGAAGTACATCTTTATTTATGTGAAAGTTGTGGACCATATAGATCTGCTTTAATCTTGAAGCCTTAAAACAAATCTTTATTGATATTTTAAGCTTTTATTTTGCTTTTTGCAACTGAAAGTAAAGCAAAGGTCATTAAAAATAGCAATTCACTAGAACTGCTAAAAAGGAAACATTATTTACTTCCTCAGATATTTTTTAAAGTATAGCAAATGGGGAATTTATTTTATAATTATTTATTATTACTAAAGACCATTAATACACTGTATATTCTTGCATAGTAGGAAGGAGATGGCCACTAGGAGGCATAGTGAATAGAATACCAGGCTTAGAATCAGGAAGACCTTAGTTCATATCTGGACTCAGACATTTACTAGCTGTGTGACCCTGGGTAAATCACTTAACCCTGTTTGCCTCAATTTCCTTAGTCTAAAATGAACTAGATAAGGAAATGACAAGACACTAATATTTTTGCCAAGAAAATCCCAAATGGGATCAGGAAGAGATGGACATAATTGAAATGACTGAACAATAACAAAAGTAGAAAGGTAGAAATCTTTTCTGTTACTAAACTCTAAATTAAATATACATTAGGAAAAGAATGAAATATTTTCAAAGGAATTATCATTCAGCATAGGGCAGATTGTAGCATCAGGTACATTTGTCATACCAAGGACAGCTTATGAGAACTTATTTGATGATTAACCTGAAAATAAAGGAAGGAAACACAATTAGAGAAAGTTTTTTTCCCTTGGACATTAGCCTCTTATGTCTCCTTCTTTGTGAAATTCATCACAGTTGAATATCTATGCCTAAAGAAAGATTATGCCATCCTAAACTAAATAGTTTAAGTATTTTCTTTGGCAAACTAAATCCCTTGGAAATGGTGTTAAAAAAAATCATTGCTATCATGTTTCCCAGGCTAGCCTGATTTTAGTTTTCCCCACTGTGCAAAATACTGGTCCTTTGACTTCTTTTATAGCAAGGTCCAAAAACCCACCTACAGTACCTGATTTCCCAGTACTTACAGGATAACTCCAGTAGTTCCTGTAAAAGTTGGTAGGATCTCTAAGTTATATAGCATCCCACTGTGAAAGGGCTTGTCCATGGTACTAACTGGTAGGTCTAGTCCAGAATCCTTTTTTTTTTTAAACTGAAAGACAGTTACTAAATGTTTTATATTATATTTATATTTTATTTCCCTTTGAGCCTATTCTCCCCCAAATTCAAGTAATCCTAAAGAAATCTTAGAGGTTTCAAGATAAATCTTACTATGGAGAAACTTTCTGGAATGAAAAAATTCCCCAGATTACTTTCTCAATTTTCTGGCTTTTGGAGACTCCCCAATAGATAGCATGAATCAACAAATAGAACTTTTACAGACTGAGCTAAGACTAAACTGATGGAATAGTGGTTGTGATTTGAAAGAAACTACAGGCCTTAAGTTCTGTAGTGGTTCCTGGGTTCAAAAATTGGTTCTTCTTTTGAATACATTCAATGTGAACTGAATTTTACAAGCTCTGGAAGAATAAAAAATGTAAGAATAAAGAATAAAAAAATTTTTAAAACTATTAAAGTATTATTCCTTCTTTCCTTCCTTCCTTCCTCCCTCCCTCCCTTCCTTCCTCCCTCCCTCCCTTCCTTCCTTCCTCCCTCCCTCCCTCCCTCCCTCCTTCCTCCCTCCTTCCTTCCTTCCTTCCTTCCTTCCTTCCTTCCTTCCTTCCTTCCTTCTTTCCTTCTTTCCTTTCTTCTTTTCTTTCTTTCTTCTATTTGAGGAGAGGCAAGAGTTAAACAAAAATTAATTTCTTATTCATTAGTTTTTCCTTGTACTAGTAAGAGCTAGTCTTTGGAGGAAGCCTCCTACCCTCCTCTCCTAATACCTTTCCCTACTCCCCAGTAATTATAGGCAATTAAATAGGGATAGGAGCTAGACTTGTGATATGAGTATGATGAGCTACTAGGAAAGAAAACTCTCTTTGCCAATTCAAATTGTCTCCTTCTCTGAAATTTAGAGTCTTAGGCATTGCCTAAAGAACTGAGAGGTTAAGTGACTTACCCACAATCACAGAACAAATATCTGCTAAAGTCAAGATTTGAACTCAAGTTTTCCTGGCTCTAAAGGTAGCACTATATTTACTACAATATGCTCTCAAGCAAATAAAACAAATGTCAATTTTTTTTAGAATTCAAATGTTAACTTGTTCACTGAATTGTTTTTATTTTGGTTTTTGGTTTTGTTTTGTTTGACAGAAAAGCAAAGAAAAACAAAAGGAAGGATATTTTGCACGCATAGGTAATTAAGAATAATACACATATTAACCCAAATTTCTAAGGCCAAGACTCTTGGACACCTTTCCTCTTTCTTTAAGAATACTTTATGCCTAGATATTTATACTGTTTCAGGAATATCCAAGGATTAAAGGGAAGAAGATAGTTGTTGCTGTGAGAACCATTTAATTCAAATATTATTCTTTGTAGCTTTGTAGCTTAAATCCAATCCAATCCAAATAGTTTGAATTGCCATTTATCCATTTGAGGGCAGTTAGGTGGTGCAGTGGCTAGAGCACTGAGCTTGGAGTCAGGATTCTCCAGCCAGGAAGTTTGCATTCAAATCTGCTTGGATGACCTTGAGCATGTCAAAGAACTTCTCAGCTTCAGCTTCTACATCTGTAGAAGAAGGTTATTGTGATTCCTCTATCATTTTATGATCCTAAAATCTCTAACCTAGGATTATTTTCATCCCATCAGGAGGAATTGGGGTACAACTTTAGTGACAGTTTTATATATAAATAGATAGAAGTGTTTATGTGTGTGTGTGTGTGTGTGTGTGTTCAAATTTTGTCTTAAATACTTCTTAAGTATGTAACTCTGGGGGGGGAAGCTTCATTTTTTTGTCTCAGTATTCTCACATATAAATGGGATAACATCAATTTCACCTGTATTTCAAGGTTGGCAAATTCTTTGTGAACATTTGATTTGATACAAACAATAAACAGGTGAAATGTCACTAAAGGTGTACCCTGATTCTGGACCATATGCTCTAGTTCTCTTCTAGCTCTAAACCTCGTGATGTTAATCTCTCTCCCCCAACTATCCTATTCAATATCATCACCCACAAAAAGCTGCTGATTTCTTTATTGCATTAACACAAGATTTTTCCTTATGAAGTTAGTATGAGTTTAGGAGTTTTATTATTAACCAGAATCTATTTAGAGAACTAGACCTATAAAACTTAAGTGTTGCACCAATAGTGCTAAAATTATTTTTCTTTAAGTTGAATTTGTTAGGGGACATCAAAGTATATTAAATTTTCAACAACAGGCACAATGATTGACCTTTGACTGTCACAGATAGAAAAGATAATCAATTCAGTCCTCAGGCACTGTATGTTGGAAATGTACATAGTTATATAATTGTGTTCAGCTCACATTTATCTAGGTTCTGTTAATGGCAAAGAGATCTATAATTACTTGTTTACTGCAAAAGAATTATTTACAATAACATAGCTTCAAGGTTTAGAAATGTAAAGAGAAAAAAAAATAATCCTTCCTATTTAAATACAATTCTATAGTGGAATTACTGCCATTTCAAATTATTGTTTTCTAATGTTTGATGGAATAATTTGTATGCTTTTGATAATTCTATTCTGATACCTTCTCACATAAGGAAATGACATTGATAGTTTAGAAGCTATGCCAGCAGAGCCCAAAGCCTGATAGTTCTTTCCAAACTAGGAAAAATTCAGACATGGGTTTGACAATCAATTATCTGCCTCTTTTCTAGAGACTCATATATTTGAAAAGGCTTATCAGTTGTATGCATGAAGGGAGAGTTGGGAGAGGAGGATTGAAGAGATGGAGTTTTTTAGAGACTAGAGACTACCTAAATTTGAGGTTTAAAGAGATTGAAAGAGTGGCTTATAAATTGACTTGGTAAAGGGTTTGGGATTTTTTTTTTTTTTTGGCACTACTGACATTACAGATCATTGAAGAATTAAAGAACTATTGAGATGGGGGGAGGTCGGTGTTTGCTTAATGAGCTTATCCTCTATTACTTGGTTACTGGAAATGTGGAAAAAGTTAGAATTCTGACACAAATCTGACAGAAACAAATTCATTAATTACAAATAAAATATTGTTATGCTGAAATGCCAAAGAGCAGTTTCTCTTTGCCTCAAGTTACAGATTTGCAATTTATAGTGTTTTGAAGTACAACGTTAAATTCCACAGAAAAATTAAAGCAAAATTATGCTTTGTTTTGGAAGTTTGGTCTAAAAAAAACAAAACAAAATAAAATGATAGAAATGTCCATAAAGGAAATTGTACACTTGGAGACAGGTCTGGCTACAATGGAAAAACCAGTCAAGTCCACTGTGAAACAAATTGATTACCTCCTTTGATTTTAGTCCAAAACAAAACTACTTGCCTTGGTTAACAAAAGAACAACCCCTATAAAATTTCCTCAAAGGATTTCTCCTTCAATTCAGAGGTGAATTCAAGAGACATTTCTTTTTATTGAGTTAAAGAAATTTCTTCTAGTTTAGGCATCACAGACAAGTTTTCTAAGAGATCCTTCCTTGAACTTGGTCATCTTCTAATACAAAAAAACTGATTAAGTCTTTGATAAGGATGAAACAAAGAATTTTGACATTTTGAAGAAGTATAAGTAAGGTTTTTGTTCAAGTGATACTAAAGACTTTAGACTAGGACACTATTTTAATATTATATCTTAATATCTCAGAATACAAAAAGAAGCCTTAATGCTATTTGTTTCCAAAAAGGAAAAGGAAAATTTAAACCCAAATTATGTGGATTTTTTACTCCATTATAATCCATCCAATAATTGCAAATCCTTTGAGGATCTATGTAATGCTGGAGAAACTGAGGCAAGATAGAGATTAGAGAGTTTTTAATATTTTATTTGGATTTCTGAGAGGAAGAGATTTTGTGGGACCAAAGGATCCCAGGGCTGAAGTCTCAAAGCATTCAGCAGCAGCAGCAGCATGGGATGTGAGATTCCAGTGGTTTTTTATATATGTGGCTCTAAGAGATCAGGGTAGACAAAGGCAGGGGATGGAGTCCAAGCATTGGTAAATGGTATCAGCATCGAATGTGAG
This sequence comes from Antechinus flavipes, assembly GCF_016432865.1. NCBI lineage: Eukaryota > Metazoa > Chordata > Mammalia > Dasyuromorphia > Dasyuridae > Antechinus > Antechinus flavipes. Next base: position 281,857,344 of record NC_067401.1, on the reverse strand, counting down.
ATTCCGATGAGTTATATATATAGCTCTCTGGCAATCAGGGGAGACAAAGGCAAGGGGTGGATTCCGAACACTAAGAGCAGGAATTTCCAAGAAGGATCATCAATCTGGTTCTGACAGGTTGGGGGGAGGACCCTAAACTCTGATAAACCAGGAGTAGTTAGAGATAGAAAGTCTAGAACTTAGAGATTGAGGATACCAATTAGATATCTGAGATAGGACATCTGGAGTTTTATCTTTTGGAATGCCAGATCTCTACAATCCTAATTATCTCAGTACTAATGGTCAGGAAGGGGGGTTGCAACCAGAAGGATTGAGGCAGAACAATTCAAGGAACTTAGATGGAACAGTTCAGTGAAACGGAGGCAGGACTATTTAAGGAAACTGAGGCAGGACAATAAAAGGAAACTGGCACAACATATGTACTATATTTTATTAAATTTATTGATAGATAATTATTCATTCTTTAGTACACCATGTGAACAGTAAATGATCTTAGTTCATAGAGTACAAAACTGCTTCTAATCAAAGTACTTATGCTTAAAATAATTAAGAAAATAACTGTAGCCTTTTATTTATTTTTGAATAATAGTGAAATGGTCTAATTTAGGATTAGCAGAACTCCATAAATTACAGTGTTAATTAGAAGGTTTAAAAATTTTTTTTGAATGGAAAGTTAAAAATTTAGAAACACTGAAGTTATAGAACCTTAGAGCTGAAAGTGACTTTGAGATCTCAATTCAGCTCTCTCTTTTTTGCAAATGGGAAATTGAGGCACAATTCCTTCATCTTTCTATATGTCTATGTTTTTTCCCCCATACTACCATGATAGTTTTTCAGTCAGGATCTTTTTTAGTCTTTAAGGAAGTGAATAGCAGATTCAGAAGCAATCAGAGATTTAAAGTGTTTCCAAGGCATAGTTACTGTCAGGCTCATATCTTTGGCATAGAGTTCTAGGTGTAATTTAAAAAATTTTTTTTCTCTGGGAAGTATCTTTGATTGCTACCACTGTTGCCATACAATTCCTAAAATTTCTCTTCACTCCTAAAACTGTCTCCATGTAGCCCATTAATTCTATAGAAGTTATTTATTCCTAAAATTCAATATAGGAAGCTCACAAATTCTATGCTTTTGCATACTCTAATAATTGAATCACTGGCTATATAATTGTGCAATTCTTATTTCCAGTTGATACACATTTGATCTGGTTAGTCTGCTACATTTTTCTAAGGATTTAATCTACCAGTCAATGGCACACTTGGACCTCATGGCATATTTCTTTAATAGATTTTTCCAGATTCCTTTCCTTGGTAACCCCATTGCTCTTCTAAATCTATTTCATACTTATCACTCCTGTGTTTATTTTACCTCTTCATTTTATCTGTAATCTCTTCTCCTAAAGAAATATCCTTTTTAAAACTGAATTAGCCTATGTCCATATACATGGTATAATGAGAAAGTTTTCCTTCCTTCTCAGTGCTTTGCACATCTGAGGTCCAAAAACTGTTTGTTAGTGATAATATTTGAAAGACTTCCTACCTCACTTATTTTTGGCACCTAAATTTCTAAACTTAAACTTACATCTCCCAGAATAATAATTATGAATTATTAATAATTATGAAGTTATTTGTACATTAGCATCAATCAGTTAACTTACTCTTGTGGAACATTTTTGATATGTCTAAAGGATGGATATTTAGTGTTTGAAATCATAGAAGGAAGAAGAAAGGGGAAATTAGAAATCATATAATCATAGAACTAAGCCAAAAGAAATCTTATAGTCATCTAATCTAACCCCCTTCGTTTTACAAATGAAGAAATTAAGCCTCAGAGAAGTTAAATCACCTGAGGTAATGCAATAGTGAGTAACAGAGCTCAGACTTCAACCTAAAGCCTACGACTCCAAATTTATTCTTTGTACTACCTAGAGCCCACTTGGTTATGAAATCACATTTTTCCCCCTGAGGTAAGTGGGGTTAAGTGACTTGCCCAGGGTCACACACCTAGGAAGTGAAGTGTCTGAGGATAGATCTGAACTCAGGTCCTCCTGACTTCAGGGCTGGTGCTCTATCCACTGTGCTGTTGTGTCCTGCTTTCTAGAGCCCCCAAGCTGGGGTGACAAAACATCACATTGCCTTCTAGACCCCCCACACCGGGGTGATTAAATATACCTTCCTAGTGGAGAAGTGATGAGATGGGACTCCTGAGGAGGGTGGAAAGATGGAGTCCATTTATTTCAAGGGCTTTCCCCTTTTTATAATGTAACAAAAACAACACTGAGCACGTGAGACTACATAAACAACTTGCTATTGTACATAGTTTGCCATCAGGTATCACTCTTCCATCTGCTATCACTCTGCTTCAGTCTCAACACAGGTTGTCACCACCTGTGACTTCTCAGGAAGGTCAAGAGCTCTTAGGGGAGATGGGAAGCAGAGCCAGACATTGTTAGCAGGTTCCCTCTGGGCTGAAGGGTCTTATCCCTGACTCAAAGTTTCCCCACTGACAGTGACACTGTGCCTCTACTAGCTGTCCCTGAAATCACATTCTTAATGAATTATCACTAGTTATATTAGGCATGTAGTCTAGAATTGAAATTTGCCCACTCTTTTTACTCTCTTGGAAAATAAGAAATTAGTCCCATTCACCAATTCTAGTAAGTAGTAATATCCAGGTGATAGATAAGACTCCCAGGCAGGGATTGACATTACTACCATCCATTCTAAGATAGTCTTGTTAGACCATTTGATTTGGTGACCCTTTGCTGTCATTAATTTTTCTCTATCTCTATTTCCTCTTTAATACCCAAATGATTGCCTTCCCCTCCCCCCCACAGCCTTCCACATAGGCCTTTGTTCCTGTCCCAGAATTATTTTAAGTTTAATCTGCTTATTCTTCCCTTTTTCGATGGGGCAAGGAGGGAACTGAAATTTAATACTTTATGAGATTTTCTTCATTCTCATCTATTCCCTTAAACTAGCAAGTCAAACTGAAAAGATTACTGCTGACTGCCTTAGGTATTCCATAAATTAGCTATGCCAGAATAAAATTCACACAATTTAAATTATAACCAAATAAGACAATCAAGAAATAAAAGAGTCTAGATTTGTAATCCCTTTGGGTAAGTGAGACATATGTGATTAATGTAGATAAAATGAGAATTTAAGGAAGAGTAAGAAAGAGTTTGATAGTTAAGAGATCTGAATGCTGGTATAAGTTTGGCTTAGAAACCCAAATGACCCTAATGGATGTCTGCTTATATATGTACATTTATTTAAAGCATTTCCATAGAAGACATTTTGTACAAGAAGATGCAAATAAAAGGGAAAAAAATGAAATAAAGTGGAAAATAGCATGCTTCAGCCTGTTTTCAAACAATATTAGTTCTTTCCCTGAAGGAGGATAATATGCTTCATCATTAGTTCTTTGGGATTGTCTTAGATCATTGTATTTCTTGGAAAAGCTAAATCATTTACAATTCTTCATCATACAATACTGCTGTTACCATGTACAATATTCTCCTGGTTCTATTCACTTCGCTATGCATCAGTTCATGTAAGTTTTTCCAGGTTTTTCTAAAATCATTCTGTTTGTCATTTCTTACATTACAATGATATTCCATTACAATTACATATGACAGTTTGTTTAGCACTTCCCAATTCATGGGAATCTCTTTTATTTCCAGTCCTTAGCCACCACAAAAAAAGAGTTAACTATACATATTTTTGTACAAATAGGTCCTTTCCCTTTTTGGAGGGATGTCTATCTATGATTTCCAGAAATCTTAAGTTGGGCTCCACAGATTTCCTCAAAGTACCATAAATAAATTACAGAGCTGACAGAAAAAAAAAAAAATTACACCTGTTTTCATTAACCTTATAGCATGTCCTTCAATTATTTAAAAACATCATCCTATGAGAATAAATCCATAAGCTACACCAAAAGAGTCCATGACCCCCCAAAAGTTTAAGAATACCTTGATCTAATCCAATGTCCCAAGGATTACAGATGATACAAATGAGACTAACAGAGAAGGAAAGAGAGAGAAAGGTAAACATTCTTTAATACAATGTGTTTTGTATGGGTGTCAGTTGCATTCTTTCTTAAAGCATTTTTATCTCTTTGTTTCCCAAGCATCCAGCATCATACTTTGTGCCTATTTGATATTTAATAGATATTTTCTGGTTGATTTGAATGAGTTGAATTAATTGAAGAAGAAAAGGAACCATTGAAAATGAATTATTTGAGAGTGGGATTCTGATAGTATGACAAAAAAAAAACCAATAATAGCATAGTGAAATATATAAATGATAACAAACGGATACTTAAGGGATATTTCTTGAATAAATAAATGAATTTTAGTATTCTTATTATAATATAGGCAATGCTGTGCTGATAAATCTCCAACAATCAACTCTGGGGGGAAGGGAATAGTTTAATCTGCATTATTTATATTGTCTCTATTACTTTATTAATGTAAACAATGAAATAAAGTTCTGATACAAGACTGAGGATTTCTGACATGCAATTGCTCACACTGAAAATGTAATAATTGAAAGCTATTAAGAGCTGGATTCAGCACATCCTGAACATCAGTTTGCTAAAAATTTGGTGACTTCAAATAATTCTCATAGTTTCCTCCTACCCTGGCTAAGGGATTTTTTAATTTTTTTTTTAAATAAATACCTTTACAGTCTTCTGAGATGCAATCCTAACTTTGGACAGACACACTAATGGGGTATTAAAGGGAGATATCTCATAGGGAAGCATCCTTTACTCCAATTGTACAATTTTTCCATTACTTTTTGCAGTTTGTCTTGCGATTGCATTATCAATTTTTAGCTTCTGAATTTTCAGGGAATTCAACTTAAGAGTATGAGTATTGCAGGTAAAATCCAGTGTTTCCAGTAGTTTCAAGTATTCACACCAAATAGATGAAAACTCTATCCAAGTATTCCTCTTCTCCACAATGTATGTAAATGGTCCTTTTTGAAAGGGCAGATTTTTTTTTTAGCAGTAACCTTAAATGCATCATAAGGAGCCTCCATTTTACAAGAATATTATTCTTTTGTTTCTTCCTTCACTCCCCTCCATATTTTATACCTGTATTCTGAGGGATTCACACAGATCTTATGAGCTATTTCCAAGAACATTCTTTCAAAAGCAAGAATATAAAACTATCTCAACATGATTTAACAAGGGCCAAAGGTTTGAGCTCTTTCAATTAATGTGGAAACAAATCAGTAAAACAAAAGTGCAAATTTTAGAAAAGAAATATTTCTACAGAAGGTGCTAACACTTTCTCCTTCCCAATTAATTTGAATAAATAGATCTAAGGACTATATAAGTCTAAATAAGATTTCAAAAGCCTGTGAAGTTTTTAATTACTTACTTAATTGGTTGGCCAGATGGTTGAACATAATCAAAATAATAACATTTTCAAATGAATTTTTAAAATGTTGACAAAGTTTCTAGGGCATAAAGTTTCAAGAAATTTTATTCTGTGCTTTACAAAATCAGGTGTATTTTAAGTATATTACCTGAGGGGAAAAGGTTCCTTGACAAACTTTATAAAGTAATGCTCTATCTAATTGAAAGTGAGATTTTTTTTTTCAATTTCACCTACCTAGAGCAAATCTCAAAGCCAAAAGAAAATAAGACTGAAAGAATTGTCAAAATCTGTATAGTAATGCTATTTCTATGTTCTCTACAGATGAATCTTTTGGGACCTCTCAGAATCCATTTACTTTGTTTTTAAATACAATTCCATCAAGCCATCTGGATTTCCAACCCATAGAAAACTTTTTTTTGGTCATTTTCAGTCAGATTGGACTCTTTGTAACCCTATTTGGGGTGTTCTTGGCAGAGATACTGGAATGGTTTGCCATTTTCTTCTTCAACTCATTTTACAGATGAGGGCTAAGTAACTTTTTTCAGAATCAACTAGAAAAGTCTGAGGCCATATTCGAACTCAGGTTCTCCTGACTCAAGGCCCAGTCCTCTATCCATTGCATCACCTCGATGCTCCCATAGAAAATTAGAAGGTGATTGCTGCTGTCCTTCAGAGAAACAGCTGTGATTCTGATGGACAGAAACAGAAAATGCCATAGGACGGTAAAGGTAAAGCAACAAAAACTAGAAATCTGAATCTGACTCAAAATCATAGATCCTTGGGGCCATTTAATGTAGAGACAGGTAGTCCTATTCTCTTTAACAACCCTAGAGAGCTTATAGATCTTTATGGTATAGTACAATAGCTGGTATTAAGAATATTAGTTCTGAACCATGAAGAAAAAGTTAAATTATATTCAATATGCTCAATTTAAGAAGTTAGGCAAGGGTTTATGTCTCTTAGAAAAAGTTTTGAGTATAAGAAGTTCTATGAAGGTATTGGATAAATAAATTGTTTGGATGTTTACATATGAGGTACTCAGCTTCATAGTGACCTATCCTCCAAGAGCCAAAGAGTGATGTGAATGAACATCTAACCAAAAATAAGCTTTACTGCACCACTAGCCAAGGAAATTAATTTTCATTGAGTGGATGTCTATTAGTTGGGGAATGTCTGAATAAGTTATGGTATATGAATATAATAGAATATTATTGATCTATAAGAAATGATCAGCAGAATGATTTCAGAGAGGCTTGTAGAGACTTACATGAACTGATGCTAAGTTAAGTGAGTAGAACCAAGAGAACATTGTACACAGTAACAATTAGATTATATGATAATCAACTGTGATGGACGTGGTTCTTTTCAAAATGAGGTGATTCAGGCCAATCCCAGTAGATTTGTGATGGAAAGAGAGCCATCTGTGTCCAGAGAGAGGACTATGAATCTGATTTTTCTTGTGCAACATGATAAATGTGAAAATATGTTTAGAAGAATTGCACATGTTTAACTTAGATTTCTTGCTGCCTATGGGGAGGGTCAAGAAAGAAGAATGGAGGAGAAAAAATATGGAATGCAAGATTTTGCAAGAGTATTGAAAACTATCTTTGCATGTATTTTGAAAAATAAAAAGCTATTATGAAAAATAAACAAAACACAATAAAATCACCTTTAAAAAGTTAGTTTGCACCTTCTGGGCAAAGTCCTAATGAGTTATAAAAGTTAGTAGGAAACATAGAAAGGGATTTATCATCATCCACCTTGGGATTATATAAAATAATTTCCTTATTCTATTCTCTCACTTTTACTCAAACTCCAAATTGGTTTTTTGATTTACTTAGAGAAGGAAATATTCATTCTTATTTTATGATGAAACCTAAATCTTTCCCAGAAAGAATTCAGATCTCTTATCAAGTTAGAAAACACCAAGTCTGATGATAATTCCCCCAGCTTTTGATAACTAGTCTCCTGACAGTGACTGCTACAAGCAGAGAAATAGGTAGCCACTCCTATTTTCACTCCCTATGAATATCAGTCCATGCACTTAAGACTATTCCAGGATTCTAACAACAGGAAAAGTTTACATAGTTTAATGGTGCTATGACACAAGACCAAATTAGTACTGGAATAAGGGCTGTCAAACCAATCCACAGTGGCTTCAAATAATTTTCTCCCTTTGGCTAAAATGAGAATAAAAACTAATAACAATAAGCAATAATTATATAGTACTTACAATATGCTAAGCACTATGCTAAATGCTTTATAATTATTATCTAATCTGAACCCTGAAAAATAGGTGCTAGTATATAAGATTTCCATTCTATAGAAGAGGAAAGTGATGTGGACAGAGATTAATTGACTTGCTCAGAGCTGCACAACTAGTTAGGGTCTGAGGTTAGATTTTAACTCAGATGAAATTAATCATCTGCATCTAAGGCTATTTTCTCCATACCTGCAAATGTTCTCCATCTTTACTTTCTCCTCTTGGAAACTCTAGCTCACTCCAAGATTCAGGTCAAGTACAACTTCACTTATAAAGCTTTTTTTTTTTTTTTGATATCTCTGATTTTCTCTAATTTTTTTATTTTCCTTTTTCTTTTTAATCCATAAAGCTTTTTTCTGATTTCTTTTTTTCTCTATTTTCTAATTTTTTTAACGTTTACATCTCCCCACCCCTAGTTTTTCCTCTGAAATCACCTTGTATTTCTTTTGTTTTGACTTAGCCATAATCATGTAAAAATCTTTTGAGAGCCAGACTGATGATTTTGTATTGTATACCAAGTATCTAATCTAGAACCTTGTAAACAGTAAATACTAGCTGAACATCTATGCTAATTGCTTAGAAGACAAATTAAAAAGTCCCCATTTTTTAGAACTTCACATTCTAATAGGGAGAGATAAAACACATAGGAAAGTTAAGGCTGCAATGTGTATAAAAAGGCCTGTGGTGATTAGGTGCTGCAGCAGGGTAAATGGTAAGGCCAAGTGGTCCAAATAGTAAGTAATCCAATTTAAGTAATGTAGAGAAAAGATAAAGTGGGGGAGGAGGGAGAACTCACTTCCTTATAATATAGGGTAGTGGGACATCAGCCAAGTCTGAAGGATCTTGACTCCAGATAGATGGGTCTATTTATGACTTTACATGATCTAGAAATATATCAATCCAGAAGCTAGGTCACATAGTCAATAGTCCTTAGCCCCAAGACCAATAAAGTCTTGGAGGATAGCTTCCTTAACTTTTAGATAAGAATTATGCTGATTTATATGTCAGGAGCAGAACCCTGCTAGATATTAATCCTACCATAATCACCTCCTGATAAGCTTTCACAATTATTTGTTAAATACATTCATTTATTCAGAGACCTTTAAATACTCCATAAGGGAGTCAATATTTTTGCTCTTATTTTGTCTGTGAAAAACCAAAAGCATAGAATTGGAGAGTTTATGTATTGTTAGAAAATCCCATGCAACTATTTTTAATCATGTCTTTATTACTTTTAGAAAACACTCTTCCATATAAGTTCTTTGAATTCTATATACTATATTTCAGTTTTTCAACAAATATCTTGAATACCCAGCTACTACACTCTAGCCAGACTGAGTATTCAAGAAGGCTCATATTATACAAACACATTAAGCAGAATCAATACAAGATGTTCTTCCAAATAGATGAATACAACTATTCCCCATTCTTCATTTTTTTTTTTTATGTGACAAAGTAAAATCAGACTTGGGGCAAGTTTCCCTTCTCCATATCTCTATTTCATTAAAAACTGAGCATAATTGCTGTCCTTTCAGAGTGGGTATTAGTTTTTGTTTTGTCTTTGCATTCCTGCTGCCCAACACAGAACATAGTAAGTGATTAACAATATATTAAGCTGAGCCATTGTTTTAGACTTCTATGTATTTGGAAGATTCTACAATTTGAGATTGGCTATTTTCTTTCTTTTTTTTAATAACTTTTTATTGACAGAACCCATGCCAGGGTAATTTTTTACAACATTATCCCTTGCATTCACTTCTGTTCCAATTTTTCCCCTTCCTCCCTCCACCCCCTCCCCCAGATGGCAAGCAGTCCTATACATATTAAATAGGTTACAGTATATCCTAGGTACAATATATGTGTGCAGAACCAAACAGTTCTCTTGTTGCACAGGGAGAATTGGATTCAGAAGGTATAAATAACCTGGGAAGAAAAACAAAAATGCAAGCAGTTTACATTCATTTCCCACTGTTCTTTCTTTGGGTGTAGCTGCTTCTGTCCATCCTTGATCAGTTGAAACTGAGTTAGGTCTCTTTGTCGAAGAAATCCACTTCCATCAGAATACATCCTCATACAGTATCATTATTGAGATATATAATGATCTCCTGGTTCTGCTCATTTCACTTAGCATCAGTTCATGTAAGTCTCTCCAAGACTCTCTGTATCATCCTGCTGATCATTTCTTACAGAACAATAATATTCTATAACATTCATATCCCACAATTTACTCGACCATTCTCCAATTGATGGGCATCCATTCATTTTCCAGCTTCTAGCCACTACAAACAGGGCTGCCACAAACATTTTGGCACATACAGGTCCCTTTACCTTCTTTAGTATCTCTTTGGGATATAAGCCCAGTAGAAACAGTGCTGGATCAAAGGGTATGCACAGTTTGATAACTTTTTGAGCATAGTTCCAAATTGCTCTCCAGAATGGCTGGATGTGTTCACAATTCCACCAACAATGTACCAGTGTCCCTGTTTTCCCACATCTTCTCCAACATTCCACATTATCTTTCTCTGTCATTCTAGCCAATCTGACAGGTGTGTAGTGGTATCTCAGTTGTCTTAATTTGCATTTCTCTGAATAATAATGATTTGGAGCATATTTTCATATGGCTAGATATAGTTTTAATTTCTTCATCTGAGAATTGTCTGTTCATATCTTTTGACCCTTTATCAATTGGAGAATGGCTTGATTTCTTATAAATTAGAGTCAATTCTCTATATATTTTGGAAATGAGGTCTTTATCAGAACCTTTGACTGTAAAAATGTTTTACCAGTTTATTATTTCCCTTCTAATCTTGTCTGCATTAGTTTTGTTCATACAAAAACTTTTCAATTTGATATAATCAAAATTTTCTATTTTGTGGTCAATAGTGATCTCTAGTTCTTCTTGGGTCATAAATTCTTTCCTCTTCCACAGGTCTGAAAGGTAAACTATCCTATGTTCTTCCAAATTATTTATAATCTCATTCTTTATGCCTCGGTCATGAACCCATTTTGACTTTATCTTGGTGTACAGTGTTAAGTGTGGGTCAATGCCTAGTTTCTGCCATACTAATTTCCAATTTTCCCAGCAATTTTTTTTGTCAAATAATGTGTTCTTATCCCTAAAACTGGGGTCTTTGGGTTTGTCAAACACTAGATTATTAAAGTTGTTGGCTGTTTTGTCCTTTGAACCTAATCTATTCCATTGATCAACTAGTCTATTTCTTAGCCAATACCAGATGGTTTTAGTAACCGCTGCTTTATAATATAATTTTAGATCTGGTGCAGCTAGACCACCTTTGTTTGATTTTTTTTTCATTAATTCCCTTGAAATTCTTGACCTTTTGTTTTTCCATATGAACTTTGTTGTTATTTTTTCTAGGTCATCAAAATAGTTTTTTGGGAGTCTGGTATAGCGCTAAATAGATTAGTTTAGGTAGTATTGTCATCTTTATTATATTTGCTCGTCCAATCCAAAAGCATTTAATATTTTTCCAGTTGGTTAGATCAGACTTAATTTGTGTGGAAAGTGTTTTATAGTTTTGCTGATAAAGTTTCTGATTTTCCTTTGGCAGATAGATTCCTAAATATTTTATTCAATCAGTAGTTACTTTAAATGGAATTTCTCTTTGTAACTCTTAACTCTTGAGTTTTGTTAGTGATATATAAGAATGCTGATGACTTTTGTGGGTTTATTTTGTATCCTGCAACTTTGCTAAAGGTGTGGATTGTTTCTAATAACTTTTTAGTAGAATCTCTGGGGTTCTCTAAGTATACCATCATATCATCAGCAAAGAGTGATAATTTGGTTTCCTCATTGCCTATTCTTATTCCTTTACTCTCTTTCTCAACTCTTATTGCCAAAGCTAGCATTTCTAATACAATATTAAATAGTAACGGTGATAGTGGGCAGCCTTGTTTCTCTCCTGATCTTATGGGAATGGTTGCAGTTTGTCCCCATTACATATGATGCTTACTGATGGTTTTAAATAGATGGTACTGATTATTTTAAGGAAAAGTCCATTTATTCCTATACTCTCAAGTGTTTTTAATAGGAATGGATGTTGGGTTTTATCAAATGCTTTTTCTGCATCTATTGAGATAATCATATGGTTTTTGTTAACTTGGTTATTAATATGGCCAATTATACTGATAATTTTCCTAATATTGAACCAGCCCTGCATTCCTGGTATAAATCCTACTTGATCGTGATGTATTATCCTGGGGATGATTTTCTGTAATCTTTTTGCTAATATGTTAATTGATTTTCTTTGTGAAATGTTGACAGGTGTGCCTTCCCCGTACATGAGAGCCTCTGAAAAAATGAAGCCTATTGAAGAAGCTGTTGAAGATGATGTCTTTGAGCCAGAATCTCCAGTCAAGACTAAAATTCGTTGATTACTCCAGCATACAAAGAGTTCAAGATCAAGGAAACTTTGTACTCTGGTCAATTAAAAAAAATAATCATCTTAAAGAGATCCTGAGAATTACCAGTGTTTTCTTTTATTATTATTATTATTTTCAAACTTCCCTGCCATGATAAATCCAGATGGTTGAAATTTTGTGGTCAGTGATGATAAGGGTTTGTTTTTTTTTTAATTATGTTCTTTCTTTTTTACTGTTCAAGTTTTTCATGGTTCATTTTATTGTGTCTTGATTGAACAAAGTTCTATTTTAACCTATAAATATTCACATTTTCTTGATATTTTATAACTTAGTCAATCTTCTTAATATTAATTGATGTAGAACTTCCCATCATTTATTTTAATAGTTTATATTCATAGTGTTTTGTGGTTATGACAACCTTAACATATATTACCTCATCTAATTTTCATGACATCTCTGAGGTAAGTAGTACAACTTTCTCTATTTTACAGAGAAAAAACTGAGATTCAGAGAGATAATATGACTTATTGAAAGTCTAGATTTGAACTCAGGTCTTCTGACACCTAGTATAGTCTTTCTAATATATTTTATGAAATAGCCACAATTAGCAATGAACAAACAAGCTTTGTCCCAAAACACTAAAATTAGAGTGGGAGCATTTTTTTCTCCCTAAAAATGACCATCTTCCATGCTTTTTGTCTTATGGTCCTTCACTAGGATATATTATCATGTGACACAGACATAATCACCTTGTCTTGTCTTCAGTACAAGGTTTTTATTGTTGTTTTGTCATAAACAATAATCAATTCACTAACATGAAGCACAGCTTTAGAGATAACAATCCTTTTAAGTTATTTAAAAGACAATTTCAATCCTATTAAGTTATTGTAAAACTCATTTCAAATAGCAGTGAAAAGCAGGCAAATTTATTTGGATTGTCTGGATAAGGCTACTAGCTTTCTTATATTCTTGGACAGAATTCTAGCAATCTCAGAGAAATGATTAGTTTGACTATTGTGCGTTACTTTTTTCACCTTAGTCCTCCCTAAAATAATTTACTAGATGCATTATTTTGGCAGCCTGATAAGAACAAAGCTTATCACACTAACAAAGCTATATCACATATTTGATATAGTTAGCATTATAATTATAAAATGGTTGTCAATTCTAGAGTAAAGTAATATTGAACCTGTTTTCATTCATTACTGTGTATCTGTTCTCTTGTGGCTTTTCACCTAATTTTTGTCTTCTGCACCACTGGCCCACCCAACCCAAATACCACACCAAGCCTGGTATCATTATGCTTTTGCAACCTTAGAGTAACTGTAAAAGCAGAGATGGTCATAGTTGTTGGGTAGATGAGGAGAATGCCACAGGCACGATAGGCTAGCATGATTAACCTAATTTTATTCTGTTTTTGAGAATTCTCATCCTGAAGCTCCTTAACCACACCTTTCTTTAATGCATGAGCCACTTTGAGCCCCAACCTTGATCTCAGACAAAATAAACTAGTAATAACAAACATTTTAGATGCATAGACATAGCAATGCAAAAATTTAGTGAGGGCTTCAGAAAATATGATTTTAAGTTAAATTTTCATTTGTGACTGGAATTGTGACTGCAAATAGTGGCATTTCAGTGACAGGGATATAGTGTTACTTGGGTCAGACTGAATGATTGACTAGTGGTCATTAAGATAGTTTGAGCAGACCAACCATGATAAGTTATATAAACTGGTTATGTCCCATGTCCATTAACTTATTTGTTAATAATGTGATAAAGGATTTTCACATACATGTTTATATAAATGTATATGTGCATATGCATACGCACACAACACACATACATATACATATATAATAGAGGGATATGCTTATCCCATCTAACCTAAATTCCCAAGTTAATTACTTTAGTAATTTAATTTTGAGCAAATTTTCATTCTGATTCACTCATGGGAGATGTTGTGCATAATGGCAATCTGTTTGCTAGATGACATGCAAATTAAACATTTAAAATATGTGTATTGGAAAAAGAGGAATAATAGAAAAAGACAATCTAGGTGATTTTCAGTTTTCAGAAAGTAGATAGGAAAGTTTGGGTTTATTTTCCTTCAAATTTATGCTATGTTATAATTCTTGTATTTATTACTTAAAATTTAAAATAAGTAATGCTTCAGAATGTAGTCACTTAAAACACATATATATTATAGATCTTTTGTTATTAATGTTACTTTCCTTCTTACTCAACCTCCTCCCCTCCCCCAAACACACACACACACACACACCTACAAAATATAATTTTCTCTTATGGCTATGAAATACAAGAAACAGAATATTGACACAATTTTTAAATAATTTTATTTGAAAATAAAAATTTTATCTTATATCTATTTTTCTTCACTTTATAGATTTTTTTAATGCACTTTGTCAATGCATTCTTGGTCACTCAAAGTATTCTTAAATTTAGGTCCTTCATTAAGCATTACAAATGAGTCCTTTGGCCATTTCTGACATAATATTCCTCCTTTCATGCCTGTATTTCATCACCTCTGCCCATTTTTTATTGGGGATAAGGGAGAGGAGGAGAAGGAAATAATCCTGAGATTTTATTAGGCAACTTCCATAGAGAAATCTCTATCAAGCAAATAGGCAAAAACTTGCAACTTCCTGTCCAAAGAAGTTGCCTAAGGACCAAGAGATCAAAATGTAAATACCCAAGCTCCTAGAATCTGTGTAAGAGGTACTACTTAAACCTGTGTCTTCCTGACTGTGAGTATTACTCTATTTACAGGGCCGCCTCTCCTATGATTTTGTTTTTAAAGAAATGCAAGTATTTCTCTAAATATCAGGAAAACAATAGTTTCTCCTCTACTTCACTCGTAAAATATAAATTTTAGCTGAAATACTTGTCATTTCTTTTGGTATCTAAAATATTAAAATCATAAACTAAAAGGACTAATTTCACTTTGCACATTTTTAGCTCTACTATTTTTCAAATCAGATATTATTTTTGTGAACTTAAGTACCTAGAATGGGGTATCTTTTTTGAGAATTTAAGTAGTTTGGTAAATAATTGAAAACCTTATCCTTATATTAAGAATTTAAGATGATTTTTCTTTAAGTACTGAAAAAAGACATACTCTAAGATATAGCTCTTAAGTTTCATAAGATTAATTGACAAAAATCACTCCACAAAATGTCACAAAAACTAATTTGACATAATGGTCCTTGGTATGCAAATCATATTAGATTGGAAATAACCAGATAGGAGTTGGGGACCAAGTTGCTAATGGCTCAAGCTTTTACATGGACTGTTGAATTTAGGGGAGCTTGAAATCAATCTCTGTTCTAATTTTCAAGTAGGATTCATTTTTGCACTCCTGGACAGATGAATGGGTAATTACTTTAAATTGATTTAGTTGAAGATTTTTTCCCCTTGAATGGGATGAATTAAGTGAAGACCCCCCCATAAGGATGTGGCCCTGATCTGTGCTCTAGTTTTAACTTGAAGCTTTGCAATAACAAGTTGTACTATAGCCAAAAGCCACATATGTTAGCTTATCTTAGGCAAACATATATTTCCCTTCCCCCTTTCCTTTTTGTCACATCAACATTAAGTTCCTAATATGGTAAAGATTGTTTTGGGGGCATTGGCTAGTGTTATCAACTTCCTTATTCTTTGTCTCTGGGGTAGATTTTTGCATTTAAATTGTGAGGTTGGACTTCCAGCCAATGGGAGAAAAGTTCAGAAGGGGTGGAAGAATTCTGTGCTAGGACTATATAATTTACTTTCCATGGTGCACACATTGTACTCTCTCTCTGCTAACACCATAGCAGTGGGAAGTTGCCCTTTTCCCCAATATTGTAAATAAATTCTTTTTTATCTCTTATTTTGAGAGTCTCTGATTTTAATTTGGTAAAGAGTTGCTGCCATCCCCCCCACAGCTTTGGGGGCTCCTCTGGGATAGTTCCTATTTATGAGGGGTCTTCTTCACACTAAATTCTTTGGCAGAAGCCCACTGGAAAATTCTCCAGAGGTCCTTGGACTTAGTTCTGGAGGAATCCCACTCCTATTAGGTAAACTTCCAAAGAGAATCACTCAGAAGAAGTAAAAACAAAAGTAAAAAAATGGGAGGACTCAGACATTGGAAGAAAAAGCAGTATTAAAGGTGTGTTTTGCCCCAAAAGTATATATACAGAATTCCCTAACTTGTTTGGACAAGTATTAGAAACTATCTTGGAGAAATTCAGGGCTCCCCCAGGGACCCATTTAATAACTTTCAAAATATTTGTAATTCCATGAATTTTATTTCCTGATTTAAAAACAGTCTGATATGGATGCATAAGAACCAGACTGCCATTGGAGTCCATTACACATACAAAAAAATTAAGGACGCTTGATTTAAAGCAATTAAAATGTTTTCTTCCATTTTTTTACTGAATGCTACAGTGAAATCTCTGGTCCTGAATGAGAATAGAATATCCAAGGTCAGATAACTAATAAGAATCCTAGACAGAATTTTAATACAGATCTACCTGACTCCCCAAGTTCGGCACTCAAGTGTCTGCAATGCCATGTTCTTCTCTATATTATAATGGAAATCAATAGAAAAAATGTTTCATAAAATTGGAAAACAACTTAATTGAGCTCCTAGATGATACATTGGCATCTCTACATATTTAGGAGCCTCAGGAAAGGCTAACACAGAAACCAATTTGAATTTTAATTGTAACATTCCTCTCCTCTAGAATCTTCCCCTTCCCTCCCTACAGCAGCAAGAGGAAGACCCCAAGAAGGATATAGAAAAGAAGCAGAAGTAAACCTGCAGAACACTCAAATGATTGACATGTGAGAATGATGGTGGACTAGGGCTTTCTAAAGAAAATAAGAAATAGGGTAAGACAAAATAGATATGCATTTGAGATGGGAAGTTAGGAGGGAACCTAAAGGACGATTCCCTCTTTTCACAGAGATTAAATGAGCTTCCAAGGTCACAAAAACTGGAAGAAATAGAAGTTGAATTGGAATTCAGTTCTTGATGTGGTGCAGCTTCTAGGAGAGATGTAGCAATAAGCCTAAAGTCCTCAGGCTTTGGAAGTGATGAAGTAAGAAATGATATATATTTTTTCCATAAGTCATCCTGCCCCAGTTTATTGTATATGACTAGGATGCTATTATTGCTAGCTGTCAGATAACAGCCTGTTGGTTAGTGATAACAGATTCTGAGACTAATGGGCAGCAATAACGAAGTGCTTAAAACGGGCACAGGCAAGAACAAAATTGGGTGTATACCACTTGACCTAATGACCTTTCAGGCCTAAAAAGACATGTCAAGTATATTCCTTCCCCCCATCTTAAGCTCTGCCCAGAGAATTATGGATAGTACAGCTGCATACAAAGCAAAATCACTCAATGGCATCTCTAAACTGTGAAATTAGCATGTCAACGACATGAAGCACCTGGTCTCTCTAATTTTTCCCTATAAATTTATCTTCTTGCTCCTACTTTTTTGCTAACTTCTTCTTTTGCCCATTTCAATTGGTGTTATAATTATTAAAAAAAAAAAAAACAACTTTGCTCCTTGACTTGGAGATGGATCTGAGCATGCAAATTCTTTTGAGACATCTTGTGACACTGCTCATGACAACCTTCTTGGGGTCCCTTTCTACCTCAACATTCTGACTTTTCAGCCAGGACTGTTTCCATTATACTACAGAGTTCAGGTACTGAGCTCAGGGCTTTGTGCCTTCTACTTTCTTTTAAGAAAATTTGAATAGTGAGGTTGTGCTCTCTTGTAATGAGCAGAAACAGGGTAAAGGAGGAAGAAGAATTGGGAACATGAGGCAGAGAAGAGTGAGATGGGAATATTACAAAGAAGAGCAACTAAGTAACTAGCATCAGATGAAGAAGGATTCTAAGGAGAAGAGTCAATAGCTAATTGTATCCATTCACATATACTAAACTAAGTAAAGACTAAGAAGCTGCCATTCACAAAAGAGGCTAGGTTGGGGAAGGCAGGTTTTCCATCCTCTGAGAGTCATAGAGAACATGCTACAATCCCCAGAGCATCCTTTGTTGTTGAGTGTATAATTACAGAAATGAGAATTTGATTGACCCTTCTTGATCCTTATTATCAAATAAGGCCAGGCATTGGATCAGCAATGGCATCATTCTAAACACTTTTTAAAAACTGATAATAACTGATATTACTACTATAACCACAACTTCAACTACAATTATGACTACCTCCATCACTACCACCATTACTACTGTTGCTGTTGCTACTAGCTAACATGTATCACTTTATGGTTTTTCAAAGCACTTTACAAATATAATTTCATTTTATCCTGGAAGGAAGGTGCCATTTTATTCTATTTTTCTAGATGAGGAAATTGAGGCAGACAGATGTTAAATGCTTTGTCCAAGGTTACTCAAGCAGGAAGTGTCTGAGGTCGCATTTGAAATTCTTTCTTCTTGACTAAAGATTGAGTCAGTCAATATTTATTTATTAAATGTATATCATGTGCTAAACACTGAAAGAGAGAAAAAATGAAAAAACAGTCTATCTTTAAGGAGTTTATCATTTAATGAGGGAGGCCTCAGTGCCCTCCTTAAATAAGGATTCTGGAGGAGATCTATGACTATCCTCTCTAATCAGAGGGAAGGACTTCAGTATCAAAGAGTACTGATCAGATATGAGTCCATCTTAGTATTTCACTTTAGTTTTAAAGTCTATAATTTTAATTTGATAATTAATATTCGATCAAGCAAATGATTAATAGAATTTTTAGCTGATAAAAACCAATTTCTCTTTTGCTTGAGATAAAAGAAAAAATGACTTCTACCACAATCCCAGTATGAGTTGTGTGTGGTTGAAAACCCACAAAGTGGAGGGCAAATACCTCTGTGATCTGCCATCACAAGTACTATGACAGGTTGTGCTTCTGAATTAACTGTGGCATGCTGAAAACACAGAATCAAAGTCATTCAGAGGTTCTTGGCTCTATTTCTGAACATAACAATTCTTCGTCAAGGATAAAATCTCATTAAAACTGCAAACTCAGAAAAAGGGGCCGATAAAATGATTGCTAAGGCATTAGATGCAATATAAAAACTGCAAGATCTGTGAGTGGGTAGCATCCTACCAGAGTAAAGAAGCAGCTGTTGAAAGTATAGCTAATATAAAAGGAATTGCATTGATTTGCTTATTAGAATAGTATTTTTCTAACTCTGTGACCTTATATTTATTTTTCTCTATTCATACTATACTCACCTCTCCAGCCTCCCCAGCTCACAAAGTAAAATGTCTGGTTCTAGAGGAAGTTTTTGTTTTATATTTGTGTCCCCAGCTATGTTCTAGAGCAGGGCTTCTTAAAGTTTTTCCACTTACAATCCCTTTTCACCCAAGAAATTTTTACAAGCCCCAGCGTTTATAGGTATATAAAAAAAAAGTATACAAATCAAACATTTGCAAATAACATATCATAATTTTGCCACCCTCACATTCAGTTATAAGACTGCATATGGGGTCATTAACCACAATAAGCAACTGGGCTCCAGGGAAATCATCATGGTATAGTCAAGAGAACACTGAGATCAGTCAGAAACAAGTACCATCTGAAAAACACTTTAGCTATATGAACCTGGACAAGTCATTAATCTCTCAGAGCTGGTGATTTTGCCTGCATATATAGAGGAAGTTTGCTAATACAGTTTCCTATGTCAATGAAATCACAAGTCTAGATTAATATCCAAACCAAACCAAAACTTATTTACTTATAAACTTACCATGAAGTTTAAAAAATCTTTCTTGAAACAAATTTATGTTCTTATATTGATAGTCTTAAAATGCTTTTCTGTATTTCTGAAAGAGGAAACTTGTGACATATAGAAATATGTAAACAACCTTCTTTATAATTAGTGTACATGTAAATATATATGCATATGTATGTGTGTATTTATCTATATCTCTATATACACACACATATAGCTGTGTATGGGGAATAGCTTAGTATTGATGGGAGTAAACCCTGAAATTGTGTCTCCTTTAATCTGTGGAAAAGGGGTGACTTGGGGTCTCAAGCTCTCCCCTGGGAAAAGCATGCCTTTCCCAGACAATGTCCTCCCAGGTTAAATGATTTTATTCAGTTGGGGATCTCGGCCTAATATTCCTATTGAGGGCTTGAAACTTCAAGATAAGTAATCTCTTTTCAGTTGGAGATCTAAGCCCGGGGCATTGACAATATTGAAGGAATCTCATTCAATTTTGAATGGAAGCCCAAGCCTCAGACTGCTAATAAAAGATAATTCTGAACCCCAAATCTTTGCAGAAATCTGAAACAGGATTATGCTTTGCCAAGGAAGATCTCTTCTTGGCAAAGCAGCCTGCCAGGACTCTTACCCACTGTGAAGATTTTCTCTTCTCAGTGTTAAACATTGTTATTTCCCTGACAGAACCTTTTGCCACTAAGAAGTCTGTTTTCCTAACAGGCTGGCTTCTTAGTGAACAATAAAATTCCCTTTTGCCTTACAGACTTTTCAGGTTTGTGAATTCTTTTGCATTGGACCTGTGCAGACCAGAGGGGATTTCCCACCCCAATTCTCACATCTCTTCACTACCTTCTAACCTCATCATATGCACCTCATCAGTATAGTAAAGAGAAACCAAACCAATGAGTGAACAAGTTGTAGGTTCATATTTCATCTTTGATGCATAACCCAGGTTCACTTAATGTATCAGATCTAAGTAACTCAGATTATTAAGTTTCAAAAAAAAGATATATTTGCAATAGCAAAAGGAGTTTCTTCACCCAAGAATATCCTACATCAATGAAAAAATAGGTTTTATGTAGACAAAAGTGTATCCTTTTTAGATTTCAACAAGGTTGAATCTCAAAGAGTATGCTACATGCACAACACACACACACACACACACACACACACACACACACACACACACATATTTTGGAGCCCAGGAATGGTATATAAAATCATGAATATGCTTAATACTGAATCTTAAACTTCTTAGCAACTTGAAAAAATTTTGATGATTTTCTTCATTCAAAATTATTTTAGTATTCTAATCTGCTATATCAGGTAAAAAATCTACCCATCTAACCACCATTTCCTAGCCAGTGACTGGCTAACAGTTGTACCTTTAGCTAATAGCTATATATACAAGCTTTCTGATTTGCAATTATAGGCTCCAACATAAGTGGCATATAAATTACATATCCATGTAGCCTAATATATAAATATGTACACATATGTAAACTAATTACAATAAATGGTATATAGATATTTCTGGATTACATACGGTGAGAAATGGGGGTTTATAACCTTAGCTGTTTTGCTTCTACAGATGTCCCTGAGAAATGTTCCAGGGATTGTACTAAGATTGAAGTAAAGGAGAGGAGAAGGCGAGATTGCCTCTTAGACAAGGACGTATTGGAAATATAGAAGTGACCAACAGCAGGAGCTTAAAGAACAAAAGGAGGAGCTTCTCTGGTTACATTTCACTTAGAATTTGGGTATATTATTACTATATAAGGAAGAATTGCAATTTGTGAGGATCTTGACCAATTTGGATCCTGATAGGAGGAGTAGGACTGAATAACATAAAAAGACTTGATCTGGTCTCAATAAAGTGTGTTCCCTTTCTATGAAATGGGGACACACCCATTTTTGCAAGAATGCAAAATAAAATCCTTCTGGCATTCATCAGTGGAATTCTTGCTAAGATATTTTGTTTCTTACACATACTTACTATACATATTTATACATATTTACATATATAAAGTCTTTGTAAATTTTTATATTTATAAACCAAATATTTTTTTCCTCTCTTATTAAAGTTGGCCATAGATATTTCTGATTTGAAAAGGTTCTAATTGAGATAAAGGCTTAAGGGATAAAAGAAGGCACATGGTCTTAATGATTCCTGACATTTCATCTTCTTAAATGCTTGATAGAAATATGAATCTAGATGGCAGATAGAAGTAAAAAGGTTAGAATATCACCCAGTTGATACAGAGAATATATTTGATTAAGTGGCTAGAAATGAGGAAATTGTGAAGCATGGTTTCTTCTCCTTCCTTCACTTCATTTCTATTCTAATCAAACCCACTGAAAATTCATTCATTTGACCAGACTGTAATTCAGAGCTATGAATATTAAGTTGATTTGAACTATATTAACCACCTTAATGAGCTTTGTATAAGCATTTCAAATGGTAATATTATCAGCAATAACTAAGGAAGCAATATGATTTGTCATAAATTAATTGTCAGTCTCCTTTGGTAGCCAATTTCTTTTAAGTACTAGATCCATTACATTACCACTTAAAGTAAGTAGCATAATCTGTCTAATGCTGTTCACATAAGATGACATATCTGGGAAGTGTTCTTTGTCCCTAAGAATCTGTTTATGCAGATATGATCCAGAAATAATATGGAAGATAAATTCAATTTCCTACCTATAATGTCACGTAGATTATATATAGAAAAATCTGTCTTCTACAAAAGGGTCTGGGCTAGAGGAGAGACATAGCCAGCCCTCTAAGATCTATCCCTAGAGTAAGTATAATTTTTGCCTTAATTTACCAACAGGCAAAAGCCATTTTGAATGAGGCAAATAAATTAATTTCCTTGAATTCTCCAAAGAGTTCTTTAGTCCCTACTAGTATAGAACTCTCTCCTACGTATGGCATTAGAAACCATCTATGTATTCCTGGAATTTTGCTGGATATGAGGAGAGCTGAGATGCAAAGACTCCATGATAACCTCTGCAAGAGTCCTGGATACAAACCAAGACAGCAACTCCAGCCTAATCTACACACTACAGAAATACTACTTGCACTCTTGTCTTTTCCTGGTAGTTGCTGTACTGAATGCAGACAAAATGACTTTCACCTTCTCTTTCTTCCAGCAAGTGAAGAGGAATGACTACATCCACATCAGAGCACCTACCTCAATATTGCTTTTACCCACTTGAACCATACCATCTTCTACATGGAAAGTTACCTCAAATGAAGAAAGATGAGGAGATCTTTGGCAACACCAGCATGCAGCCCAACATCAAGAACACTGAGTCTTTGATTTCAGCATCAATTTGGACTTTAAAGGGCAGCTATGATATCTGTCTTGCCTGCTGATTGATTATAGAAGGTATTGAGCTGAGTTATAGAAAAAGCATATAACAAAAATATGAAATGTAGGACACAAAGGCATAAACAAGTAAAATGTATAAATGGCATCAATTAACATCTTTAAAAATTGATGCTTGGGACAGCTAGATAGTGCAGTGGAAAGAGGCACTGGCTCTATAGTCAGGAGATCCTCACTTCAAATTCAGATTCAGATACTTAGCACTTACTAGCTGGTCATGTCATTTAAACCCAATTGCTTTGTCTCTCAAAAAAAATTAATTATATTTTTATAGAGAGATATAGATATTTATATCCAAGTGAATATAATAGTACAAAGATATCTATGATCGACCATAAGTGTTACAATGAACTGTGTAATCCTCTTTTAGAAAAATTAGCTTAACAGATATTCTGCCATTGATTTCTATGCATGGACTATATAGTATATGAAGCAAGATTAAAGTTCATTTCATCTTCTCTGAATTTACTTTCCTCAAATTGGCACTTGTAATCTGTCATTTACTTTTTTTAATTACTCCAATCAAATCTCCTCTAGAATTTTTTTTCTTTCTGTTCCAACCCCTTGTGATTTTGTATGTGTAATTACTGTCATCTTGATTGATCTCAGCCATTTTTCCTTGGATTACTTAAGAAACTTCCATCCTGAAATAGAAAAGAATTTAATTTATGTTATTACATACATATGCATATATAGCTTTATAGGGTACTCCAGAAATCTTAATACAGTTTTAAGCTATTAAAGTTTTCCAAGTTTTGAGTTATAACAGTTTAAAACTTCACCAAGTCTTCTGGAATGTCCTAAAAATGTACACAGGAACTTTTCAAAAGGAAATAGGAAATGACGTATTTAAAAATATGTATCAGGATCCTAAGAAACGGGAACCTCTGTTATTCTTCCCTAGATTAGAATTCTAACCTTGTACTCTTTTTTATCAGTGCCTTGCTTTTAGAATAAAGTTGTTTTTAAATAAAAAGTCTTATTTTTAACTTTAGGATATGTGCATTTGACTCTTCTTTATAGGACCAAGGTCTCAAAGTCCTGGAATCTTGCCAAAGATAATTTTCTAGTGCTTACCTTTTCCATGTATGAATAAATACAACTGGTAAAGGAAAATCAATCTTCAATGAACTCAAATCAGCACAATGCTACATTTTGATTTGGGAGAATTGGAGTTCAGGGTTTAAGTTGGGAATATTTAACAAAAAAAAAATACTGTGCTTTCCTTAATAACAACTGACTAGAGAGCATTTGAGGGAATCAGGACTTTCTATTTTCCCTCTCCTTAAAATCATAAGTTATAAACTAAAGGAAATTTCAGAAGCTATCTAGATTAGCTGCTTTATTCTATGGATGAGGAAACTCAAGACCAGGAGTATGAAAATGACTTGGCTAACATCACACAAGCAGACAGTTGTTAAAGATGGGCTTGGCCCCACATCTCTAACTCTAGCCTCACTGCTTTTTCTCTATTAACTCTAGCTGCCATATGTTATCTGGTAGGCTATGCTTCTTATAATTTCAGTGGCAAGATAATAATGAGAAATTGGCTTAACCTTTCCTTGGTGACAGACATGCACAAATTCTAAAAGTACCTGTAATACACCTGTCTTTGAAAATCCCAAATTTAAAGCCAAGGAGAATTCACTACAGTTAATTGATTTAAACTACCTGAGTTCAATGAAAGCACAATAGTAACTGATAGCTATGTCACCTTAAAGTTTACAAAGGACTTTGCATGCATTATCTCATTTAAGTCTCACAATAAATCTGTGAGGTTTATTGTCCCTGATGATGAGGAAAATGAGAGTTTAAGGGATTTAGGCCTGGCCATACAATTAATATGGGAAGTTAGTAGGAATGGGACATATTAATTTTTTATTTATTTATTTTCCTGAAGCAATTGGGATAAGTGACTTGCCCAAGGTCACACAGCCAGGAACTGTTAAGTGTCTGAGGTCAAATTTGAACTCAGGTCCTCCTGACTTCAGGACTAGTGCTCTATCTACTGCACCAACTATGTTTTATTTAGGATTATTTAGGTTTGACTATGGCTTTTAACATTTACATCCTCTGTGAACTTTGGCAAATTGTTTGACCTGAGACTTAATTCACTCATCTGTAAAATGAGGGGATTGGATGTTATGATCTCTAAGATTTAATTTGACTCAAAGTTTTTGTTTCTACAATTTCTGACTCTTAAGGTTTATCTACACCCACGCACTTTATACTATGCCATATTTCTTTTATAAAATTCCAGAATTTGAGTTGGAGAAGATTTGAGTAGATTTCCAGTCTAACCAGCACTCAAAAAGAAATTCATTCGGGCCCTTATCCCTTACTATTGCTTATTACTATCCCTAACCTATTGCAACTGGTCAGTTAGTTTCTCCAAATCAAGTCTTTCCCCACTCCTTTTAGTCCATTCAACTGAAAAATTCATCTTCTTAAAGTGAAGATCTAGCCAAGGAAATCCTTCTTCCCCATCCACCTCGAATAAACTATAGTGGCTTCCTATCACTTCTAAGATCAAAAAAGAAATCTTCTGTTTGACATTCAAATCCCTTTACAATGTCTCATTCCTATTTTTCCTAATTGTCTTAACTACTTACTTCCCTTTTCATACTCTACAACCTAATAGCACTGGCTTCCTTGTTGTTATTCACATAAAACGATCCATTTCCTAATTAATTTTCACTGGCCTTGCTCATACCTGGAATTGTCTTCATCCTCTGTCTCCTATCTTCATTCAATTCTAAGTTAATACCTCTTTTAGTTTCTTTTGATCCCTCTTCTGTTGATTATGTCTAATTTATCTTGTATGTTTGTACATCGTTGTTTGCACGTTATCTTCCCCTTCATACTATGAGCTCCTTGAGAGCAGGTCCTTTTATATCCCCAATACTTAACATAGTGTCTGGCATATATCAGATGCTTAATTAATGCTTGTTAACTATTATTGAAAAAGTGATCTGCAAAGTTCTGCTTGCAGATCTCCAAGAAACTGGAAACTCACCCCTTACTCTCATTCTAATTGAACCAACTGAATTTTTAAACGTTTCTTTTTGCCAAACATAACACTAGTATCTTAGGTTACAAAGATAAAACTAAAACAAGTAGTGTACTCAAGTCGCTTACATTCTCAGGATGAGAATAAAAAATACACTTTTTTTTATTGATTGTATTAGCCAGATCTGTAGCTTCATGAGTATAAGAAATTCAAAATGTCAAAATGCTTTCCACTGGCATAGATTCCTCTGAAAATTAGTCTTACAGAGTGGCCCTAGACTTATAGTTTTGGGGAAGTGGCTAAAATATGGAGAAGTACCTTGCTGAGGAGGTATGATTCTAAAGCAGGCCTTGGATCCATGCCATTCTGAGTCCAAGGCTAATCATCTTGTCATTGCCTCACTCTGCCTTTCAAATTCAAAAATCTATGCGAAAGGAGTGGGCAGTTAGGTGACATGGTAGAAGAAAGACTCATCTTCCTGAGTCCAAATCCAGTCTCAGCCACTTACTGTGTGACCCTTAACTCTGGTTTACCTCGTTTTCTCATCTGTAAAATGAGTTGGAGAATGGGGTTCACAAAGAGTCACACAACTAAAATGACATAACATCAATAAAATACAGAAGTTATCTGGAGGTGTCAGGTAAGGATGGGCTCAGAACAGAGTACTAACCAGAAAGGCCTGATGAAGGAGGAGCATTTGAGTCAGGTCTTGATAAGAGCTAGAGATTGATTCCATTTACGGGACATGTGGGATCTTAAGTGGCTTTGGTCCTAACATCTTCATGTTTGTCAAATTTCCTTACCTCAGAATGAAGAGATTAAATTACATGATCTCTACTTAATGGCCCTAAATATGAAGTGGCAAAAAAAATGTCAATTAATGCATATTTTAAAATATATCCAATCAGGTTCTGCATTGTTATTCCTATCTTCCCAAATAGAACCATGAAATGCTAATAGAGAAAATGACCCTGGAAATTATATAGTCCAACCCACATACTTTTATAGGAAAAGACTTTAATGGAGGACTTTGTTGATTGATTGGTATTAAATATATTTCTCATGGAGTTTGACATGCTTCTTATCACTATTTGTTGAGAGGACTAAGAATTCCTGATTGTACCCTAGTGACTAGCACTTCCCTCTGAGTTCTAGGAAAATGGATCTTATTAGAGGAATTCTTCCATAAAAGCAAGAAAATATGATTCTATCGACACTGTCTTCTTTTGATGTCATCTTAACCTTTCTCCTTTTTTATACCATTTACATTCCTTATACTTCTAACAGGGGGTAGAGGAAGAGAAATTCTACTTCTCAACCCCAAATAGCAATGGTGACTAAGAGCACAACACAGTTATGTGAGACTTGTACATGGTCAAGAAAGTTTGAGACTGGAGAACTTTATTCTATTTTATTCTTTCCTGTTATGAGCACAGTTCATATGAGATATAAATGTTTCCAACTTTTTTGGTTACTTTATGGGTAATTCTGAATTTGGAAATTTCCAGGTTCCATATGAAGTGGTTGCTTTCCAGAGGGAAAATTTTCTAAATTTTTTTCCCCATGGGGACCACAGGATCATTCTGCAAAAGAAGGCCTAAAGCCATGTTTTAAATTCCTAATCTGGACTTTACTAAATCCCAATAATTACTATGATTTGCTGTAGTAGTGAATATTTTAAAAGAATGTAGAATATCTGTTTAAGAATCTCACAAAGGGCAGATCCAAGAAAATTCTATACACAGTAACAAGATTATGTGATGATCAACTGTGATGGGACTTGAGGTAGTGAGATGATTCAAGGAAATTCCAATAAACTTGTGTTAGAAACTCCCATCCGCATCCAGAGAGAGAACTATGAAGACAATGTGGATCAAACAATAGTTTTTCACTTTTTTGGCTATTATTTGCTTGGGTTTTTCTTCTTTTTTGTTTTGTGTTGTTTTGCATTGATCTGATTTTCTTGGGCAGCATAACAAATTTGGAAATATTTAAGAGAACTGCACATGTTTAACCTATATTGGGCTGCTCGCTATCTTGGGGGAGGGCAAAGAAGGAGGGAGACAAATTTGGAACACAAGGGTTTATAAAGGTAAATGTCTAAAACTACCTTTGTATATGTTTGTAAAAATATACTATTGAATTTTTTTTTAAATCTCACAAAGGATTTTTATTTAGGGGAAAGGGGAAAACCAACAAGTATTTATTATCTAATATGTGGTTAACACTATGGGCCAGACACTATGCAAGGCACACACACACACAAAATGGCAAAAATAGGTCCTGCCCTCAATAAGTTTATATTTCAGTGGGGGAGAAATGTAAATGATTAGGCTCATCATATTATATACTCTTTGGAAAGTAATCTCGAAAGAGAAATTCTATCATTTCGAGAGGGGGCAGGTTAGGCAAGGTATAGAAATACAACAAGAAACATCTCCTGAAGAAGACAGCATTTGAGCTGAATCCTTAAAAAACCTAGGGATTTTAAAGAAGTCTAAAGAATGGGGACAGACAGTTCAAAGGCCTGGAAACAAGTGATGATGTGACATGTAACAAGGAATGGCAAGAAGGCCAGCCAGGATGAATCATAAAGTATAAGTGAAATATTAAAAGTAAAGCATAGAGGAAAATATATAAGACTGGAAAGACAGAAAAGGAGAATATCAAGCATTTTAAATGTGAACAAAAAACTTTATTTTTGATTCTGATGGTAGTAGAAAACCAATGGGATTATTGAATTGTAGGTAATATGATCAGATTTTCACTTTAGGAAAATAACTTTGTCATGATGAGTATAATAAGTTTATTTGAATGTTTTCTATTTTTGTTTTTGTTAATATTTACCTCTGAGTCCTTTGTGTCGATTATTGCAATTCTATGTTGGAAGAAAAAAAAATTACCCATAGTTAATACCCACATTATATATTGAGAATCTCTGTGGGAGAAGACTCTATCCACATTTGGGAAGATTGACTGGTTTAGGGATTTTCCTAGAGGTTATGGGGACAGAGCCAGAGATAAGATGACACTTTTGGGGCTGATGACCTCATGATTAACCCAAATCTATATAAAGCCACAGTGTATTAAACAAAGGTCCACTGGACACACAGAAGTCTATGTATATATTCTTATTTATCTGTGAGAATATCTTCTTGGTAGACTGCAAGTTTCTTGATGGCTGGAACTTTTCCCTCAAATCAAGGACTTTTGACCCAGAGTACAAACAGCATTTATACTCCTCAGAAGTAGGTACCTAGTTAGCAACATAATTAGTCTTACATAGCTCACTTATACTTCTCTGCTATATCCCTGATGAGCCCTATCCTTAACTGAGCTAGTCTACATGGCTCCAGACTAGAAGGAATGGAGGAAGGGAGTGATCTCAACAAATGGAAACTGGTTTAATCCATGGTAATTTCATGAGGTCTCTCCCCAAAAGGCTTTAGTATACAAGACTAAAGACCCATCACTGATGTCTCTTTCCCCTGTCTCTTTCCCCCCTTTTCCCAAATGAATTTTTGCCAAGCACCCTAGTTCTTGTGATAATTTTGTTTCTAAGTGGAAGGAAAGCATCAAAACCTTTTAAGTTATAAAACCCAACTAAGAGCTTAGTTTTGGGATCACAGTATTTCATATTTCTTGAAAGATGGATGGAGATTTAGAGGTTGAAAATCATAATAGATTAAGAGTTCTGTTCATTCAAAGTACTGAAGGTTTTTGGAATAGAAAAGGGCATTTGGTAGTGGGGAGCCACTAGCTGGGTAAGTTCTACTTCACCATTCCTTGGTTTTAGAAGCCTGCTGCATTAAGTTCCAGATGGGCCATGGCCTCTGAAGTACCTATTTACATATTAATAAATATATGAAAACATGTGACATTATATTGACATAAACATATGTAAATATCTGCTCAGGTGCTTCCCTAGGTAATTCTGTCAATAATATGAAATATGCAAAAATTTCAATGGGTAGGAGAAAATACAAAACTGGGTGCAAGCAAGCTAGTCAAGAGCACCCTCTCGTGGTGATTCATTGCCATTAAACTGAGTTGTATGGAGCCTCTATGAGATCATCAAAATGAGAGTCCACTCACTTTTTCTTAAACAGCTTTAACTTTCATCCTCATTATAAGTCATATTTTTACATTCCTAAAAGACTAATGTGAAATATGAGTATAGAAATGGGCTGAGATATGTGTCATCCAACCAGTGAGTTATATTATTTAGGTCATAGCACATATCAAATAGAAAAAGCAGTCTCTAATCATTTACTCATATCATTGTTACTTAGAAGTGGAAAAAGTTCTAGTTGGAGTTGTGTCACGTGAAGAAATGATTATTTTGGATGGGGAAAGAGAAGAGGGAGTGTAGCAGAATATTTTGACTCAGAAGGACCAGTTTAAACTTTCAGCCTTACACCTGTAAATGAAATGTCACCCAGCCCAATGCAGACTTTGGTTTTCTGAGGATTGTTGGTTAAATTGTTAGGCTCTCATGAGTTTCAAGAGGAGTTTCTAGAATTTATTTTTCCAATGATATCCCAAACTTCTTTCTAACCACTTTATCCCAAGAAAAAATTCTTTCCTCTGGTTGTGGCATACATTTCAGATGAAGAATGTCAGACTAAAAAGAAACTGGGAAATAGTACGATGACCAAATTATCATGTAAATACTTCCACAGCTTTTCACTGTCTCTCTAAATATAAGAACTTATACATTCCCATTTATTACTTATTTGTCCCATGGCCATTAATCAATAAATAAAGTTTATTAATTATCTATTTTGGAGCCATGCTAGAAGCTTTTCTAGCTCCTTTTCTCAAGGAGCTTACATTCTATCAGGGGAAGACAAGATAAATAAATCTTTTTCTATTTTTTTCTTTATACAGCATATGTAAAATATATACAGAATTAAAATATAGTAATGGAAGGATCTCTGGGATCAGTAAAGTCTTTTATTTAGAAGCTACCATTTGATCTGAAATTTTTTAATAAAGCTTTTTATTTTCAAAACATGTGCATAAACAATTTTCAACTTTTACCCTTGCAAAACCTCATGTCACAAAATTTTTTCTTTCTCTTCCCACCACCATCTTCTCCCCTAAATGGCAAGAAATCCAATATATGTTAAACACTTGCAGTTCTTCTATATATATATATTTCCACAATTATCATGCTGCACAAGAAAAATCAAATCAAAAAGAAAAAATGAGAACGGAAAGAAAATGCAAGCAAACAACAATGAAAAAAATGAAAATACTATACTGTGATCTACATTCAGTTCCTACAGTCTTCTCTGTGGATGCAGATGGCTCTCTTCATCACAAGATCATTGGAACTGGCTTGAATCACCTCATTGTTGAAAAGAGCCACATCCATCAGAATTATGATTGTATAATCTTGCTGTTGTTATGTACAATGTTCTCCTGGTTCTACTTACTTCACTCAGCATCAATTCACATAAGTCTCTCCAGACCTCTTTGAAATCATCCTGATGATCATTTCTTATAGAACAATAATATTTATATTACCATATTCATATTATGGAATTTCCTTTTTACTAGTTTTTTTTTTTTTTTAAGTTGAGAATGTCACATATAATCCAATATATGGATAAACTTCTTTCTAATCACTTTATCCTAAGAAAAAATTCTTTCCTCTATTTGTGACAAACACTTCGGGTAAAGAATAATGGCAGACTAAAAAGAAACTGGAAAATAATGCTAAAAACAATTTATTGTGTGAATACTTTCACAACTTTTTATTTTCAAAACATATGCATAACTTTCAACATTCACCCTTGCAAAATTCATATATTCATATACCATAACTTATTCAGCCATTCTCCAACTAATGGGCATTCACTCAGCTTCCAATTCCTTGCCACTACAAAAAGGGCTGCTATAAACATTTTTGCACATGTGGATCCTTTTTGTTTTTTTATGATCATTTTAGGATATAGTCCCAGTAGAGATACTGTTGGATCAAAGGGTATGCACAATTTGATAGTCCTTTTGGCATAGATGAACTGAAATTTGAAGAAAATTAGCAATTCTAAGATGAGTACAGTTCAGCCTGACAATCAGACCAGTTTTGCTGGACCTTGAGACTGGAAAGATAAGCTGGAACTAAGTTGTGAAGGGTTTTAAATACTTGTATTTGATCCTGGAAAAATAAGAAACTATTAGATTTCATTGAGAAAGGAAATATTATATAGTGAGACTTGATTGTTCTTTTCTAGATCTATTACTTAACTTTTCCTCATCTGTAAAATAGGGATATTGAGCTAGATAATCTTTGAGGTTTCTTCCAGTCCTACATCTCTGATCCTATGAGAGCCAATTAATTGAAATGAAATAGACTAATAGACTTCATCAAAGCATCTCCTTTTTACTCACTATATTAGAAACCTCTTAAAGGGCTCTTACACAGTGCCTTGTGTTAATTTACTAGGCATATTATAGTCACATTTTTTGAAAGAATGCATATTCATTGTAATCTCTTTGAAAAAAATTCAAGGGACTGGCTAGACTTGGATAGAAGTTAACTATCCCATCTTGGATATTGAAATAAGCATCAAAAAAACCAGACTAATTTCCTTTTAATGGTCCAAGGCCTATAGAGCCACTATTCTCGTTATAATGCTATGAATACCGATAATGGTGTGGAAATAGTTCTAATCCATTCATCTTTATTTGCAAAAGTAAAGGACCAAGGATTAATCCAGATATACGATATTTACTGGAGAATATCTGATTTTCTGGGTTTATCCCCATTTCCATCTTCTCTTTCATGGTAAGTCAGACTCAGATTTTCAGTGTCAGTACAGTAGGATAAGGGGGAAAGACATCCTCTTTTCTATATTATGCTTGATGACTTCCCAAGTTGGAAATTTCCTCCTTTGGAAATGTCTCCCATATATTCTTACTCTGACTTTCCAGTCAGCTATTATAAAAAGCAGGCACATCTTTAGAAGTATCTGAGTTGAGGAAAATTCTTCAGTAAAGGCTCAGGAGAAATGGAAATTCAAAGATGATCCCTACTTTAGGCTTCACTAATTCTCTGGACTGCTCCTTCGACTACAGTGAAAAGCTTCTGGGAAGGAGAGAAAAATGTCCAAAAGGTCTTTGAATCCCTGCAGGGTCCAATGGCTAGAAGATAATGAAATTATAGGGATATTGTACAGCTGGAGAATTCTTGCAGCTGCCTTTTAGTTTGCCCAGTCCTCAGATGTAGGAAATTACAGCAACTGTGGTTTGAAAAGTGAAACATCTCTCCTTTGTGTCCTATGGCACAAACTGAACTCCAATATTGATTCAATCTGTGATTCCTTGCAATAGCTTTTTTGTCTTGCTTGTTATCCTCAGTCATTTATAGATTTTTTCCCCCTCTAGTTCAGCCCTGCACTTATATGAACCCATGATAAAGAAGGAAACAAGAGGAGATAGTATGGAACATGGCTGGATAATGTTAGAACAGGTGAAAAAAAACATAGGTATTTAAAGATAGGTCACAATGGGAGACTGATAATAACCAGTGTTCACAAAAGCTATATGAAATGGTACAGAATGAACAAGGAAAAACAACTATCCACAATGAACTTAATGAAAAAAAAAAAGAGTTTGAAGCACCAATACAAATTTCCATTGCTAAAAGTTATCAGTGGAAAGAGCATTGTCTTTTTAGAGAGCTGGGATTCAAATCCTGTCTCTGCTGCTGACTGCCATATGACCATCATGTCATTTAATATTCTTTAGCTTCATGTAGTTCATCTGTAAAATGAGAGCTGACCTTTGAGGTCTCTTACTGCTCTAAATCTATGATCCTATTAGCCAATCTAAATTTCCTTGGAGAGGAAATGAGAAATATGATGAATAGTCTTCTGCTACTCTAACAATAAAAGTGAGGACTCACCAGGTACATTGCTTCTGGCAATGTGTTTAGGAAATAAGTAAAGAAAAAATTAAAGAATACTGCCAAAAGCAAAAGAACAAACAATTTTAATTTGGAATACTTGAAATGTTGGCAGGTGGGTAGTGCAGTAAATAAAATGCCAGCCCTGGAGTAAGGAAAATTTGAGTGCAAATTTGTGCTCAGACTCTTACTAGCTGTGTGACCCTAGGCAAATCACTTAACCCTGTTTGCCTCAGTTTCCTCATCTGTAAAATGAACTGGAGAAGGAAATGGCAAAACCACTCCAGTATCTTTGCCAAGAAAACCCCAAATTGGGTCACAAAAAGCTAAACACAACTAAAATGACTGAACAATTGAAATATTATAGAGTTTATCTAAAGCTTTAAACTAGTCCCTAGCAGAGTTTCTAGTAATCCCAAATAGGCCTTAGTATATCAGTCCTGAGATCAGGCCTTTGATGGCTTTCAAACTAGAGACTGAGCCAGACCTTCTATGGCAAAAGTTACCTAAGACAGAAGGGCCAAGGCAGTAAAAGACAGCCTAGGAGAATTTGTGTTGGGAGTATAGCTACTGGGAAGTTCCCAAATCAGAGAAAATTTGAAATCTTTCATCTTCAGAAAGCACGAAACATGCACATGTGTACATGTACATATATACACACACACACACACACACACACACACACATGCTTTCAAGACTTTCAGGTCATTTTAGAAATAAAATGCACAGCCAAGTGATATGTTTCCATGGTGGAAGGCTGAGCTTGAGGAGCAAGACATTTCTGAGCTATAGGAGGGTGTGCTAAGGGTCCCATTGGGTGTACATTCTTGAAAGCCTTGCATTTAGTTTCCCAAAGCATGGAGAAACCACTTGAGAAAATGCATGTGTGGGTGAGCAGAGGGAAGAGGGAAGAAATTAGTTAGACAGAGAATAACATGCTGATCTTTAAATTGAAAAAGATAGAATTGAGAATTTGAGAAGTGAATACTTACTTTTTAACCCTAATTGTTTCTAGGAAGCAGAGCAAGCCAGTCCACAGAAAGGACATTTGACAGACATTTTCAATTTCAAGAAAATAACAAGAAAACATGAGGGTTATCGATCAGAAAATGATGGGTTGTCATCTCAGCAATTCTTTGATTTAATAGCAAAGCAAGCAAAAGCTCCTCACAAAAAAAAAAAAAAAAAAAAGCTTATAAAAATGATACATCAAGGCCACAGTAAGATACACACATCCTATCGTTAATGCCTGAGGAAGGGGTGCTTACCCATATAATTCAGAGACAAAATTTCTGGGGTTCTTTGTCTTAAACATCCTTTTGACTTGCTATTATTTTTATGTACAAATCATGCATACCTGAGGTGTCTTGGAACTAATTACTTATTTTCCTAATTTTCCCAATTAAGATTTAAAAACTGTATATTCCTTAATAGAACTTGCTGAACTAAAAAAAAAAAAAATGAGATGAATGTTTCTATTAGGACACATGGAAACATTTTAAACTAGCTGTTATTTCTAAGTACTTACAATGTTTAAAGAATGGGGTTCTTTCCCTGGGATCAATGGACCCCCAAGGACTGAATAGAGATTTTTTTTTGAGAAGATATCTATGAATTTAGAAAGGGTGTATCTTTATTTTCATTAAATTCTAATAAAATCTAACATTCTTTCAATTATTTAAAACCACTATTCTGAGAAATGATCCATAATTTTCACCAGACTGATAAAAGGGTCTCTGTTAAGAACCTCTATTCTTATAGGCTGACTTCCTGGGTCACTTTAGCCAAATGCTCACATCAGAATCATGGTTTTTACCACTATATTGGGGATTATTAAAGAATACACTTGATAAATAATTTCTATATATCCAGACTCATTGGGGCCCAAAAGTACAATAAAACCCAGCTACCACCAGGCTCAGGAATTTGGGAATCCAATCATTTCTTCTCAGAGTTGGGACTTCATAAGATATAGATTTAAAGGTAGATGTGTCCTCTCTCATTTTACAATTAAGAAAACTGAGAACTAGAGAGATAAATTGATTTGCCCAAAGTCACAGTTACTAAGTGTCTAAGTTAGAATTTGAATTCAAGTCTTTGTTACTCCAGATCCAGGGTTTTTCCATCTGCATCATGCTTCTTTCCCAAATCTATCTTTCCAAAGCTTCCTCTTTCATCATCTCTAGGTAACTGCTTCCATATGGATATCTCAACATCTTTAAATTGAGTTCTGAATCTTTCCTTCTCATCTTGGGATTTATACTTGTCTTTTTTATCTCCATCACAATCTTCTAGTCATCAAATTTAAAATTAAATACTCCTTGCTTTCTTTTTATATCTCATACATGATTAGTCACCAATTTCTGTTGATTCTTCCTTGGATAAATCTACATTCCTTCCTTTATACTCCAACTATCATCATGCTTGTGTTGAGTGATAGCCTCTTCTACAAGTCTCTAATCTCTATACATTCCCCTAAAATATCCTGTATATTGCTACTAAATGAATCTTCAAAAATACTTAAATCCTTGGGTTATAACTAATTTCTTTCAAAAACCTCCATTTGATTCTATAGCTGGCAGGTAAATTCCAAAAAATTTATATACTTCTTTAAAGTATACAAAGTGCTTCACAAATATTATCTAATTTTACCCTCAAAACAACTCTGGGAAGTAGGTATTATTAGTAGCCTATTTTATATAGAAAAACCGAAAAAGACATAAGTTAAATGACTGCCCAGTCACACAACTAGCAAATGGGATTTGATTTCAGAGCTTTCTGATTCCAGACTCAGTGCTCTATCCACTAGGCTACCAACCATTGTTTTATATTATCTGAACCTACTATCTTTCTAACTTCTTATCTATTCACCCTGAGGGATATAATGATTCATGAGCATGACATGCTGTTTCCAATTCCTAGACCCCTTCCAATTCCCTCAGTGGGGATGAGCAAACTACAGCCGGCAGACCAAATCCAGCTGCAACTTTTTTTTGATAGGATAAGCGCTAAGAACTGTATCAAAAAGTATAAAAACCATTTTTAGTTTGCAAAATATACAAAACATGTAGCCAGTTATATTTGGCCGTTGGCTGTATCTACTAACCATTGTCCTGTTCTCTAAACTGCAATATTCTTTTCTTTATTCCTAAAGTTCTAACTGGCTCTAGTACAGATTTGAACAATTTATCCTATATTTTATTATTACCTGTATCTTTCATGTTTTCTCTTCCTAAACATATTAAATAGAGGTTAACTTCTATTTAGCCCATAACTCTCACAATTTATATTCATGTGGCAGAAAGTTAATAAAAATAGCTGTTACATGTGTGAGTCCAGGCTACAAAGTTTAATTACATGTATATTGGTTCCAATAATATTCCTGCTTCTTTAATCCTATGGCACAATGGAAAGAACACTGGATTTGGAGTTAGAGATCCTTGGAATGAATTCTAGTTCTTACTACCTATGAAATCTTTAGACAAGTTATTTAACCTATGCAGGTCTCAAGTTTCCTAATTCATAAAAATGAAAGCGTTGGACTAGATGAATTTAAAGACCCTTCTAATTTTAAATCTGGCTCTATTCATCATCCTCCCATCCTATTACTTTTGCCTGAGATCTATACTATTCCATCTGCCATTATTATTGTAGTAGAAGCAAGTTTGCTCCTTCCTTGTCCAAATCCCAAGAAAGTCATATAGGAATTACGATTTTTGTCTATTTCAGTCAAGCTCCACTATGGCATCATTCTGGTTTGTTGTTTTTTGTTTGTTTGATTCCTACATCCTACCTGAAATATGGAGCACCCCTGAGTGCTAAACTAAGGAATTCTTAGTCAATCTCTTGGATTCAACTCTTGTGAGGAAAAAAAAAAGTGGTGTTAATCCCAAGAGTCTGTCCTGGACAAAATATATCTGAATTGATATGCTTATTTCTGGGAACCACATTTTAGGAAAGATACCAATAAGTCTAAAAATATTCAGAGGAAGGCATCTAGAAGAATAAAGAGTCTAAAAGTTATGCCCCAAGTGAACTGTATGAAAGAACAAGTAATGTTTGGTCTGGAGAAGAGAAGACTTCTATAGGAACTTGATAGCTTTCTTCAAATGAAAGGCTTACCATATCTGGTTTGAGGCTAGGAAAAAAATTAGGAATACTTAGAACAAGCTGCTGAGAAGCCTATTTAAGTGCAATATAACTTCCTAAAGGTTATAGCTCTCCCAAAAAGCTGCTATGAGAGCTAATGATTTCTCCATCATTGGGGGTGGGGGGGAGGAGAGGAAGGGAGGGGTGGTCTTCAAATAAAGGCTGAATGATTTTCGGGTGATATAGAAGAGATTTTCAGTAATATAGGCTGGAATAGAATGGTGTCTAAAGTCCCTTCCAGCTCTGAGATTCTAAAAGGATTGCCTAGGGCATATGGTTTGCTTGGCAGCTGTTATTATCACCCTCACCATGGAGATATGGTCATAATTAAGGGTATACTGGTTACTAGGAATCGTTCTAGGAGTTGAGAACTGTCCAGGACTTTTTACAGACAGTATGTTTTGTTGGATCTCTGAGATATTCTTTCTTCCAATTAGAAAATAAAAATCCCAAACTGTCCTCCTCTGACTAATGTGGACAGCTATGAATTTGATTTCCTTATAGCTACGAATTTCCTCTGCTACTGCAAAATCAATGATGCATCAATGACTAGCAGATAGACTTGGAATGTGATACTTATGGTAACCTGGCGATAACTCAGTTTATGATGAAAGAGAAATTATGCTACCAAATATGCCAGAGTGTTATAAATTTGAACAATTAAGTTGTGAAGTTATTCTTTCCCTTAAAATCATTGATTTTCTGTGCATAGCCTTGAACCAGTAGTCTCACTACTGGGTCTATATCCCAAAGACATAACAAAAATGGGGAAAGGACCCATAAATGCAAAAATGTTTTTGTAGTGGCAAGGAACTAGAAATTAAGTGGATACAAGTTATGATATATGAAGGCAATGGAATATTACTATTCTATAAGAAATAATGAGCAAACTGATTTCAGAAAAGCCTAAAAAGACTTACATAAAATGATGCTGAGTGAAGTGAGCAGAATTAGGAGAACATTGTACACAATAACAACAAGATTATGTGATGACCAATTGTGATGGATGTGTTTCTGCTCAACAATGTGGTGATTCAAGACAATTTCAATAGATTTGGGATGGAAAATACCATCCACATTCACAAAGAGAACTATGGAAACAATGTGAATTGAAGCATAGTATTTTCACTTTTCCTTTTTGCTTTTTCTTGTGTTTTTTCCCTTTTTGCTTGATTTTTCTTGTACGATATGACACATGAAATTTTTAAAATATATATTGCATACATATTTAACATATATAGGACTGCTTGCCATCTGGGGGGGGGGGTGGAGGGAGGGAGGGGAAAAAAACGAAACATAAGCGAGT
This sequence comes from Antechinus flavipes, assembly GCF_016432865.1. Lineage (NCBI taxonomy): Eukaryota > Metazoa > Chordata > Mammalia > Dasyuromorphia > Dasyuridae > Antechinus > Antechinus flavipes. The sequence goes on along the minus strand of NC_067401.1, from coordinate 281,817,767 downwards.
GCAAGGGATAATGTTGTAAAAAATTCCCCTGGCATGGATTCTGTCAATACAAAGTTATTATTAAATAAAATAAAATTTAAATTAAAAAAAATAAAATATATATATGTATATATATATATATATATATAGCATATATATATATATATATATAGCATATATTTAATCGTATCACATTGCTTGATGTTTTGGGGAAGGAAGAAGTAAGGGATAAAAATTTGAAACACAAAGTTCTAAATGAATGTTGAAAACTATCTTTACACATATTTGGAAAAATAAAATACTATTAAAAATTTTTAAATTTCATTGTTTTTGACAGTAAATTAGAAGCTTTTAAAAATAATTTGGTGCATTGAAAAAAGAGAAAATTAAAAATCCTCAAAGTTTAATATATTTCAAAGGTGGGATTCTGGAAACTATTACTTTCTATTTTAAAACAGATTTTATAGTTTATGAAGCATCTTTGCAGATGTTATATTGAATTATCCCAGGAATCTTAAGGTTGATAAGGCAAATATTTTTATTCTAATTTTCCATATGAAGAAATTGAGGCTCAGAGAAGGGAAGACTTGGTCAGTATCATACATCTATTAAGGGGCAAAGTTGTATCTCCAACCCACCTCTTTTGACCCAAGTCAAATCATTCAATAATACCATGTTGGGACAAATGTTTCATAGTCTATACCTCCTCCTTTCTACAGGGCTCTTTGAGTCAGTCACAAAGTTAAATTTTGCAATATCTATCATGTCTAAGCCAAATGTTCAGTATAGTAAATATTAGACTATGATATACCATGGCTATTGGTTAACACAGAAGGAAAAGTAAAAAGAGGAATAATTTTCACAGAATGCCTATTTTCACTAGTAACAAACTAAAGGAAAAAATCATTAGAAGTTAATACTCTGAGAATGTTTAGTATTCTCACAGGTTTGGGACTGACTCAAATGATTCAAGATCTATGGTGGAAAGATGTGGTTCACTTTAAGAAAGCTAAGAGATAGCAATCAGAATTTAGCAGCAAAAATAACTATGGAGGTGATGATTTTTCTTACAAAAGACTTACAAAAAGCCAACTATCAATATACTGAAAATTTTTTGGTTTACTCATAACTGAAATATATCTTGCTTTAAGTGAGGTTAAGTCAATATAGATAAAAGACTTTTCAGGCCCACAACTTCAAGTCATTACACCTGTTAAGTAAAACTGATAGCCTAAAATATCTCAAAAACATGAAAACTGGGCATTAACCTTAGATCACTTCTCTGTGAAACACATTGCTTGGAACTTCTTCTCTAGAATGCAGTTGGAAAAATTCTCATACTACACTTCTGGAAAAGACCAAATGAGTATCACTGATTTAGCTTCTTCCAAGTTGCGTATTCCCCAGAGGGAAAGAAATAGTTATCAGAAGAAGGGAAAATACATTTGTAAGTTTAGTTCACTCTGAAGGATTGAACTTAATATATGCTAACTCAGTAATTTATGATTCCAGAATATTGCTTTTTTACTGCAAAAACCAGACCTTTTCCAATTAGACATCATCTGTCTTCTTCACTGGGTTTTTAAGTCTTCTTAGAGATCAAAGCTAACTTTCAGCCATACTAACACAAAAATACATTGCTGAGGTCTGGCTATCATTAAGCTGTGTTTTCCGTAATTTGGGGCTGTTTAAAAGGTAGTATGAGATTTCAAGAATTAGTGTATGAACTTTATTATAGAACAACGGGTGGTAAAGATAACATTATGAGAACCCAGAAAAAGGTGCTATAAGAGTTTTAGGTCAGAAGCAACAGACAAACCCTCCTTAATAGGAAACTAGTTTTAAGACATTTATAACAATGCTGGTTTAAAAATTTCCCTTCTGTAACTACATAATGCCATGGAACCTTTTGTACTGTGGCCAACAAGAACTTGAAATTACCTCTTGTATACTGGGTAAAAGTAATAGATTAAAACTAAGTAAAATACAATAATATAACAAAATAAAATACAAAAATAATGGATACTAACTAAATAAAATGCCCTTTACTTATAACATAGATGTTCTAGGTAGCATTCATTTTTACATCGTTAGAGGTGACATAATGTAGAAGAGTCCAAAGATATATATCTGAATATGAATCCTGCCATTTAGTAGCTCTAGTTCTTTGTACTAGTCCTTTCACTTCTGAGCTCCAGTTTTCATATTTGTTAAATAAGGATAATAATACTTACACTACCACTTCACAAGGGTTATGAAATGAGTAGCAAAAGGAATTGTGAGAAAAGTGCTTGGTATGCCTTGACAGGCAACATAAATATGAGTTATTAAGATTCTGGTTATATGGATCCTCCATAAAAGGGAGTCTCCTCAATAGGTCAAAAAAAATTAAATGGTTAAAAAAAGATGAAGCTTATGCTAAAAGAAAGCTACACTTAAAAATGGAAAATCTTAATGGAAAAAAAAAGTAACCATGGAAAAAATATATAATTGCTTTTATGGAAACATCTAAATATATAGTCTTTCATATAGCTATTTAAAAACATATATGTATCTAGTTGCAGAACTGAATGGTGTGACTGAGAGATCCAAAAGATTCATTAGAATGGTCTCCTACTCACATGACAAATAGTAAATATAGTTTTAAGGAATAATACATTAAATCTATATTTGTAATCTTACATATCACATACAGTGCTATATGACAGTAACCTCAGCTATACTTTGATAGGGATGAAAGTATAAAAAGATGAAGGAAAATGAGAAAAAGAATTCCTCCCAAAGTGTCTGAAAAATGGATCATGCCGAAGATTTGGGATGACTACAGGATACATGCACTGAACTGATTTCAAAATCAATAGTCTCCTACGGTTTCATGGCTGCAGGACGTGGGGAGAATTTTTACAGCTGACCTAACCCTGAAGTAACTTATCCATCTGGCCTCACAAGCTTTTGAATAAGCAATGATTTCCATAACTAAAATGGTCTTTAGTGGATGAGATGTTATAAACTATTCTCTGCATTTGGGTGAGTGTGAACGCCGTTTAAGGAGAGCAGCCTTCATCCTTCAACCTCAGAAATCACAGACAATGTCCAAAGGCCAGTGTAAATGCCAACGTTATATGTTTTATTTTTAATCAAGTACTTCTTTGAAACCTCATAACATCCATGATTGACAGAAATAAGACATTAGGCATGAAATGAGAATATAAAATACATGATATGCAGAAAGGCAATCAGTGCTTTAGTCTAGCAAGATGACCATAAACTGATGAAATGCCCTTCAAAATATCTAACTCTTTTCCTCCTTTTAAAAACATACAATTCAAGTGATTTTTATTTTAGCTTGTAAACAAAATGAGTTAAAATGGACAATGAGGTAATCTATATACTACATAGGATAATTTAAAAAACACTAGATAAGACACAGTATTAAAGACAAATAGAAATCAGTGTTCACTTTGGTCTCTAGTATGGTTACAGTTGTCATCATAAAGCATCACATACTAGTTAAAGCCAGGCTGGTGGTGGTTGCCAATAATTGCTAAAAAGGAGTTCAAGAGGTAGCCCAACACAATTATTTTAAAGCTGGTAACTCTGAAATGTTAAGCAACAGGTGTAGGACATAGCTCAGCTCTTTCTCCTGGTACAGTATTAAATTCTGCAGCTCCATTTAAAGCACAAAATGGAAAAAAGCCCTAAACATTCATATATCAACTTCTTCCTACAACTCAACAATTTTGACACAGCTAATACAACCACCACATCTTCAAAGAGGTTGTTGATAGATGTGTACGAGAGAATTGGATGTTCTCCATGAGGGGTTCTCTAAAACAAATAAATCTCATTAAGATATCTAGAAAATTAAAGTCAGTGCATCTGCACATGTATATACTTTCCCAGTTTTTTTTAATAACCAATGGGGAAATACACACATATTTTTATGATAAACATTTCTTAGAGAAAACAGATAAATTAATTTAAATTAATTTTAAGACTTAATGAGATTTCCCATGTCCTTTATAATTCATCTTACAGTGAATGTTACAAAGTCTATTAACATGTATGGGTCTCTATTCACAAAACTAAATACAACTAGCAGTAAGTAACTTGGGGATAGCACTGGTGCAAAATAAACTTAAGCCATAATAGGAAAAAGGAAAAAAGATTGGCAATTAAAATATCCTCTGTTTGAAAGAGGATTGAAGCTACTACTTTTCAGGCCAGTCAGCTATAAGGCTCATTCCTTGATTTCTCCCTAAATTGCACTCAAAAATAGAACACAACTCAAATTACTCTGGATGATGTGCAGGTGCCCGATGTTCTTTTGGTTTCACCTGTCAATTACAAAAAGAATCAAGCAAATTCTTCTAGTAAAGACATACATTCAGTTATGATAATGTTATCTTGATATTTAGCCATTTATATTTTTGTGAGATCTGGGAGGATAGGAGTGCACCTTTCTCGGGATTTATTATTGTTCAAATACACAGACTGCTTGAAGTGTTCCATTTGAGGCACATGAGAGGACAAGGTGCAATCTCTTCTCAAGACCATAGCCCTGTTCTTGAACCAGGAAACTCTAGATCATGTAAATGGCCATTTCTTCTGTAGGGCATTCCAACTCCATCTTCCTTTTAAAGGCCAATTATAGTAGCTAGATATGAAATTGCACTTTTTATATCTCCTGAAAATGCAGTGCTAGTTAGTTACATGCCACAAGCTGCAATGTTTGGCTTTTGGTAGCTTTTGACTAGTAGCAATATGAATGAAATTAGCATAAATGATTATTCACCCCTCAGCAATCAGGCTATTTCCAAGGCTGCTTTAGTGTTCTATTTGGCTTTTGTGAAGAGTGCCCATAATCCTTTAGACCAAATCAGTAACTTTAAAAGAAATGTCTGGAGACTTCACACAACTAAAATCAGATGCTTCATTGTCACCAAGTGTTTGTCAGAAATATGCAGTGGTGAATTACTATATATTATACAGATATTAAAGAGTATGTACCATAGGGTCAACAGCCACCTTTAAGGCTGGAGCAGCATAAAGGTGTGCTCTGCATTAACTATGAGGTAGTCTTTTGCTGTAAACAGAATATAACATTTTCACCTATGCAAATACACTGTGACTAACATCACTGATATTCACATAAGCAACCAGTACAGGAATACCACTTTATCGTTTTCACATGAAACAAAAATACAAAAATTGATATCTGATTATCAAAAACTTAGGTCTATGTCAAACTCAGAGGTAGTTACTAACATCAGTCCATAATACTTACATAAATGTCTAAGTTTTTTGGTTTGTTTTGAATAAGCAGGCCCATAGACTATTCTGTAAAGAAAAAACCCAACTTTATATGGTATATTCCCTGAGCAAAGTTCTTTGTCCTGAGTATGTTATGTAATCGTGATAATATTCTTATATAAAAAAATAAACCCTAAACTTTTAACCATAAGATAGGTTTGGTATGTGCTCTTAGTAGTTCAGTCTGGGTTGACGCTTACAATGATTTTAAACTGCGCCAGTAAGGTCTAAAATTCTGACCCTAACTTTGAATATCTTACTCCATAAAATGATCTCAGCTCTGAACTTTTTTAAATATGTAAACAGGGAATGTCCAGTTCTCAAATGCACAATTTCCTATTTCTACAAGGTCAAGAAACTTTGGTTTGAATTTTCAAAGTGACCTATGTTTTGCATCTTTATACCGTTTAACCTGGTTATAATACCTGCTATAAGGTTAAGCAATGCCACTTTGATTTGTCTACATAATTTAAATAAGCTTACAATCCTCACATAAGGCAAGGAAGTACTTCTCTATAGATATATCACATTCAATATCGTCAAAGGTAAGCTTTGCATTATAGCACACTGAGAATATCAGTATAAACCATGGAGATTCTCACAAACACTGTCATGGAATTCAAGCTAAATTGTAAAGGATTTGTGCCACAGCCTGAGGCATTATATCCTTATCTGCTGCTCACTGAAGCAGTAGCAACTGTAAAAGTCTCCCATAGCAGGACAAGTGGGGGAGGGTCAACAAACTATATAACGGAAACTGTCTAATTTGATTCATGCTATTTTCTTTCTTTTCTTTTCTTTTCTTTTTTTGATTATCTGAGCTTACACCTATCAGACACTTGCAAACCAACAATTATTGCCAATGTTAGGTGTTAGAATTAAATTATACTTTCTTGGATATGTTTCATAAATTTATGAATAGCAACTTGAACAGGAATGTCCTGTAATTTTTTTCTGTTTGACTCTCAAGGTACCAATACCATGACGGTTACTATGCAGCCCACATTTCCTCACCTCTCCCCAACCATTTTATCAGTTTAACAAAGGAGTTACTTACTGGGACGGCTGATGCAAAGCCTGCAATGCCGCATCCTGGACTGTACTTCAGAGCTCAAAGTCTCTATGAGCTAACTTCAGCATCAGTGATAAGGTAATTAATTGTAATATGGTCAATTTCATCATGCCAAGAGTGTGTGTGTGTGCGTGTGTGTGTGTGTGTGTACACACACACACACACACACGCACACACACACACATACACATTATACCCCTAGATTTCAGGCAGTTGAGGTGTAAAGACCTCTGCCCTAGGTTTCGTCACTCAAGTTGTACGCCATTAAATACTGCACTTTCTTTCCCCCAAAATATAATTCTTTTCTAATACAGGTTGGATAACTGTTGGTACCCACTTTATTTTCATTCTCAACCTTTATCATCATGGTTTATTCATTTTTGTGCTGCTTTTTTTTTTTTATTTGATCTTTTTAAAAAACAGATTTATTCCTGCATTCTCCTGGAAAAAACCATCACCAAAAATATATATATATATATCAAACTATTAAGAGTTTTTCAGTAGTTTTTTGTTTTGTTTTTTAAAAGGAGGACCCTTTGATCTAAACAATGGTTAGAGGGATTATTAACTTGACCAGGAAACCTGCTATTCCCAACAGACCCTCAACCACCTGATCAATACATAAAGGGTCACAGTGGGATGGTATCACACCACCATACAAAACGATCAAGTCATAACAACTTTTATATTACCTTCCCTTTGTTCCTCCTAGTAGGCATCTAATTCACAATTATGCTGTATTCATATAAAGTAACACTGAGATACCAGCACATAAAATACACATTCATTGTCTTTTCTGGAGTTTTGTATTCCAGAACAAATAAAAAACAATGGCAGTTAGAGGCATTGAACATTTAAGGTACTGCCTTTGAGACATGATAATAGGAAATGCTTATCTATGAGCATCAGAAAAGAAAGCAAAACCAAAAAATTATCCCTAATTTGAGGAAAATGGATGTCTTAATACTCTTGGTACCACATGACTGGCAGCTATGAGATGTGAAGTATTATTTGGTTCAGACAAAGAGTAACAGTCATATTTTTCTTGTTTATAAGTGGCTATAAATAAAAATGTGATATTTCAAGAAAGTTTCCAGGGGGTAATTTTCAAAAACATCCTAAAATGTGAACATTGCTTCACATGGACATTCAACTCTTGGACATTTCCAGTTGTATGTGTATGCTTATATCTATATACACACATATATAAAGACATAATCTTCTTTATATATATGTCTACATACCTGTATATAAAGCTACACTCATCACAGATATATATTCTCTCCTTTCACACATGCAAACGCAGACGCAGATACACATATGTTCTCATATTCGCTCTCATTCTTCCAATAACATAAAACGTGACACCCTGCTTAAATATAATTTGCTTAGAGTGATTTGTCTGTTTAAAAAAAAAATTTCACAGTTCCTCAACAGTAGTCAAAATTTCAGGTCAGCTGCTGATGGTAAAATTACTTCCCCTGTACTTGCATGAGGTAGACATCCCAATTGGGTAAAAAAAAAAAATGATGACAAAAAAGCTTTAAGTTTTTTTCCTTTTTTGAACAGAAGGCCCCTTTCTGCTTTGTTCTTCAGGTGAGGTGGACAGCTTACTCGAGGAAGTTTCTTGAGGTGACCTGCCTGACCATTCTGAGATTTCAGATCGGCCCTCCTGAGAATACGATGGAGATGAGTAGCCATAGGCTCCTCCCACTTCTCGGGGAAAAGTCGAAGTGGATGGCTGTGGTTCTGCTTCATGTCTTCCCTGAGAACTAGTGGGCTGCTGTGGAACAGTTTTATGGGGGCAATTAGCCACCATGTGCATGATACTCTGACAGTAATGGCACTTCTTTGGCTGAGGAGGTAGACTACATTCCTTAGCATGATGATCAAGGCCACCACAATTGTAGCATCTGCAAAAAAAGAGGAGGGGAAAAGCTATTTTAACTGCAGGAAGCATTAGAAAATAGAGTAGGAGCCTCATTTAAGTTAGCATTATTAAGACATATAGTCTTTGGTGAAATAAACATTTTTCAATTTCCCTTATTTGCAGGAGTTAATCAGGAGCTTGATGATTAAATCGAATGGGTTTACATAAACCAATTATTTCAAATGCAATAATTCAAAACCAATAGATGCAATATGTTTTTGGATAAGATAAGATATTGTGGTTATCAAAGATTCACATTTTAAAAGCTTAGAAAGGGCCGCAGGGGTCATATAGTACAATTTCACTTGAAAGATGTGAGAAATGTGGTCTATAGGAAGGGTCGGTGACTTCTCTGTCACAAGATAGAAAGCTGTAAAGGTGGAATGCAAATCCAGGTCCACCAGAGTGAGCACTTGTCTCAAAAAAGAAAACTTTTCTTTAAAAATTGTATGGATTTGTTTCTGGATACCTTAGTCCACTAGAGGGCACCCGTTATTAAACAACACAATCAGTATACAGCATTACAAAGAACTTTAAAAAATAGATATTAATATATACATATTTAATTCAACTCTGAAAGAAATTAATTCAACTTGTAATTGAGAAAATTACAATTTAAATCGAGTGGCAATGTGATTAGGTTGGTTTTGATAACTACCTGAACGAGGAGAAAATACTTTTTCCTTTGTAAAAATTAAAGTGAAATTTGATATCTACAAATTTCAGACATCTTTAATGAATAATATCTGGCAAATCACCAGTTACTTCAAGAGGAATACGCAAAGTATCTGAATCAGAACATAACTACAAATGGAATGTTTCCAGACACTTAGGTCAGATTCATAAGCACAAATGTAAAGGCTGATGATAATTTAATGAAGGAAGTGGGAGGTTCTATACAATACCTATGCTTTCAAAGGAATGCCAACAATTTTTGTGGAAAAAAAATTAACATGCTTGTCATTCATTTTTGAACGGATTTCTTTTTCTTTCTGAAAACATTTCATTGTTCCTCTAGGCTAAATTCTCAATTCAAATGAACATCAATCTATCATCAAAAACTGTGGTATTCACTGAGTGAGTGCATGACTATTGTATTGGCTGTTTATGTTTGAAAAATCTACTCATCTTCTAAAAGCTGCATTTAGAAATGAAAGCACATCACTTACTCACTCCTAACTAGTTTCTTCATTTCTTCATAATACAAAATTTAAAGCAAACGCTTTCCTTAGTTCAATAAAATATAAATTATTTTCAGATTAAAAGAAACTGAGGTCAGTGATCAAAGTGGAGTCTAGAATATATAAATTAATTCTGAGTTGACACTTTGTTCTAAAAGTAAATGTTTTACAGAACTATATGGTACACCTACTATTCAACTTACATTTATTATATAGGAAGTAAAATTTTCAACTATTACACTAAAATGGAAATACTATTTTCATAATGTACCAGAGAGAAAAATAATTCACCATTTTAAAAAGTATTATTTTCATGGGTATCATTTATTTTTATGTAAATGAAACTGACATTTCTATAGCTAACATTATATATCTTCAGGTATGGTAGTGCGTTAGCTGATTGCAAAATATAACTAATTATATTTGAAATGACTAGGTCCTAGAAATTAGACAGCTTTATAACTCAAACATAAATAGAAGGGATAATAAGCAGTTCAAAATTGTCCATTTCATTTAAGAACAATAATTAATTTGTATACTTTCAATCTCCCTGCTCCATGCAATAGGTAAGCTGGCAAAAACTAGACATACAGTTGATTGCTTTCTTGGGCACAAGAAATTAATATATGAACTGGCTATATTTTATTAGTTATGAATTAATGTTAAATCAGTCAGTAAGTATTTATCTCAAACAACACTGCTATGTATCTCCCAAAATAAAAAAGACCATATATTTATATAAATATATTTTGTTAAATTATGTGTCTATATTTAAGATCATGTAAATTAAACTCATTTTCAAAGCGCAACACTGTTGGTTCTGCTTTGTTTTATGTTTTTTAAGAAGGAATCTACAAATAATTAAAACAAATTCATTTATGAGCTAAGGAAGCTGTAAGTATCAAAATCAAATTTAAAAAAAAAATTCCTTTTAATGTGGTTTTTTTGCCATAGTTCTTTTGTTTAGTGTGCAAAAGAAAAATGAATACTTGATCAAGTTTAAATTTGCATTTATAAAATTCTTTCTTTTGAATTAAGTTAATTTCCTTTAAGATCACATTCATGCAGGATCTCAGTTTTTGAAGAGTTGCAAAATAGGTTAAAGGGCTTCAGTAATAGAGTAGGCTGTAGCTACAGACAAATCAATTTAATCAGTCACTATGGTATGCACTGTGTTATCCAATTCAGTGAACCATTCTGTCTCACCCATTGACCAAAAACTGCTGTCAAGGTTCCACTTTCACATATAGGAGGTTTCATCATATATTTTATCTACATATTTACTATCATATTTGTGGGGCAAAATGTTTATCTTTTTGTAAGGGGGTTTTATTTGATTGTTTCTTGGCATTTTTTTTTTTAAACAGAACCAATGGAAAATTATTGCCTGGCTTTTAAGGAATTTGCTGTCATTAAGGAAGCTAGCCTTCTGCACAGAAAGCGTTGCATTAAATGTATATGTGCTTGGGCTTAAAAGGGGAGGAGTGGTATTTATTCTCCTCTTCTATTTATTCATTCCATGTCAATCACTCTTACTAAGAGAGCAGATCACACCCCATTCTGAAATGCTTTCCTTCTCAAGGGATTTACACCAAAATGGAAATGTTCACATACCTCTCAGCACACAAATGATACCATACCACATCCTCCAAGCAAGCAGTATGTGGTAGTACTAGTCCCCTTTGTTCACTCACCATTAAGGAATGCTTCTCCAAACTAGATTTTGCTTTTGTTATGCATGGACTAATTTTACATTATAGTGTCGGCACCAAAATTGCATATGGCTATGGGGAGTTATGTGAATAAATATATAGATGCACATACTTCATAGCACATACATATAAATAGAACTATAACCATACCCTATCATGATCTCTTAAAACCTTTAGAATAAGAATAAAAATGTACACATGAACACCAATTCTTACTAAATCCCTGACACCAAGTTAAATCTACAAGAAAAATAAAAATTAATAGGACATTGTGCTCCTTCAAAGTATTTCACAAAAATATAGCTGCCTTGATTTTTATTTTTAATGGAGGAGGGGAAATCTCAATTCAAAATGATCACTTCTTGTTTAAGAACTGTTTCAAGAGGGTTTCTGTGACAGGTACTTAAAAAAAATATATTGTTTAATCAGTTTTTTTTTTAATCTATTAAAAGAGTAAAGGAAAATATTAAATTAATGGAGAATAATGTCAGTATACAGCAGTTTCAAAATCTCTCTGATATCAAAGATCACATAAATTTTTTAAAGCATTTAGGATTTTAGAAATACTTTATTCTACCTAAATAATATTTCATTCTGAAGAAGAAATTTTATGATGTAAAATATTATACAAACCGGACATAATAATCTTGTGACATTAATGGATATTATGTTATGAGGCTCTACAAAAACAAAGTATTTTTCAAATGTGGAAATTGTATGCAAAATAACTAGTTCATTTTAACTTAAATTCACATGTAGTGAAAATGACCAAACTAGCAACTAAGCATGCAAAATATTTTCAAATCCAATTTATAATTAGAAAATATTTTACCTAAGCAATTAAGAAAATAAGTCAAATTATCTGATTCTTAATTCTAATACATAGCACAAGTAGGACAAAAGTGACATATAAATGTATATATGACTAATAGAGAATAATTTTTCATTCCAGTATCTATTGAAAATAAGGGGGAAAGAGAAATCCTACAATCTTGTAAATAACATTTTTGGAGATGACAACCTGATACTTTGTATCTAATTTTTAAAAAGAGTGAAGGAAAGGTTAATTCAATTCAGTATAATTTTGTGATTTTTATAATTAAGATTTTTCTTCCTTCAAATATGAATAAACAATATACAAACATACAATGAACCATCAATGGTCCTGTTACTTAACAGAGTTCAGTGCTTAGAATATTTAGGAAAATGTAATTTTGTAGCAACTGCAAGTGATTGAATGATAAACTGTATTCAAAAGAAATGAGTCATTTTCAAAACTTCTTAAGTTAATAAGTACTGACATACATATTATTTTTCTAAACAGTTTTATGAGTCACTTTAAATATTTCTTTAAACTTTGGGGATCTAATTTCCTGGACATAAGCAGTCCCCAACTTTCTTATAATTCTGCTCAATTTGATGGTTTCCTCACAGTAATTGTATTTTATAGAGAAGGGTCAATAGCATGCAAAGATGTGTTTATAGATTGTTCAAAAACAATGATTTCCCTTAAGTAATTTGACTGAATATTGCCAATTTTAGCAGTCAGTATTTTAATACTTTAGTCCAGAATTCTCATTTTAATAATTTAAATACACTTGGTTAGAATTCTGTTGACTAAACTGTAATCTAAATCTCTTAGAATGAACAATTATAAATATGAGTTATTCTTTTCAGTGAATCTGAGTAACTGATCACATTAGAAGAAATGTTGAAATACTAAGAAATAATTAGATGATCCAGCAATCTCATTAATGTAAGCTACTTATCATTATTACCATCAAATACACATTTATGGAGCCTATTTATGCCATTTATTATTTGAAGGTTGAAAATTTAAAATCTGAAGAATTGATTTCTATAGAAAATAAGACTTTATTTAGTTATCTGAAAAATAAACCCTAAAAATTATGTATATTGCTAAAACATCATGAGACAACATTGCATCAGTTCTATTGCATATTAAAAGATCACAATTAGAAGACCTCACCAGTCTTCATAGGGAGAACACTTTGTTTCATATAGCACACATTCTATTCGAAGTACAGTGGGATAGGGGTAAGAGCATTGGCTTTATAGTCAGGAGATGGATTCCAGCTCCATGACTTAGGAATAGAGTGACCTAGGAAAGTCATTTATCTTTTCTGAGACTCAATTTCCTCATCTGCAAAATAATGGAGTTAGATTAAATGTTCTTTAAGGCTCCTACTAGCCTCAAAATGCTATGATTCTATAAATCATATGAAATCTATAAAATCATAGGAATCTATGAAAGACAACTAAGAGGATCGCTTTGAAACAGTGATTACACTGTTTCACATACATGAAGTAGTCAGCTATAATCACCACTGCTCTAGTCATCCAAAATTATTCTTTGTTCTTCCCTCCTCTTTCTTTTCTTCCTTCCTTCTTTCTTACTTCTTATCTAGTTGCCATAACCGGCATGCCACATCTATTTTTAAAACATGTCTCATATTTCTTCCCTTCTCTCTACCATTAGTATTATTAATGGCATGAATTTACATAGCCCTTTAAGTTCTATGAACTGCTTTACATTAATTTTGGCATGTTAATACTCTTTAGGCCTTTAACTTTTTTCAGGACTTCTAAAACAACCTAAAAATTTTCCAGCCTCTATTTTCTCTCGTCTTCTCTTGAGAGATTTAGGTATTTTTATTTCCTTACTCAAAAACCATTACTGATTCCCCAGACCTGTTGGATATGTATCAAGGGCAATGATTTTGTTGCTAGCATGAATACAGAGCAATACCACTCTGTCCCTTCATCCAGTTTTGTTAAGTGAAGTCCCAGAGATACTCTGTATGGATCCAGGGAGGAACCAAGGGCCTAATGAAAACTGAAAGAAATTTTCACATACTATCAAAGAACAGATGGAGTTCAAAGAATATCAGAAGGAGCAGAAGAAAAAGGAATAAAATAAACAGGAAATATCTATAAAACTTCTTTAGATAGCTACATTTATGGTTGGAAATAGGAGCAACCTATGGAAGAAGTTAAAAGAAATATCTTTCATGGAGGAAAAATGTTGTCTAGCTGCTAAAATCAGAAGAAAACCATCAGAGAGACATCAGGAGATAGTGAAATGGAGAAAACAGACCAGCAGATTTCTTGCAGTATACCCTATAGAGACTTTCTCTAGCAGTTGTGGTCCCTTTCATACCAGGACCAGGTCTGTTTGTGTCTCATCTTGTTTTGCCCTTTCTCTTTATATATCTAAGTCTGAAGTAAGAGAGAAAAAAAATAAAGCAGGGTTAATATTTGAGAAGACAATTCTATTTTAATTCAGTCAATCAATACACATTTGTTAAGCACCTACTATGTGCCAGACACTATGCTAAACTCAAACTTTATTATGTATCTCCACTGTTTAAGGAAAGAAGAAAGTACATTATAATCAAGGAAGATTATATGTGTGAATGTAAAGAATTAGGTCAGGTACAATGAGGTCAAAGAACAGCTAATAGTCCAGTTTGGCTGAAATTGTAAAAGTGAAGGAAGGGATATTTGTGTAAAATGAAGCAGGAAAAAAATAACTTGGATTGTGAGGAAATACCAAGCAATTTTATCTGTAGCCTAATTCTCCTCAATTAAGGACTTAGAAATTGTCCTCGGATTACCACACCTCACTAACTTTTCTTGCTATTTCTTTTCTACCTTATTACAAATGGGGGCACCTATGCTTAGATATACTGAAAATACCTACCAATTACCAACTTACCTACCAATATCTGTTGAGAAGGAACCTTCCAAATTAGATGTACATAATTTTATTTTGTGTTATCAATGAACTATTAGAGGTCTTGTCTCCCCTATCCCATGAGTTAAAAAATCTGTGTCTACCCTCCTCTATCCACCCCAGCCCCCCAGAACACTTTTATATTGTTTGTTTGAGGATCATGCTGTAGTAATAGACACAGTATTTAATTGCACATACAGATGTTTGCTGAGTATGTTCACTGTAAATTTTATTTAATCTGGATTTGTTTGTTTGTTTGTTTTGGGGGGGTTGTTTTATATTTTGTTTTGTTTTTAAATATAAAAGAAAATCATCTATCACTAGATGTCAGTCTTGGTTTCTCTGTTACATCCTTGGGAGGGGTTGCAGGGGAAGGAATTTGGGATAGAATGGAGTGGGGCTGCCTTCCAGATGGCTGTGATCCTGCTACCCTCTTCAGTCTCCCCTCAATCTTCCACCTGTTCCTGTAGGTGGCTGAACCTTCTGCTTCAGGGCCCTGACGGGTCAGCGTGGAGTGAGGACATGAACGCAACTGAGTTACTGGCCCCAGTTTGTCTTCCACTTTCCCTCTGAAGTTTTTTTAATTCTTTGCTGGCAAGTAATAGGGGAGTACGTGTTCCCCGAAATAAAAGCTGCTGGGGACATGTGACCAAAAAATGTGCTGGAAATATAGTTGTAAATAACGCCTGCTTATGATGAATTTTTTTTTTCAAAAAAGAATTGGGAGGCTTTGGACTTAGCAAGCATCAAAAGGCATCAGAAAAGAATGAAAATATTCTATTTTAACAGATCTGTTACTAAGATGGGACGTTACTAGACAAGAGGAAAGAAAATTAAAATAAGATTAAAAATTAATTTTATAAATGTATGGCCCACCGTTAAAATGATTTCAATAATATAAATAGGTTGTTGATGCTCTAAAAAAGGGAAACACATATTGACACTGATTAAAACAATTTCATATATGAAAGTTCAATCACTATAATCAATTGCCGTAACAAAGAGATTAGAAGAGCCTTAAACAATCCTTACTAATGGAAAGCATATGGTAATCAAAGACAACACTGATTTAAAATATAAACTCACTGTAAAATCTTACAGAGAAATACGGTACAAAATTATGAGCTCTATCACTTCATAAAACAGCAAGAGGCAATAGAAGTAAAAACTAGTTAAATGAAAATTTGGCAAGAAACCCAAGTAAGTGAAGAAATCCAAGATACTATGCTAAATATCAGAACAACAACAACAAAGAATTAAAAACAAACAAACAAACAACAACAAAAAAAAAAAAAAAAACAGTCCCTGCCCATAAGCTCTTATTTGAATGGGGAAGAATAATTAATGCAATAATAGTAACACTGCAAAGCTGTAAGACAGCTGTAAGAATTCTGTTTAATTCTAATGACCAATTCATGATTCCAGAAGCTCAATGATGAAGCAATATTAGATGCCTCCCAATAGAGAGTTGGTGAACTTGAGGTGCAGAATATTTTTTTTCTTTTTTCTAGTGAGGTGGTAGGTGGGAGAGAGAGAAAATGGCTTTCTATTAATTACAAAAAAAAAAAAAAAGTAAAAAGTTAAAAAAAAAGACAACATGCAAATAAACATGTGCATACATAGCATATTGGTGATCATTTCAAAGGAAATGGGAAGAATCAGAAAAAGTTCTCTTGAAGAAGATAGAGTTTGAGCTTAGTCTTGAAGAAATTAAGGGAAATTGAAGTGAGAATGAAAAGCACTAGGAAGCTATTAGACTTTATTGAGTAAGGAAGTGATAAAGAAAGACTCATAATTTAGGGAAATCAATTTGACATCTGAGTGGAGAACTGGATGGGGTGAGGACAGATATGAGAAAGGAAATCAACTAAAAGGCTTTTGAAAAGGCATGTTCATTAAGTAATGAAAATCTACACCAGAGAAGTATTCATATTAGAAATAAGAAGAAATATCTGAGACATTGCAAAAGTAGAAATAACCAAAATTGGCAATAGACTACATGTGTACTTTGAGTGAAAGTGAAGTTAGAATGACATCTAGGTTGTAAACCTAAGCAAGTGGAAAGATGGGGGGGGGGGTCCCCTTTGATAGCATTTGGGGCATTTGAGAAAGGGAGGTTACTTTGGAGGGTGATTAAATGTGTTGGGTTCAGTTGTGGATAAGTTGAGTCTATGGAATGTCTATGGGACAACCAATTTGAGATGGCCAATGAATGGGAAGTTGGAAATGTGAGATTGAAGAGCTCTACAATTAGATAAAGAGATCTGAGAGTTACCTACATGGAGATGATAACTGAATCCAAAGGAGATAATGAGATAATTAAATGAAATCCAACAGACAAGCAGAGAGCCCAGGACATACCCTTGGGCAGCACTTAGATAATGATCCAGCAAAGAAGAAAGAAAAAAACAGCAGATAGACAGGAGAACCAGGAGAAAGCAATGCCATAGAAACCTAGAAATGAAAAAGAATTCAGTGAAAATAATAAAGACTTCAGAGAAATCAAGGATAAGGACTATGAAGTCACTAATAGCTTTAAGAAAAGCAGTTTCAATGAAGTAATTAAAAGTCAGATGGCAGAGTTTAAAAGAGGAGAGAAAGTAGAGGCATTGATTATAAATGGCTTTCTCAAGGAATTCAGCTAAGAAATGGAGAAAAGCTACAGGAAAATAGCTAGTAGGAGCGAACAGATTGGGTAAAAATGTTTGGGGTTTTGTTTTCTTGCTTAAGGATGAAGAAGCCATGAGCATGTTTGCAGACAATAGAGAAGTAGCCAATAAAATAGGGAAAGTTTAAAGATTGTCCCTTCTCAAATCAGAGGGAAGGCAATCTGCTGGAGAAAGCAGGATAGAATGAGAACAAGGACACACATGGAGGGATCCAAAAGACAAGAAGGGCCACTTTCTCATGCAAAAAAAAAGGATAAAGAAGTAGGGGAAGACATTTAACCAGCACCTTGGAAAATATTCAGTGAGAGTTCTTAAACTAGAAGTAAGACAATCAAAACATGAAATCATAAAAATATCATTTGGCAACTATATTTTTGTACCTGTAATTCCTTCCCATTGTAGTCAAGTCTAATTGTGCATCAGAACTGTGTCTTGGCCTGCAGGGGACAAGATAGCAGATGAGTTACTTGCACAGAAAACTGAGAGAAAAGAGGAACAGGCAGGATCCAAGTAACTACTTACAATATGTTGTACCTTTCCCTTTACCATTTTTACCCCTTGAGTGGTAGCAATGAAAAGAAAACTAGTGATTCAGTCATATGGGGTAATAAAATGACAAATCTTCATTCTCATCACTAAAACCATATTTCCCAACGTATCTCACATTTTAAAGAAAGAAATAACATGCATACAAATAGAAACATAAAACATATACAGAGTAAAGGGAGAAGACATGGTGAGACCTAGGCTTTAAGAAAATCATTTTGGAAAATATGTGGAGGATGAATTGGAGAAGAGAGAAAATTAAGGCAAAGAGACCGATTAGAATATGTGGGAGAGAAAAGTGAAAAAGAATATCAAATGCTGCAGAAAGGGTAAGACAGCTAAGAACTGAGAATAAGCCATTTCATTTGTTAATTAGATCATCAGTAACTTTGAAAAGCCATTTCAGTTGAATGAGATTAGAAGCCATCCTACAGAGGATTTAGAAAAAAAGTAAGAATAGAGTAAGTATAGTAGAGATGGCTTTTTCAAGTTTAGCTAAGAAGGCAGTAGAGAAATATAACAAGAGTTAGTGGGAATGGTTGGATCAAAGGAGGGGATTTTTTTGTGTTTTTTTTTTTTTAAAGGAAGATTAAGAATACATCAGTAAGCATGAGAAAAGGAAATGGAAGGTAAAGAAAGATTGTAGATTAGTGAAAGTGGGAATAATAATGGGGGAAATCTACAGAAGGATAAATGAAGAACAATGGAGAAGTTAATGGGTGAAGATGTCAAAAGAATGTGATATGAGGAGGACAAGGGAAAAGGAGCTCTCAACAAATGGCTTCAATTTTTTAGGTGATAATGAAGTGAGATCATCGGTTGAGAGGATTGGAGGAGAAGTGATATGAAAGGTTTTTTGAAAGAAGAGAACATTTGGAACAGTTACAGAAGTGAATGGAATAGAAAACTAATTAAGGAATAGAAGCATAGCTTGGGTGAAATAATGGCCTAAGCAAGATCAGATAACAGATTTATGATAGATTTAAGTCACAGCATCATTTTCTGACTTCCTCTAGTAGCATTTGAATAGTAATGAAAGAGGTGGGTGGTGGTAGTAATCCAAAATTGGAGCCAAGCCAAGAATGACTACAGATAAGATAAGGGATTTGAATGGAAGATGGTGTATAGTTGAACTTTTTCATCAAAGAATCAAAACTAGTTAGGGAAGAGATTATAGGAAGTGCAGAGATGATGGAAAAATACAAGTGTTAGAGGGATTGAATTTACTATAAGAATGAAAAAGTGGGTATGAGGAGCAAAAGGCATAGGGGAAAGATAGAATGACAAAAGTTTATGACCAAATAAAGGAATTTTAAAATTCATGTACAATAAGGGGAATATTTATAAGTGCTAGATCAATATCAATGTAAGGCCACACTCTGTATAGTTAAAGTAGAATAGAATAGATTACGCGAGGTAACTAAATAAATATTAAATGCCTACTATGTGTCAAATTATACACTAAGCACTAAGGATATCAATACAAACAAAAATGATATTCCTATCCTAATGGAACTTACATTCTAATGGAGAAAAGTTGGCTATAAAGGGGAGAGGGAGCAGTTGACAAAGTAAAGAAGTATGGAGAATGATTGGAACCAGGAGTGATGTGATTCAATGGTAAGCCTCCCTCATGAAACAGTGGTCCAAACTGAGCAGTCTGTGGTACTAGGAAGGTTAAGTTGTTGAAGAAACTTCAAATATTTATGTCCAAATCCAATAAAATAAGAGGAGGAGTTGGGGCCAAGCACTAAACTCATTAAGGAAAAAAGAAGAATGTAATCAGGGTCAGTGGAAAATGACCACCAATACTGGATTAGGTGATAAAATTGTATATCCAAGAAGCTCAAAGAAGGAGAGGTTGCTGAATGATGTCTCCTTCCCCAAAGGAAGAGTCTTAAAGTGACATTGTGGAGTATGAAATCAGGCAAAGAAATTAGAAAACATTTAGCCCCTTTATTGATTTGGTTATAAAGCCCTATATCCTATTCTTTTCTCCTGTTATTATTCTCAATACTGAAGGGTCACCACGGATAAGAAGAGCATAGCTGATCTTAGTGCAAACAGAAAATATACAACAATAGCCAACTGTCCTTAGCCAGAGGAAGTCATGCTGAGATTTTCTTCTAGTTAAAGGACATGACTTCCCTTGAAAATACAAATAATGAAAAAGTAGAACCTTCTCAAAAAAAAAAAAAAAAAAAAAAAAAAAAGGAACAGCTGTAGGGATCTAGATTTTGGGGATCTTGTTTGGCTAAGGAATGAGTCATCAGATCTGGCACTCAAAACACATGAAGAGATAATAAAGTCCTGCTGATGATTATAAAATCCTGAGCTAGAAACTAACCTTAAGAAGTATAAGCATAAGCTGTTGTTTTGACTACTGTTTCTGATTGAAAGCAAAGGCTCTGAAAATGACAGATCTAGGAAAAACCTAGATTCAAAGATTACCTCTGATATTTAGTCATGTGACCAATAGCAAGTCACTTGAAGAATAATTCTTATAGTACTCGCCTCACACTATTGAGAAGATAAAACCCCCAAAATTCTATTTATAAATTCTAGCTATTATTATTATGTAGGACAGCACCATCATTTTATAGAGGTTGCTTGAGGAGCAACCATCAGGGCAGAGATTTGAACTCGCAATTTCTGATTTAAATTCACTTTCTCTTTTGACTACACCAAGTTGTTAGATAAATATAGAAATAATGGACTCTTTTCCAGAAATGAATGTACCTAATGAAGACTTGGTAAATATATTTGCTTGGAGTTGTACAAATTACCACCCCCAAAATTGCATTAAATTGAAAAGAGGATGGGAGAAAACTATGTTCTTTGTCCATCTACCAATCTAGATAATCATTATTTACAAAATATAAAGAATAATAGTTGTACATATCCAGTAATCCACAGAAGAAGGGGAAAAAAATCAAAAGAAGAGCCAGCAATAAAATCCCTAGTCTTGAATGGCTATACACAAATTAAACAAATCACTGATTTTGACCAAAACAAGAAAACTGGACCAAATATAAATCACTAAGACTTACTATGAGACCCCGACCAAATTATAACTATGGAAGAACACATTCACAACTGTGTTAAAAGATGAGAATAATAAAGATTAATTCCTACACAAAAGAGCTCATATTCTAATAGATGAGACAAAGAAATATACATATGGAATAAATATTAAGTGACTAAATACAAATATATAAAAGTTGTTTGAAGAAGAAACTAAATGATAACATTTGAACTACATCTTAAAGAAAAAAATTTTGTGAAGAACAGATGATGAGGGAATGCATTTCAGGTATTCTAAAGAGACACTGTAAAGATATAAAGATGAGAGATATGGGGTATTGTGTAGGAGAAGCTAAGAGAAGGCCATTTGTCTGGTATAAAACAACAAAAGAGGGGAAACAATATACCATGACATTGGAAAGAGAAGTTGTCAAAAAATTGTAAAGGACTTTAAAAAGCTAAATAGAGGAGTTTATGTTTGATTCCAGACTTCATAGGAAACCAGTAGTGTTTGGGTAGGACAGTGCTATAACCAGACTCATACTTGCAATTCCTTGCACAAAATATCTTTCATCTTGGAATGTTATACATGTGGCTGTCCCCCATGTCTATAATTTTACCCTTCTCAGCTCTTTCTCGTGGCTTCCCTGGCATTCTTTAAATCTCAGCTAAAATCCTTTTCCAGCCTTCCTTAATCTTAATGTCTTTCTTCTGAGATAATGCCTAATTACTTCTGTATATATTTTGTTTGTACATAATTTTTGTATGTCATCTATCTCTTGAGAATGTGAATTCCTTAAAAGTGAAGAAGGGTTAGATTAGTAAATCTAAGTAATACAAAAAACAAAAGATTATTAATAAAAAACTTTGAAACAAAATATTTTAAATCTCATTCATCTTTTCAGATGAGATAGAGAAGTATGAGATAATTGATAGTGCAATTAATTTTATTCTAAGCTTTAATAATAATTTTTATTATTTTATTGTCATTAATGAGTTGATCACCTTGGAAGGAACACTACAGGAAAGTGCCTGGAGAACCCATGCTTGGCTTAGTGCTGTGTCATATTTTATCAATGTCTTAAGCTGCAGCAGAGCAGGGGTATCCTTGCAAAATTTTCAGGTGATACAAAGCTGGTGAGGATAGCCAATACATCAGATGGTAGAGTGAGAGTTTCAAAAGATTGACAGGCTAAGACGTGCTAGATCTGACATGACAAATTTTAAAAGATATAAGTCTTATAAGTGGATTTTAAAAATCAGCATCACTGGAATAAGAATATAAAAGCTTGGCCAGATATTAGTTCTGAAAAGTTTTGACATTTTAAAAGATTGTGAATTCAATGAGTCATGTGTGGATAAGACAATCAAAAATGTATGAAGTATATAATGGCCATCTTTGAGTATTTTAGGAACTGTCATGTGGAAAAGAAATTAGATTTATTCTCTTTGGCACTATAAGACAGAAGGCAGAAGACAGAAGACAGAAGTAGGAGCAATGGGTAGTAGTTAGAAAGAGGCATATTGAGGCTTGATTTAAGGAGAATTTTCCTAATAGTCAGAATTATTAAAAATTGAAGCAGGTTCCTTTGGGAAGTAATGAGTTCTCCCAATTGAAGGTCTCGAGTGAAGATTGGATGACCATTTGTTTGGAATGTTGTGTAGGAGTTTTTGTTCAAGTATGCCTTAGACTATATAACTTTTGAGATCCATTCCAGCTATGTGTTCTAACTCACTCCTTCTCTAATGTCTTGATTGCTTTTATTTCTGTGCTAAAATGACCAATTTTGACTTCAGTTCTCTGATAAGCAATCTCTTTATCTTCAGTGATAACATCTTAATCATATTTATCTACCAATACCTCTTGACTACTCAAGACTAGTCTCAAGTCAGAGCAAACTTAAATGTCCTACAGTCCTATTTTGATTACTTGTCTTGGCCAACCATACCTGATTACAGGACAACTTGCAACATGTGATACACACCTCTTAAGGTTTGTACTTACTAAGGTGGGTATTCACCTGACATAGACCACTGGGATGTTTACAAAGATACTTGACTTTTCTGAAGAATTGTGTCTTACAACAATGTTGCATATGACTGAATGCAAAATGTGAGTAATAACAACACTTTTTAAAGTTAAATAAAAAATTTGGCAGCTATTTACTATTTTGATTATTCTGGCTCCTACCCTTCATTAAGAAAAATAATCGTTAGCAGAGTTGATTACAACTCTCTACAATTGTATATAGCGTAAACAAGTAAAAGAAAATAGAATTATTTTGAATCTATGTATCCAAATTAGGCTTACACACAGGTTTAAAAAAAAGGGGAGGAAAAATTTCTAAAAAGTTACAAAACAATTACAGCCAAAAGACTTTTTTTTTTCAACTTATAATCTAATAATGCCAAGTAATTAAATTTTTACTATTAAAGAGGTTCCAGAGCACCTCTCTATAAACAAAGCACTGAAGACATTATCCTGAAAACAGTTTATAATCCTATCATGAAGTTAATATGCTTCTCCAAAAACAGAACATGTATCAAAATAACATTTCAACTTGTAAAGTAAACAGAGTCTGTCAAAGTTTCAACAATTCAGTGTATCATCACGGCTTCATAAAACAAACAGAAGTAGTATCATTATATACTGTTTCTTGCTTTCTACTGGGAACAGAAAATTATTTTCCAGATTTCCTGTTATAATAGTGGAGAATCTCTCTGGCTACCTGTTGCTAATGTTTCTCCTTGCCCATCTCAGAGAGGAAAACCTTCAAAGGACCAGGGGATTTAGCTGTAGGAGTATATTCTGCTTCTGAAATTGTTACTGAGTTTTTTAAATGAGTGATGACCATATCAAACACCAATATCAGGCATTAAAATCATTCAGTTGGGTGGCAATTTATAATCTCCATGAATCACCAATAATCATCAAATAATAGTCCTCACTAGCATAATTCTCCATCTCTTTTTAAAACACATATGCTTCAATGAGTGAATGATTAGAAAACCAAATCATTCCTGCTGGTTTTAAAATAAAAATTAATTCCCATTATAAAGTTGACATCAAAATTTCTACATCTTAATTTTATCTCATATTGGAATTTTGCAATTTTGTATGCATTCTCTGGTTTACTTACATTTATCTGTTCCAAAAAAGATGCCTTAAAAGGTTAAATAAATTTTCAATGGGTTCTATTTCTGCTTAAAACAGAAATGTCTATTATATTTCAAAAATTCAATAGATTTGTGGTCTACTAATGGGTGTACAGCTTCAAAATCAATGCTGTACCTAGAATGGAGTAAATGGAACTCTTTCTAAGAGTGCCAACATCTTGAAGACACTGGAGGTGAATATATATTCTCTGTAAGAAGAGCTATACTCTCTATTATTCCATTAGTGAAGAAATACTATATAAAACCTAAAAATCTATTTAGATAACTGGTAAGGGTAACAGACAGATGGTTAAGTACAGGTTAGTGCATTTCTATGGTCAATTCTTGCTGGATCCTAACTGATTCATTCTTTTTCTTTTCCTTTTCTTTCTAACTCCAGTATTTAGTATAGTACCTGTAATATTATAATAATAAATGCTTTTTCATTAATTCATCCATTCATTTTAGGACTAGAGTCCCATAAGGCCAATACCAAAGAATAGATCACTTCCAGAAGAGTCCCTAGAGATTCAGACTATTCTATATTAGGTAGAGCATGTTTTGACACACAATTTCTTAGAGTTCAAGCCCCCAACCTCTACCTGAGCAATATACTTTATCTTTCTTCATTTCCTCAAATAAAAGCTAATACATAAATCCCCAGACCCTTAACTCCTGGGCATTTGTTCACTCTTCTTTTGAGTGACTCCTGTTCACACAGACTCAAAGTTCCACAGCTAACTGCAAGAGAGTTAAAGTCCCCAATGTTTTCTCTCTTCCTCTAAGTCATATTATTGATCTCTGAACTTAATTAATCATTCTAATTAAAATTATAACACTGGCCACAATCCTTTCTTTTCCACATCCAATGGCTAGTCTCCACAAGCTATACCAATTATTGACAACCTTGACAAGGCACTCAGTTTTGATATTTGCTCTAAAGTAACTTCCCCTGATCTCCCACAGGTAGCAAGAGAACTAATCTGGTACTGGATCCAAAACTCCAGGGCATCTTAAACTGAGAATTAACATATTCCTTTTGTCCTTCAATAGTTTAGATCTCAAAGCACCACTTTGAACTATGAGAGGCTGAATTGAATCTGACCTTATCACATACTCATTAAATAACCAAAAAGAAGTCATTTAATTTCTCTGAGCATATATATAATATGTATATTATATATATATACACATATGTATGAATGTATATATTTATAAATATGTCTATGTATGTATGAATGTATATATATATGTCTATGTATATATGAGTGTATGTATATGTTTGTGTGTGTGTGTGTGTGTGTATATATATATATATAGAGAGAGAGAGAGAGAGAGAGAGAGAGAGTATATTTAGGATAATACTTGCTCTAAGTGTTGCTATAAGTAATGTATTTTATAGACTTTCAAGTGCTATATGTAATTATTATTGAAATTTTTCTTGAGTGTCATCTGAGTCTTAAGATTAAAAATCTCCTAGATACATTTTCTATTTCTAAGGTCATCTTCATTCACTTTCAAGATTTGTGGTTTAGAACATCACTTGTCATTCATTCTATATGAATAAGAATGAATTAGATACTTAATCCCTCCTCACTCCAATCTAATTAAACACACAAATACTTCTAGTATAAAATTCAAAGAATATTTATTCCAGAAGACCTTCCATATTTATATTGTTTCATTTACCTTCCATGACCAGCCTTTTACTAGGAAGCATTTAATGAGTGCCCACATAACATTTGTTAGTTGTTATTATTATTCATAGATAGCATATCACTACCAGGTTAAGGGAAAGTTAACAGTAGACTGAATGGATCATTGGTCAGACATAGTTGGCTTAGGATCAAGGTATTTGGAATTGAAAATGATCCAAACATTTAGAAATGAAGGGGACATCAAAAGTCACTTGATGGCTCTGGGTCTTTGTTTCCTTATTGGCAAAACAGCTATTAATATCTACTTGACAGGATTATTGTGAGAAAGGTTCTTCATAAAACTTAAAATAGCATATAATCTCAAACTATTATTATTAAAACAATCACTATAACCATTACCAGATTCAATTATAATTTGTAAGTCAGCTTTTTGAAACTCAGAAAGTACTTTCTCAAAGAATTTTTGTTCTTTATATTATAGGTTCTCAAGGTCAATCCCCAAATATCTCTTTCATCAATGGTATAACTAGTGTGTAGTACAATACTGATGCACCTAACTACTACTTCTAAAAATATTTCTGTGGAAAAATGATCAAGTGCTGCAATTCATCTTATGCTTCCTGCAACAGGAAAAACAACAACAACAAACTTATCACTGGATATAACTATTACAGACTTTAGACAGTAAAAGGAAAATTCTATGAAATCTCTAGAATAAATTTTGATACAAACCCTTCCCCCCCAACAAAATAAGCTAGATCAATAAAATTCATTTTAGAAATAATCTAGCTCAATCTTCTCATTTTATAAATGGAGAAGCCAAGGCCATAAGGTCTAGTTGTCCAAGTGTAAGTTAGTGATAGAGCTAGAAAAAGATCCCAAGCTTCCAGAAATTTTGAGAGTGTTCTTTCATTGTTTCAAAATATTTGATAAAATACTGGACCAATTCTACAGAATAACAACAATTATTCTTTTCAGAAATAGAATGGACTAGATGGCCACTTGGCCATCTGACTCTAAAATGCTGTGATTCTTTTGTTGTTGTTGTTGAGTTTTAGTTATGTTCAACTATTTGTGATCTCATTAGGGGTTTTCTTAAACAGATACCAGCATGGTTTGCCTTCCCTTCTCCAAGTCATCTTACTGATGAGGAAATGAAGCAAACAGCATTAAGTGACTTTAATTTACATTTATTATTTTTTAACTTGCTTTGTGGTCACAAAACTTAGTTTGACTTTGATGATGAGACAAAAATCATTAATTAAATCCTTTTAGGAACCTATTGCTTTCTGTTCCAGGGCCACAAATTGCATTATAATAACCATCTCATAAATATATGTTGTTGGTCATAGCCCAGCTTCTATAACTCCATATGGATTCTCATAACTGAATGTGGGGGTTGTGAAATTACATTTATTATCAGAAAATATTTGATTTGTTTATTTATTTTTATAACCCAGGTCACATAAAAATTTCTTAGCTGAAGAGGGATTGTTTAAATTCTTAAAATTTAAGAAACTTTGGGTTACAGAAATATCAAGGAGAAGAATATGCATAAATTAATATAGATTCTTCATTACACCTAGGGGAAAAAATTTGAAAAGCCTCTCCTACTGATGGATCAAATACTTGCAAGACTTTTTACTCATTTGATTTTGTGCTGATTCCTTTCAAGCATCTTCCTAAAAGTTATATGGCAAGTGTTTATATAAAATTAATATAAATCAAAATTGATTTGAGAATTTTATGACATAATGACATCACTAGAGACATTTCATGTATAGTGTCACAAAACAAGCATAGCAAGTCATTGTGGTATACAGAGATACTGTACATGGTGTCATCCTAATGTCTTTTATAAAAAGGTTATAGGATTTACTGTTTGAGTGGCCTTCAAGATCACAGAATAAAATAATAGCAGAGCTTTCTTTAGTGAACTTTCACTCCTGAGCAGAGAAATTACCTAATCTCAACCCTTCTTTTATAGATTAGGAAATTGGGCCTAAAACAGTTTGATGACTAAGATAACAAAGATAGTAGCAAAACTATTTCAAATGTGTCTTTTTGTTTTAATTCCAGTGTTCTTTCCACCAAACCTTAAGTCTTTTCAATGATATTATAATGGAATTCCATTATAACACTAAAAACTAGGTTATAACATTTTTTGTCAATTACCTATTGAGAACATTGTTCCTATGAAACTATATGCTACTGATGCTCTTTCCCCAGACCCAATGTTGCTTTGCCTAATGTGTTTCATGGAACCAGTTTAAGACACGAAATGGGATATGCCTGTATAATAGGAGTACACACAAAAGACTTTTCAGGATACCTTATCATTTAGGCTTCTGATTCTATTAAGAATGGAGAGGCAACAGTGACCAGTCCCCTGGGGAAAGGTATAGACTTCACAGATGAGCAACTTAGCATTAAGTATCAAATTAACAAGAATAATCTTAAATCTTGGTTAATTCTGATAAAAGTTGGCTGCACAATTTGTTCCTTTGGATCAAATCTGAAGCTAATATTTTATGCTCCTGGGAGTAGGTGGCAGAATGTGACTATTGTGACTAGATGATTCTTCTCATATTCCCAAGAGCAAAACTATACTTGGTATAGTGTTAGACCTCCCCAGCTCACACCACCAACGAATACAAGGCAAAGGGAGAAAACTAGAGCTAAGCAACATGATTTGCTATCAGTTTTGGCTAATGGAAAAGATCAGATTAATAAGGAAAAGTATAGATTCAAGTCCTGAGAGTTCTATGGCCTTTAATTCCTCTGGCATAAAAGAGATTTGTTATGAAATAGGATTCGATACTGATGCCACGTGCAGTGGGCATGCTGCCAATAGCACTTTCCATTCTTAAGACATCTGAGGGGGGGAGTGTCCAAGTCAGGTCCATTACACATACAACAAATACAAGTCACACGTGCATTTATAGTAGCAGTAACAAGGAACTGTGTTTATTCAAAAGAATTAAAATCAAAGACATTGCATTGTTGAAAAAAAAATAGAGTTGAGATTTTAAAAAGGTTAGACCTATTAAAAACTTAAACTATCTATATAGTTATATATATATATATATATATATATATATATACATCATCTATACAACTATCAAACATATTTCTTCAAAATAAAAAGGGTTAATTTAGAAACTGAACTTGAATCAATAATAAGAAATATATATTGTTTTCAATTTCTAAAATATTTATGTGTGTATCCAAGTCTTTTGGTTTGCAAATAGAAGCAGAGCCAGTTATTGGCAGTATTAAATACATGATTTACATTCAGGTCATTAAGTTATTACCTAGTCTATGCTTTCTGGATTACCGTATTTTTAAATACAAAGAAAAGATTGTGCAAAACAAAAAACAATAAACAGCAACAATAACAACATCAACAACAACAAAAAAAAAAAAAAAAAAAAAAACATTTTGCCTTCAATGCTCTTAAGAATCATAAAGAGTTAAACTGCTTTGCTGAAATACCCAAGGAAATGCCTCTAGTGATCAATAAGTTTGATCTCATGTTCCAGGATTAGAGACCACTGAGGAAGAGGAATGACAGTACAAATGAGAACAAAATGATCCTCTGCTCATTACCCCCTCCCCTTCAATTGTTTTTGATTGTTGTTGTTCATGCCTAAGTTTCTCCTTTGCAAGAGAGCATCAATTTTCAAGTTGTTCACCAAGTAGAGAGGAAAAAATATATGAAGTAAAATGCTGTTGTGAAGGGGAAAATCACCATCTCATATTCTGGCACCAATTTCTCTCAGTAAATCCTGAAAAATTAAGGATGAAAAAGCTAGAGACAATATCTAAATAACCAGCCTTGGCTATTTAGCTGCTTTTGTAGCCTGATCAGCTACAGCTATCCCTTATCTATATATAGGGCTGGCTTTCTAGATTGAGAAACAAGAATACTCTCCTTGGTTTGACAGCTACTTTGGCATTCCTGTAGGGCAGTCTTTAAGTCTTGTCTTACAGACTGAACACTTAAATTCTGTGAAACTAATAATCTTTGAAATAGAAAGCCATAGCTATAGGGTTGAGAATGGAAGTAAAAAATAAACCGAGTTAAAAGTCAAAAGAACAAATAAATATTAACTATAAACTGAAGGAGATAAGAATAACAGTACCCGGATAGAGTTGAGATGCTCTCCACACATTCAGGCTATTTTTATTGGAAACCATTATAGCTAAATTATATAGTATTCAAAGACTTTTATATTTTGGAAGCAATGCAGTGTTATGGAAAGAGATTCAAACTGGTATCAGAAAATCAGTGTCTCAGATCAAACTATGTCCCTTTTTAGCAGTATCTTTTTTTTGAACCTCATCTGTAAATTAGGGATAGTAATTCTTCAACTACTGGCCTGAAAAGGTTGAGAGGATCAAATGAAATATAGAAATAGAATCATAGATTTTATTTAAGAATAGAAAGGACCTCAGAGTTGTTGAAGTCAACTCTTTCCTTTTACAGAAAAGTAGCAGAATGGCTGTGGCTTGTCTGTGGTCACATATCTAATAAGATTCCAAAGTGAGATTTGAACCCAACTCTTCCTGACTTCAAGTCTAATACTACATTTGTAGGTACTATATTTGTAATCATTAAATGCCATGTAAATGTGAGCTATCATAATTACATCATGGCCATTCTTTGAAAATAGATATTCTACTTAGCTGTGTGACCCTGAGCAAATCAGTTTAATCTCAACTGCCTCAGCAAAAAAAAAAAAAAAAAAAAAAGATATTCTTTCAGATGTTATATTTAATTTGCTCATCCCATTGGTAGACATTTAGATGAAGAATGTAGTTTATTCTTCAATGGGAGATAAAACCAAAGGACTGAACATGTTCATATATTTGCACAATTGAGGAACATATTCTAAGTGAGTAAACATTATTTTAGATTACGTCTGCTTGGGCTAAAAAATTTAAATTTCAAAATAATAATAAAAAAAATCCATAATGCTCAATTTCTTACTTCTGAATCTCTTACACAAGATCTTGCCCTGACAAGCCTCATCCTTGGATTATCCCACACATCAACTTCCTTCTCTCCTACTCACTTGCAGAATTATCATAAAATTCATAATCATAATGAGCTGATCTCATTATCTCACAGCTTCTGACATTGTCTATCACGCTCTTCTCCTTGATATTCTTTTCTATGTTTCCAGGCCACTATTCCCTCTAGTTCTCTTCCTACCTATTATTTCATGGATCTCAGTTTCCTTTGCTGTATCTTGTCCAGGTAACAATCACTAATGATGGGTATTATTTCCCAAAAATCTGTCCTAAGTCCTTCTTTCTTTTTTTTTATACTATTTTGCTTGCTGATTTTATCAATATCCAGTGATCATTTCTATGCTGAAGAATCTCCAAACTGCTCACCCAACCCCAATTTCCCTTGTAACCTCCAGGCTCTCATATCCAATGGATGAAATATATTTGATGTCAAATAGACATTTTAAGCTCAAAATATTCAAACATGTATACATTTTCTTTCTCCATTAAGTCCTCCCTTATTCCAAGCTTTCCTATTTTTGTAGAAAATTGTCCTGTTTTCCTCTCAATTATCTAGACTTGAAAACTCAATGTCATCTTCAACTTTTCCCTCTCTGCCTTCATATTGAATCTCTTGGTAAATAGTATCAATTTTATTTTCACAATATTTCTCATATATATGGTCTCTTTCTCTCCTCTGACAATGAAACCATCCTGGTGCATAACCTCATCACTTCATAATTGTACTGTGGCAAGAGCCTTCTGGCTCGTCTCCCTGCCTCAAATTTCTACCCACTCCAATCCATCCTTCTCTCAATTGTCAAAGTCATCTTCCTATACTGAAGTTCTATGTCACCTCCTCTTCAATGAATTCCATTGACTCTCTATCAACTCTAGCATCAAATAGAAAATCAAATTCTATTCAAAGCTCTTATTACTCTGAACCCTTTTTAACCTTTCTAGTCTTCTTTGTACTTCAGTCAGTTACTGAAATTCTGCTGGATGTTCCTTGCATAAAACAATCTATGTTCCAACAAACTCTAGGCATTGTTGTCTCCCATACCTAGAATTTTCCCCTTCCTGACTTCACTGATTTACAAGAAACTTCAAGAAAGTTATGAGACACAGTGGACAGAGTGCTGTGTTTTTATGAAGTAAGTTCTAGTACTACCTTTGCCATTTATTAGCTATATGAGTTTGAGTATGTCATATGTTTTCTTAAGTCAATTTTTTCCATTCTAAATTCAACAACAATTCAATTCATTAAATACTTAACTAAGAGTCATATGTAAGGAATGATACTACACATTGGGAATTCAAAACTATATATATACATCTCTAATGTTCTCTGATCTCTGGGGTTGAAGATTCAACCAAGTTAAGAATTAAGAGGAAGAAAAGATGAGTAAGTAAAGCAACATTTCTTTGACTGAAAATTCATGACAATTCATAAATAAGTCAATCTGGCAAATGTAGAGGGAGCAAGAGACAAAAATGAAGTTCTGCCTGGTTTCTGAGTTTAATTAGGTGCTTAAACATACTTGGAATAATATGGGAAAGAAGACTACAGCATAAGTTGGTGAGAAAGACTTTTTGGGGGGGGTACAGTGAGGGGTAGGTACAGGAACAAGAATGTTTCCCAGTCAGCAAACTGATGGTAGAAGACAAGTGGTATTGTAAAATAAGTGTTGGAAAATGACAAAAGATCAAAAAACAGGTTTTGATTATAAGTAATGGGGACCTCAGAAGACTACATTCTGAGCAGTGGTTCTATTTCTCAGGATTGCAATCTAATATAGGAGAGGCGTGAGGAAAAAAAGCCTTGAGGGAAAGACTTCTTCATTTATCCAGAACAAAATGTATGTGCATAGGATTGGAAGCAGGGCAGTTGGGATATCAGTCCAGAAGTAAGATATATTGACTTTAGTATGAGCAAATGGTATATTTAAAAGCATAGAGTTATACCAGATCCTGTAATGTGAGGTTTAGATGAATATGTGCAATAGCAGACTGCCTTCTCTAAGAATTTATATTTCTAGTATTAAGATTTTTTAAAAGACCTTGAAAATTTTCTTTTAAAAAGATGAGAAAGGCAGACATGTACAAGATCTGCAACCATATCAAGAGATCAACAAGAGAAAGACCAAATCTTGTCCTATAGATGAGACAGAAAGAATTAAGATGCAGAAGTGAAAAAGTTCAAGAATTAAAAAAAAAAAAAAAAAAAAAACTAAGGAGTGACAGGAATAAGCATTTCTTGGGAAAGGGAAGACAGGGAGAATTCTGAACTATAATTTATATTGCACAGGAAAAGATAAAACTAAAAATTGCATTTAAAAAGATAATTAAAGCAAAGTCAGGGAACTTTGGATAGGGCAGGAGAAAAGGAACAATGAAATGAAAGTATTTGGGAGACTAGGATTAATTTAATATAAGCAAAGCTAAACATAAAAACAAAGTTCTAATTTAAAAGGGGAAAGAAAAGAGAAAATCAAACCAATTCATTATATAAAGGAAAACCTCAAGCTACATTGAAAACCTTAAATATAAATTGGTTAAATTGCCTAATAAAATGAAAGAAAATTATGGAATGGATAAGAAAAAAATAATTTCTTATATACAAGAAACTCATTTTAAAAATAAAGATAGGATAAAAATTAGAGGTTAAATTAAAATATACTATGCTTTAGATGAAAGCAGGAGTTGTAATTGTAATTTTAAATGGGACATTTAAAAAATTTACAATGTTAAAAGAAATAAAGAGAACAACTATATAAAGAATGAAACATCTTTATTAAATATACATATACTAAATGGCATAATGTCTAAATTCATAAAAGAAAAGCTAATCAAATTATAAAAATGCAACAAAATAACTAGAAGTTTAATGATTCTCTAAATTGTATAAGCATAATGGAAAGATTAAAAAAAAAAAAAAGGAAAACTGATCATGGATCACACTAAAGAAAATTTAAGTCATCTTGGGAATGAGAATAGTGTGACAGGGATACACACACAGGCACATATCCCTTAATGTTAACAGTACCTTTATGAAAATCATTGGGTGCTAGTATACAAAGAAATCATTAAAAAATAAAAAAAGTATAAACACTCTACATCTTTTATAGGCCATAACACACTAAAGACAGTAATAGAGTTAAAGTAAAAGGGGCATAACTAAGTGAAATTTATATAGCATCAACATTAGCAAGTGGGTAAAAGAACAAATCATAGAAATAAGTAACTTTGTTAAATAGAATGATAATGATGAGAAAACATACCAAAATTTTTGGGGTACAGCTAAAGCAGTCCTCAGAGGAAAAATTATATCTCTGAAAACATATAGAAAGAAAATAGAAAAAAGAGGAGTTGAACATGAGATTTAAAAAAAAAACCTAGAAAATAGTATCCCCAAAAGAAAATTCAAATATAAGAAGAAATTAAAATAACTGATAAACAAAAGTAAAAGTTGTTTTTAAAAGACTAAATTGAAAAACCAATCGAGAATGATTAAAAAAGAAAAAAATAATTAAATTGCCAAAATCACATATCAACATCCACAACAAAAAGAAAGATTTATCAGAAACTACTATACACAATTATATGCCATCAAAACAGATAATTTAATAGGAAAGGGTGATTTCAAAAATGTAACATACCCAAAAATAAAAGAGAGAAAAGGAGAAAGAGAGAGAGGAAAGGAGAGAGAGTGAATAACCCAATTGCAGAGAAATTGAGCAAACCATAAATGAACTACCAAAGGGAGGTGGGAGAGAAGAACCTAATCGAGGCACATTTTCAATTTAATTCTATCAAACATATATAAGAACATTTAATACATATGTTATAAAATTATTATCAATAATTAAGAAACATGGCATTCTAGCAGATACTTTTTGTGAGTCACAGATAATCCTAATAACAAAATCAGGGAAGGGAAAAAAAAATTCAAAACTAAAAGAATTCCCTTAAGAAACATGGATATTAACATTTTAAGCAAAATTTAAATAGGAATAATTTTTAAATTATTCATCATGATCAAGGTTGATTAATACCTGGGATGCATGGATGGTTTAATAGTAAGAAAATATTAATTAAAATATTAAGTATTATTAAAAATAATAATTTATAATAGGAATAGCAAAAGGATAATTATGTAGGTCAAAATGTAGAAAAACCTATGAAAAAAATACAGGAAAAAACCCTAAAAAACATAAACATTAAAGTATCCTTTAAAAATACAACCAAAAGTAGGTATCTAAAATTGAGTTAGCATTATGTTAATGAAAAAGATGAAATCAGGAAATCATGACAAAAGTAGGTATTAAGTGAGCATATCATTTCCAAATCTCAAATCACCATGTAAACAGAAAATATAAAGACTATTTGATAAAATAAGAAAAAATAAATTGGTGGAACAGATTAGGTAAGCAAAATCCAGATGCAACTGAACACAAATATCTAAGTGAAGTTCTCCCATTAGACAGGATTTTCCAGGAAAATTTGCAATCTATTTAGAAGAAAATAGGTTGAAACCACACCTTATGCTACATATTTTAAAAAAGCTCCAAATTTATATAAGACCTATATTAGAAGAAAACTGAAAAGTATTTTTCACAACTATGATTAAGGGGACAATTATATCCAGTGTGAGAATTCTTAACCAAGCAAGGGATAGAGGTGATAATATAAAGTAAAATAGCAATAATAAAAATAGATGAATCAAGAAAATAATAATAAATGATAAAAAATAAATAATAAAATGCAATTCTGATTACATGACATTAAAAAGCTAACATAGGCCTAAAATCCGGAGTCATAGGTCCTAGGTTAAAATTCTAGGCTCTACTAGATATTTACTATCGATGTGACTAGACTGACTTCAGTTTTCTCATCTATAAAATTACATAGTAGGACTAAAAGACCTCTAATGATTGCTCCAGCTCTGTATCTATATTTCTGTTATCTGTGAGCCTAAGCTTTTTCAGAAGAAATAAGAATTATTTCAGCTGAAATAAGAAGAGATACTGTGGGGGAAAGAAAAAAGGGAACTTTCTATTAGAAATATCAGATGATAATATAATATTCAAAATTTATAGGAAATTGGCAAAAATATGGGATCAAGAGCTAAGAACCTAAAATGATGGGAATGTGAACAGTTTTTAAAAGATTATAAAACATACTCCAAATCATTAATAAGAAAATAATTCAGATGTTCAGTCTCTCACCTGCCAAACTGATTATTGATTAAGAATGGAAATAGTGGTAGAGGGACCTTAGAAATATAAGTACATTAATAACTATTGGTGTAGCTGTCAATTAGTTCAATCCTTAGATAACAATCTGTAATTAGTAAGCAATTTCAATAAAACAAACAAATTTTTTTTTTGATTTGGTAGTTCTACTACTCCATATCTAAGCTAAAGGGATCAAAGTTGGGGGAAAGGTTTCATAAACATAAAATATTTGTAACTGTATATTTTATAGCAGCATAAAAGCTGGAATTGAAGTGGGTATTCATTGGTTGAGAAATAGCTGAAGAAATTGTGGGATATGAATATAATAGGATACTATAGCACTGAAAGACATAGCAAATTTGAAAAATTTAGAAAAGCATCAGAATTTATATTGACGCAGAAGACATTAAGCAGAACTAAAAGAATACACTTAAGAACTACCAAAATATAAATGAAAACAACCTTAGAAACCCCAGAAAATGAAGACAGCTAAATTAAATGACAATAATCAATTCTATACTAGAGATGATTAAACATGATTTTCTGCTCTCCAAAATAAAGTAAAAGCTGGAGAAGGCTTCTGCCCTTATCTCTGATAAATCACATGGTTTATTTTACTGACAGAAACCAAGCTTTCTCCAGATCAGTGATGTCAAACTCAAATAGGAACTATACCACTAAATCATACATAGGGATTTCTATGTGGGAATATTGACTTAGAAAAGTTCATATTAACATTATCTATGCTTCACTGTATTTTTATTTTTAGTAACATTTCCCAATTACATTTTAATCGGCAGCATGGGAGTGCTGTGAGGCTTGTGTGTGTCCCTAAATGACACTACCTTTGACTACTCTCTCAAGCACTGGCTGCTCTTTCTCTCCTATGATTTTCCATACTCCCTATTTCTCCCTTGAAACCATAGTCTTAAGATGGGGAATTGGAAAAATTCCCTACTGCTACTTCTAGACTTTTCCTTCAAGTGTCATTGTTCATACACTTTTATTGCTTTGAAATTTTGAGGGGGATTTTCTTGGAAAAGATATTAGAATGACTTGCTATTTCCTTCTCTAGATCATTTTTACAGATGAGAAAACTGAGACAAATAGGATTAAGTGACTTGTCCAGAACCACATAGCTACTAAGTATCCGAGGTCACATTTGAATTCAAGTCTTCCTGACTCCAGCCTATGACTCTATCCACTGAGCCACCCAACTGCCAATTTTGATATTAAGCTTCAAGCCTGCTTTTAAACTGTCTTCTTTTACTGACCAGGGGTTTTCCTTGGCAAGGGCTCTGGATTAGTTTGCCATTTCTTTCTCTAGTGGACTGTGGCAAATAGAGGTAAAGTGACTTAACAAGGATCACAAAGCTAATAAACATCTAAGCTTAAATTTGAACTCATATTTTCCTGACTCCAGGCCTAGTGTTTTATCCACTACGACCCTATTTCCTCTAGGATCAAATACCAACTCTGCTGGCATTTGATATTTGCTTACATGGGACCCACCATCTTTTACTTCTGTGGTTGCTTGTAAAATTCAGATTAACCACATCTTCTACATTAAAGATGTCCAACTCCAAACCTGTGCTCCCAGAATGAGGACCAAACCAGACTGAAATGTAATTGAGAAATAGAAAAGAAGAATAAGGAGAAAGAGATGGAAGAGAAACAAAGAGGAGATGGTGGAGGAAAGGGGGATGAGGAAGAAGAGGAGCAACCAACAACAAAAACAACAAATGATAATGCTGATTTGTACTTTTCTAAGTCAATATGTGGCCCTTAGGAATCCATTTCTATGAGTTTGATAACATGTTCTGCCTGACTTCCTCTTGTGGCCTCCCTCTTCAAATTACCTTATGTTTATTTTACATCTGTTCTCCATAGAGTAGGATGGCATAATGGATGGAGAGGCAGCCTTGGAGACAAGTAGTCTTGAGTTCAAGTCCTACTGGCTATTTGATCCAGGATTTCTTCGTATCTCAGGCATTTCTCTAAGACTAAGTTGAAAGGAGGTGCAA
Source organism: Antechinus flavipes (assembly GCF_016432865.1). NCBI lineage: Eukaryota > Metazoa > Chordata > Mammalia > Dasyuromorphia > Dasyuridae > Antechinus > Antechinus flavipes. The sequence goes on along the minus strand of NC_067401.1, from coordinate 281,779,493 downwards.
GACTGTTGTTTAAGAAAAAAGTTTTTCACTGAACCAATTAAAGCACATATCTAGTCTCATTCTCATGTTTTAAATAAACTGATATTTCTACTGTAACCTCCCTTGATCCAGTGCAAGTTCCTTGAGGGCAAGAATATTTTATTTTTATTTTTATTTTCATACCTCTGGCACCTAACAAAGTACCTGACACACAGCATATACTGTTTTTCTTTTATTGAATAGAAGATTCAAAGATGAGGGTGGGCAGAGATGGAGAGAGAATACTGGAAAAAGACTGCTGAATAAAATCACCAATAAAATCTTAAAAATACAATTAAATATCTCAATTTAAAAAAGATAGCTACAAAAACATGATTTTTTTTAAGTCTGTATGTGATTATGTAACATAAATCTAAATGTCTTCTATTTGATGTTGGTCCTCAAAGGAGAAAAAGAAAATTTCCTACCATATTAAATTCCAAACCTTTTTGGTTTTGCTGATGCCTTCCCTTTCAAAAATTTATTTTTCACTTGCTCATATATTTACATATGATTTATAACAGTACATTAATCCTTTCCTTTGAGAAACAATTTCATTTTTGTGCCTGGAATATAGTAGGCATTTAATAAATGTTTCTTGATTAACTAATTGACTGAACTAAGCAGTGCATCATTCAAGATTAAGAGTATATTGGAAGGTATCTCTTTCTTGGGACCAATCTTGGTCAGGATTTAAAGCATTGAAAGCACTTAAATTTTCTGGAAATAACAGAATTATATGATTCTATATATTCATATATTCTATATATATGATTCTATATAGTCATCATGTATTATTTTATTCTGCTTTCTTCATCCTACAATAGTTCATACAAGTGCCTCCACACTTCTCTGAAATTTTCATATTTACTTACTTTTCATATTATTTCACATTTACTATTTTATATTTAGGATGCAATAATCCATTACATTAGTATGTCATGATATTTTTAATTCTTTTCTAAGCAATGAACATGTACTTTAGTTCCAGTTTCTCATTACCACCAAAAAAAAAAAAAATGCTTCCATGAATATTCTGATACAGACAAGGGGAAAAAGAAAAGAAATAAACTAGTACAAATTGCTTTCCAAAATGGTTGAAGCAATTTACAACTCTAACAATATATTAATATGCCTGTCTTTCTACAGTTTTATATGTGTATGTATATACATATAGTATATCACTGTCTCTTTTCTACAATTTATGTTTATAAGTACACACACACACACACACACACACACACACACACACCACCTGTCTTTCTATACTTCCTCCAACATTGACTATTTCCACCCTTTGTCATCTTTTCCAGTTTTCTGAGTATAAAGTAAAACCTCAGAGTTGTTTTTATGTATGGTTCTCTTACTGTTGGTCAGTTAGGGCAATCTTTCATATGGTTTATAAGTTTTAATTTTTTCTTTTTCAGAACTATTTATTCATATTCACTGATTACTTACCCTCTGACGAACATCTTTTTGTCCAATATAGACACATGTTGTTTTTCCTTTGTTCCAAAGAGGACCAATGCTTGACTCTGGTGAATTGTATTTAAGTGAGGCAGAGTTGCATAAAGTCATCCACTTTACTTTTTCTTCCAAAGTCATCAATGTTCAGTGGTAAGATAAATAGGTGAGGACTGGCAATGTCCCAGGAAGCAGTGGACAAACTTGGCATTTTCAGTATCTGTCCAAGCTCTAAGTGCTTCACACTGCCTGATTCAGTTGTGTTCATGGTCACTGGAACAAAACTTCTCATCCACTCTTTCAGCCAAGGGAAGTCTTCATATACTTTGGGAAGACATCCCCCTAATCTGCTGGTCTATCAACTATACTCAAACTGGTTTAGTCCATCTGCTGAGATTGTTTTATCAAGGTGCAGCCACTGCATTTGCTACAGTTTCTGGGAACAGAAGTGAGAATTGAGTTTTGAAGGTGATTACAAAAGGTGGATGGATGATCATCCCTTAAAACAGCTCAGCAAGTCCTTTCTTATTTACTAATATAGATATATAGAATATTAAGATATCAGAGATGTTTGATTCAAAGATTTTCTCAAGTGACAATTTTCTCTATTATCCCAGTTGCATTGAATTTCTTAATCTAATTTTTTTTAAATTTCATCTAATAAAAATTGGCTATTTTAGCTCTTGTGGTATATCCTCTATCACTTGTTTGGTTAAGAACTCTTTCATGTCTATATCATTTATATGTCTTATTTTTTCCTGATTCTAACTAAATATCACTTCTGACAGATATTTCATGAAATAGAAATTGTGCTGAAGACTGATTTTTTGTCCTACAGAGTTTCTTTTGATTTTGTTAATCATTGTCAAGTCATCATAGGCATGAGTTACCTCATCAACAAAAAGGAGAAAATAATACTAAGACTATCAACCTAATAGGATTGTTTTGAGGGAAATGCTTGGTAAAGAACTACAGAAAAATGAGCTATGATGATGATAATTAGTATTCCTAGCTCCATTATATGTAGGAGATATTGATGATAGCAGCACACCACTTTATTAGTACTTTTTCTACCACCACCACCACCAATCCAATGCCATTCACATATGTCATGCATCATATTGACCTCAGGCCATAAGAGATCTGAATATTAAGTATCTGATGTTAAGAAGATAAGAGTAAATTGTTATTTTTTAAAAATTAACAACTGTTTCAAATCTACTTAACCAGAGAGATTAGAGGACCTGTCTATGATCAATTAGTGGTCAGATATGGTAGTTGAAACCAGTTTTTCCTAACTGTAAATCCAGCACTCTCTACTATACTATACTGTGTATCTGAAAGTAGTACATAACTATAATTTTAATAATTCTATGAACAAAGTATTTTACACAATTTCCAATTGTTTTATTAATGGAATCTGAAGAGATATATACTTAAGAAAATTCTTCACCTATAAAGTGGTGAGCACTATTATCTGAGATTCATAAAAAATAATAAAATGATTGTAAAATATAGTATTAAGTGAAAATTACGAGAATACCTATATTACATTATTTTGCCACATTTTTGATGACCATTGTAAAAAGTACTCTTAATGCATATAGCATTTTTACATTGAATTTAGATTATTGAATCTCAAAAGGTAACTCAGTACTACTCCACTTTCTCAACTCTTAATTATTCCCAGATATTTCCAGATGTAGTTATTAGAAAGCTTTTTTAGATTTGAGTTACCATTCCAAAACTATAAACCACTCACAAAATATTAACTTATCTAATTTATTAGAAAGACTGAAGCCAACTGGTAGGAATTCCCAGACTTTCCCTTTATCCTGTATCAAATCCTGGGTTAGAGTGAGGTGTTTCCCCTGCTCCTCCCTAAAAATAATATTGGTACCTATGCTCCTGGGTTATCCTTTCCCACTTTTCTAGAACTCAATCCAGTCATAATTCTCCTTGTACCTTTTATATCTCTTTACTAGCTTCCTTGTTCAGGTATACACTATCCAAAATAAATGTCTTGTTACTTAAAAGAGAAGTCTCCATTCACTTTCTCTACTTCCTCTCTATTCAGTGTTTAATTAGCTTCTTGCAATCTGGTTTCTCCCATCAATCAATTACAACAGCTCTCTGAAAGAGCACCAATGACTTGTGGAGTTGACAATTTCAATGGTCTTTTTTCAATCCTCTTTTACCTTTTTTCTAGCATTTGAAACAGCTAACCATCCTTCTCTCCTTGAATTTTTTTAATTTTTCTTCACTGGCATTTACTTAACTTTATTCTTCAATTTCTCTAATTTTTTCTTCTGTCCCTTTCACTAAATGTATTTCTAATTCCCTATGGGTTGGCATTTCTTTAAAATCTATCATCAATTATCTTTTTTTCTCTCTTCTTTCCTATTTATCAATCCCAAATATTTCCTTTCTACTCCAAAAACTTTATTATCCATCCTTGAATCTCTTACAAGCTTTAGTCCTATAGTTCCAAGTCCAAGATCTCCCACTGCATCCAAGGCCATCTCCACTCATCTTGATCTATATCTGGCCACTGGACCCAGATGACTTTGGAGGGAAAAGTGAGGCTGGGGAACTTGCACAGACCTCCCTCACTTAAATCCAATTCGCTAGTATGCTGTGGCATCGTCTACCCCTCTAATGGTCCTCTTCAAGAACGAAGGACAAACAATAACAAAGGTATGACTACCCTCGTAGTCATATAAGTACACACACACACACATACACACAAATGGCTTTGTGTATGTATTCTATTCTGTGATGTAGCTGGGATTCACTGTGGTATAGCCAAAAGAGCAATGGCTCTGGAAGAACTTACTACTAGTGTTACCTTAGGGAAGGCATTCAACTACTTTCATTCTCTTTATTTCCCCTTCTGTAAAATGAGGTTGTACTAGTTAGCCTCTGAATTACTTTCAGCTTCATTACTTCAGATCTACAAAGTATAAGCAGCATGTAGATCAGCAGTTGTTGATATTTTCTAGGTCATCCCCTTTGGAAGGGGGGTTTTAGTAAGTCCCAACATTTTTTCATGCCTTTGTACTTTCCACTCATTCAGCTATCTTACAAATTGATCTATCAATGTTCTCACAATTGAATTATATGAAGTTTTTATGTCCTTTATGTTATTCTTGGTCAAATCTAGCTATTTTTCCTGTCTCTTCAATTTCATTTCTACTTCCTCTAAAAGTATATTTAAGACAGAAAAATTGGATTCTTAATATCTTTTACACTGTTATTGACAATGAATAGTTTGTTATAAAAATATTTTTAATAAATTTTAATAAATATTTTAATAAATTCATTTAATTTAATAAATATCTCATATTTAATAAATATTAATTTGATAAATAATTTCTAATAATTTTAAGTAAATTTTTCTTTTAATAAATTTTTCTTGTTCTTCTTCAATGTTCATCTTTAAAATTGCTTTACTTATCTAGGTATTTCCATACTTTCTTTAAAATGGATTTGTTCTTTATAATGTCTATGCTTTGTGAGATGGTACTACTATTTTTTCATAGTTGTGCTTTATACAATTTTACAAATTAAGTTCTCATTTCTCATTCTAAAGCAATAGTGCCTCCAATATTCATAACTTTCTTGTTAGCAAGCAAATCAATTGTTTGCCTAGGACACTTTTTATGTCATGATGGACTCCTCATTATGGCAATTAGCAAAAAGATTTTAAACTATAGCCATTGGTACATTGGTTACAATCAATATTAAGTGTTGTACAAAACAGTTTTCTAAATTTGAGATAAAATTTGGATAGACTGTCAATTTTTACTAAGTAGAATTTGACTTGCATTTCCATATTAAGAGAGAATAAAGATAGGATATTTTGGGAGCTGTTAACAACTTTGTTCATTTCTATTGCTGTTAAATTAGCAAAGTTTCTGGATGAAAATATTGAAGTCTGTGTCTATGTTTTTTCTTCTGTCCAAATCCCACTTTTTCACAATCAGCAACTGGTTTAAATGAACAAGGATGAAGTTTTCTAAATTGGTCATATTGTCTCTTATTTTTGTTCTTTCCTGAAATTCTATGTGAATTTTGATCTTTGTTTTAACAAGCCAGTGATCAGATAGTCCAAAGAGTTAATTCAGGAATGCCATTCACATCAATAGCAAGTCATTTCCTGTCCACTGAAATATAATCAGTTTAATTTTTCTTTTGTGATTTTACTTAGTGCTTACTCTATCTAGTGGGGTTGCTATGGCCAAAGAATTCATTAGCAAGTAGACAGTCTAGAAATGATGAGCCTTTCCTTACTTAGAATTTTCCTTGGAAAGAAGAATTACTCTGTTGCCAGGACCATACTCAAATCTTCCAATACTGTAGAATCTGAAAGGGCTCTTGTTACACTGACAAAGTCTTTGAAACATGGGTAACTTTCAAACCTTGTTTAGGTACTGAAAAACTTTATGAATGTACAAGTCAAAAATTATAGTATTTAAAAATTTAAATTTCAAATTCTTGATTAATGTTCTCTGGTCTTGCTCCAAATATTATGATACTTCACAAGATCACTCTTTTTAAAAAAGATATTTTTAAAAAATTATATTTTAATACTGTTAGCATCATATATATATATTCACATATATCTATATGGATGTAGATACATACACACATTATATATATACATATATGTATCACTTTACTTTTAATATTAAAAAATTTTATTACAAAAAACTGAAGTGTGCTTTATAGCAGAAAAATGCATACATCTTGGCTTATAATTTTAACCATTCTATTTCAATGCAAAAATTATAATTACTTTGCTTAAAACTTCTCAGTAAGCACATAAAGATAATATTAAAATTCAAATCAAATACCAATTTAACAAACAACTCTATACAACAAAAAGATTTCAAACTATAGCCATTGATCCATTGGTTTCAATGAAAATTTATTTAGTTTTGTACAAAACTTTTCTAAATGTGAAAGTAGTAAACTAGTAAAATTTTCTAAGTAGAATTTGACTGGCACTTCCCTTTTGAGAGAGAATAAAGATGGGATATTGTGAGCGCTGTTATCACAAATTTGTTAATCTCTATTGCTGTTCACGGGAGTTGGAGCAAAGAAGTGATAATCAATTAGAGGATTTATTTATCTAGGTGAATACAAGAGTGTATGATGGGCCTGCCTGTATTCACCCTTATTTTGTTTTCCTTTTACAAAAAGATAGGAACAAACCATAGACATCACAATTCTTAAATAAAAGACATGACATTTATATTCTTTAACTTTTGTACAGAAAACCAATGGCATATATCTGCTAAAAATTTTGAGGATAGTAGCTAAATTATCTTTTCTGGAAAGGATATTAATAAACGTTACCTACTTAACTTTCACAATAGCCCTATAATGAAGGTATGCAGTGAACTGTTGATCCTACTTACCCATGGTCACAATATGTGAAGGGTAAAGACAATAGTAGTTACTTTATTCATTAAACTTATTTTGAAATGTTTAACTTTTCATATGATTCGTTTTCAATATTGATTTTTTTTAAGGGGAAGGCAAAGTGTGAAGACATCTACAAATCTCAGAGAAAATTAGTTTCAAGTTGTCTTTTGATAACTGCTTTTGATTATTTTTATCAGGAATCCACTAAGACTTTATTTAGTAAGGCCAAATCAAGCTCATCCCTATACAATGTCTTGAAGAAGGTGATGAGAATGGCACATTGTCTGACTAACCTATCCAGAGGTCACAGCAGGGAGAGCATCTGCTAAGATAATGTGAATGAAGGAAACAGCTATAATTGCCTCATTAAGAGATCCCTGGGCAAATAATCCTGAAAGGAAGAGACTTGGAAAAGCAACTTAAAAATTAAATCCCTGGTGAGTAAAATGGATGCAATGTAAAGCATGCAAAATATTCCTGAAGATATAGGTATTCTCTTTGTACTACTAACTTCCTCAGCTACGCATGTCTATATGGAACCTTGAATTAATAGAGCCCATTCAACTCCTACCTTCACCAATAAGTAAGAAGCAGAAACTCTATTTTCACAACTGTTTAGGAAAACAAACAAACAAACAAACATGAAATAAAGAATTTGTCTGGAGTTCAATCTCACTGGAGACCAGGACATAGCAATTAAGAGGTGATACACACTTAGGCTCCTTTGTATTGTTATACAATTATGTCATTATGGAGCAAAATGAAAGAATAGAAAAGGGAGGAGGGAAAGCATATTTAAAAAGGAAAAGAGGATGAAGAAAACACATTAGTCCTTTCCTCTAACTTTAGGATTCACTCTCAACTTTCCTTTCATATTTTAGCTAAAATCTCTAAAAGCATAGTTTATTTAGACAATGAAATATATTACAATGTAATTGGCAGCTACTACTTAATTAGGAAAGCAATGTACACAAAAATGCAAACTTAATTAACAAAAAAATATATTGAGTTTTTAAAATAATATCAAACATTTCTCCAATGAAAATATAAAAAAATAAGTATCCAAACTCAGCAGCAGTATAAGCTAAGGATACTAGGAGTACTGCATTTTTGCTTTCCTTGAACTTTTTTGCTTCCATTTGTCAATTTAATTTGAATTAAACTCTTGAAAATATTTTTTTACTCTAACTGACCTTTTGCAAATAAATTAAAGTTTTTCTTAAAAATATATATTTTTATGCCAACAAGCCCAGTACAATTAGCTTGTTACACCCTTAAGCCAGGTTTAAAATAAGTAAACTGTTTGATGACTTTGATGTTTTGCACCCAAAATGTGCTGGCTAATTTTTCCATTCCATTTACCATTCCAGTCTTTAAACTGCCTTAATCTCCTGCCCTCAGATGTTGACCTTGTAAGAATAGGGGTCATAGGTCAGAGGAGACAGACCTCAAAGGATCTGGCCTATCAATTCATGCCTGAAAGATTTCTCTTCCACAAAAGAAACCCACTAAACAGCAAATTCCAAAATCTAATCACAGAAGTATAAAGATGAAACACTTATTTACTGGTATTTGTTGATGTGCTTCTACCAAAAACCTTATCTCTGGCACCTAAGCCACACTGATTATTATTATTATTATTTCTCCTAAGCAGGTGTTTGAATATCTTTTAAATAAAATCATCAAAAAATTAACAGCTAAAATGGATGGAATTTATAGTGGGAGATCATTGTAAAAACTAACTTTAACATAAAAATTCAATGGTATGTGAGTTGCAAATACTCTGAAGCATATACCTTTAAAAAATTACTTTTCCTTTAAGTACAACTTACTGAAAAATAAAATAAAATCATTAAATTAATCTATTTTAGATGATAATTTTAAAAGGGTTTATTAAAGCAAACATGGTTAGAGGTGAAATTATAATTACTATTAGTGAAAAAAGGAAATTGCTGTATTGGAAAACAAGTTATAAATTATTCTCTTTTAAATAGAAATGCCCTCTTCTTTAGATTAGGAAAAATACACTACCCACAGTTGAATAAAAGTCCTTGTGAATAAAATGCAAGGATTCCAATTGACTCTATAACTTAAAATTTCATCAGAAACTACTGAAAAAATTACAATAAAAATATTTTACTATTACTATATACAAGCATTGCCAAAAAAAACTCAGATACAATTTAGTAAAGTAGGAATTTCAAAAACAATGATAAACTTGGCATTATTTTTATTATGTCTGTTTAGTAATCTTAATAGCATAAATGATAAAAAGATAACATCTCGATTATGTAATAAAATTTTATCAATTAACAATTAGTGTTGAATCAATAAAATTAGTTATATATAGCCTACTATAATTTAAGTAAAAAGAATCTGATATGATTCCAAGATATTCATATAGAGGATTCATATGCTTGTCAATGCAAATGATAAGATTTGTATGAAAAAAAAGCATTAACTTTAAACTTTCATTATTAATCTATTTTTTAGTAAAAAATGTACTAATACTGCAGTCCAAAATAGAAAACCAAAGTACTTTGCTTATAATCAGATGTGATAAATAAAATATTAAGAAAAACTGAATGAGAGTACTTTGATACTTGCAATTTGTTAAATTATATTTTAAGATCCCCAAAGAGTTAATACATAAGGAAAGACAAAGTTCTATGTGACTAGTCCTTCTGGAGAGAGAAGATATTATGGGGTAACAAATAGTCTCTATCCCCAAGGAAATTAAAATTTAAAAAGGATTAACATAACAACAACAATAACAATAACAAAAGTAAGCTATTGTTATATAAATTTTATATTTTATATAAAACCATCATATATGAAATTTATATGTACATCAGTTAAAAATGAAAAATGTTATTAAAATCAGAGACAAATTTTAAGACTATTTGCTAATATTACTGTTTATAGTTTAGAAGGAAGAACTGTAGAAATAACTCTCCCCCTTAAACAGTAGAAATTACTGTGCTCGCCACATGGTTTAAGCTATTTTTAGAGAAAGGAAGTTGGAAGACTTCTTCTAAGGAAAAAGGAAGTTAAGGCAAATCAGACAGGAAGTGATCAGAAATCATCAATCTTTCATTAATAATTTAAATATGTGCTAAAATTGTTTCTTCCACACAGAGTGAAAAGTACACATGCAAAATACCTGTATTGAAAAATAATAGAGGGGCAGCTGGGGGGCACAGTAAATAGAGCACTAGCCCTGAAGTAAGGAGGATCTGAGTTCAAATATGACCTCTGACACTTAACACTTCTTAGCTGTGTCACCTTGGCAAGTCACTTAACCCCAAATTATCTCAGGAGGGAAAAAAGAAAAGAAATAGAGAGAAAAGTAAAGAATAGCAAGAAATGAGCCTAGAATTGTATAAAATTTTAAGGAAAAGGTTTGAATTTTATTTAAAATGAAGAATCTTGTATAATAATAATATTGAAGAATTTTAATATAGAAAGAGAAAAAACCCTAGTTCATTTTATGATTGATGACAATTAAAATATTTAAATATCTTTTTTGTATCCTAAGAACAAAATTTTACCTAATTTTTAAAAGCCTGAGCTGAAAATTCACATATACAAACATATTATATATGATAAAAAAATCTTTTAAATTATTTTATCCTTAAATGACCCTATTATCCACTGCAAGCATTAGATTACTGCCCTTATATAAGTCAAAGAATATACCAAGTCTACAAATGCTATGGATGCTTAGTTACCCCAGTAACAAAACCAAAAGGATATTTAGGATTCTAGTACCCACAACAGTTTTTCATCAGCTGTATGTGTGATTAATTTTAAAGATTCGGTAGACTTCAAAATAAAATTTTAAGCATACTAATAAGCAAGCAAGATCTTCGGATATCTTTCATATAAGACACGAAAGGACTGTCTTGCTGGTTTCAATACCAGTGCATGCCAAATCATTTCTTTAGTTCTGTTTACTGATGTTCTAATTTGGAAAAAGAAGATAATTGTCACCACATGTAATATCTGTTCTTGCTTTTTAAGAATCTCAAAACAATTTCCATAGGTTTGACTAGTTTTTGTTGTTCAGATATAGCATTAAATAACTAGTAAAACTGGAGGTGATAGTGCAAGTAACTACTCAAATTACAGTCAAATCCCAAAGACTTGTAACTTCTCTATACAATGATAGTTTCTAAAAATTTCCTTTTTATAAAGTGGTTGGTATATTTCAAACTAATTACAAAACAATTTTATTAAAAGTAAGGTTAGTTTTTGAATATTCTTCAAAATGTTACAGGAGACAGACAATTTTCTTAAATTATGAAAACCAATCCTTGCTAATCAAGGATGATACTATTGAAAGTAACTGCCATCTTTCTGAGTAGAAAGACCTACATAAATTTTACTCTCTATAGTCAAGTAGGCTAATTTCTGATACCACAAACACATTTTTCTAAAGCATGTGCCAATTATTGTAGAAACTACTAGGATTGTCTTCTTTTGCTAAATGTTTACTTCTGAGAATTATTATGTTAACTAACACAGCTGATTTTAAAGCACAAACTGAATAGAAATGAAAGTCTATTTTTCTTTTCCTAAGTATACTAACACTAAAGTCATCTTGAATCACATAAGGGATATAATTTCTGAATATCGAAATGAAAAAAAAAAGAATTGCTAGCAAAATTCTTAATCAAATTGTGTTGTATTTTCATCAATTCTCAGGATTTAGAAAAACTATATGCTATGCATTAAAATGTGTAGAAACTTGACCTCAGTTCACAAAAACCTTAAAGTCTGGTTAGACAGTCCATAGATTGTTGAAGTTCCATCAATAGGTTTATAGGGTGCATGAACTTGGATGGGGAATAAAATCTTTATTCTCACTAATTTCTAATTTCCTTTGTAATCTCTGGTATTTTATTTTACACACTTAAAAAAACTATTTCCATAAAGGGCTTATAGGATTCACCAGATAGCCAAAGCAAAAAGGCTAAGAATTTCAAGTTGTAGTAATTCAAAAGGTAAATCCTTTATGATAAACAATAAATGACCAAGACAGTGCTGTACTGAGAAAAGCTCTTTGGCTATGGATGCAAAACACTTAAGTTTGAATACCAACTATACCACTCTATACTTGTAAAACATTTGGCATGTCACTTAATTTTCTTGATTTATAAAATAAGAGAGAATGCTACTACTTGTAATACCTACCTTATAGGATAACTGTAAAGAAAATGTTATAAACTTAAAAGTGCTAGATAAAAATGTGACCCACAATGATTAATAATGTTAAAATACTTGGCATATAGTATGAGAAAGAAATAAGAAGACTTTTACAAATTATATTCTACAGTAGACTACATATTCTTAAAACTGAAAGCAATTTACTACTATATTTAGCACATAAATGGGCAGTAAATATTTACTGAATTTCCTTTTCTTCTTTAGATGAAATAGAAGTAACAGTTCCTTTATTGTTTTCTCTAAGTCTTTGATTATTTTTATCATTCTCTTCGAATCTATTCAAGTTTCTCAACATCCTAGACATCATAATCTAGTAATCGTCTGACTAATTTGGAGCATATTAAAAAATATTATTTAATAGTCTTTCCACATGATATTTCTTTTACTTCTTATGCTAATAATTGCTAAATCTGTCTCCAAAATCTAATCCCCCACATCCACTATCTGTTGGGCATTTCTATTTTATAACCTCAAATTCAGTATGTCTAAAAATCAACTTAATTTCTTCTCCAAAATGATTTTCTCATTAAATTGATTCATCTAGGTTATTGATACCAGCAGTATTCCCATCATATTGACTCAAAATCTCAGAATATTCTTAAATTCCCCTTTTCCTTAATCCCCCATATCCCAAAAGTCAAGTAAATCCTATTGATTCATTTTTCAAAATGTTTCCTCTCTCTACCTCTTACTATTTTATATTTATTATAACTGCCCTAGAGCAAGTTCTCCATACTCCATACCTAGATTAATATATGATCTTCTGCTTCCATATACTTTAATCCATCCTGAACACTGCCATCACCTTAATATATCTAAAAAGATTTCTTTCATTATGTCATTCTTCTGCTTAAAAAGCACTAATGGTTCTTTATTACTTAAAGATGAATGAATAAAGCCAGCTAGGTGAAATAAGATCACAGATTATAAATAACTCTGAATGCTAACTAGTATAAGGAGTTATGATTTTCTCTCTACTTTTCCTCTTTATCTAATTAAATGGGTATCATATGATCAAAAAAAATATTATGCACATTTCTGCTTCTGTACTTTTGTTGATAATTCTTCCCATTTCTAAATCTCATTCTTCAAGACTCACATGTTCTATGAAGATTCCTGTCATTCCAATATATTCCATACATATTATATTAATTCCATATGGTTATGTAATTTTAGTTTCACCAAAATTTTCGTGTCTTTCTAATATTAACATATCCAGACAATGTTTAAATACACTTCAAAAAATTCCAGACCATAAAAAGCAATGTTTTGTTTTGTTTTAGGAGAAAAAAATTCCATGCAACCCTCTTCTTTTATATGTATGTATTTACTAAATTTGGAGTTCAAGTTAACTTTGTATATAAGACCTATTTTTTGTCATCAATAAAGGCACATTTATAATGAACTTCTCTCCCCAAAAAAAAAAAAAATCACTTTTTATGAAAGCACAATTCTAATGGGGCCTCTACTGTCATATTTTCAGTTTTATTCTATGTGAAATTGAAGCTCAAAAAAACACAATAAAATTGTACTAGCACAGTTTTAGCTAAAACATTAATCTGAGCAAGCCTCCCAAATACTTGGCTAGGTCTGAAACCAATTCTGAAGATACAGACCCATACCAGAACCAATGTACTACCTACCTTTCTATATCAGAAGACTGCAGATCAAAATATTTAGAGTCAAAAACTACCAAAGACACTACCTAGTACAATTCCTTTGTTTGATAAGTGTGAAAAATGAGCCTTAAAGGGATTGTGACTTGTCCAACATCACATAGATCATAAGTACACAGCGGCACAAGGATTCAAACGCACTTTACCTAATTCCAAACATAGAGCTCTTTCTATTAGATCATGCGGTGGCACATTTGCTACTGCTTGCAGATACTTTGGGGGTCATGACCGCCAAATAAACGGAGGGCCTGCTTCTCCTGCTAGGCAACATTACAGCTAGATGTTACAACTTTATGTGGATTTCCTGTGACTGGCTACTGATCCTATACAGAGAATGGAATGTGGCCCTCATTCATTCACAAGCTTCACTCTTACCTGAAACCTGGCAGTAGGAACCAAATTACCAAATAGTCTAAGCTATCCTTTGAACTCCTGGATCCCACTTTGCATCCCTCTCAGAAGCCTGTGGCTGGTATCTAATGGAATATCTGATCAGTGATCCGAGGTTATGGATGTTATTGAACACCACCTCCCTCTATACGCATGCTGCCTCAAAAGTGCTGCAAGGATTAGAATGGCTCCAGTTTAATAAAAGCACTAGCAGGGGAAGACAGCTCCACTACATGCAAGGTAGCTCAAAGGAACAAATAGATGAGATATCTACCATGTAGAGATATCATAAAGGAAAATTCATCAAAAAGGCAGCTCCTTTAATTCTGTAATGCAGACTCACAACAGGATCTGCTGAGTACTCAGTATTTGAGTATTTTTTCTATAGTTGGAGCTAGGCTCTAGATACTTTTTACTTGCGAATTCACAATGAAGTCATTTCTTATTTATCCACGTCATGGTGGAGAAGTTCTACTGAATTGGTCCTATTTGGGAGCAATATAAACATGTTCTAAGAAGGCATTAGGAACATTAAAAAAAAAAAAAATCTCAACAAAGTCTTAAAAAACTGTAAAGTAACAATGCAATCATTACCTATCTCCTTTTGGTTTTCTTTTCTGCAGTGTCTTCCCTTTGGGTCTCCTTTCACTTCCTAAACAGGGGCTCCCTCCAGGGCCTGTTACCCGTATTGATTCAAGGCCTTTGGAAGATTTTTTAAATGTGAATTCCACTGGTTCTCCTTCTTTTAGGCTTCTAAATCCTTCCATATATAGCTTGCTCTGTAAACAGGAAACAAAAAGTATCTCAGTTACCATTATTATATAAATAATCTTTACAATTTAAAGGCTCACACAACAAAATAATAAAGCTATGTATTTTAACATTCCATTTTTGCCCTTTCATTTTTTGATATTTCCATCTCTACCCACTTTCCTTCTCTTGTAACAAATAAGTATATTCATGAAAAACAAACCAACAAATTGACCACAACTAAAAATGTACCTTTCATTCTGCAACTCTAGTCAAATACCTCGTTGCCAAGAAGTGAGAAACATATTTCACTACCATCATATTCTTTCTTCTATCCTTAATAAGGTCAAAGTGAGCTTATATAATTTATAATCAAATTAAGGGGATTTTTCTTCATAAAACAACATATTCTAAATTATAAATGTAATCTGCAAAATGTAATATCACACACATATACACATATGATTTCAATTTAAATATGAATCCATTTTCTTCTTTTCCCTGCCGAAAATACATAAAAAGCAATTATTTTGTAAATTCCATTTTATAAGTTTTAGGACATAAAATAGTTCTAATTTCAGACACTAATCTTGAAAAAAAAAAACTTCATTTTAAACATTCATTTTTTAAAATTTTTTTGAGTTCTAAATTCGCTCCTATTCTCTAGCCCCTTCCTCACTCATTAAGAAGGCATGCAATATATCAATTATACATGTGAAATAAAGCAAGACATTTCCATAGTATCCTTGTTGCTATAAAAAAAAGCAAGAAAAAGATGAAAAAATTATGCTTCAGTCTATACTCAAAAGTTCATCAGTTCTCTCTCTCTGGAGATATAATAGTTCATCATGAGTTCTTTACAGTTGACACTATAGTTTTAAATTATTTCTTAACTGTCTTTGGTATAAGACAAATTTTAAAAAGGCATCTAAATAAATAGAAAGAATATACTAAATGATAATTATCAGTCAAAAAAGAAATTATTCAAAGCAGTATAATAAGAAAAAAATCCACTATCAAATCATTATGAACAAGTGAAAACAATATTGCCCAGTTCTTTTTTTTTCTTCTTCTAGTAAATAATACTCATGTTTCAAAAAGTAATTACTAAAAAAGTTGGCAACTTGGAATCACACTCCTAATTTTTCTTCTGCATGAGTATGTGCACATATCAAGAAGAATTTGATCCTGCCTGGAAATAAATTATAAACAACTTTTATAGTTATTTCTAAGATTTTTAAATATCTTACAAAATGTTTTCCTGTCTTTTAAACCTTGAGTCAGACTTTTTTTGTTTTTCTTTGTGCATATGGTAGTGGTTTTTTTTTAAAGTAGGAGGCCAAAAGTTCCTACAAATATTTATCAGCTGTATAAAGCTGATAAATATTGTGTCCAGTGTTCAATGTAAAATTATAATAGAATTTCTGGCAAATTTACATTACCAAACAAGCAAAAGTTCATTTCTTTGACACTGAAAAATACAATTTAATTACTTTGGGGGTGTGTCTGCTTGTTGTGAAGTCAGAACTTGTTGCTTGATTCCAGAACTCCTGCTTTCAGATTTATTTGGTCTTCTTACTAAGGGTTCGTCATCTGTGATCAAAAGCATGTTTTGTTTCTAGTCATGTGTGAAAATGTTGATTCACAACAGGGCTTTTACACTGCATGAGACATTTTAAACAGCAGAGTAGTTTTGCTGAGTTTTGTAAAACTGCATTACAACTAGTACTGTGGTGATAAAAGAAAAAAGTAAATAAAAGGAAAATGGCAAAAAAAATTCCTGGATAATCAAAACCTTTTTTTCTCAAATTAAAGACTATATTCCATTAGCAAAATCTCATCCATGTTTTCATAATCCTATATAAAGCCAAAAAGAACACACTAGTTTCCCAACTTTATCCCAATGGTTAAAAGGATCTGTAAAACAAAACAAAACAATGTCAAGGGAAAGTATGATTCAGAAGACAAAAGCATATAATAAGGAGGCAAGAAAATTTTATAATTAAGTGTATTTCATGGATTTGTAGGAGAAAGATAATTCTACAGGGCAGTCAGGAAATAAGAGATGCAAAAGAAAGACATGCATGGAGAGTCATGGTCCTCAATCTAAGTGGAACACAATGAAAATTTGCAAATATGGCTTCATATCAGCCTGGTTCTCTATGCCACTTTTTGTCTCCATGCTTACCAATCTAGAAGGCTCCCATAAAAACATGAAGTTTCAGTGACCCACTTCAATGATAATTTTGTTCTCCATAATTTCATTATTTCAAATACTCATAAAACTTTAAAGTTGGAAGAAACTTGAGAACTCTTTCAATCCAACTCATTTTTCTTTTTTATAGAGAAGAGGAAATTGAGATTCAGAGGAATGAAGTAACTCACCCATGATCACACTGCTAATTTGCTCTAACAACCTAGATAAAGGAATGGTCTTGAACTACCCATGAAACTCATAAAAGGAAACCCTGTAAGCAAGATTTTGGTTATGAGTACTATAAAATGTCCTATTTTATTTTGTCTTAAAAAGTAATATATGTTTTTGATACTATACTATGGAAATGCTTGTTGGATAATTAATTCCACTTAGCTGACTTCATTGTATTTAATCTCAAACAATAAATTAGTCAATATTTATTGAGAATGTTATTTGTAAGGCACTGTATTAGCTGCTTTTGGGTGATACAAAGACATGTTTGCATTCTCTAACACTGAGTATATTATTTAATTAAAGAGACAAGATATATAGACATTTTAAAAAATCAGTAATATTATAAGGAGACAAATCTTAAATGTTGTTGTACATACACAAAAAAAATACTACTAACAATATAACTGAAAAAGATCACTACAGAGGACTATGCTTCAACTCTCTCAATTAAAAAAGTAGTATGAAAACAACAAAAATTGTGGTGGTATTAGAATTCATTCAAAGCATAAGTAAGTTTTATTTGTAGAATCAGATTGTAAATCTGGAAGGTAACTAAAATGTCATCTAGGCCTATAGGTAAATTAAAATTAAATCTAGCTACTGAAAATACTTAGAAATTTCAAATAATTATGATGCAAATGAATGATTTACTATAAATTCATTTCTTCAAATAGAATGAGTTGGCTGCTTCCAATTCTATTTCATCTGTAAAAGTACAGAACTCTTTGACAGAGTAATAATTTAAGGATGAGAGAGGACTGGTTATGCTCAAGAGGTAGATAAGAGAAGCTGAAGCTGGAGGGTGAGAAATTGATGACAAGAAACAGGAGGCCATTATGATTATCTTTATATACAATTTAATAGATGCCTTGTGTGCAAGGCACCATTGTATTCACTGAACAAAGTAAATTAAATAGACAGCATCTTAGCTTTTTAGGAACTTCTGAATCAAGGAATTGTTACAAACTAATAAATTCTTACCTGGCTATGCTAGTAATTTCATCTTTCATCAGTGAAAGCAGTAAGGGAAATCCTATTATAGACATAATTCTGATCACTGAGAAATGCTTATTAAAATGAACATGTCAGAATACTTTAGATGTCAAGTCCATGCCATTTTAGAGTTTGGACATATGAGAACACAAATGCCATAGTGAAGTAGATTCTAAAGATAGGATACAGTTAGGATTCTATGGCTTTTGAATTTAGAAGGAAAACTGGCTTAAAGAGAGTTGGAAAGTTCACAAGAACAAAAACTGTAATGAGAATTGCAATTAATTTATTCTAATGAGAAAGTAAAATGGATGGAAATGTGACTGAAGAATAATTTGTTGTATAGGAAAGTTCATCAGTAAACTCAAGTATTAGGAAGCACATCAAGCAATAAAATATTGAAAATAAAAGTGACAATATCCCATAAGAATAAAAGCAGGAAGACTAAGAGACCAATGTAAGATAAGGTTAACACTGAATACTAAAATAAAATAAAATAAAAGACTATTGTTTTTTAAAAGCTATGATGGGGACAAGAGTGAAATGTAGGTTAGTTAAAGACACTTGCTTGGAATAGTTTACAGGAAGATAATAATAAAAACTGAGATAAAAAGTAGAACTACATGGCTTCTATTTAGTTTCACTTTTGTCTGCCAATGAGAATGATGCATAGACTGGAAAAGATGGGACAAAAATGTTTAACAGGGAAATTAAACATGAAATAAATTAGGAAATAGTAAGAAAACACCTAGTTGTTTTCAATGACTTAAAGCCACCTTACTATATCATCTGACTGCTGAATTCAAATCATTAGATAATTTTCTTAATTATTAATATTTCCTCAATTGTGGTATGTTTCACATAGTTGAAAAAACTTAATATAAAAAACAAACATTCTTTCCCATTTTGAAAATGAGGGCATTCATATGAAGATAGTTCTAAATCATTATTGATTAGAAGAATGCAAATTAGGACAACTCTGAGATACCACAACACACCTCTCATATGGGCTAAAATGACAAGGAAAGATAATGGTGAATGTTGGAGGGGATGTGGGAAAACTGGGACACTGGTACATTGTTGGTGGAATTATGAATGGACCCAGCAATTCTGAAGAGCAATTTGGAACTATGCTCAAAAATTTATCAAACTGTGCATACTCTTTGATCCAGCAGTGTTTCTACTGGGTTTATATCCCAAAAAGATCGTAAAGGAGAGGAAAGGGATCCACATGTGCAAAAATGTTTGTGGTAACTCTTTTTGTAGTGACAAGAAATTGGAAACTGAGTAGATGCTCATCAGTTGGAGAATGGCTAATTAAGTTACATGGCAACAACAAAATTATATGATGATCAATTCTGATGGACATGACTCTCTTCAACAATGAGATGATTTAGACTAGTTCCAATGATCTTGTGATAAAGAGAGTCATCTACAACCAGAGAGAGGACTGTAGTAACTTAGGGTGGTTCACAACATGGCAGTTTCACTTTTTTGTTGTTGTTTGCTTGCATTTTATTTTCTCTTCTCATTTTTTTTTGTTTGATTTGATTTTTCTTGTGCAGCAAGATAATTGTATAAACATGTATGCATATATTGGATTTAACATATATTTCTACCATGTTTAACATATATTAGACTACTTGCCATCTAGGGGAGAAGGTGGGAAGAAGGGGGAGGAAATTGGAACACAAGGTTTTGCAAGGGTTAATGAAAATTTATCCATGCATAGGTTTTCAAAAATTTTAAAAAAAAAAACTTTAATTATAAAAAATAAGTAATGACATTTACCAATCTCAAGTCCAGTGGCACCTTTCCCATTTTCCATCATTTTTCAGATGAATAAAAGCAGCTCAGCAATTACATTTGTAAGTACTTTCATTATATGCTGAGACATAACACATTATAACCTAGTATTCTTGAATAATTTCCTCACTCATCATTCCACATACCTATTAAATCATTTTTGATTGCATCTTTTCAAGCTGAAGATCATTCTCTTTGGTAGGAAAAAAAAAACCAATAAAATAAATTTTTAGTCACTTTGCTTTATATTTATCATGTATTAACAGTGTCCCAGTCTTGTATCATCTTGCCTCTAAAATAACTTAAAGAGAACTTTAAGTTTTTATTACCAGGTTCAAGTAATGCTGGATTTTAGCTTATTGGAAGACTGTTCTTGTGAGAATGTGCCACCCCTGTTACTATGAGCTTGCTTTCATTGAGAATGTCTTTATAAAAACTTTTAAAAATAAAACTAACTTCTGAGTTTCCCTGACTATATACAAACTCTTCTTTTAAAGATAGCTTTCTCTTTTCTCCCTCATTGGGATCACTTCTGTTCATGTCATCAAAATTTTATTCTTCAGAGCATTCTTCATTTTCATTTAAAAATTCAGGCCATGGAATTTAGAAATGGAAGGGACTTTAGAGATCATCTAATCGCACTATTTCATTTTACAGAAGAAACTAAAATTAAAAGTTGAGTGCTTGACTTTCACTTCCTTATCTCAGACTAACAACTATTTATCCAAATATATCATGGAATACCAATGGGGAATGGAGGGAGAGCAGGGAATAAGAAATTATCTTCTATATGTGTGACTGTTAAATCAACTATGATTTGATGATTAATTTAACAGCTTAGAATATTACAAAGACATAAACAGTTACATGTCACTAAGTAACAATAATATTACAATAAAATATACTTTAATACATACAGCTATGTGTATAAATAAAATAAAGAACCCCATGTAGACAAAGGTCATAAATATATTATATGTGATGATTTTAGAAGCCAACCTTAAACCAGCAATCCCTCAGCTATATGCTTTCCACTAAATGTGATGTTCACAATGTAACTTAGATACCAGAGACACCAATACCAAAAGGTAAAAATACCAGAGACTAAAACAGTCTACATTATTGTTCTATTCATGATGCTTCATGCTTTGTATTGAAATGAAATAATATTAGTCTAGGAGATGTGCTCCCTAGAGAAATCGAATATATATGCACTGAGGAATGGTAAGCAGTCATATTATACTTCACCAAAAGTGGATGACTGCATCAAATATATCTTTGAAAATATTGCTTAATAAAAGCACACAACAGGTACATGTATTTTGTTTCCACACCAAAAAGAGAACAAGTGTTTTAACTCTGTCCAAATTTCAAAGGATAGAAGGATTAATTACCCCCCTCTCACCTTGATGGTTATTTCTTGTCTTTCAGTTGCTATGAACCAGACTCTTGCCACTCCACAACAAATTGTTCCTGTCATATCTACTCTGGCCACTGGTACCACCTTATTGGCCAGAATAAAATCCAGAATTTAAGTTTCTTCTTCCTTTTAACAAATGAAATGATCTTTAGGATACGTGAATAATAAGCTACTCTTATTTTAGTGAATGAAGAGTGAGCTGTTTCAGAATATCAGATAAATTTTTCCATTAGTCTTCTATACTACAATGTGTCCCCATCTAATTTCCATTGCTAATTTCTACTTATTTGTTCATTAGTTACTTATTCAACTGCCTCAACTATATGGAACATACTCTAGAATCGAGAGTTAAAGCAAAGGTTTTCTAAGTAGAAATAGGTGGGGGAAAGTTTTCTATTGAATCTCATGCATTTAACTCATTAAGAGAGCATCCATTAATTTTCTTCTCATTGGTGAAGATTGGTTCCCCAAAGCTCTGAAATTGTATGAGGGATGAGTGAAGATGGTAATAGTTGAATAGAGAGACATCTGATATGGCTCCCAGTTTCAAGGAAAATGACACAATATTTTAACATCTATGTTCAGGTATCTGAAGGAAGAGGCACTCTTGAAAGATGTCAAATTGTAAAATAATTTGCCGTCTCAATGACATCCCCATCCCCATCCCCATTCCCATTCCCCATCCCCATCCCCATCCCTAGCTTACTATACTGGACAGTCTGGGGAATTTTCCACGGCTGAGATTTAGGACTCTCTTCCTTAAATGAGCTGAGTTTTCTCCCTCCTAAAGGGAGAATTCAGGCAGTCTTCTATATTTGTCTAGTATATAAATGCATGCGCATGTGTGTGTGTGTGTGTGTGTGTGTGTGTGTGTGTATCTGTGTGTTTCTTCTCCAATTTCTTTTTGATATTCATTTAGATAAATGTGTGTGTATATATACACACATACACACACACTTTTTTCCTTCTCTTATTTTTTTTTTGCTATCTATATAGATAAATGGGTGTTTGTGTGTATATATACATTTTTTCCTTCTCTGATTTCTTTTTGCTATTTGAATGAATGGGGGTGTGTGTATGTGTATTTTATTATGTGTGTGTATGCATGTATGTGTGTATGTGTAATTTCTGATTTCTTTTTGTTCTCTATTTGGATAAATGGGTATATGTGTATGTGTACACACTTTTTTTTTCTTCTATTTCATTTTGCTATTTGAATAAATGAGGGTGTGCATATACATTTTTTTTCAATCTCTGATTTCTTTTTTTTCTATCTATTTGGATAAATCAGTTTACCTGATTAAAAAGAGAATACCCATGGCTCTGCCCATAGATCCTCATTTTCAGCCTAATTGTTCTCATTTCATACATAATTCCAATAAGCACAGTAATTTACTTTTCTGGTCTGCAGAACATATTAAATAACAAATTTAGAAAAGAGAGAGGAGGGACTATCAAAGACAGGAATGCTGGTATTTACATTACATGGTAATTGGCCGACATGGATTAAAGTTCTATTTTTCCTACTTGCCACCATCTCTGTAAGTTTGGGCAAATCACTTAACCTTTTGGATTCTCCTTGGAGTCTTTTTTTGTAAAATGAAATTATCCCAATTCACATTTGTATGGGGCTTTTTAATTCACAAAGCACTTGATATACAATATTTACAAGTATAAATAATGCATATATTTCACATATTTTTAGAAGAGAAAACTGGGGTTCAGAAAATTAAATGACTTGTTCAAATCATAGAACCATTAACTATTAGAACCAGGCAGAATTCAAACATAGTCTCACAATTCCAAATATAATGTGCTCTTTTCATAACATAACACTACACAAAGTGTAAGGTAAATAAAGATAATAGGGGCAACTAGGTGGCATACTGGATAGAGCACCAGCCCTCAAGTCAGGAGGACCTGAGTTCAAATCTGACCTCAGACACTTAATACTTCCTAACTGTGTGACCCTGGGCAAGTCACTTAACCCCAACTGCCTCAGGAAAAAAAAAACAACAACATAAAGATAAGAACTTACATTCTAACTGATTTAGTCCAAATCTTGATTCTGAGGAGTAGGAATACTCTTTATATCTAACTAAAAGATTTATTGAAAAATTTTCAAATTTGTAGCATGAATATGTATGTTTGCATGCATACACATGTTCATGTATCTGCAAACATGGACAAATATACAGACTTCAAAGATGCAAAAGCTAATTAGCTTCCCTGATCACTCAAAATTTTAGCTGTACATTCTGATCTTAAGGCAGGTAAAGGAAAACAAATGATAGTTCCAGGAAAACCAACCTTCTCCAGAACTGTGATCTGGTTCTAAATGTTACCTCAGCAGTTATGGCAAGGTAAAAATGGAAGGAGCCAAACATTTTTGTCATGAAAACAAATTAACAGAAACAGATCCCAGGCCTCTTTTGAATAAAGCAAACAAGTAAGCTAAAATAAGGCTACCTAGTGGAGTTGTCAGAAATCTTTCCATATCAGAGAATGGACTTAGATATTCATCAATCATTCTACTTGGTTCCTTCTGTTTTCACATTCCCATGCTCCCTTCTTCCTCTTGAGGAAGGATTGTAATCTGGTCAGACTATGACATTCATAGCAAGAGAAAAGACAGAAATATAATAAAGTTCTTGCATGAGCTCAAAAATTATAGCAACATAAGGTCACTTCATATATGATCAAACAGATCTTTGTACCACAAGGGTCACTAAGTTTTTGTCATTATTATTGCTATATCATAACTGTTCTTGATATGCCCTTGATTCATTAAAAAAAAAACAGCTAAATTACTATCATTGTGTTTATGTTTTAGAAGTCAGGGAAATGTGTGATAAATTATAGAAAAGTTCCAAGAAAATAGCTAACATATATTAAGTTTTGGAACTTGAGACGTAGGCTTCACTTCTCTGGAAAATTATTTTATATTTCTTTTCCTAATCATGACAGACAATCATTGAGGTATCCTATTATGTTACCAATGCAATTTTATATCTCTGAAATGTGGAAACTGTGTCACTATGTTCTTAAAACAAACACTGAAACTTTCTTTAAAAGTACTCTGACCTCTGAAAGGAAGCCACATCTGCAAAAATGTTTGTGGCAGCCCTCTCTGTAGTGGCAAGAAACTGGAAACTGAATGGATGCCCATCAATTGGAGAATGGCTGAATAAATTATGGTATATGGATGCTATGGAATATTATTGTTCTGTAAGGAATGACCAGCAGGCTGATTTCAGAGAGGCTTGGAGAGACCTACATGAGTTGAGGCTAAGTGAAATGAGCAGAATCAGGAGATTATTGTACAACATCAATATTATGTGATGATCAATACTGATGGACATGGCTCTCTTCAACAATAAGAGGATTCAAACCAGTTCCACTTGTGCAGTGACAATGAGAGCCATCTATACCCAGATAGAGAGAACCGAAGGAACAGAAGGTGGAATACAACATAGCATTCTCACTCTCTCTGTTGGTATTTGCTTGCATTTTTTTCTCAGTTTTCCTTTTTCTTCCTTCTTGATCTGATTTTTCTTGTGCAGCAAGATAACTATATAATTATGTATACATATATTGAATTTAACATGTATTTTAACATATTTAATATGTAGTAGACTACCTGCCAGCTAGAGGAGGGGGTGGGGAGAAAAAAAGAGAAAATTTGGAGCAAAAGTTTTTGCGTCAATGTTGGAAAAATTACCCATGTTTTGTAAATAAAAAGTTTTAATTAAAAAAAAGTATCCTGACCTAACAAATCAACTTTTGTTATATATCCACTATTGATATAGAAAAAAAAATATTTTTACCCTATATTGAAACATGTTGAGTAGCTTTTTATTGAATCAACTTAAAGAGTTTAAAAAACCTATGGAGCCTATCTTAATTGTCAGGCTATCTGCAAAGAAAATAAGTTATTTCCCAGTCACAGAGATACCTGACTTGTGATCTTCCTCTACAACTGATATCATTTTAAGCATCTTTCTTCCTGACAATCCCTTTTACTAATCTGATAATAGAATTCCCAAACTTTAATTGAAATTGGCTTCAATTTCATCCTATTTCACAATTCCTTAGCTATATATTCGGTGTATACCATGGAACTTGCCATACTTTATTCGCCCAATAGGTTTGAATTTTTCTTAATACAAAACTGCACTGATAAGGAGTACTAATGACGGTAATTTAGCCCTTTTTTTTCTTCTTGACGAATCAAAGGCATATCAAGAAGTATGATATAGCAACAATAACAGCAAAACCTCAGTACCCTTGTGGTACATAGATCTGTTTGTCCATATATGAAATGGCCTCAGATTGCTATGATTTTTTGAGCTCATATAAGAACTTTTTATACTTTTCTTTCTATGAATGTCATAGTCTGACCAAATTAGAATCCTTCCCCAAGAGGGAAAAGGGAGCAGGGGAAATGTGAGAACAGAGAGACCCAACTAGAATGATTAATGAATTGATATGAAAAAAATTCTGACAACTCCACTGGGTATCTTTATTTAGCTTACTTGATTGCTATATTCAAAAGAGTAATTTAGTAATCTAAATAATATTGTGGATATTACACTGTTACTAGAAAAATCACATGGAAAACTTTTATCAAACAGATATACTCATATCTGCCATTTTTCTCTCTATCTGTTATACATTCAGAGTGCCATAAACAAGATAACATAATTTGTTCAATATAACCAATTATCATCATAAAGACTATAAATATATAACCTGACAATCTAGATTAGAAGAAAATATTGGCAACATTGCCATCTTTGATTACAAAAGACAAATATATATGTGCATGTGTATATATATTCTAATGACAGAACTCTTCTGGTGGTTAATACTATGTAGACATAACTCCCATTGATATTAAAATAGAGCTCTATCTCATTAGGAAAAAACACAGGAGAAATGGTTGGCCTATATCCTCAAATATTTCTTAAAGAACAACAAAGCAAAGAAGAATGTAGACTATTAGATACTTGATTTTCAGACATTTAAAGTTTTTCAAAATCTGGCTGGCCAGTAAGTATATCCTGGCCATTTCTATGCCTTGCATTCATTCATATACCTCCACCCAAGTCCTTTCTAGTTTTGCTTCATATGTTTTCTTCTTCCATTAGAATAAGAGCTCTTTGACAGCAGGAACTATTCTGTTTGCTTATTTTTGTACCAGCACTTCACATAGTGCTAGGTACATAAGTATTTAATAAACGTTTCATCTAGCTAAGTAGATAAATGATATATGCATAATAAAATAAATCAATCAGTAAACATTTATCAAATACCTTCTATGGGTCAAGTACTGTTCTAGATGTGGGGGATACAAAATAAAGCAAAGAATAGCCCATGCCTCCAACAACATGCAAAAAAATATAAACAAAGCTATACCTAGATAGGTATAACTAAATAGGAAATAACTAAAAGAGAGAAAGCAATGGAAATAAAAAAGGCTGGGAAAGGCTTCCTGTAGAAGATTTTCATTGGGACTTAAAGGCACCCAAGGAGGTCAGTTGTAAGAGTGGAAGAGAATGAACATTCTAGGCATGAACAGCAAGAGAAATTACCTGGAGCAGGGAGATGAGTATGTCACTGGTGGAATAATCAGATCAGTGTCACTGGACTGAAGAGTACGTATTGCTGAGTTAGAGGTCCAGAAAACTGGAAAGGTAGGAGAGGACTATGTAATAAAGGCCTTTGAATGTCAAATGGAGCATTCTGTATTTGTTCCTGGAGAAAACAGGAAGCCACTGGAACTTCCTGAATGGTGGGATGGTATGATTGGACCCAAACTTTAGAAAAATCATTGATGAATGATTTGAGACAAGCAAATCCATCAGGTATGAGAATGATGAGGAGTTGCACTAGGATGGTGGCAATGTTAGGACCTGTTTGAGAGATGCTGCAAATGTGAAATCGACAGACTTTGGCAACAGCTAGATATGGGTGGTGAGAGTGAGGAATGCATAATATTTTCTGGATTATATATCTGAGGGTCTAGGGGAATGGTGTTAAGACACTGCAGTAAAAGGGAAAGTAAGAGAGAGGAGGATTTAAGGGGGAAAGCAATGAATTATTTCTTGGACATTTTCAATTTAATGTCTATTGGACATCTAGCTTGAGATATCTGAAAGGCAGTTGGATATATGAAATTTGAGATCAGCAGAAATTGGGGCAAGAAAGGTAAATCTGAGATTCATCAAATTAAGATGAATGATTAAATTCATGGGAGCTAATGAGATCACCAGATAAAGTTGTATAGAGGTAGAAAAAAAGAAGACCTGGGACAGAACCCTGAAGTGCACTAAAGGTAAAAGAGCATTGATCTGAAGGAGGATCTAGCAAAGGAAGCAGGAGCATTCAGATAGATAGGAAGAAAACCAAGATACAGTGAAGTCCCAGATATGGGACTGGATATGAGCTGGAAGGAAGAGTGATAAAACACTTGAAGAAGTAATAAAAGAATGAGGATCTAGAAAAGGTCATTGTGTTTGGTAACTAAGACTTCATTGTTAACTTTGTAAAGAATAGTTTCAGTGGAATGATAAGTCTAGAAGTCACACTGTGAAGAGGTAAGAGAATAAGAGAGGAGAAAATGAAAGCACCTAGTGTGTAGGAGGCCTTCTCTAGTATTTTAACTATAAAGAACAGAAGAGATATATGAGGATAATTAGCAAGGATGGAAAGATTAAGTGATGGTTTTCCAAAAGAGGGAACCATAGGAATTTTCATAAGAATGAGGGAGAAATTAAAAATAAATAAGAGAATGAGGATGACAAAAAAGCACAAACTGTTGGAGGAGAGGGGCTAGAATGAAGTCACTGGAACAATTAGAAGGGTTAGCCTTGGTAAGAAATAAGGTGACTTAACCTACTTCATATAAGACAAGGATGAAGGAGGAAAAAATGGCAAGAAATGAAGGGGAGAGAAGAAGGAAGAATGATATCAGTTTTTTCCATAAAATTTGAGGTTAGGTTCTCAACTGAGAAAGTTAGATAAAGGGAGCTGCAGGATTCTAAAGAGGGATAAAAAGTTTGGGAAGAGTTATATGGACAGTGTGACAGTGATATAACAAGGGAGGTATAGTAGAATTGCCTAGCAGCAGTTAGGGCCCATTTGAGGTTACTTAATATATTCTGTATATATTCTTAATATTCTGTAGTCAGAATAGTTGCATGACTTCTCTTTGCCTCTGTTCAGCAGCATGCATGTAGACATGAAGACAACAAATAGTGGGAGTGAAGCAAGGCTGAGGCTTGGCTGGGTACAATCTGTAATATAATCTGGAGCTAAGGATTCAAGAGAGAAAGATAGCAGAGAGTTGGAATGGCTTACCAAAGAGTCAAGATGAAGAAAAGCAGAGAGTGGCTATTGTAGGGGAGAAGTACTGGGAGAGAACTAAGGGGTCAAAGGATTAGAGATTACTAAGTGAATGAAGAGTAGAATTATGTGAAAGACAGAAGGAAAACTGAATAAATTATGGTCAGATAAGAGAATTTCCAAATTCTTGAACATGGAGATGATATATTTGTGAGTGATGAAAAGGTCAGGTATATAACTATCTTGGCTGAGATGAGGGGAAGAAATAAGCCATGGGAAGTGAATATATTGAGGAATTGAGTGATTTTTTGAGGGAGAATCTATATGTATAATGAAGTCCTCTAGTATGAGGGCATGAATTAGGAAGGAGACAAAAATTGTAAACCAAGTTTTTAACTTATTAAGGAAGAAAGGAGAGTGACTTGAGTAACTATGGACAACGGCTACCAGGATTTTGATTGAGTGGTAGATATGAATAGCATGAACTTAACAGAAGGAGAGATTACTGAAAATGGAAGAGGGTATAGAATCTGGAATTGTCAGCAGAGGGATGGAGGAGGGGAGAGGTCTGCCAAATGTCCTGCTTTGATTAGTGAACTGAAGAGAATGAGTGAATATGCAACCAGTACTGAAAGCATACCCAGGGAAGCTGTATCACCAGGCAGAGGTCAGATTTCAGTAAAAGCTAGTATATGGAAGGAATGGAAGATGAGTGAAGGTAATTGTGTTGACTACAAAATAGGCATTCTAGATGGCATAATGAAAGAGCTAAGTGGTATTAAGCTGAAACTTGGGGTGGGAGAATTGAAAGAGATATTAAGTGGTAGGAAGTAGAGAATGGGTTTGGACTAATAATCTACAGAAGTTCAGAATCACGAGGATGTGAAGGGTATGGCCAGGTGTGAGAACATTTATCATTGATGGTGGGACTATTTCTCTACCTTCCAAGAATAGTCACAGGAGATGAAAGGCCTGAGTTCAAAGGGAAGGTTGTTCTTTGCACTGTAGGTTTTCCACATTCCAGTTGGGTAATTGGGATGGTAGCAGGAAATAGAAGATGCCTTCTGTTGGTAAAGACAGAAATGGTTTCTTTGGGGCAGATGGAAGATGCCCAGTTTGGCCACTAGAAGTCTTTACTCAGGGGATATGTTTCACCCATCAATAAAAGGAAGACTTAAGTTACTAGAGAACCTGGGGTTAGGTGTGCTGACCTTTGCTAGCCTTCTCTAGCACTCTTTCCATTAAATTATGCAACCTCTTCACTATATAAATACAAACCTTACTTTCTCCGTTGAAAGTAAATCTGTTTCTTTCTAGCACAAAATATTCTGATTTCTTAAGAAAAATATTGTAATTGTTACATAGTATGTAAGCAAAAATAGAAACATGATAAATATTTATTATATTTATCTTTTACACTTTTACAGCTATACTACTTTTACAGCTATAAATCTTTACTAAAATTTAAGGAAGCTACCATACTGATATAGGATTTCAACTTTCTTTTAACTAGCTCCATGATTTTGGACAAATCACTTCATATCTCTGGTCTTCAGTTTACTCATCTGTAAAAAGAGAGTACTGTATTCCATAATCTCTAAAAATGATTCCAGTTCAAACACTAGTGAAAAAAAAAAAAATAGAAGAGCAGAAAAATATGGAACAGTTTTGCAAACATACTAAATTATGGAAGACTTTTAAAAAATGTTGGAACAAGTATTTTATTTATAAATTATACTTATCTTCTTGCCTTACTTTGTAGAAATAGATTTTCCTTTTTTTAAAATAGTAATTTTAGTACAATAAGACTATTATAACAAGGCTATTTGTTACAAATTGAATCATATCTCCTAAAACATAAGGGTATAGAGCAAATACTTGCAATATCAAATAAATCCTATAAGGTAGAGAGTAGTTCTCTTTTCCAACAATGGCTTTTAAAAAGGGTTCTATTTGTATTGAACTTCATCCTTGGTGGCTTTAATTAGCTTTGAAAACCAACTTTAAAACAAAAAACAGCTGAAACAGTCAATCAAGTTCTTCCATAATATATTTGACATATTGTCAAATTGACCTTTTTTCCCCAAATATGTTATATCTAGTTTATAAACAGCTTACTTTCTTTATGGAAATTTTTTTAAGTCTCCTTAAGATAAAAACTTTCAAATATTCAGATGAATTGATATTAAATAAAATGAATATTAAACTACATAATTTTGCTCCTACATAGACTTTGGGTATCTGAATCAGTGAATGACTAATATTATCTAGCTGTAACAGAAAATGAATGGAAAAAGAGAAATTAATTTTTTATACTAGTAATTGAAACACATAGCAATAGTAAGATGACACAAATGAGACAAGAAAAAAAGAACATGCAGTCAAACCTACTTAAAGAATTTCCATTTGACAGATAAAAATCTCAGTTAATATAATCTTTATTTTAATAATATATTAAACTTATAGTTAACAGTTCATTTAGTTCATTTTATCTTTGGTAATGAATATTAACATCTGTTTCAAGTATATTTACCATTAAATTTTATCAACAAAAATATTGAGAAAATTAGACTATATCATTCTCCTTAATTTTACGACTATAAGATGCTGAAAAATTTGCAAAATGAAATATTTTCTGACTACAAATACAATATGAATATCATAGTAATTTAAAAGCCCTCTTAAAGAAGATTTTTCAATAGCAACACAATGATGAGAGGATAAATCACCAAAAGATAAATTTCCTTCTAAGAAGTATGTGAATGTTTTTACACACACATGCACATGTCATACTAATAAAGCTAATGAGACTCTAAACATACAAATCCCCAAAATCCTTCATTCTTTCTTTTTAACAATTATATATCTAATATGTACTTGTCCATGCCAGTGTCTCTGTGACATTTTGTACTACTGAAAACCTCCAATCCCTATTCTTACATCCCAGTTTTATGAACTCAAAACATTTCAACTTCCAAACATACATTTTTAGCACTCTACTCTGAATTTAAAACTTCACTTTGTCTTACGAGCTCTTAGTGTACTAATATTCTGGTCTTACTCCTTTTCATTATTCATTTTTAATTTTAAAAAGTTTTATTGATATTTTAATTTTTTTTTCATCATGATCATCTCTGGATATTTAACCTCACCTTCTAAGGTGAGCATTGAGATTTTTCTTTTACCAAGAAAAATATTTAATCAAAGGCAACAAAAGGAGTAACTAAAGACCATATATGTGTCTCTGATTCCATAGTTCCTTAATTCATGCTAAGCATATGAAGTTATACTGAATAGAGGCCCATCAATTGGGGAATGGCTGAATAAGTTATGGTATATGAATGTAATGCAATATTATTGTTCTATAAGAAATGTTTAGCAAAAGTGAAATGAGCAGAACCAGAAGATCATTGTACACAGCAATAAGAAGATTATACAATGATCAATTTTGATGGACATGGATCTCTTCAACAACAAAATGATTCAGCCCAGTATCGATCTTGTGATGAAGACAGCCATCTACACCAGAGGAATGTAGGAACTGAATGTGGTTCACAACATAGCATTTTCACTCTTTTTGTTGTTGTTTGCTTATATTTTATTTTTTTCTCATTTTTTTTCCTGTTTGATTTTATTTTTCTTGTGCAACAAGATAATTGTATAAATATGTATGTATATATTGGATTTAATATATATTTCTACCAAGTTTAACACACACACACACATATAGGATTACTTGCCATATAAGATAGGGGATAGGAGAAGCTTTCTTTATATTTCCACTACTATTGTCACTATATATACTGTTTTACTGATTCTGGTTTTATCATTCTCCATCATCCACACAAACCTTACCATAAATTCCTCATATTTCTTATTGTATAATAATATTCCATTACATTAATATAACATAGTTTACTCAGCTATTCTCCAGCTGACCGGTACCTTACTTTGTTTCTAATTAATTTGATACCCCCCCAAAAAGGGTTAGCTATCACTAAAAACAGACACACACACACACACACACACACACACACACACACACACACACACACACAAAGTCTTTTTTTTTCCTTTTCTAACATCCTTGCAGTATATACTTAACAATAAGATTAGCTGTTTTTAATAAGGTGAAATCTTTATCAACAAAATCAAGTCACATATTTTTATATTACAAATCAATACTTTTGAAAGCCTCAGCTTTAAAGTTCTTTAATCGTTTCTCAATTGCCTTATATATTCAGCCATCAAATCTAAAAATCATTTCCATTTCTTAAAGTCTCATTATTATTAACAAGTCAGCATTATTATTAACCCACCTCATCTCACAAATAAATTAAACTAACCTTCTACGAAAGTCTATCTAGACCTTTTTTCCCTCTTAATTCAATCTATATACAGCTGTCAAAATCCAAGTTCCATCACCCCTTTCTATAACAGCAGTTTCAATTCCACAAGTTCTAATCAGTTATGTGAATTCTGAGCAAATTACTTATGCTTCTGGGCCTCAGTTTGCTCATCTGTAAAATAAAAACGTTGTCTATCAACTTTATTTCTCTATCCTTTAGGCTCATCCCATCTTGCTTCTTCCTGTCAACTCCCTCATACCTAAAGGATATTTGAAATGCTGGTAATTATGAACAATTGGAACAGGATGAGGGAAGCAAACATCCTGAGGAAAGAGAATATGACCCAAGTAGTGATCTAAGTTAAAGCAGGGACCTAATGATATCAAATCAGAGTTAAGCAGAATTCAACATCCCAACTGGGAGAGTTTGTTTTAAAGTTTTTTTTAGCTGGTTTTAAAAGTTTTAAAGTTGGAAAGCACTATACCTACATATAATGCAGTGTTAGGAGAAACAGTCTAAAATGGAGAAAGAGGACAATTTGTCTCAAATAACCTCCCTGACTAGAACTATGTTCTTTTATGACAACAGTGTGCTAGCCATGCACCCCTTTGTTGCTCTGATTTATCAAAATTGTCATGTAACTAAACACCCTCCTGTAGGTTCTTGGATTTCCACATATGATCCCATTCTCTTTTCCTTTACTCCATATTTTACTCCATACATTACTGTTTATCTTTACCTTTTATTCAGTCTCTTTTAAAGATGGTTAACTCAGGACAGCTAGGTGGTGCAGTGGATAGGGCACCAGTCCTGAAGTCAGGAAGACTTCAAATCTGGTCTCAGACACTTAACACTTCCTAATTGTGTGACTCTAGGCAAGTCACTTAACCCCAATTGCCTCAGCCAAAAAAAAGAAACTTTCTAAAGATGGTTAACTCTTCCTCTTGTGGATATCATCATCAATCATTCTCAGATACTCTGAAAAGTTTGGAGTATCTGGTTTTTTTGCTGTTGTCTTGAGTTCTCTTGGATAAATTATTTCTATTTCTGGGGAGCCGGTTCCAGTTATGAGACATTTATAGCAGTCCCATTTTCATTAACAGCTAGGTGGCACAGTGTACAATGTTGACCCTAGAATTGATAAGACCTGAATTTAAATTCATCATTAAACAATTATTAACTGTATGATCCTGGGTAAGTCACTTAATTTCTGTTTGCTGCCGTTTCCTAAACTGTAAAATGAAGATAACAGTATCTGCCCTGGAGAGTTGTTATGAGGATCAAATGAGATATTTATAAAGCACTTAACATAAAACCTTCACAAAGCAAGCATATATTCCAGGCACTATGTTAAGCACTTTATAAATAGATATCTATATATTAGATAGATATGTATATGCATATATATTTATATCTGTGTGTGTGTGTGTGTATGTACAAATGCTTATTCCTTTTTTCCTTCTCCAACATTCTCCTTTGACCCAGTAGTTATAATTTACTTTTTAAAAGAGTATATATTTACTATGAAATCTCTCTTTTCTGTTATTTGATATCTTGGAACTTCTTGATACAATCCTATTCTCTTCTTTCCTTTAGTTTCTGATAAAGAGGTAGCCTTCCCTCTTGATAAGGCCAACCCCTCTATCCCCCACATCTTCTGTAGCAGATAGCGTCTATAACATACTCTGTTTCTTTCTCTCTCTCCATCTAATGCCTCATTCCCTCTTCCCTACAAACATGACCAGGTCCTCATCCTTTTAAAGAAAATCAAAATCCTAACCTATTATCTCACAACTTTACTCCCTTAACAACCAAATTTCTAGGAAAAATTCATCTACAATTTTTGTCTCTATCCTATCTCTTCTCCTCTACCAAATTTTTCAACTCTCTGTAATCTGGCTTCTGACCTCATCACTCAAGTGAAAATGCTCTTTCTAAACTTTGTCTTTTAATTTTCAAATCCTATGGCCTTTACTTAAGCCTTACTCTTTTTTTACTTTTCTGCACCATGTATTCATTTTGGAGAGTTGTTCTTTCTCTTGGTTCACCACCTACCTACATTCCAACAGTGCCTTCTCAGTTACTAAATAGCTTATCATGAGCATGTCTTACCTTTTAACTGCTACCAAAGCTTTGTTTTGGGTCCTTTCTATTCTTTTTTTTTTAATATCTTTACTTATTTCTCTATATTAGCTCTTTAACAACATCACCTGTCTTTTATATTATTCTCTAATAATTCCCTTAAACACTGTCAAACCCCAAATCCATATCCTTAACCCTAGTCTCCATATCCTTAACCCTAGTCTCTTTAGAGCTAGTCTCAATAAACAATTATCAAATGGATTTCAAACTGGGTATTCTCACAAACATATAAACTTTATCAGACTGCTTGCTGTCTTGGGGAAGAAAAAAATTCAGAACACAAAAAATCTTATAAAAATAAATGTTGAGATTTTTCAAGGGTCAATGTTGAAAAATCATCCTTGCATATGATTTGAAAATAAAACACTTCAATAAAAAAATAAAATATTTTATTTAAGTAAAAAAAAAAAAAGTGTTGAAAACTATCTTTACATGTATTTGAAAAAATAAAATTCTATTGAGAAAACAACAATAAAGAACTAGACATACTTCCAGTTATACCTCCAAAAAAACAACTCACTGCTATTCTCCCCCCAAAAAATACCATTCTTCTGAACATTTTCTTTTTTAAATAGCATTTTATGTTTCCAAATACATGCAAAAGTTTTCAACATTCACCTCTGCAAAACCTCATGTTCCAAATGTTTCTCCCTCTCTGACCTCTTCCTTCCTTCCCAAGAAAGCAATTCAGTACAGCTTAAACTTGTGCAATTCTTCCAAACATATTTCCATATTCATCAGACTACACAAGAAAAATCAGATCAAAAGGGAAAAAAGATGATAAAGAAAAACAAGCAAAAAACAACAACAAGTGAAAATACTATGGTTTGATCTACATTCAGTCTCCATAGTTCTGGCATTTTCCAACCCAAATCTATTGAAATGGCCTTGAATCACCTATCTATTGAAAAGAAGCAAGTCTTGATCTTCACATAATCTTGTTGTTACTGTTGAACATTCTTGTTTTTAATGAGGGCATCACCTTCATTCTAAGTCACCTAGGTTTAACTAGCTACTCTTGATTCTAACCCCACATCTTCTTCATGGGATCCTTTACCTAGAGCTACTAGGGCCTTTAAAGGACATTTAATCTGCCCCCCATCATTTTTACAGATTAGGAAAGTGAAGCAAAAAGAAGTTATATGACTTGCCCAAAGTCATACAAGTAACTGTTTCCAGAGCCAATGTCTTTCCATTACACCAAGATACATCATCTGTCCCTTTCCCCTCCCCACTCACTACCTAATTCCTATTTCAAGTGCTGGATTACTTAAATAATCATCTTCTTTTGCTGTCTCAAGTCCCTCTCCATATCATTCATATAGCTGTCTAAGTAGTACATCCTCATGTTGCCTAGCACATAGAAAATGTTCAATAAATGCCTGTTGGTTGATTGATTGTATGGGTTTTGCACTTGCAAAGATTGTCAACTGTGACATAAACAGAAGTATGTAACTGCCATTACATTAAAAATACTTTTCCAAGGCAAGTAATACCTATGGTAAATAATAGCAGTGGAAGCTAGGTGGCAAAATGGACAAAGCACTAGGCCTGGAATCAGGAAAATTCTGGGCAATCACAACTTCCCTTCTCAACTGTAAAATGGGCATAATAACAGTACCTACCTTGTAGGATTACTGTGAAAGTAAAGTAAATAATATTTGTAAAGCAGTTAGCATAATGCCTGGTATATAACAAATGCCATATAAATGTTTATCCCTTCTCTTATGAGAATGAGAATGCAAGTGTATAGCAAAATACTCTACTTCCTTCTTCCTTTCTCATCTACCAACATGGGCCCACAGGAGTCCTAAGAACTATTAAGAGGCTGGCTCACTTTCTTCTGGGAACACCGAATTTAGCCGTCCACCCAATAAATTTGTTTTCCCCTTTTAATTATACTTAATCCTCCCCTTCTGGTCCAAGACTACTAGAAAAATATTTCTGAAAATTCCAGAATGTTTCAAATTATTATAGTCATTTAATTTTATTTATGTGCAGTAGTCTGTTGTGCCAAAGTTCCCTTTTTAATGTCGTGATCCAGTTTTCCAATTGTTCTATTTAGTTATTCTGCCTTTCCCTCTTAAAGTTTGAGATAAAGGTTTTATAGACATTCCTTCTTAATGTTTGACAAGATAAAGGTTTATCCATTTCAGATGTCATTAGAATATCAGTAATCTCCCCCACCATGTCAGTGTTCTTGTTATTCTATAAAAAGCTTGCTACTCCAATACTCGGGGCTAGACCCTTTGAGATGGTAGTTTCCTCTAGCCCTGAGATCAACCATGGATGGATCCATTGGTCCCAGTATTTTTCTCCATTTAATAAATTACTGAATTGGTCTCTAATCTCTTGTCTTGCTCAGTTTCTTTGGCATTACAGTCTTCCTTTTTTGATGTCCTAAAATGTATCTATTTTTGCCTCTAATAATGAAATTTTTGACAACAAAAATATGTTATTGGAATTTATCATTTTCTTTTAACTGTATTATATAAAAACAATTCTTCTCCTCCAAAATAGCAATGACAAATTAGCCTGTGAGGAATATTTGAATACTAATACCAAAAATCAAATCACTGGTATAAATTTTATGTGTAAATATTTTTATATATAATAATATTCTATATATAAGAAATATAATGTTGAAATAACATAAATAATATATAAATAAATCTATTCAATTTCTTCTCCTGGCTATATGTATGTCATTTCATAAATACTATAATATGTCCAGTACTCCATATTCATTAAGGCTACATATATGAAAAAATTATTTCTTATCTATTGGAACAGAATATTAGAATTTCATTTTTCACCTTATCTGATTGCTCAAACTTGTCCCTGACCTAAAGGCAAATTCTTTTAACTTAACATAAATGTAAAATGAAATATATTCAGTACATCTAAAGCATTGGAAAAATTCTCAACCTCAACCACCCATTCCCCTCCCCCCCAGTTTCTTTATATTAGTTTCAGTTACTGTAATTCATTTGTAAATGGACTCCACTAATCTGGTTTCTCTACAAGACAAAGCAAAGTACAAATGAATCCTCATTAATGTTTGTAGTCACTACTTTATGAGTAGGAAGCAGCTTGACTGGCCTCTGAAACTATTAAAGCCTAGTTGAAGTCATTCAAAACCTTGGAAGAAATAGCTTGAAATAAGCTCTTTACATTCCAAACACAGATGAAGTATGTAAAAACTGAGAGCTAAGCATAAGCAGTAAAAAAGGGGAAAGTTATAGAAGAAAAGTGGAGTATGAGATAGGCAGCAGCACTGGGCAAATGACTGAAATTCAAGATAGCTTCCTTTTGTTGAAAGCTGCTCCTGTGGCAAAGAGAAATTGATTAATCAGATATGCTGACAAGGATCACAGGCTCCTAGTCAATTTCCCTTAGCAGCCTGCTCCATGTGTTAAAGAGTATGAAGCAGAAAGAAACAGATTATCAATTTCCTACAGAAGCTCTTTACAACAAGACCAGAAATGAGGGAAAAAACAAGAAAGAAAACAAAGGTTGAAAGAGGTACAAAAATCAGAAAGAAAAAAGAGGTACAAAAAAAAAAAAAGATAATAGTTAGAAAAGGTAAGGAATAAAAGCATTAGCAAAACAAAGGATAAGAAGCAATGTAGATAACCCATTCTCAAAGTCCTTTATGACACACAATTAAAGTGTTCAGGGACTCATTAAATGAGTGTCAAGCCCCATTTTCATTTGCAGTGCCAATTCACCTAGGGTGGAGCAAACATAAAGAAGAAAAAAAAAGTAAATTTGAAGAAAAGCAACAAAAGGAATAAAATGAACATACAATATAAGACAGAAGTTAATAACAATAGGTAACTGAGGAAATGGAGCAGCTTGTTATACTGAGAAACATAGCAGGGTGACTTAGGCCAGTCTAAGTTTTAAAAATAAAGTAATTATATGATTTGCATGAAAGAAACAGTTGAAAACCTGTTAAGTAGTAGATGATGTTAAAGGGTAGACGCCAAAACCGTAGAGAAATATACAGAGTGAGAATAATCATCAGAATAAAATGAATATAAAATATTTATTGTTAAATGAAAATTGTCCTTTATACATTCATTTGTTTTTTTTTTCCTCTGGGTTAAAAAAGATCTATCTAATTTAGCAACTTATAGAACCTGAAGAACACCAATCAATTTGATATGGATAAGCTCTATTACTCGGTAGGTTTAATGAAACACATACATGCATATATCTCTGCAGGTCCAATTTTGAAGACATAACTAAAAAGGATATTACTGGGAACTCGAAATCAAATAAAATTAGCTACCTATAAGAACTAGTTCTTATCTTTGAAAATTTTCATGTGAAATTCTTGTTACTTCAAATGCTCCCCTCTTTTCATCCAAACTACATGTTCCCTTTTTCAAAAACCATGATTAAAATCTGGATGTCCAAAGATTAGATTCTTAATTTAATAAATTGTGTAACTTATCTTTTAAGTAGGATAAATCATGTAAGTACAAACTGCATCAGAGTTCTTTGTGATATATTTCAAATTCTATTACAAATAAAAAATGGCAAACCTAAATAAAGTGGTGAATGTTCCTCTAGTTTTACCACTATAAGTGAAAACAAACAGTCTACAGTTAACAATAAAATTCTATGCATAAAATTACAGAGTAAGGCCATCTAATGCAAGATATTTCTGAACAAGAATCCTCTAAAGAATACTAATGATAAGTCATCATTGAGGCTCAGAGAGATTTTACATTGAGACAGACATCACCACCTACTAAGCTACTTTGTTCCTTACATTTTTAAAAAGCTCATAAAGTTTTCACTTTTATCTAATTAAAATCCGCGATTTGCACCTTTTTTCATAAATCTGCCCTCTGAAGGAAAACAGAATAGAGCTAATACCTCTTACAAAATTCATTCTGTACTTCAAGATTGTTATTACCATACCTCCTGACCCACCAACATGGTGTTCTCCATTCCAGGTTACACATACCTGCTTTCTTTAAATTAACCCTCTATGTTTGGGGGAAGAAAGGGAGGGAAGGTCTCCATTTTGGTTGCCTTTTTTGAGATGCATTCCAGATTGTCAGTGCCCTGAGCACTGAAAATTGATCATGGTATTCCAGGGGTAGTCTAGCCTTGCAGAGTACAACAGAACTTCCATTGTTACTGATACGAATTCTTTCAATGCAATGTAAGACAGCATTTTTAGTTCCCATTTCTGCCTTTTCCTACTGAAATTATAGTCAACTCAAATATCTAGATCTTCACCCCCTCCCCAAATGAACTATTAGCTAGACAGTTCCCTCATCCTGTATTTAACAATTTTTTTTTAAAAAGTGTAAAAATTTCAATTGATTCCTTTGATTATTAGGTTTGGCCAAACATTCTAACTTGTCAAATCTTTTTGGAAGCTGTATTATTAGTGTCTTTTGTTAGACTTCCCAGATTATTTCATCTTTGAATTTGACAAGCATACCTACTATACCTTCATTTAAGTCATTGATAAAAATGTTAAGTAGCATAGGGTTGAGAACAGGTCTGAAGCACTCTACCATTTTTAATTCTAATTCAAATTAATGCTGACTCATTATGGCCGACAGTTGAATGATTACATACAATTTTTTGGTTCCTGTGCCCAATGGATTATCAAACTGTGCATACCCTTTGATCTAGTAATGTCTCTCTTGGGTCTATATACCAAAGAGATCATAAAAAAGGGGAAAAAACTACGAGTGTAAAAATATTTGTGGCAGCCCTTTTTGTAGTGATTGGGAACTGGAAACTGAGTAGGTGCCCATCAGTTGGAGAATGGCTGAATAAGTTTTGGTATATGAATGTTATGGAATATTATTGTTCTATAAGAAATGATCAACAGAATAATTTCAGAAAGGTCCAGAGAAACTTATATGAACTGATGCTAAGAGAAATGAGTAGTATGTGAGTAAAATACCAAGAGAATATTCTATACAGCAACAAGAAGATTATGTGATGATCAACTATGAGGTGATTCAGGTCAGTTTCAACAGACTTGTAATGAAGAGAGCCATCTGCATCCAAAGAGAACCACACTGCATCTGACAGTGGATCACAACATAGTATTTTCACCTTTTTTGTTGTTTTTGGCTTATGTTTTTTTCTCATTTTTTTCCCTTTTTGATCTGATTTTTTTTGTGCAGCATGATAAATGTGGTAATAAGTTTAGAAGAACTGTACATGTTTAACCTATACTGGATTATTTGCTGTCTAGGGGAAGTGGAGGGGGAGGGAGAAAAATATGGAACACAAGGTTTTGCAAGGGTGAATGTTGAAAACTATCTTTGCATGTATTTTGAAAAATAAAAAGCTATTATTAAAAAAAAATCATTCTTTGGTTCCAATCATTCCACAACTTCTAATTCTACTTTACTATGCTGCCTCTAGTTCACAACTTGTCATAATATTCACAAGGATGTTACTGTTGTTAAATCACTTATGTCATGTCTGACTTTTTTTGTGATCCCACTTGTAGTTTTCCTGACAAGGATATTGGAATGGTTTGCCATTCCTCTCCTGCTCATTTTACAGATGAGGAAACTGAGGCAAGTAGAGTTAAGTGACTTGCCCAGGGTCCCACAGTTAACTATAGCTAGTTAAGTGTCTTGAGGTCAAATATGAAAACAGAAAGATGAGTGTTCCTGACTCCAAACCCAATGTTTTATCTATTGCACTACCTCCTACCACAAGGGTAAGGTAAATTTAAATATACTAAGGTGTCTATAGCATTTCCCTGATTTATCAATTTAGTTACTCTGTGATTAACCTTGAATGACTAGATTAAAAATAACTAGATTTGGAGTGAGAGAATCTAGGTTCAAATTTATTCTGACAATTTATTTGTGATATTGGTGTCTCAGTTTTCTGACCTACAGAAATGAGGGGATAGGATCAGAGGATCAATGACCTTCCAGCTTTATCCTATGACAGTTTCTGAAGATCACTGTGTATATTCAAAAATTCTGAATTTATATTTTGGTTCAGACATGTACTGGCTGTGTGCCTCTAGACAAATTAATTAATATTCTTAATTATAACTAACTTTTCTCAACTATAAAATGATGTATTTGTATAAAATAATAAATATCTTACCTATCTCATAGTATTGTGAGGAAAGTATTTTAAAATCTTATTGAGTTACAGAAATGTGAACTATTATATAAAGAGGCCACTGATTAAAAGAATACACTAAAACATCTATAGCAAAACTTTTCTTGGGGTAGTAAAAAAACAGAAACAAAGCAGATGCTCTTCAATTGAAGGATGATTAAATTTTAAACTGGTACACAAATATAATGGAATATTTCTATTTTAGAAATACAGAGAAGCATAGAAAGACTGGAACTGATAAAAAGTAAAAGAATCAGAGACAAGAAAATAATATACACAACTATAACAATGTAAAAAGAAATTAGAATAACCACACAGTATCAGAAATTAATGTTTCAAAACTATTAAAACAAACAATCTGGGCCTCAAAAAATAGCTTTTATAATAACACATATTCTTCCTCTCCTTTGCAGTTTAGGGTTTCATAGGTACAGAACCTTAGCTATAATTTCACAATATTTGTATATAGATTAGTTTTGCTGAATTTTTATCTTTTTCATTTTTTTTCCACTTTTAAAAATTCTTTGTTCCAAGGGATGACTCTCCAGAAGAGATAAAAGGGAAATTTAGGCAATGTAAAAATGAAAGGTTTTCATATAATTTTTTAAACTGAATGTGAGCTATTATTACTTTTATTTCAGTAATGTGCTAAGGAAAAATGAAGATATGTCAGTTATAAAAGGAATACTCAGTTTGTCTTTAAAATATATAAAATGTTATCATAACCTGCAATGATTAAAGATTAAACATTTACTAATTGCCTAATGTCACAAGACCATACAAACTAAAAACTAATTTGAACTCTAGAATGCCAAAAGATCATAGAGGCTACAGATATGAGGCCTATACTCCAGTGTTTAATTTGTTCAGAGATACAAAAGAAAACTAAAAAATGAAGAAATTCAGGAATTTGAAAAGTATTCAATTTGCAATTATTTATCTTATTTACTTTAAAGAGAGCTTCATGACAAAATTCCCAGAATGTGTGGCTTTTGGAAAATCCACATATTAAAGGGTTAATTTATAAAAGAGATAAATTGGAAACTTACTTTATAGAGCATTACTACTCCACAGGGGTGTATGAAATATATTTCAAGTTTGATAATGAAAAAGATGAAAAAAAGAGAAAGCTAGTAGTACAAAGTAATAAATTTCAAAGCTATTTGGTTCTTGTAAAATATATATAAAGAGAAAAGTCAATCAGTGAAACAGATTATGTATATAACATACCAAAGGAAATGAACACAGCAGAACAGTGTTTTGTAAAATCAAATATTATTCACTATAACCCTTGGAGAATTTGGAAAGTCATCTGACAAAAATTAGTTTTAGACCAACATCGCACACCAGATAGTACAGTAAAATCCCCAAAAGATACAGGATCTGGGACACCTA
The DNA here is from genome assembly GCF_016432865.1 of Antechinus flavipes. Taxonomy (NCBI): domain Eukaryota; kingdom Metazoa; phylum Chordata; class Mammalia; order Dasyuromorphia; family Dasyuridae; genus Antechinus; species Antechinus flavipes. Next base: position 281,735,519 of record NC_067401.1, on the reverse strand, counting down.
GTTGGTGTAGTGTCTGAAATCAGGAGAACTTGAGCTCAAATCTGGTCTCAGATACTTAATCTGTCTTAGGTGTGTGATCCTGGGCAAGTCTTTAACCCCAATTGCTTCAGCAAAAAAAAAAAAAAAAAAAAAAAAACCAACGATCTAATTATGAAAGGCCATATCATAAACAAATTAAAGGACCAAGGGGAAAAAATATCTTTGCAACCACAGAAGACAAGTTCTAGATCATAAGGATAGAGAAGATCCCAAAAGCCAAAACAAATGATTACAAATGATTGATCCCAAAACATAAAATTGAAAAACTTTTGCATTAATAAATATAGTTAAAATTTGGATGTTTCTTTGATAAAAGTCTGATATCAAGATATTCAAAGAGAATTTTTTTTTGGGGGGGGGGGAACTAGTAAAAGTGTAATAAGAAAAAGAAAAGAAAGTCATTTTTTTTTAATGCATAGCAACAAATGCAGAAACATAATCAGGACAGCTTTTAGAACATGTTCAATTGCAAATTTTAAAAAAGCAAATGTATTAAGAAATTTAAAATAACACACATGGGATTCTGAATGGGCAAAGTAGCTCAGAAAACTTTGATCTTTTGGCTCTCTGAATTTCCTTGACAAAAAGACAAAATATAGCCAAAGAGGGAATGTAGAGCAGCAGAAATAAACTAGTGTTAGTGTTAAACAATTCTCTTAAGACAACTAGAGAAGATATAAAGGAAGACTTGCCCTCCAAGAGGGAGGCTCAGGCACACTGAAATACAAGCACTTCCAGGCTGACTTTGCAAAATCAACAAACAAGAAACCCTGGGGACATCTGAGTGGAGAGGCACCCTCAGCCTTAGAAACTATCTGTTCTCAAATTGGTGGTCTGAAAACTGAGTAGGAGAAGACTATAGGACTTTCAGCTGTCAAGGAATGACAAGCAAAGCTGTGATGACCAGATGCTTCTAAGGCTATGGCTGCTGAAGAAAAGGCATAAGCACACAATTGGGGAGTGCAGTAGCAGGAACTTCTGGCTGTGAGCACTTGCAGGGGAGTAGAGTCCCCTGGTTTCATTTCCAAGGCAGAGAGGAGAGCTCAAGTTTGAAGCCATCTAAGGGCCACAGAAGTATGATAATTTTCGGATGAGGTGCCTAGAGGGTCTATCTGTGGCTTAAGATTAGAGAGGGGAGTTTATGGTTGAGACCTCAGACAGACGGAAAATAAGGGCCTCAGAAAATAAGTAAAAAAGACCTGAGACTTGGGACATTGTTCCCCATACTTCAATATAGCTTGATTACACTAAAAGCTGCTAACAACAAAACAAAATAAATAAATTAAAATGAGCAAGCAAAGGAGAGAGAATTCAACCATAGGTAGATACTATGGGGATAGAGAAGATCTGGGTTCATATTCAAAGGAAAGTAACAGAGCAAAAAAATCCACTCTTTTTTCAATGAGAAATGGCAAATGGTACTAAGCACATAAAAGAGGTCTTAGAAGAACTTAAAAAAAAAAAAAAAAACTTTAAAAATCAAATAAGAGAGCGCAAAGAAAATTAGGAAGGGAGGAGAGAATTAAATAAGAAATCAAGAAAATTATGAAAAGAAAAATCAACTTGAAATTAAGAATCAAAAACTTGGAAGAAAATAATTTCCTGAAAACTAGAATTGGGAAGGAAAGCTAATAACATTCTAAGACATCAAGAAATAAAACAAAATCAAAGGAATGAAAAAGTAAAACACAATGTGAAATATCTCATTAAAAAAACAACCAATCTGGACAATAGATTAAATAGTCAGACTACCTAAAAATTACAATTTTTCTTTTAAAAAGAGTCTAGTATTACAAGAAATTATCAAGGAAAATTATCCTAAATTTTAGAACAAGAAGGTAAAACAGAAATGGAACAACAACAACAACAAAAAAAAATCTACCCATCACCACTTGCAAGAGATCCCAAGAGGAATATCATAGATCAGTTTCAAAATTCCCAAGTTAAGGAAAAAATACTGGAAGCAATAAGGAAAAAAATTAATATCATGTAGCTACAATAAGGATTATAAAAGGCCTACCTAGCACTATGTTGAAGGACCATAGGTCTTGAAATAAAGCAAAAGAGCTGGGGTTACAACAAAGCATAATTTACCCAGCAAAATTAACTATAATCCTGAATGGGGGTTGGAAAGTGTGAAGGGAATAAAAGACATTTAATGAATTGAAAGATTTACAGGTTATTTGTGAGAAAAATGACAGAACTTGGGAAAGAATTCAATATATAAAATCCAGGAAAAAAAGAAGACAAACATTAAAGATCACTTGTTAAGGGACTCAATGAGGTCAAAAGGTTTACTTCTTATATGTGAAAATATTATCAGTATTCTTATCACTGTCATCATTACTTGGGCAGTTTCAAAAAACTATTTGGACTGAGCTGTGTACAATTCTAAAAAAATAAAACTATAGGAAGAGATAAGAAGGAGTGATTATCTCATATAAATGAGGCATAAAAGGAAAAATGACACAGATGAAGCTAGTGGGGGAAGGATGGGTAGTGATATAATCTTACTCTCATCAAGAATGGGTTAAAGAGGAAACATATATGTATGGGTCTCTGTGTGCATAACTTTATATACACACACATGTGTGTACATATTATATAACATATATGGTATAAAAGTCTTCTAAATCCAGAAAGAAATAGGAGGGCAAAGGGAAAGGGTTGGGAAAGAGGATTAGGGAGGTACTCTTGGAATGGTGGGTGGATTAAGGAATAGGAGAGCAAGATAGTCATAGAAACAAAGTAAAAGACAAGATAAATAGGGTGAGAAGGAAGTGAAGAAAAATAGGAAGGAAAAAAAATACATAAATAATTATAGTTTAGAATATGAATGGGATGACTTTACCTATAAAACTGAAACTGGCAATAGATTAAAAATCTGAATCAAACAGTATACTGATTTCACAAAATGTTATAAAATAAGAGAATTTTACACACAAAGATAAAATAAAGATCAAGAGTAAAATTTATTATATTAAAAAAAGCAGGTATGGTACTCATGATCTCAGATAAAGTTAAAGCTAAAATAGTTACTCAAAAGAGAAAAATAGGGAAACCATTATGTGTCAGCAGTATTATTTTAAAAAGGAACTGTATGGACATAAATAAAACATTTTTAAAACAAACTCAGATCTAAATAAATGAAGTAATACTTATTGTTCATGGGTAAAGCCAATATAATTTTAAAATTTACCTGACCAATGCCATTCCAATTAGATTATTAAAAAATTATTTTGCTTAGTTAGAAAAAAATTATAATGTTCATATGAAAGAACAAAAGGTCAGAAACTTTTAAAAATGGGGTAAAAGATGTAAAAGGAGCAGACTCAGCAATATCAGACAATAAACTAAATTACAAGGTGAGATAATTGAAACACAAAACAGATAATTTTGATGATTTTAAATTAAAATTTTCTTGTATAAATAAAATCTATGCAGCCTAGAAGGAATGCAGAAAATTGGAGGGGAAACTTTTAGAAGACAACTCTCAGGATATTATTGGGTTGGAATATTACTATAGTCTAGAAAATGATGAGCTGGTTGATTTAAAAATTATGAGAAGAGTTGGACTTATTAAGGAAGATGCTATCTACCTTCAGAGGAACAGATAACAAGTGGAAAAAAGCATAGTATGATCTTACATAAGTGTGTATGAGTTTATATGTATATATTTACAGATACACGTGTGTATGTGTACATGTGTGCTCATGCTGAATTGTGGCCTTCTTTAAGGAAGGTGAATGGGAATAGAGGGTGATAATAAAATAAAAAGTACAAAGCAGAGAACAAAAGAATACCTAAAAGGAAGAAAGAAAAGCTGGACAGTTTTGAAAACAATGCATACTACTCATTATATAAGTTTTTCTTGAAATAAAAATTTATCCTTTTACATTGAATCCATGACAATGATTTTTTTCTAGCTTCATATTTAAGTTTAAAATAAATAAAATTTACAAGAATTTTTAAATTATCACATATAATCCTCATTTTCTGTTCTACTTTTTATATATGAATTTTTTTAATATTCATTGAATTAATTTTTTTTTTTAAATTCACCCCCCCAAAAGTCATCTAGTACAAGCTCCTCTCTCTTCAACAACACATCCCTCACATCTTCTACATGGTACTTGCAGAGACAAAAGGATCACTTTTAACAAGTCTACTCCATTCTTGAATAGCTCTGCTACAAAGGTTTCCTTTAATAACAGGAGCAAATTATTTATTAAATTTACAAAAACTTTCTGAACAGAAGATCTATTAAGTAATGATTGTTATCACTGATGTATTATACATAAGGAAACTGAGTCTTAGTAAGCTAAGTGACTTGCTTGCTATTAATATTATTCCAGCCAGAATTTGAACTCAGGAGGTTGAACTCAAGTCCAATGCTTCTTCTATTGCACTGTATTGCCCCACTACTATACCTTCAGAAATTTTCCTTCCTCTAATTTTTGCCTACTTGCTCTTATTCTTTTATAAAACAGAATATTCTTTTTCCTTCATAATAATTCGTCAAATATATGAAAACACCTGCTCTTTGCCTTCTTGATCTCCACTTCTTGAAATCAAATATTCCTAGTTCTTTATGAAACTCTTGCTCTTAATGATTTGATTTTAAGACTCCTATTGATGAATGTAAATTTGTCAATGTCTTTTTTAAAATGTGACACTTCGAACTGAACAAATTACTCCAGATTAGGTCTGACAAATGATTTTTTTAAAAAATCCAAAAAACATAGAAAAGCCTTCCAGCATTTCTCCTTCCAGCATTACCACATTAAGAGGTAAACAATATCTATCTAAAATCAAGAGCTATTTGATTTTCCCCCACATTGAGAGGGAAAAATACACACACAGACACAAACACACACATGCGCGCGCACACACACACACACACACACACACGCTCTCTCTTTCTCTCTCTTTCTCTCTCTCTCTCTCTCTCTCTCTTACTGCTTGGGCTGCAATTTCTAGCAGCCATGCTTTCCTGTAAATATTTATGTACCTATTTAGATATCTTATTTTCAACTAAAATCCCCCAGGCCTTTCATATGTGATCTGCTGTTAAGTTAGGCTTTCCTCATTCTGATTTTGTAAATATTATTTTTAAAATTAAATCTAAGATTTCACTTTTATCCATGTTAAATTTATTTTCATTTGTTTTGATTCCTTGTTCCACATTCTCAAGATGGTTTGAATCCTGACTTTGTCATCTATGTATATTAGCTATCCTTTCCAACTTTGTATTATCAGTAAATATAATTAACATGCTTGCTGAGTCTTACAAGTCATTAATGATAATGCTAATCAGACAAGGACAGGCTTGTTTCTTCTACAACTCCCACAATTAGTCTTATAACAAGAAAACTTGGCTAACCCTTCTAACAATGCTATGAACAGCCATTATAAAATGTTAATTAAGTACATAAATCCATGTATTCTTTGTGCTCAATTTATATTGAGCTGTGCTTTCTAAGAACCTGCTATTTGTCAAAGATAAGCAGATAATTTTAAAAAGATGCCAGATTTTCTTTTAGGGCAATAGCATAGTCTGCCATATTATTCTGGACAGTCAAATTCTATAAGCAAGCCTGTTTCTTCAAATATGCTTCCTTTTATCCACTGACATTCAGATAAAAATGTTCATAATAATATTATTAAAGCACATAAAATACTAGAAACCTCTGTAGACCAAAGAGTTTTTTCTTGTGGAATTTCAATGTTTGAAATCTCTGAATTTCCAGAAGAAAAAAAGTTGGTCTATGCACCATTTTGTCCATGGTGAAATGGTTTTCATTCTCATGGGTCTCAAAATTTACCCCTTTCCTTTGACCAGCTCCTGGTACTGTCTAGAGCCTTAAATATCTTCCAGAAATAAGATGAATTTCAACTTAGAATTAGTCTGTAAGTCCTAGAATCCACGTGAAGAGGTCTTATGCCTTAGGTGACTCAAGAAGCTGTATCAATATATTCTAAGGCTAATAGGAATTTGTTCAACTGAGATAGTGCTTAAATCTTACAACAATCATATTTTAGGCACATGGTTCTTGTCTTTTAGGATTAGCCTAACTTAGATGGGGATTTCATGAGAATGGGGGAAACCATGGTAGCTACTAATCCTATATGAAATACTTTCATAATCTTCACTTTTCTTGACCTTCTCTAGAGCATATGACATTGCTGGCAACTCTTCTCCTGGATATTCTCTCTTTCTCTCTGAGTTTTCATGACACTGTTCTTTCTTAGTCACACTCTTCCTCCCACCTAACAAAATGTTCCTTCTTATTCTCCTTTTACAAACTCACCATCCACATTATTTCTTTCCACATATTTTATATGTGACTTTCCACATATTTTACACACACACACACACACACACACACACACACACACACACACACACTCTGTTTCCTCCCAGTGGAATATAAGTTCCTGGAGGGATGTCACTATTTCATTTTTGTCTTTGATTTCCTAGTGCCTAGCACAGTGCCTGGCACAAAACAGAAACTTCAGGAATTTATTTACATGATCAAAAGGATGGTTTAGCAACAAAATAATTATTAAAAGACCATGAAAATCCTTCTTAAAAATATACAATATATGTATCTCTGTGAAAAAAGTTTCCATCCACATAGAAAAATTAATCCTTCCATAGTGGAACCCAAGTCAGTCACTTTTGTTACCATTTCTCATGATAATTCTGTTTTTTTTTCTCTCATATTTTTCTTCTATTACTTTTGGAGCTTTTCTCTTGAAAAATATGGTACCCAGGATTAAAAAGGTAATTGGGTGCCTCTTTCAGATTAAAAAAAAAAGTTGCCTATAGAAAAGAAGTACAACTTGTCAGACTTTGTTACAATGAACTATTTAAATTATTTTTATTCCTCTGAATTTTCTTCTACTAACTAGGTGATTGCCTGAGGTATCAAAATGATTTGTTATATGAATTCTATTATAATTTGTGCACATGATTTGGTTTGTATGATTCCATAAAGTATTTGTTCCTAAGGTTATAAGTGGTAATACAGATTAATCTCTCCGTTTAGTCAGGACCAGAAGAATTGTTGAAAATCCTTTTAAAATAATTTGAATTCACTTCCAGGATCTTCTAATGACATACTTCAACAAAAAAAACAAATTTTCTATGACTTTATTTCAACAGAATCCACGTCAAATAAACAAACATTTATTAAGTGCTTACTATGTACTTGTACTGTAGTTAAAAGGTGGAGGAGAGAAGTCCCTGATCCCAAAGAGAGATTACATTCTTATGAATGAAGACAACACATAAAAGGGAAGCTGAAAAGGGTAAGGTGAGGAGGTACCACTATAGCAGCACATTGTCTAAATTTTGAGAATTCAGGATAGCTCTATTAACTCCTCTTCAAAGTGGAGATTCTGGAAAGAATTCTCAATGGGAAAGGACCCAGCAGGAACACAATGAGGAGACAGCTCAGAGGCACGGTAGCTAAGTACTAAAACTCACAGATGGCTGGTCTGGGCCCTTCCCCAATATGGAGGCTCCAGGGAGAACTCATCAATGAGAGAAGAGGACTATAGGAGCAAAATGAGGAGGCAACTAAGAGTCACAGATCTATGTAAGAGTAGTGATGGTGATGGTGATAATGATGATGATGATGATGATGATGATGATGACGATGACGACTATAACGACAATAATAACTCATCTGAAATATTTGTTTCTACTTTTTGTGATTAGGAAGTTTAAGTTTTAAGTTTTCACTTTAAAGAATGGAAACATGTAACTTAATAATTTAAATAAAAGAATTACCAATTGAAGCAAATGGATCAAACTACAGCACACACACACACACAAATATACACACAGAGAATTGGCTACTGACAAAGTAAGCAAAAATCATTAGAAAACTAACTCAGACTATATTAAATACATTAAGTTAAAATTTACTTAATATACAATACAAAAAAATTCAACTTAATAAATATTTATTAAATATTCACTACCTGAAAGTCAGTTTTGTTTTTTCTCCAAAATTTCCTTAGATATCTTTTTCCCATAGATAAGAATCATATAAGAAAAGTGACCAAACTGTTCATTTCCTCTGACTCACTGATCCCTTACTAGGAACATATTCCTAAGGAGGACAAAGATAGAAGGTTCAATATACACCAAAATATTCATATAAGTATTTGAGAAATAAATGTGGGTATTGACCCATTACAGAATGGCTGAACAAACTAGAATAATAAACTAATAGAATATTATTTATTATCTGGATTGAAGTATTATTTAAGAAATGGTGAATATGAGGAATTCAGAGATATAAGGTTGATAGGAAAAGATGAAATAAGCAGAACCAGACAATTACAGAATGACTACAATGTAAAAAGAAAGCTATACTCAGTAACCAAAAAAAGCAATGATATTCTTCAAAATTGAACAAAGGAATGAAAGGATAAATTTAAAAAGCATTTAAGTGCTTACTATTGTATGAAGCACTATACTACATAAAAATATAAAGAAAAAATAATAGTCCAAGCTCTCAAGGGAATTACATTCCAATGGAGGAAAACATTAGACACCCAAACACATACATTTATGTATATATTGAGACATATTTACATGATATAATATATAAATATATATACATATGAGTGTTGGTCAGTAAAGGAAATATCTGGGGAATTAGGAGGTCACAAGGATAGTGAATTGATCCACAGAACAATCAATCGACATGCCCTTTTCAAGAGCAATGGTAGTGTCATAGTATTGATTTGATTGATTTTGACTACTGAGGTTAGATCAAGATTTGAATGAAGATAGGTAGATTTCTGCCTGGGGTTATTATTCCAGGTGGGAAAAAGCAGGGAAACAGCAGAGTGGATGGCAATATGTAGTGATACATAGCTGGATGTGATATAAAACATGGTCAAAGAATATGAACAAGCAATTTTCAAAAACATGGAATAAAAACCATGATAGATTATTCCAAATCCAATGAATAAGTGAATCGCAAATTTTAAATGACTCTGAGGTTTCACCTTATATTCATAACCTAGATAAAGATGAAAAAAGACAAAATGATAAATTCTAGAAGAGCTATGGGAATATAAATACACTGTTGGTGAAACTATAGGCAAATCATTCTGGAAATATATATATAATATATAAAATATATAATTAAACTGTATATCCTTTTGATCTAAAGATATTATTAGTAGGAATGTATCTGAAGAAATCAAACACAAGAAGGAAATGACCTAAAATTATATATAGCAATGATTTTTAAAATCGTAAAGAAATGAAAAGAAAAAGTATCTATCAATGGGGAACGAATGAACCAACTGTGACATATGAATACAATGAAGCATCACTAATCCTAAAAGGGGACATATAAAAGAATTCAGAGATAGTTGGGAAAATATACGCAATTATACAAAGTGAAGTTAGCAGAACCACAGCAATTCACATGTTAATGGAAATAATGTAAAGGAAAGCAATTTTTTTTAAATCAAAAAATTTCTGAATTCTGACCAATACAGTAAGCAAACTGACTGTAGAGGACTAAAGATAAGGTATATGAGTCTGCTCTCTTGGCAGAGTGCAGATAAAGTACAAAAGAAAATGAAAAAAGTAACTTTGATGCCACCTACTTCATTATTATCTTTTCATAAAATATTGATTTGTTCTTTAAAAATAGCTTTAAAATGTTGATTTATCTAGAACTGAACTTTTTTGCTAATTTTTATAAATCAGAATTAGATCTTCCTTTCTATTAATTATCTTTCAGGCATTCACCTTTTTTGTGACTTTAGGTTTCATTAGTGTCCTATGTAGATGAAAAGTTTACAGAGGATCAAGACATCAAGACAGAAGACAAGAAAAATAAAAACCAAATGCATAAGGAACTAAGAAAATCAAGAAAAATCCAAAGAAACATATATAAACAGTCACAATTTACTTAACAATAATCCCTAACAATAGATAGCAAAGAGCTCTCCTAAGGTCTCTTCTACTCTCACCCACTCTCACTCATTTTGACAGATCTTCAGGCTTGACTAAGGCTACTTGAGAAGGAGACAAAAAATTTTGACATCATTTTTACTCCTTTGAAATAGCATTTTCTCATTACTATTCTGAACGACTAATTCTGAACGATCTTCCTTATATGGCAAGTCTTTCTGACTAATCCAAAAAACTTTTACCATAATATCCTAAAAGAATATACCTGCGATAAATTATATTCTATTAAGAATGTACTTGTCAAACTAGGTATTCTACTATGAAGTTATTTCACTTTAAAAAAAACTCCTTCCAGATTGATTTTTCATAAGAATTTAAAATTTGATAGTATTCCCTGTATCAGTCACACAATAACACAAGTACAATACTGGCATTTTTTTTTTTTTTTTAATGGGCCTTTATTTCTGGAATAAGTTTTTTTTTTTTTTTTTTTTTTTTTGCTGAGGCAATTGGGGTTAAGTGACTTGCTCAGGATCACACAACTAGTAAGTATTAAAGTGTCTCAGGCAGATCTGAATGTTAGTTTTCCTGACTTCAGGGCTGGTGCTCTATTCACTGCTCTAGTCCCTACTAGAAGTTGTTTAAGGTCATTTAAAGAGTTGTAATTTCCCAAAGGCAATTCAACTTCTCCAGGTCCTATATAAGCTAGCTTATTTCCATCTACAGTATCTAAGATTTGTGCATATGAGTTGTGTTTATACACATACAGAAACACATATACTTATTCATACATATGCATGTAGGAGGATTCTTTTGGTTTACATATTATAATCATTCAGAGGGCAATGAAGAAACACTGATGAGGAGCAGATTTAACAATTAAGAAACTAAGAATTAGAGTCAATTACATCAAAGAAATCTATGACTGAAAAGGAGGATGAGCCAATCATGAGGCAAGAGGGAAAGAAAAGAGGTGAGCTGCCTAGCTGTCAGGAAAAAGCACCAAAGTACCTAGCATGGGTAGAACCCCTGTGGTGTCCTTATGGGAAGCTATAGATAAAGAGTCACACAGAGTGGGCAGGCATGGATGGGTTGAATAGAACATATGAATTGATGAGATCACAGGTCACTTAAGTATTCAAGTAACTATATGAAGAAAGACTTAAGAGGAGTAAAATATCTCCCTTACATTTCTTTTCTTGAAGGAATTATATATATAATATCAGTAATATGCAAATTAGAGAGAAATTACTTAATTGCTCATAACTTTGGGTAAACAGTACCTGGAGAGACCTCTTCTTCAGATTCTTTAAATCCTTCCTTAACACAACTGGGACTAGGAGTAGGAAAAATATCAAACTGACTAAAGTGCTATGCATAAAATATTAAAATCGAAATTTCATTGAAAAATATCGAAAAACTAGTCTTTCAGTAAATATATATTTAACATCACAAAATAGCACTCCACATGGCATTCACTTATTGATTTTTTAAATTAATTAATGTGTCATAAAAAGGATCAAAAGTCACTAGTGGATAATAATATACCTATATAGGCATATAATAATGTAGGAAAAGGAAAATTATTAATAATTCTTTTTATTTATAATTCTTATTATCTAAAAATCTTCACGAATGAAATGATATATACACACTTATAAACTATGCTGTGTTGAAAATCTGAAATAGGGGCATCTAGGTGGGGAAACGGATAGAGCACCAGCCCTGAGTTCAAATGTAGCCTCAGACACTTAACATTTCCTAGCTATGTAATCCTGGGCAAGTCACTTAACCCCAACTGCTTCAGCCAAAAAAAAAAAAAAAAAAAAAAAGGAAAATATGAAATGATTTAAGAATACGTGTGGCAAAGTTAGCTGAATAAGATATCACAAGGTATATTAATTTTTATGAATTAACATATCTGCAAACAGAAAAATTATTAACATTAAAATTGAACATATACTAACTAATTTTTTAATACTGTAGCTGTCACAATTCTAAATTAAAATAAGATACTTTTTTTAGAGGTAGGTAAAATTACACTCATGGCTTTTATGGGGCATCAGATTCCTTATGCATATTCTTTGTCTACGTATGATTGGGGAGTATGCTCCCCAGTATCAATGGGAATATATAATACCAATGGGAAGACCTAATTGTCAAAGGAAAGTGTTGCCACTGACTGTTGGACCAGTAGCAAGAACATAGCTACAGATAGGCTACAGTGAAAGAAACTCAGTCTGTCTTAAAAGGCTGAGAGGAGAAACTGGGAAGAAAAAACTATTGATAAATTGTCTCTGACTTTTTTTAGGCATATCATACTTAAGTCAGATTTTTCTTTTCAGAGTGGCAGCAATGTCCAGATAACAGAAAATGCCAGAGAGCCCCATTATCCTTCTACTTCTGTTAAAAGAAGGACTGGAATAGATACTCTTGCCAATTTGAAAATTCTAAGATAAAATCCCTTCTCTTACCCATACTCCCCCCCTATGGCTGGGTTCTTACCATGGCTAAAGACAAGCTTCCAGCTTCCTTCCCCAAAGGGAGCTTGCAGCTGCTGATCTCGGGTGGGTAAGGTGGAAGGGAGGAGGTGAGGGGGGAAGGGAGGGATGTGAAACACTAAGAACACCAAGGAGGCCCCACAAAGGAAGTGATAATTACTGGTGGCAGCTCAGACAGTGGTGTTAGTATAAGGAGAGGTGCAAACTCAGGAAATTCTGACTCATTTGGGGGCATCTCAACATATTAAAAACATAGGAAATTTGATGTATCTGGATGAAAAAAAATTACACATTAGAATATAAGGAAAACTAAAAAAGGGCTTTTTGTATTTAAAAACCTACCAATCAATTTTGAAAAAATTAAATGATCTATTTGATAATGATTTTAACTCCAAGAATAAAGGATTTTTTAAAATTAGATACTTTGGTGAGTTTCAAAATGAATTTTGAATATCAATTTCAAATTCTATAAGAAAACCTTTACTCTTTTTGGGAATCTTTAACAATTACAAAATTGGGAGAGATGGTGGTTATTTTTTAATCAAGAAAAAAAGGGGCAAAGGTGCTCACTACTAAATTATTTTTTTAAAAAATTCACCAATTACTATCTGTTAAGATTCTCTTCATTGATTTATCTTCACAAAATAAATATTCCCACTGTAAAAGGAAGACTAAGACATGCTAACAAGTCTTTACTACAGTAAATTTTCAAATTCAGTTGGCATTTCACTTTAGCCTTTTGAAAAACTTCCAATTTCCTAAATTTTTTATTTTCTGGGTGAAAATGTGACATTCAATCATTCATCAACTTTATATTTCACTCATTAAAAATAAAAAAAGCAAGTGAAAAGATAACATACCTCAAACAATATTACTAAGTTACAGGAAACATTTGAAAGTTTGCTCAAAAGGAGATCAACCAGAAAAATATAAGGAAAAAAAATTTTTTGAGAAGAAAATAACGATTTTAAAACAACCCTTTTGTTCTAACCGTCTTTATTTGTAGTTTTTCTAAACCAAAGTAATTCATTCCTTTAACTAAAGAAACATCTCTTCAAAGCAATTCTAAAAACTTTTATAATTATCTAATTTTAAAGCTTATACAGACAGTTGGAAAACTGGTGTTGTATCTCAATGATAAATGTCAATGCTAAAGGTTCAGATCCTTAAATGATAGATACTTTATATATAACTAGACTAGACAAAAGAAATGAGTGACACAAAGATTTGAAAGGTTTAAACTTTAAGGAATTTTCTGAAACATCTTAGTGAAATGTAAACCAAAACTAAAATACTAATTTAAAAATTAAAGATTAAAACATGTAAAGTATATTATCATATATATGTATATATGTGTGTGTGTGTGTATAAATTACTCCCAAAAGGATAATTTTAATGTTAAAAAAGAAGCATGTGTACTATATTCCCAAAATACAATATACCTTTTAAATTTTTTTAATTACCTGCTATAATCAAAGAAAACAACATGTAGTACTTAATTGAATTCACAGACTAAATAATATATTTTTATCTTCCTTCCTATTTTGGAAATAGGAAATTTATTTGAAAATAAATGGACAAAATATATCAGGTAAGTACTAACACTGAATCAATTGATCCCTTAAATAATTGTTATACTTCATTTTGCCCTAAAAAATGAAGTAAAAAAAAAAATCCTATTTTATAATTTCAGTTATTCTTTTCAGGGATCTGATAAGTCAAATATCATTGCCCTTTAACTATTTTGAACATGACATAAAAAAGGATTATTTTCTGTTAAAATAATCTAGAATGTTTTTAACTGGAAGAAAAAAATCAAAAGCATCCTCAAATAATCCTATTTATTTTAATTAATTTTATTCTTTTTGTTTTTTGGAATATAATGGAAATGAAGTCTTTTAAACATTTCTTAAAAGTACTACTATTCTTTCCTTAAAACAAAACAAAACAAAATCTAACACAAAAATAAGACATTAAGACTTTGGAAATGAAAGGAATTTTAAGAGCCTAAACAACCCAACATCCTCATTTGATAGATAAGGAAACAAATGCCCAAGGTGTTAAATGACCTGGCTAAAAGTAAAGAATAACCAAGAGAGTAAAAGTGAATTCTTTTTAGAAGTGCTCAATATTTCAAAGATTTTTCATAAATGCCACCCCTTTTTTTTAGAAATGATAATGGCAACACTTTGAAAAGCTAATTTATACAAAAGTAAATAAAGAATAAAACATTTTGGTGGTAGGTACTTAAAAATTAAAATGGAGGAATATCCTCAAAAATAATCAAATCTCCAGTGTTATTCAAAGTTATCTAAATTCAAAACTAACCATGACAGTAAATAATACTTTTTTCTTTTCATCTCAATTCTCTATCATAAGCAAAAGAAAAGATGTGTGATCCTTAAATTACCTTTGTCTTTCTTTACATGCCATTTTATATAGCTTCTTTTTTATATATCAGCAGTATATTTATTATTAAATTTCTGTGATAAGAAGCAATCCCAATTCCATACAATGGAAGTAGGTAAGGAGATCCCCTCCCCCATTTTATTTACCATATGTGTTCTGAGAAAATATGTTACAGTTCAGAAACCTCAAAGACAGCTTGAAAGATAGAGAGGATGGTGGAAAAATTCTGCAGAAAATTCAGTAACTACCAGTTTAGGGGAGATGCAAGAGATAAGTTCAGCTTCAATTGAAAACCTGTTTTGCATAGAGCATCTCTAGATTTAAAAAAAAAACAAAAAACAAAAAACAAGAGCATATCCTTAAATAAAGCACATTAATTTTTTAATTAGTATTCTAGTGAATGCAGTTTGATAAATTACATTATTAACCATTTCAACAACCATTATTTTTATAAATTTAAAATTTTGATCTTATTCATTCTGAAATTCACCTTCAACCCTGTGACTCACTAAAAGGGAAGTCACATGACTGAAGCAGTGAAAGAGAATGAACTGTTTTCTTTCCTTTCTTAAAAACCTTTCTACAGGAGAAACAAAAGCTTGGTATTAGCTATCCAAGGCCATTCATGGGTGGGGCCTGCAAGCCAAAAAGCTGTAATGGGTTGAGGTTAATCTTAATGGGGGCCCACTTTAACCTCCTGAATACATCAAAAATGTGAAAACTGCATCCAACCTCCCTACTCCCCACCTCCCCAGCTCCACACACTACACTGACAGTACTTTCAAGAAAACAAATAGAATTTTCTGTGAAGTAAAATAAAAATTGGAACATTCTACAGAAATTTACAAGTAATATTGTGTCTTTGTTTTGAACAATCACCTATGATCATGATGTTAAACACACACACACACAACACACCATCCCCCACTACACACTACACACACTTCACAAGCTTCTTGAATAAATAGGAGTATCCAGTGTCCAGGGTGATGGGTGGTCCTAAGGTCTTGAACCAGGGCTGTATACTTTATTTGGGATTCAGAGATAAGAACAAAGTGTAGGGTGTTTGTTTGAACCTGAGTCCAGATGAAAAGTATTTATATCTTTAACAGTGCTTCACATACACATGTGCAAATATTGTTTCCTGCTTTTTCTACGTGTTAGCATAAATATTAGAAGTACTTCTGAGTTTTTTGCGTTTCTAATTCAAATTAAATGCTTTACTTAATTTGGAAGAGATTTGGAAAAAAAAGAAAATAATCGTGGTAGAGAATCTCATACAGATAGAAAAACCATTTTATTACTTTAATAATAAAGTACTTACCTAAAGCTATTTAAAATGTTTAAATAAAAACAATATAAAATTCACCAAATGATTAATAATGAACCTTCCCAGATATTAAGATCAGACCATGTACTGGAAATAATCAAAAAACAATGATCTTTATTTGTGTAAGAGTATGTCATATTAAAGACTAACAAAAAAAAGAAAAAAAAATCTTTTGCAAGCAGAAAGGTCGGTTATAAATGGCCCAAGGAAGTGATAGGCAATGAATAGTTCTGACCCTAGCTTCCCCAGTTTGATCAAGAGGGCCTGCAACCTGAGCCAAAGGGTGCAAATTCCTCACCATTCAAAATTCTTCAATGGAATGGGGGAGGAAACTCTAAGAAGGGATACGTGCAAATCCAATTGTATATAGATTTTGTTTTCCTGTTTTTAAAAGTGGTAAGGCATTTTTTCAGATTATGTTGTCTTTTAGATTTTAGAAACTTTTAATTTTAAAATAGTTTTCAAAATGAGAAAGCATTTCCTTCCTTCTTGGTTAATTCTAAATCAAAATAATTCATTACTTCTCTTCTTAGATATATAGTAAATAAAATCAAGTGTGAGACAAGTTGTCATTTAAACTATTTTTGGTAAAGATGCTGAAAAGTTAGACTGTCTTCTAAATCTCCGAGGTTCCAGTTGTGTTAACTATTAAATGGAAAAGTTCCCAAGCTTAGAGAAAATTTTTGATATAATCCAAGCCAGGCTTTACATTTAATCAATAACCTTCTTAAATTGTGAGACACCTTTGTTATAGGATAAATGAAACCTTTCCTTTAGTATATACAGTGTGACACAAAATGTAACATCAAGGATAGGTGGAAGAAATTCAAGAAAAGAAAATGTTAGATAAAAGAATGTGAATATTGCAAGCATTTTAAAACAACAGTATTGGCCTACAGGATTGTAGAAGGCAATGGTCAGGAAAAGAATACTGTACAAAATAAAATAAATTTGAAAACTTGTAATAACTTTACATTATGAAAGAGAAGAAAATCATACATGTATCTTTGTTTAATTAGAGAACCAAGCTAAAAAGATTTTTTTAAATTTACCTAAAGTTATATTACATTTAAAATAATAAACACACAGTTTTAAGTACTTTTAGGCTACATAAAATGAGAGATATGTTGTAATTCTTACAAAACTAATGAAAAAAGTTCTATTTAAACATTGTAAATCATTAAATTATAAATTTTAGATAGATAGGGATTTGCATAATAAAAAGAGGCCCTCTGGTTTCTCATGAACATCTGAAAATCAGGACATTTCCTCCCAATACTATTATGAAGCAATAATTAAATCTGTTTCATAATTAAAATGCAAACATTTATATTTTTAACTCAGGTAATCAACAGTAAATGAAGAGTAGACAACATGAAAAAGTCTATTTAAATAGGAACTGAATTCCCCCACTTGCATTATATTTTGTTCTATATGAATGAATACTAACAAAGTAATCTTTTTCTGGAGATTTTTTTAAGAAAAAAACCTCAACAAAAAGCTTTCACACTAAATACTTTTTTTCCTTCTTTAAATTATCCACATATATGCTCAAAATAATGCTGTACAATTATTTTAAAATGCAAAATAAACACTAATCTAACTACATATAGCATGAGTAATCATGCTTTACCACAAAGAAATAACTCCAAATATTTTCATACTTGTTCCTTTTCTTCAATAATAAAAGTCCTCATCTATTTAACTCCTCCCAAAATTTATTATAAACAACCTGTTATAACTGAAAACCAATGGGGAAATTCCTAACATCAGAGGCGAATATTAACAAGAAAATTCATACATTTACAAAATTTAAATGGTTTGAAAATAAAGTAAAAGTAAATTAACATTTAAAAGAGTAAAAGAAGTGCCAATTAACTTTTGCAGTGAATGAACTTGTACTCTGATAATTTCTAGATATCATTATCCAGAGAAAATCCAAATTCTCTAGAAAAATCCAGAGACAGCTATAGGTACATGACTTTCAGTGTGTGTGTGTGCATATGTGTGTGTGTGTGTGTGTGTGTGTGCGCGCATGTGTGCATATTTATATATACTAGAACAAATTTAAGTCAAAACTAAGAAATACTCATTTGATTTGACCCAATGTCAAAGCAAACAATATGGCTTCACTTTCTCTTCCTCTCCCTGCCCCCATCACCTACCAAATTATTACAAAGACAGTCTTAAAGCCCATACCTTAACAAAGAAACTGTTTAGATTCTAACAGCATTCACAATCTAGATATCTATATTTGAAAATAAAGTTGTATGTCTATTTTCATTGTCCTTAATTACATATAATATAATAAATATATTATCTGGGCAGTCAAGGAACACTATTTAAAGCACCACTGCTTTGCAGTAACTCCTACTGATATAAATCCAGGCACTAAATAATAACCAATATAAGATCAAATAGTTCTATACCAGCTATCATTAAAATAAAAAATGCTTGTGTAACAAAATTATTTTCATTGATTTTAGATAATATTCAATGAACAAAGTTAAAACACACAAAAGAATACAAGTAGTTCCTTGCTTGTTCGAATCAAAAGCATCCCATGAAATAATCGAATTCTCAAAAATAAGTATATAGCAAAATCACTTAACTGTGGTTTTTCTAAGGAAAATTTTTTAAAATTTTTACTCATTCCTTCAGCATATATTTTATTGAAGATGTACTATGTGCTAACCATTAAGTTAGGAACTATTTAAATGCACAGAACTATCCTGTCCTTCAATTAAAAACATAAAACACAGAGAGCAATTATTTATACATTTCACTGTAGTTCAATAGAAACATTGACAAATATTTTTATGACAAAATGAAACAATGACAAGAATATGCTCATATCTTGTTATTCTTACTAGAGTTAAAGTGCAATTTAAAACCTTTGCTCTTCATTCAATGTATATTCAATATATATAATGTTTTTATTAATGTAATATGAGCATTTCTTAAAACATTCACAATTATCATGGAAGTATTTGGTTTTAATTAACTGATAGCTATTAAATTAGTTATTTGGACATTTTAAATCAAATTTTTTTTGAAGAAATGTAAACCATTTCAGTATCTCTTATTAGCTTGTCATCTTTTAAAATATCTCACCAAACTGCACTGCTGAACTTCCTGTTAAAATTTATGCATGCCCTACAGGCACAAACATGTGAATATACAATAAAACATTTAAACAATCTACCTGGTGAAATTAATTTTAGATTAACTTTTAAAAATTCTTCAATGTGATACCACATTTTAAAGTGCTTCATTTTAATTCAGTAACTGAATATTAAGTCTTTCTATCAAATATACATCTTCTTTTCAAGTATAATTGGGTGTTGTAATTTATAAAAGAATTATACAAAATCGTAGGTTAACCTCACTACTAACACAATTACTCATCCTCAAATAATTATAAAATCTGTAAGTTAATAGATTTTATACAAATATTTTAGTCATTTTATCACAGGAAGAAATTAAGTTCTAATAATAATGAAAAATTTGCTTGCCCACAAAAGCAGCAGCCTTCACAAGGAAGTTCATTCACACTGTTAAGTACAAGTATCAGAGATGTTCCTAACCAATTAAAGTTGACCAAATGTAACCACAACTTCAAGATCATTTGGTCAAAAGATGGTCTAAAAAAGTTAAACTCTTAAGTGTCTGTAAGAAATTTGTGAAATCTTTCATAGTTGTTTAACAAACAATTATATAATTTATATTCTTTTTTTTACTATAGTCTTGAAAAAGAAACACAACTAAGGAAAAAGGAAAATGTTAAAAAGTAGACACAATAAAGTCTCTTTAAAGAATTTAAATAAAAAGTCTGAACATTGTAAATACTCTTTTGTAAACTTAATTCAAAATCAAGGTGCAGAATGAACAAGACTAATTCTTTCTAGATGGATGAAATGACAAAAAATGATGGAAAATATACCAGTTGATAAAAGGGAGACCCAACATCTTTCTCTCTACCATTAAAGGTTGGGTTGTTCTATCAGTAGAGCTATTCCCAAAATCTTGTTTTAAATACATGTAAAAAAGTGAATTTGTTAGTGCAACACATAAAATATATTTTGTTTATAATTCTTTGGAAGACTTTACCAAAGCCAATAATTTTTAAGGCTAAGTAAATTAGGCACTGTTTTTATAACCAAAAAGGCTTGCAATAAAGTTTAATTTTAAAAATAAAAAAATAAAATTTATAAGGCTTCATTTAGTATAACTAATATTTTTAATTGCTTTAAAGCACTCAGTCTATCACTAACTATGAGAAACTTTTACATGGAAATAAAATACACTTCTATACTGTCACATCAAAAGAAGAATATTTTACAATTTGATAATGAATATACTGCATTATGAGGAAATTTATCACAATAAGAAAATCTTGAAATAAATGTCTTCAAAAAATATTTAACTACTCTAAAGATGAACAATTCTTGAATTATTTGCTACATTCAAATGATTGATGCTCCACCTGTGAGTAAAATTATATAAAATATATAATTATATATAAAAGTGTATACATCTATACATATTTATAATGCACAATAATGTCAATATAAACTCCGTATTACTAACAGTAAGAAATATTCTGAAAATTTTTTTCAGAAATAATTATACACTAAAATAACTTGGTAATTTCTTTTTGCCTACATAACCTTATACTTCCAAACAAAATAATACATTAAAGGCTTACACTTTTCAGAAAACAATAGTAGTTCAAAAAATAAATCAAAATGGAAACAATCTGCTGAGGATAAAATTTTAATAACATGATCTTACTTATCTTTGTATAGTTTAACATTGTGACTTGCACATAGTAGGTACTAAATAAATGGCTGTCAAAATGAATTTTAAGTCTAAAGGAAGAAATCAAAGCTCAAATCTTGGCAAACATATGAGGTTACTCTAATACAATAACTGAACTAAATGGTTTTCAAAACATTTCCCAACTGAAAAAAGTCAATATCCTCGCATAATTTATCCTATAATCTAAAATACTTTTTTTTTAATTTAGAAATGTAAGCCTCAAATAAAAATCTGACAGCCAACCACCCCGCTTCTTTCCTGTTTCTGTCAGTCTTGTGTCTCTGTTTTTCTCTAGCTCTTCAATGTGTGTGTGTGTATGTATATGTGTGTGTGTGTGTGTGTGTGTGTGTGTGTGTGTGTGTGTGTGTATATACTGTATAGGTGTTATGTATCCTATTTCTAATGTGACATACTTAACAAAAGAAAACATTATTCTGTAAACACTATTAAGATGCAAGAGACTCCATGTTCCACTGTTTTAAAAAAACAAATCCCTACTCTTCCTCCTTATATTAATAGAACAAAGTTCAAAATGTGCATTTTAACCTACAGATTGAAGTAATGGAACCTTGAAAATAAACATGTCAAAACTGAAGCACTAGGTGGTTTACCAGATAACAATATTAACTGGTAGGTTGCATCGGGTCATATAGTGTCCCCTTTTCTGAATCACTTCTAAAATTTCATCCCTAAAGTATTATAATTCAAAAGCTCCATAGAATGACATGATTTTTTTCAAATTCATTCCATGTACAATAATTTAAAATAAATCATTAGAATGAATTTCAGATGCTGGTGAAACAATTTTATTTTTAAATCTTTTAGTTATAAACACTGTCAACCATCAATCATTGTGAAGCTCAGATATCTTTTCTGTAAATAATTTGACTTAAGGGTACCTTGTCATTTAAATATGATGGTTCTGGTGTTTTATGTTTTGTTGATAAGTAATAAGAAATAAGGTAATGTTAAACAAATTAAACATTAATTAAGTTTCTACTATGTGTAAGGCAATGTTCTAGGTATACCAAGTTAAATGATCATAATTTACAACATAACTTTATTCTTTGGAATCTATGAAATACCTTGATAAGGATCTTTGGTCATAAATATGCTCTAAGATTCTTACACAGTTATTTCAACAGAATCACAACTGATACACACCTACCTACAGAGCTTTCAGAATTTTATTTTGGCTTACTATACAAAACATTCCTCCTAAACTGCTTTTTTCTACAATGAAAATTCAACATTATGAGGCATTTTTCTCTCAACTAGTATGTTATCAATTTATATAACAAAATGATGTGGAGCATTATGGTTTGACATGGCACAGCACCTAGTCATGAGTTTCTTCTGTGTGTATTGATTACATCATACTCTCCTGGGGAAAGCTGTGTTGGAATCCTATGCCACCAATTTTTGCATCCAAATTATCATTTTAAGACCATATGAACACTTTCTCCTTTATGCTAGACAAACCATATTACAATAGGCTTAGGGTTATTTATGTTCATATTTTATTTTAAAGAAGAGAAATATGCTTTGAGAGGCATTTTTGTGTATTTTCATTACTGTAAAAACCCAATCCCACTAATGATATATAAAACCCTCAAATTCAAGCTTTTCAAGAAGTAAAGTCAGATGACTTTCAAAATTAACCAACCCTATACCAAAAATCTTTCTGAATACCTAATAAAATATCAGTGATGGTACTTAATCAATTTAGTGGGATACCAGTTAAGTTGAATGCTCTTAATTTTCCAAGTCATGAAAGAGAAAAAAAAAGCCCAAACTATAAAAAACTTTGTTATAATTTCCATAAATATAAGTCTGTTTTTTTTTTTTTTAAAGTACACTCCAGGAAGAAAGGCAGCTTTTAGAAATGCCATACTATTTTTAAAATATAAATTTTTTTAATGAAAATTGCCCAAATACTAATGCATTCTAACATTATAGAATACCTTTACATAAATATTCAAGTAGTTATTGTACACTATCACATAATATGCACATATCTTCATAGTAACCCTATCAAAGTCAATAAGGCTTTTGACTCTTTCAAAACCGTCAATCATATGATTTACACACTACCTAAATAAATAGATTATTCTTTCCCAAGGAAGGCCAGGAAATATTTTAAACAGAGTAATGAATTGAAGAAGAGAAGGTAAGTCTATAGTTTATATATCAGTTAAACTGAGAAGGAGAAAACATTCCAAAATCAAACTGGTAATATTATTAGAAAAACTCTAAAATGTTAACCAGATTAAAATTTAAAAATAAGAGTAAATTATATTCTCATCAATTCCATACTAGCTATAAAGTTGTTGAAGCCTATATAGTTATAACAGGCCTGTAAAAAAAGGACTTCAAATTATACATTCATTTCATTGCAAGAATTTTATATTATATATATATATATCAGTACTTTAAAAGTTCACTTATGTATTTCTGAAAGCAAATTTATTGCCAAAAGACTTATTAAAGTAGAGGTGCTATTGTGAAGTGTTATATTGTAATAAGTCCTTTTTAAAAGTTTCAAAATCCTAAATATGACATATTTATCAATTATCACAAATTGTAACTATTTAAACTTGGATGCTGTATGATTTAAGAACTGGCATTTAACTATAAGTATTATAAAATGTCATAACATCTATTTATATCTATATATGTCTGTAAAGAAAAAAGAAAACAAAGCAAAATTACACAAAGGTATGATTAGCAAAAGAGATTTTTTTTCATTTATCTATAAAGCAAATTTATGAGATCGTAAAAAACAATTTAACAACCTAAATAAGGTTAAAAGAGGGTGGGAGTAGAAAGAGACTGATGTCAGTGATTTTAGTAACTCATTCTTGGATTAAAAAAAAAAAAAAACCAAACCCACAAACCAAAAGGGATGGCTTCATTTGCACACACTGGACAGGAAGCATAAAATCAAGTAGCTTGTCTAAGAACTCATAATATATTTATGTATATAAATCCTGCTTCCCTTCACAGTTTATGCTTATTCTTCCCCATATAAACAGACAATAATGATGCCCAGACTTTTGAAAGGGAAAAATGCTACAGAATGAAATCAAGAAGCTGCAAGGACCATAAGACTACAGACCAAAAGAGATTATTTTCTTACGGTTTCCACTGCTTATCTGCTTAATTTCAATTGTATGTACATTGGGGGGGAGGGGGAAGAGAAGAAGAAAACGTTACTACAAATGTGCAACACAGAAAATACACTTATATGTATGAATGATAATGTGTGCACACATACAGACACACATAAGTATATCTAAATTTTATACACAAAAAGAAACTAAGCATTTTAGCAATATTCATTCCAACAGGTTTGAAGGTTTGAGCAAGAAGAATAACATATGTTATTAATAAAAAAAGGTTTTTAAATTATTTTTGCTTACATAGCAAAACAGGAGATTCAAGTTCCGGTCCCCTCCCCCCTTTTCTGTAAGTGCTACTTTCTATACTTTCAAGGTATTTAGTAAAGCTTGTAATTTTGTGAATGTTATTGTTGCAACATTGTAATTACAATATTAGGGTTAGAATGAAGAGTAGAATGATTTTTTCTTTTTGAGACGAAATACTGGCTTTCTGGTGTTTTGAGATTTTTTAAAAAGATGGAACAACTTATGTGTACAGTTAGACATTTACTATAAAACATAGCCTGGTCCATTTTAAACATACAAGCTAGAACCGCCTCTGGCCACATGCTTTTTTGAGTTTCCTCCCTTAAAGGGACAGTATCCTTGGACCTATTATTTCCTACATCCTGCAGATAACCAACATGATAAGATTAGCAAATCTCTTCCCTTACATGCTTTCTCAAAATTATTGTTTCATATCGGAGCGCACTATTAAATCTTCTTATAGAACCAAATAATTATATGAGATATAATGGCTGATTTAGAGTCAACATAAGTCTAACTTTTGGGGAGGGGAGAAAGACTCTTTAGCTACAGAAGGGAAGAAGCTAAAAGAGAACTTGTAGAAACAAACGCTATTTTCTTACATTATCTCAGAACTGAATTGGCATTTTATTTGTTCATCTGTTGTTTTGCCATTCATCTTTTAAGGGAAATTATTATTAATCTTGCTATAGACTAAAAATGTTATACAAGCAAGGGTCATGAAATTTCAAAGACTCCGCACTCCTTAGGAAGGGACGACTTTTCAAGTAGTTGACCCAAAGATCATAAAATCTATACAACTTTAACGGCGAAAATTCAGTTCACTAAAGCTTAAAACAACGTAACTGCACTTATTTCTGTTCACCTAACAAGTAATCAATTAATCCAAACAGAGAAAATGGAAAGGGAAAAAAAAAAGTTGTTCTTACTTGGTGTACAAACACGTCGACCGGAACATCCAAGGGGCTTCCCTCTCGGTTTATCATGGAGATGAATCCAAATCCCATTCGCACATTGAACCATTTGCAGTGGCCTGTTCCGTGCAAAACCTGGGATTCCTCTTCTTCCTGCTCCTGCAGCTTCCCGGGTTCGTCTCCACCACCTTTACTTGCCCCCCCTTTGATGGAAGGCGACAAAACACATGGAATTACTACGATGGTAACACATGTCCATACATACAAAATAAGGAGAGAGCTAAAGAGTGAGAGAGAAAATCTTTATAAAATCTTTTGAATCACATTTTCTAGAAGTAAGCGGTCATTAAAAGGGGAGACCTGTAAAGCTCTACAGATCAGATTAGCGCCCACGTTTCTGTACATGTGTATTTTTTCATTTAATTCCATTTTTCAGTTATATCGTTAAACTACAACATACAAGAATATGGTTAGTTTAACACTGATCACATTTCCAAAAGGAAATGTTCCACCAAACTATTCTCTCTTTGCAAGGCGCGGAGAGGAAGGAGAAACCGGGAAGATACCATAACTATTTGTTATTGCACAAGCAATAAATAGCACTAGAACGAGGATTATTTTGCAACGAGCATCTCCTATGAAATAACCTTCGATTAAAGTTAGGAAAGAATGGGGGGAAGAGAGCAGGTGTATAAATGTTTTCTCGGGTGCACCAACTGAAACTGTGCTTAATCACACCCGAACAATTCAAACAATAGCCCCCAGAAAGCTTTTCAAGTTGTGAATCAGTGTGGGCGGTACAAAACATTTTGGAGATCTATAACAATAGGTTTGTAGAAAGCCCCCCCCTCGAGAGATTCGAAAGGGGGGGGGGACCCGCAAAGTAAATGCATAGTAGTGGAGCAAAAGGGGAGGGGGGGGACAGGCAGGCAAGAGTGGGAGTGGGGGAAGGGAAGAGAGAGGAAGAGGAAAAAAATCATAGTAAAACAATAGAAAAGAAAATTAACCTTCGGCCATGTTGCCCCACGGGCCCTCTGCTCCAAACTCGTAAGATGAAAACTTTCCCTTTGGAACGAAGTGATCTTCTGCATCAGCCTAACATCTTGATTTTGAGCGATCACAAATTTAGCTCGCATGGTCTAATGTGCTTTCCCTCTTTTGATTTTTTCCCCCTTCTCTCTCCCTCAGTTTCTGGCCCCCTGAGCACACGTGACTTTGTCAATTACATGCTTTCTTGCTACTAATTTTACATCGGATCCTTAAGGGGTTGGCAAGAGGAAGAGATAACCAATCGCCATTTCATCTATGCTGACATCAAAATAATTTATGAATGAACAAGAACTCTAACACGTTATCTTACAGATTATTTGGAAAATTCTTTACGGTAAACCAGGGGACTTGATTCTGTGCATCTCACTGAAACAGTTCAGGTTCCTTGTGATTCATCTATGTAAGCAAATAACAGTCATGTTTCTACTCGTGTGTCATAGACTGAGATTTCTAAATATTTCTTTTTTAAAAAATCAACATGTATTTGAATGCATGGAAGTTACACAATGGAACTGATAATATACATGTTTTCTATCTACAAACCAGAATAGCTAGGAGCAAGCATAGCTAGGATAAGTTATTTCCTGATTTAAGACAGTTCTGAGAGGAAAAATACAATACTTAAGATTCTAGCCAATTACCCCAAAATTGCGTTTCCACGATTACTCGGATCATTGATTATACATCTCTAATAGTACGCGAAACCGCACGATTCCCAGTCTTTGATTTCGCTGAATAATTTCAAATTCAAATTCAAAGTCTATCAGAAACTTGCTATCATCTTAATACTGTCAAAATGTGTACAGGTTTGGCTTTTCGTAGCGTTTTTGGAGGGAATGAGTGAGAAATTGTACTTCACAGGTTTCTCCGCCATCTCTTTCCGGGGGAGGAGATGTGATTAATGACTTCCTAAATAAGAGCCTAGTTTTCTAGACTAGAATAAGAGTGAACCTCAATCAGCGCCGATTGTTCCCCAGGAGCAGAGAGGAGGAGGGAGGGAAGGAGGGGAGGAGAGAAGAAGGGAGGGAAGAAGAAAGGGGGAGGGGAAATGGAACGAGGGGGAGGAGTGGAAAAGGGGAAGGGAGGAGGAGGCGGGGGGGGGGGGGAGGGGGAGAAAAGACTGTACGAAGAAAAGAGAAAGGAGGTGGAATGGGCTGGAGAAAGAAGTAGAGATAGGAGGAGCAAGAGAAGGTAATTAGGTATAATATTGACCAGGACACTCACATTTTAAAGCTGCACTATTATTGGTGGAGTCAAATATATGAACAATTTCTAACGGATCTGGTGGCCTCCCACTTCAATGTAATTCCCTCTCAAAGGCTGGACCTTTTATATTGCTTCAGCTATTAAAATGGTATGATTACATGATTCTGGTGTCAATACTATAGCATTTATGGAATATTATGATAAGGACTTTAGATATGGTTTTCCAAAGACAAAATATTTCCCGTTTACGAATATCAAAAATACACAATAGCCAATTCTTCGCTTCCCTTCCCCACCCCCATTTTCTTAGATAAGCAGTTTACACAAAAACTACAGATACTACTTCCCTTCTATAAGCTCCAGAGTCCCCCTCCCCCACCACACCCAGGCCTTTCTTTCACCTCTTAACCCACCCTTCTCAGCCTAACACACACTCCCAACTCTAAAAGCTTAGTTTAGCACATGCTAAAATGAAGATATAGTCAATCTAAGAGATACAGAAAAACATACACTGGATTCCCATAGTATCCTATTGTCCTTTTTAGAAGACAAAAATGTGGGGCAATCAGTCCAGATCTGAAATAAAGAGTTTTTACTAAACTGTAAGTAATTTTCAGTTGTTATTCTTTGGGGAGTATAGGAGGGAAAGGTTGAGGTTGAATGGTGTCAATCAGTGTGACCAGTTTAGAAAGATTTATTTGCTTTATTTACCTTTTTTTTTTTAATTTATTATTTCTTAGGTTGGGGTACAAATCTTTCTCTTTTTAATTTTGGGAGGATAAAAATGATTCAGTTGGTGTGGAACTGAAAAGGAACTAACATAAAGTAGCATAAAAATACAAGCAATCTGGCAAGGGAAACAAGGTTTAAATTTTGAGTTTTCTTTGCATTCTCAAACTATATACTATTTAAACAATAAAACTCCATAGATTAAGTAATGTAACTTGGTTTGTAGATTATCTGGTCCATACAAAATAAATGATTTATATTACAATTGCAATTTGACATGAAAACATTTTGTATACTAGAAAATTTAAAATTCGATTCTTAATAAAAATTGCCAAGTTTTCGAATGCTTAAGAAATAACTTTCTTTGAAAAGAATCAATAGGAAAATGTACAAAATGTTTCTGAACAATGTAATTTAGATTAAATGTGTTAAAACATGGCACACATATCTTTTTCTTTAAAACATGCTATAATACATATAAAGTGTTTTGTTAAACATAAATTTATCTTAAATCTCTCATTTTATTCGTATTTTAAAAAACCTAATGTAGCAAGAATATTTTTAGACAGAACCCAAACTATTTTTAGTGCTTTTATGGTATGTCTTGTTCCTTTGTTTTTAGTTTGTTTAATGAAATCCAATTTGCTAAGTGAAAAAATAAAAATAAAAACAAGGCTAAAATTAGCTAAGAAAAGACTACAACCTCCAAAGACAGCTGAAGCACGTTTAATGCTATAGTTACAAGATACACGAACTTGCCCCGATTTGGGGGCCTCCAGTATTAGTGGAATTAAGGTAGGGTTCACTGGACTGGTCACTGGTGTCAGATGTTATCGACTCATTCATTTCCTGAGAGGGACATCGGCCTTTCAAGTTGTGTAGAACGTAGAGCTCTTTCCAACTGGGAACTCTTCAGAAATCCTCTAAAATTCATTCACGAAGAATTGGAGGCAAATACACATACATACCTTTTAAAACACCCACACACAAAAGAAACAAGGCTGATAAATAAAGTATCACTGTCCCTTTTTACGTCTTCGGGCAAAGTCACTGTCATTGAAATCGATTTATTCTCTTGCTCCACCCCCAAAGAAATCTTCTGAGAGAGAAATTATTTTATAAAATGAACACAACCTCTTGATGCTCATACGGGTTTCTTTGACATGAAAACGCCCTACAGCTCGACTTGAATGCTTTCCAATTTGTCACCTTCCTGCAGTCTTCTGGTTTTAATTTTTTTTTCATTTCCGACTAATTCTAATACCTTAAAAAACTTGCATTTGACTCAAAACGCATGTTTTATATCGGAGAGAGCCAAATACTTTATTAGCTTGATTTATCGCAGTTCTTTCAAAATCCTTTGAAATAAGATCAAGTAGCTACCTAGGAATCGTCAATGTGCTTTTTAAAAATTACAATGTAATAAACACAAAGTGGGCTATGAGTTTTGTTTATCCCGATTATTTGGGTTCTCCATTTAAAACAAGCAGCAATGCATTTTCTCTTAGTAGTCCAGCTGGGTTTTTTTTTGTTTGTTTGTTTTGTTTTATTTTGTTTTGCAATAATGAAGTGCTGAGAGCCAAATGAGGTACTACTACTCAATCATTACTTTAAACTCTTATTCTGGTGCACTATGACTTCTATTATAGACAGAAACAATGCACCGGTTCTTCTTAAAACTAGGGGGAGGGGCTGCAGCACTCCCGCTAATAAGTGCACCGGTTTTATCCTCCCTCAAAATAAAACCCGGCGTTTTCAGCCAATATAGATTCTAGCTTTGCCCGGTACTTTACCCTCGAATCCTTCCCATACAGACAGATAGAGATGATCCCCCAGGGTCAAAGAAACCCACCGCCAAGAGTGGCAAGTTGACTTGCACTCTTCCAGCACCTCTAGCCCTGGCTACTTCCTTTCCCTTTTCTCTTGCTTCACCTTTTCCTTTTTACCTCAGCTCAACATTGTCTCTCTTGATGTTGAACTGTTCCCAACAATACTCCAAAGCTTCCTTCTCAAGATTATTACTAGTGATCATGTCTCACTAATTAAACGACTTTCACATTTGGCCTCTTGCCCCTGCCCAGATGTACTTCTAAAAAAACCAAGACTAAACAAAAGAGTCCTTCTCTCCCTTGCCCCGCCCCCATCCACAATCATTGAGCAGAATTTACTGCTTTTGCTGTATCTTGAGGTGTTCATCACCTAAAACTAGATTCCTTTATTACTGAAATCCCGGGATGAACATAGACACTTTAAGAAACCAACCCAAACGTAAGAAAGGCCAAGTAGAAGATTAGTTATAGTGATAGTTATAGTGAAAGAATTCAACAGCAATGCCAAGAAAGAGAGTATCTAAACAAGGATAACTGATACTGTATGAACCTCTACTACAATCATTTTGTAGTCAAAATACTACTTGAAGTGTTTGGGGATTAATGTTAAAAAAAAAAAAAAAAAAAAAAAAACGTCGGGAGAAAGAAGGTGTAAGGGGGAGAGAGGAAGCAGCGATGTTCTCGTTAAAGAGAGCTCATCCTCTTGCGGCGTGATCTTTTCCCGCCTAAATGACGCCACAGCCAGAGCGTCCCTCCAGTAAACTCTTCCCTTCTGTCTTTCTTGTTCCAGGGAGCATTTTGTGGGATTTCCAGGCAATTATCTTGCGTAGAAAACATTGTAATCATGAAACCAAGTAAATAGGCTAACTGACCTCGGAGAGGGGGTAATCTAAGGGCACCATATCGCTCCATCAATTTATTTGTTAAGGCAAAATTTCGTTGTATTGTCTCTAATTTCCTCTTCTGGAGGTAAAATGATTAAATTTGTCAAGTTAAACTCAGAAGAAAAGCGGAATTAAGCAACTTTCTTCAAGTCTTTTCTCCATATATAAAACGAGTCTATGGAACAATGTTTTCCATTTGAACTGTTAAAATAAATCTTTGTCTCTCTCAATCTGTCTCTCTCATATATATCCCAAAAAAAAGTAGAATTGAGATTTTTTAATAGATAAGCACAATATTTTGTTTCAATAAATCCCATTTAAAAATTAAAAAACAAAATAAGCAAAGAAAGATAATTTAATCCCTAAATAACTGAAATGGCAAATATGATAATTCTATTACTTTTTCTTTTAGATTCAAGTGGAGAAATAAATCTCTTGTGGTTACTTTCACTCAAAAGTTCCTGATTTGTGGTCAATAAAAATAAATTTTAAAATGTTTCAATATCCAATTGAAGATTTTAATTGAGTTCAAAACCCAATAATTAATTTAACTTCAAATAGGAGGAAAACACAAGAAAAAAAGCTTTAAACTGTTTTCCAGATGTCTTTATTTTTCATACATCATAAATAGACCAACATGATTTGTAAGCTTTCAAAGTTAAGTGTATTTTTTTTTCATGCTTGTTTTAGGAAAATGTAAAATTGTAAACATTTTTCATCTTGAATATTGATTTGAAATGACAAATATTACTTATATGCTATGATTCCCTAACTTCTTTCTCCTTGAAAAAAATTTTGTAGAGAATATGTAATTTGAAATTAATGCATGTTATTAGTGAAAATTAAGAGAATTAAAATAAGGAAATAATCAGCTTCCCTCCTTAAAGACAATAAGACTTTTCTTTCAATCTCATACAAAATATAATTACGTGAAAGAAACAAACTGGCACAGTAATAACAACTTTTAGACTAATTTTAATGGCTACATTATGTAATGGATTATGGTAATTACTGGGGAATTTGCATATGTCAACTGAACATATATCCTGACACATTTAAAATAAATTGAAATGTTCTTAGGAGAGAAACAGAAAGAGAAAAACAATTCCTCAGATAATAAAGAATTTACAACATGGAAGAAGCTTGAGTTAGTTTAAAAAGTGAAAAGTGAATGATGACCTAGGTTCTAATCCTTTTACTGCATCACTTTGGTTAAATCAATGAACTTTTCTGGCCCTCAGTGTCACCATCTGTAAAATGAAGTTGTTAAAAAGTGTGATTTCTAAAGTTCCCTTTCAGCACTAAAATCTTATTATTTTATTCTTTTTATATACCAGATGTAGCCTTCTAATACATTAACAATTTGAGCCACAAATGTATTAGCAACATGTACTAAATTGATGAAAAATTTTAAGGGATTGTCTAGAAATCTCCTTTAGGATACTATATGAACTTTCTTCACTATGAAAGACAACTCACTAAAAATATCAGTGTTAAACATTTTACAATAGAAAGTAAAAGTCTACAACTTTTCCCCTCATAATTTACAAAAGAGCCAACAGTAAAGCTACTCTTTAGAATATTCTTTTTCCATGATTTATCCTGCTAACACCATTATCAGAAGTTATAAACCAAAAGACTTAAGCATTCTCTACCATCTTTTCAAGTAGGAAAAGATATATTTGCATGAAATACTCAATTCTAAAACACTATCAACACCTAGAACCATTATTAAATCTCTTGATACTTATTTATTCATCTTTGCTAATTAATTTGATAAGTCAGTCAAGAAAACTATCCTAAGAGATAACCTCCCTTTAACAGCACTTGTGTTTGATGCTTTCACACCCTGCTGGCCCACATTAACACTCATAGGCAGCAAAAATGGAACTGAATTAATTTGGACAAAAGTCAGACAATTTATCAAACTCTATCATCATAAACTGATTTTTTAATATTTTTAATAAGTATTACATTCTTTTTTCTTATGATTTCTGGAACACAATAATTATCATTTATGTGGCATTTTAAAAGTATATTTCTTACATCAACTCTCTAAGACAGAGCCGTTATCCTCATTTTATACTTGAGGCAACTGTTTTAAAAATTAAAGTGATTTGCTCTTTATCAGAATACCATAAATAAGAACTCAAGCATTTAAACCTAGCCTCCTCACTAAAGTCAAGTGCTTTTTGCACTTACACCTATATGCTTCTCAAAATGACATCACAAATATCAAACTTTATGATCAGTTGACTCAGTTTAACGCTAATGAAATGCATACATTCTTTTCTATTATCTAGTTTGGTTTTGTTTTTGTTTTGTTAATTATTTCCCAATTAAATTTTTTTAAGATCATGGATTCTTAAAGAAAAAATGTTCTCTTGCTTCAACTCAGCTTTTTGGAATGCCTATCTCCCTTAAAGAAAAAGTACACCAACTACAGTATGAGGCTCTTCCCCTGTTATTATAAACTTCCCTCTCTCTATAAAACAACAACAAAATAACTTTGTTTTTATTTTGTGTTTGCTTATGTGGATACAAATTGTCACACCCCAAAATGTAAACTCCTGGAGAATAAGGATTATTTCTATTTTATTTTAACATTACCAGCCTCTAGCACAGAGCCTAATATACAACAGATGCTTAACAAATTCTTGCTGAACTTTTCTTGAATAATTCCAAGAACATTTGCTATAATCTACACACTAATTTTTTTTTTTAAGTTAAGCCACATTATTTGTCAACTCACAGTTCTAGTTTAATTATAGAGGTGTAGTGTGATATAATGGAATAGGTACTGGTCTTATAATTGAAAGGCCTGGATTCAAGATCTGCCTCTGCCATCTAGTAGCTGAATTATATAAAGAAGTGACTTAATTCCTTTGAACTTCAGTTCTCTCATCCGTAGAACAAGACTGTTAATAATAGACACCATCTACCTTAAAGCATATTTTTTATGCTTCAAAGCTCTATATACATAAATGTGAGCTATTGGTAAATGCTTGTTTACTCAAGAAAAGTGCTTTTGTAGATCTATTAGCATTTTGAATTTCTATCTCAAATTCTAGGTAAGCACAACTATTGACAATAGGAATTCCTACCCCTTTTCAAAAATAGGTGAATAGTAGCCAGCCCAATAGATTGTCCAATTTCATTGTGAACATTTACACCTTGAAAATCTGCAAATGCTACAAATCAGAGCTTGATTTATTGTTTTGTTGATTTTCAGACTTGAGAAAATTATGGAGAAACTGTTAGTAATGCAGATTAAACTTAAAAGTATGCAGTGAGTACATTCTCTTTTTCTGAGCTGGTTGTTAAACATTAACCAGCACCTCCCTGGTTTTATCTGTCGCTGACATTTTTAAGAAAAGAGATAGTAATTCCAATGAATATTAAGAAATCTGAATACAAGTGAGTATCACAAACTTTAAAGCTAGTCAGGATCTCAAAGATTATTTTAACCAACGCTTCATTTTACTGATGATGAAACAGGTCCAAAGCAGCTAAGAACTTTGCTGAAGGTCACACACAAAAATAAAATTAAAAGAGACTATATATTTAAACCAGATACTGGGACTTTTAACCTAATACTCTCTTCCTAGTACATAGCATTAGAAATAAGTTTATTATAAGGGAAATACTAAAGGAAGGAGAAATACTGGGAGCTATAATATCTGCTGTGTTTCTGGCTGCTCATGAAAAAAAAAAAAAGCAGCTAAGTAAAATACTGAAAAACAAATAAATGAACAAACAAAAATCAAACAAACAAAACTAACCTGGGCTTGAAGGAATCTTCTTAAATGACCTCATCATCTTCTGAAGAACCTGAAATTAAAGAGTTCAAGTCAGAACTTTGTTCATTCTACCAGAGCACCCTATTTAATTGCCTCTTCCCCAACTTAACGGCTCATTATAAGGCCATAAAATGGCAAGGCTTTGACTCTGTGAAGTGACCTGTAAACTTTTCAACAATTTAAGACTTACCTAGCTCATCAAATCCACAGTTAGATAACCAATTGGTATAACAATCAAACAGGGAATGCAGCACCTTGCCTAGCCTTTTCCGGTTAAAGGGCATTGTGTAAATAAGGTCTTTTAATTTGGTTTTTATTTTATTAGCATTATACAACTAATGTTTTTGTCTAAAGATACAAATTTCCTGAAAAACCAAAACATCTTCTTCTTATTTATTAATAAGGACTTTATTATAAACAATAATTTAAAAATTCACAAATTTTACATATACATAATCAGAACAGCTGATATTTATATAGTTCTTTAGGGTTTGCAAAAATCTTTATGTAGCCTTTATAATTTAAACTTCACAGTAGAGTTGATACTATAACTTTTATTCTTTGTTTTTAACAGATGAGGAAACTGAGGGACAAAGAAGGCAAGTGTCTGGCTCCTGGTTACATCAATAATAGTATCCATATTTGATTTTTGTTTCCTTTAAAATATATTTTAAAAGAAACAGCTCAAAAATATAAGCTTTGTAACATACTATCCAAATTAGATCTTACAGTTCCTTCCAGATATTGACAGACATCCTCTCATCTATATTAAGAGTTGAAAGTATATATATATATATATATATATATATATATATCCCCCAAGACACTAACTGTGCAGGAAACTAAATCTGAAAAGGCAAAACTGTTTTCCCAAAGAACTTGTGTAAGTTATACTCCTCTTTCTAATGAGTAGAATGCTGAAGATGTCACAGGCCAATAAAATGTACTCCCTTCCTTCACTCTCACTTCCTAAATGCTATTCAGCAATAAGGAACAGTAAATGGCAAAATAGCATTCAATTGATAATTTCTACTCAGATTGTATAGTCTTTCAAGGCACAGAAAAAAAATTTGTTTGGACATTCACAAGCTCACCTTTTTTAGGCAAGCTTTCTTCCTTTGCTTGATTTTAAACACTTTCTATTATTTCAACCTCTCAAAGAAACCATTTTTTGTAGCATCTTTTGGATGTCTAATTTTCTTATCAAAAGAAAATGGAGGCTGCTCCAAATGTAGAGGTCTACTGAATGCTGACCCAGGACTCTGTCTTATAAAGGGTTAGAAGCAAAAATGTGAATAAAAGGTTTGTAAAGCTCAAACTACTATATATTAAGCCCTCTTCAGTTATATCCTTGCAAGGTCTTTAAGAGCAAAAGATAGGCTAATCTACAAAAAAAAAAATGTACCTTTCCTTTTTAAAAATGTAGCATTGTATTTATCATAATGTGTCATCTTTCCATATTGAAACTAATTTAACACTGCAATTATTAGCAAGTGAATCTCACTATAATTTGTGTTATGCTTATAAACTGGAGGACTTTTTAATTTGAGCTTTAAAGACATAAGTGGATTAAGCTAATTCATTGATTTCAAACTTTTTTGTTGTTGTTGTTCCTAAAGGAAACCAAAGAGTTATGGTGGGAAAAACAGATTATTTTTAAATCTGGACATTTAAGTTAATTAAAATATCATTGAACCTCAATGTTCTTTCAGAGTGACTGTTAAGAACAAAACTATTATTCAGTCTTTTGGGATTAAGACTCACCACAAAATTAAAAATTAAAAGTTTCTGAAACCCAAGAATGCACTGAACACATTTAATAATAATTTATTCACTATTATTTTTACCTTATTACTTAAAAATAGTTTATCGTTTAAATATTTGTACATTAATTATTTGATCTTATTTGAAAGCAAAGATATGATCAGAGCAATTTTACATAAAAAAGTATAACAAGTTATTTCAGATCTTAACCAAAATAATAAAACATGCAAATAACCAATAACTTCATCAATTGTTTATACAGATATAGGTGTGATTTACTGCAGCATGATGTATTATATTTAAAAAAAAAAACATGAGAATTACCTGTACTCTTATGATTTACATTAACCTTTTAAAATACATAACAGGTTTTTTCAAATATGGTACATATTTTCCATGGGAAGTACTTATATTGATTCATTACTTTAACCCTGAAGTAGTAATATCAAAGCAGTGGAATTATGCAATAAAATTGGCAAATAAATTATGTTTCACATGTATATGAGCATTATTTTATATGATTAACAATTTGGTGGGTTATTGATACCAATGAATTTTGGCAACTGACAAGTTAAAACAAACAAACACAGAAATAGAAACCATATATTTCTAATATATAACATTGGAAACACAATTTTAGTCTTATTAAAATTTTAATGTCAATTTAAAGTCAAATGTTACTGTTTAATTCTAATTTTCATTCCTAAGAATACCAGTAAAAAATATCAAATAAATAGCAGTTTTTTCAAGCAGCAAAAAGCATTTAGTATCTAAAAGGAAAATGCCAGGATAGTAACCAAGAAATAAACTATTTCATGACCAGTGACAATAATCAGAATTTCTAAAAACATTTTGCAAAATCTAAGGCTTCAACTAACAACAAAATTTTCCTGACTAATATAAGTGCATGTGCCAAAGAGCTTATTTCCATGGCTAATTATTAGGTGCCAACACACCAAAAAATATATATATATATATTAAAAATCAAACAAATTGGTTAAAAACTTTTTAAATGCAGTTTTCTACACAGAAAATGATATACCTAAAATATTAAAAAAAAAAAAAAACCACAAGTTAAAATGTTCATTTACATTTAAAATAATTGAACATTGTCTATAAACACAATTTGGGGAATATTGGAATTAATATTTATCACTTAATAGGAATTGTTGCTCTTCTTACAGCAAAAAAAGAAAATTCATATATTTAGCTAGATATAAAAGTATTCAATATAGATACAAGTACATGTTAACAAGTTTCCACTGTTATCATGCAAATTACTTATTGTACAATAGCCATCATTTTCAAGTCTTACTTTAAAAAAATATATTCGATAAAATTACAATCCATGAATTCAATGGTTTTTTTTTTTTTTCAGTTGAAGGATGAAAATTGAACTGCATTTTAAACACTAGAAATATTATTTGATAGCAATCATGGCCACAAAATGGTGAGAAACAAAAGGTTGATCTTGTTTGTTAGTAATGTTATGTGTGAAATAAATATGGAGCAACTTAAATGTCAAAATAGTACATTGTCTTGATTATTCTTTGTTTTTATTTAATATATTTTCCATATAAATTTAATGAAGTACTTAACTGAAAAAATCATGAGAGAAAAGTAATTGTAGGCATTCTGAAATGATGAAAATTATTGAAAACTCATTCATTTTTATCTTTCAGGAAAATCTTTTATCTATATCACATAAAGTATTTAATTGCAAATAATAATATTCATAACATTGCTGAATTACCACACAGAATTTAATTTTCTGGATAGGTTTACAAATCTGATTTCAGTTACTCTGATATAAGCTATGAATACCTCTGAAAACAAGTCTTGCCTTAAAAACAAAGAAACAAACAAACACAGTTATGAACAGTTTACCAGAAAATAAGAACTTTCAATCTCCAGGAAACTGAATAAAAGTCAACAGGCACACTATAAAAACAGTTTAAAGATACTGCCTATAGCACAAATGTTAATCTAATAAGCCACACTTTTCTTTAAACAAATGTGTATATTGAAATATAAATGGGCTACAACACAGTTGGTTTTGCTCATCCAAGTTTTTCATCACAAAAAATAATAGTTTTATATGATAAAGCTTCCAACTGAGTAATTGTTCAGATCACAAGGAACAGAGGTGAAATAAAGACAAAGCAAGAATAGTTTGATTCTAAGATAAAGGGGAAAATAAGTGCAAAAAAATCCTCTTTTAAAAGACCTAATACATTTGAAGACCAACCATAGTTTCAAAGTTAATTGAATTACATTTTAAGTTAAATTGCCTTCTTGTAAAATGAATAACAAAAAGTTTTCTACTGAAATTAAAACCACTTTCATTAAATTCCAATGATAACAAATTATTTTGTTTTGTACATAATTTTGCTATTCAACAATGCTAATAGCTGTTTTGATGCTTATATTGAAATGAATAAGTAAGCAAAAACCAATTTTAATATGCTCAAGCATTTTCCATGGGCATCTAATATATTTTTTAAAAAGATGTTTTAGTTTTCTCATCTTGATACCATTGACAATAAATATGCAATAATAATTTGTTTATAAAATTAATAAATAATAGAGTTATAACTGCTAACATGTATTTAAAAATGGTCCTGGATACTTTATTATTTTTTTAAACCTGCAAAATTATATACTAATCATACAAAATACCTTCTTTTAAAGATTTTGAAAAGGCTTAATGTGAATCAATTAAAATATAAATGTTGATCAGAAAGAGTACATAAAAGCTATCCTCTTCTATCCCATGAATTGTACACATATCCAAAAAGTTATATGTAACATACATAATAGTCTAAATAATGATTCTTTAATTGCATGTTTTTGTTCTTGGAATTAAGGAATAATTTAAACCATAACTACTTAGAAATAAGACTTGGAAACTTGAAGATCCACTGTTAAAATATAATCTTTAGTAAATATTGGAAAATATTTTCTCCAATTATAATTGATCATTTAACACTACAGACCTTTTTTCTGTATAATTAAGCTTTTGTTCAACTAAAAAAAAAAAAAACAACTAGAAACTGATTGCTTGAAAATGAGCTACATGACCTTTGTCCTGGTTTATCACCTTTGACCTTTAATTTGATGATCCTGCATATCAACTCTTTCTATTTTTAGAGGTAGAATGTCAATAAAATTGTATTTAAAAACTTACTATCTTGGTTCTGAAAAATTATATTATCATTTGCATTTGAAGCAATCTTTCCATATTAGCATAAACCCCCCAAAATAACATTTCCATGTCAAATTGAATTCTAGCTAAATAAATTCAATGACATCTCATCTTTTGAGTCTTAGGGGCAAAGAAAAGCTGTTTTTAAAAATTATATTAAACTTCTTTAATTACTTCATTTAGTAGCACTGTAGAATGGAATGTGTTTTTAGATGATTTCCTAATTTAAATAATTTTGGAGATGATGTTTTGTTGTAGTTTTGACATTTTTCCAAAATCAGATCCAGCAGGAAAAAAAACTGGCAAACACAAAGCTCATCCTCAACCTCACAACCTTATAGTCTCATAACTAAGAATCTGAAATTTTTATATATGGCCATTAATTGTTCAAATTGGTTTTAAAATCATCTTTATCTGTAAATATAGCAGGTCTTAAAACAAGAGAAAACCCCAATATTGATCCTATTGATTTTACTGACACCCCCTTGATATCAGTGATATACAGCAAATTGACATATTTTCCCTGTGATCAAATTTCCTTATCACAGTTATTATGATACATGCTCAACTGACATAAAAGAAATGTACACACATACACACAAACACATACCCTACATATCTTACTACAGTTATTGTTCTATCTCAACCTCCACAGAATTTTAGACTGTTTTCAGTTGGATTCAGTAGTCATCAATATGGCTGTCTGTCTTGATTCAGCACTCCGGTCAGCGACATCATATAGTGTCATTATGTCAGAGGAGGAGCTCCTCCACAATACCACTATATATGTATGTATTGAATGAATTTTCTAAATAATGGTAATTGTATAAAGTACAGCTATCTGGATTTGTATAACAGGTTAAAAATATTTAAATGCAAATAATCACCATTGTTTTACTTGGTGAGCCAGTGGCTTATTTTATGATCTTTAAATTCAAAAGAAACAAAACTAAACCATGTATTACTAAAGAAAGTTCCTTCTCTATAAAAAATTAATAATCAGTTTTAATATACATACTTAGCCTTTGAACATTAAACTTTTTCTGTTTTCTCCTCCATCCAACCTCTTCCCCTCTTCCCTCCCAAATGACAAATCATGTTTCTGGATCATAGGACTATAAAGGAAATTTAAAGTCTACTGCAAAAAAAAAAAAACTTCTCAAAACAACAACAAAATTCTTTAACTATCTTCACCTTACCATGTCCCTAAGCAGTTTAAAACTTGTTTACAATTCATCAATTCATCCTATATATTTTATTCAATTAAAACATAGGCCTAGAAAAAAATCATTTCATGTTCTCTATTTCCAGATTATCACAATTTATAACATTAAGCATTTTAAGGAGATATTTTCTCAATCTGAATGTTATATATATATGTGTGTGTGTGTGTGTGTGTGTGTGTGTGTGTGTGTGTATAATATGTATATATACATATATATACCTATATATGTATACATATGTCCTAAAAATTTATTTTTTTCTTAATCATGAGTTAGAAACTACCATAGCAATATTTTACACATACCAGAAAACTTATATTATCAATAGTATGAATTACCTTATTACCAAACAGGTAACCATTATTTAATGTTTTCTTTGTACACAGTACATGAGAAGAAAACATTTTACATTTAGTATATTTACCACAGTTCTTTGTGGCATTTGAGCAATTTACATTTATGCTATCATAAAATAAAAATTAACAATTTTAAAAGAAATATGTTAGTATACTAGCATTACAAAATATACTACAAACACACTACTTCATTTTACAAAAGCATGGTTAACTATAATTTTTAAAAGTCATATATATTGTCACACAAATAAAAATCAACAATTTAAAAAGGAATGTGTTAGAATACTGGCATTTTAAAATTCACTATAAATACACTGCTTCACTTATAAAAGCACATGGTTAATTTAACTGTATAGTTTTTCCACCTAGTACAAAATTTTCTACCTTAATTTTCAGCATATTTTCATTGATTCCAAAATATTATTATCACAAAATACAATTTAAATCGTACTATTAACAAAAAATTATTTATATATTTGACTAATTGAAATGATCCCATACAATCATGACATGTGTAAGGAGTAATGCAAAAGATAACTACAATTATCTTATTTCCTTAAATTTTGATAACAATGATAAAACAATATTTCTGAAAGCAATGAAATTTCAAAGTAAAGCATTTTATTCATTTAAAATATTGTCCCATCCCCCCCTCAAGTGTCAGAAAGAGGCCATGTGCCAATTTAATTCCTAAGCCCTTTACATACAATGGATTACCTTATTTCACACATGCTGAGATAAAGAATTAAGGGAGTACAAGCTTTTTCTAAAAATATAACAAGTGTTTGTTAATTTATTTAATTTTACAGACTGATTATTTCAATTTAAAAAATTTTTTCCTGATCTTACTATTAAATAATTTACCACCTAACTGGTGCTCATATCTAAAGCAAGCATTTCACATTATCCCAGTCTTAGAAAAACCTTTGAAAGCTTTTAAACATTTGATAAAATTCTGATGAGGGTCTACCTTTGGATTTAGTAATTTTTTCCTAGTATTAATAGATAACTAAATGGCTTGTTGTTATCCTATTGTCTAAACTCACCAGTTATCAGCATAAAAATGAAATATGGAGCATTTTCATGACTATAATAAAAATCCAGTTCAATTGTCACTTTCCTCTGGTAACAACATTATGTTTAAAAATTTACTCATAACACTATTTCATAAAATAAAATTGCCAGTTTTTCTGTTATGTACACTTTCCACAATGTTCAAGAGTATAAAACAAAAATTACATTGATTTTGAATGGAATTTATTTTCCCTTGTATTGCATTCCATTAACATTAGTATAGTTGTTGATATAACCATCTTCACATAGAATTTATGTTTACAAAGAAATATAACAGTCTCCGTTATTCTTTCACAAGCTATATATATATCAGGAAAAACCATAGGAAGAACTAAAGGGAAATTTAAGGAAACACTGGGAGTGACCTAAGATTTCATTCTGTGTTACATGAAACAATTCAAAATGGCGGACTTACTATTACTTACATTTAAGAAATCGGCTTATGAGAAAAGAAAATAAGTATAATATAAAATGCTTCCTAAAAATATTTCATAATTACCGACGATCAATTTAAAAAAAACCAGTTTGGGGAGCACAAATCCTCAGAAAGCATCCGTTTTCAATGCGTTCAAATCAGTAATATGCTGCAAGCATGCTATTTCTTCTTTTAGCCTTCTCCTTCAGAAACCAATTCGAAATCCAATTTCATCTTCTTCCTTCTCTCCCAAGTTCTTTATTTTAATTCACGCATTTATTTCCTATACATTTGCGCATAAATTTTTCCCCGTCCGCTTACGGATACAAAGCCGATCCAGTTGTAAGGAGTGAGAATAAAGAGATGGGCTGGACGCCCCCTGGTGTCCAGTAGCCGCAATGTCATTGCAAACCCCTCCAAGTAGAGGATTTACTTTGACCTGGGAGTAACTAAGTTAATGAAATCTCTTTGGTTCTCCCTGGTACCATCTCATAGTTTCTAAACCTTAATTGAAGTTTCAAACGTCTGCTACATCCTTCCAAGACACTTCTCTTTTCCCACCTTCTCCCTATCATTTTCCTCACCCCGCCTACCGGTCCTTGGCCCCCGCCCCTTTCTTTCCATAAGGA
Source organism: Antechinus flavipes (assembly GCF_016432865.1). Lineage (NCBI taxonomy): Eukaryota > Metazoa > Chordata > Mammalia > Dasyuromorphia > Dasyuridae > Antechinus > Antechinus flavipes. Next base: position 281,691,961 of record NC_067401.1, on the reverse strand, counting down.
ATCAAGCAGCCTCATATCCTTCTAAGGATGTTGCACCTTAGGCAGGGAAAGGGTCGGTGGAGAAGCGATAACTTTGCAACTGAGCTTATACAATATCTGTTCTTCCAGCAGCAGCCCAGAGCTAAGAGGTGCGAGTAAAGGAGGAAAAAAAAAAGGTGTGAACCCGGAAGTACATCGACCCACGCAGCATATTTAATGGCAACACAAGGGCAATAAATCACGAGCGGGGGAAAGAAGCATTTCAACGCCTGGACAGATCTGTCACTTTTTTTTTTTTTTAAACGATTCTTTCCCTCTCCTTTCTCTAGATCTTCCGTTCATCCCTCCCTTTTTTTGGTCTTCCATTCTCCTTTTCGAGCTGCCCACCTCGACGCGACTCACGTGCCAAACTCTATAGCCTGCGAATGTCCGCGCGTGCACACACACCACACCCCCCACGCGCGCACACACAAATACACTCAGTAACAGACATAGCGACTGGGGTGGAGGGGAGGGGTGGGGGGTGGGAAGGACAGGGAGGAAGAGGAGGAGGAAGAAGAGAAGGAGGGCGGGTAAATGGTACAGCTTACCTCCCGGGCCTCATGGTCGCGCTGCTAACTCTGTGTGTGTATGTGTGTCTGTGTCTCTGTGTGTGTCTGTCTGCGTGTGTGTTTGCGTGCGTGTTTGTGTATCTGTGCGTGTCTATGTGTGAGTGTAATTCGAGAGGACTGGGGTGAGAGGAAGGAGCCCGTATTTTAATCCCTTCAAAAGGGGAGTGAAGAGGGGCAGTGGGAATAGGACTGGGGGAGGTCGAGGGTGGGGATGTCAAAAGGGAAGGAAAATTGGTGGAGGCAGAAGACTGAGGATCGAGGCCAGAAGGGTCAATAGTACATCGTGAGCCGGGGAAGGGAGAAGCGAAAGCGGCTCGAAGCTGCGGTGCTCGGAATCCGCTGTCGCCGCTGCCGCTGCCGCTGATGCTGCTGCCGCCGCCAGGAGAGGGGCGGGCAGGCGGACGAGCGGGCAGGGAGTGGAAGGGGAGGAGGGCCGGGGAGTCAGTCGCGAAGAGGTTGTGAGACGCGGCGGCAGCACCAGACACTAACAGCTCGAGCCCTGCGTCAGGCAGCGGCACGCGCACACCTGCCCACCACCCGGCCCGACCTCCTGATTGGCTGCCTAGAAGGGGCGCGCGAGATTGAAGTGTTCCCATTCATTCCTTAGGGCTGTGAGAGTTTGAGGGGGTGGAGGCAAAGGGGGTGAGAGAGCTTGCTGGTAAAATACCGGCTGTCTTGTTTGTTCTCTCTCTCTATACTAGTCTGTTTTTCTCTTCCTCTTTCTCTCCCCACACATACAGTCACACACAAGAACACACGCCTGATGCCACAGTCCGATTACCCATCTGTGAAAGTCAAGTGCTGAGAAACAGTTCGATGTGGTGGTGCAGTTTTGAGTTTGATTGTCAGAGCTGTCACTTAATAGATGTGTATTACTTTGGGCAAATTATAGCCCCTCTGAGTTCCTTCATCTCTTAACAATATAGGTAATTCTTGCACAACGTATGCTACAAGAGTACAGTAAAGTGCCTAAAGAGCAATAAAAAAATTAGTTTTTCCAATTCAAAATTTTAAAAAATCAGGATAGTAATGTACATGGATAAAACAAAAGTATTATATACAACCTCTTCTCTCGTTTCCCATTCATTACAATAAAAGTAAAAAGTAATACCATCCTACTTAAGATCAATTTTTATGAAAGAAACTCTCCACTTATCTCTGCTCAGTGCAAAATGTCCTTTATATGTAATGTGAACGGAAAACAATTCACTTTGGCATAACATTGGGGAAGCATAAAATGTACTATTTGTTGAAAAATTGGAGAAAACTATTATCAATAAATACTGTGCAATATTTTGAAATTTAAATCTTGAAATTAAAGGACTTAGAAGATCTTTAGTTCCATTCTCATTTTACAAAAGATTATATTGAGACCCAGAGAAATCAAGTGATTTGTCCAAAGTTATATCAGTGATAGGTAAATCTTACCGTCTTAATACGCCAAAGCCAGTACTCTTTCCACTGCTTCCATTCAGTTTTGATTCAATTCAATTCAGCCAACATATTTTTAAAGCAACTTCCATGTGAAAGATACTGTGCTGGGTGCTAGAGACATAAGGGCAAAACATTAAAAAGAGCTGATAAAAAGAGATACAGCATGTAAATAGATGAGTAAAAATTGAGGTAATGAGTTAATGGAGGAAACAGTGGAATCAAAAAGCACAGGAATATTTGAGAAAAGATAGAAATAGCACTAATAGCTTAAAAGAAAAAATTTCAAAGAGAAGGGGGTATCTAATTTCTTGAAAGAAGATAAGGCTTTTGAAAGGTATAAATAGAGGTCATTTAAGACAGGGAACAGACAAGGTGTAGAAGTTCAGGGATATAAGATATGGGCACATAGATTTTAGGGAACAACCAGTAGACCAGTTTGTCTGAAAGACAAATTTGTGTACATGGTCTAGTAGAATGCTGAATTTGGACTTTGAGGAACTTTGTTCAAATCTCAGTTCCAATACTGAGTACTTTACTATTTGAATGGCTTTGAAAAAGGTATTTCACCTCACTAGGCCTAATTTCACTTGTACAATGAAAGGTTTTGAATAAATGGCCAGTTAAAATATCTTCCTACTCTACGATCCTTTTTTTTTTTTTAAAGGAATAATGTGCAATAAGAAGGGAAATATAAATTAGCATTAGTTTGTGAAAGGGCTTAAACGCTAGCTTAAAGTGTATTTTATCATACAACTATTGAGATTTTTATGTAGGGGAATGACATGATTATATTTGTTCCTTAGGAAGATTATTCTGGTATCTATAGAAAGGATAAAGTGGAAAACGAATGGTAGTAGGGAGACTGATTTAGAGGTTATAACAGTAATTTAGACAAAAATTAAGAGTGATGCCCGTGAAAATGAAGAGAAATGATAGCAAGAGTCATCATGATAGCACAGTCATTACCCTCATTGTGGGGGACAGGGTTAGGGAGAAGAAAGAATCAAAGATTACTTCCAGGTTATAAACCTACATCAATGATAGATTAGTGATGACATCATCCGAAACAGGAATCTTAGAGGAAGGGTGGAAGTAGGGAGAGAGATTGAGTTCCATGGATATTTAAATGGATCTGTTAAATTTGAAATGACAATGGAACATCCAGATGAGATGTCAGATGGGATGGGATTTATAAAAGAGATCTGAGCTGGATTTCCTATTATTTACTTAGTAAATAAATGTGACCCTCAGCCAAAATACATTGCCATCTCTTTAAATGATTTCATGGAAGGAGAATTTGGAAAGGAAACTGTAGTAAGCATTTAATATTTGGTGGGGGCTTCAGATAGCTTCCTGACAATTATCAGTTAAAATTTCAACTGAATAGAAAGCAAATAATATCTTGTCTCTGGCTGAATGAAGGTCCTCTTAGTCCTAGAAAGAGTAAAGAGGAACTTAAAATAAGTTGTGATATTTTTATGTTGTATTTTAAATTTTTTTAGTTTTCCAAATACATAGTTTCCAACATTTCATTTTTGTAAGATTTTTTGTTTTCCAAATTTTTCTCCCTCCCTCTCTTAGCTCTCTCATCCCCAAGACAGCAGCCAATTTGATAGATTAAACATATATATTCCTTTTAGATGTATTTCCATATTTGTCATGTTGTACAAGAAAAATGAGACCAAAGCAGGAAAAAAAAAAAAAAAAACTATGAAACCAAAAAAACAAACGAAAAGGTGAAAATACTATGATCCACATTCAGTCTTTATAGTTCTCGCTATCCCAAGTCTATTGGAATTGTCTTGAATCACTGTATTGCTGAAAAGGAGTAAGTCTATCATGGGTGATCATCACAATCTTGCTATTTCTGTGAACAATATTCTCTTGGTTCTTCTCACTTCACTCAGCATCAATTTATGTCTTTCTAGGCTTTTCTGAAAAGCTCATTTCAGGTGGAGCAATATTTGATTACATTCATGTACTATTACTTAGACATTCCCCAATTGATGGGCATCCACTCAATTTCCAGTTTCTTGCAACGATAAAAGGAGATACTATAAACATTTTTGCACATGTGCAACATCTTCCCTCTTTTATTGAGATTATTTTGAACAGTACCTAATCTACAGATTTGACCAGAGTAAAATATATTCTGTTACATCAATAATTGCAGGCTCTTTTTTTTTCTTTTTTCAAATGAACGATCCTTTATGCAATAAATAGACTGATTCATTCAGAGATCCAGATTCTAGTGTCCTTTTGAATGGGGCCAGGAGATTTGACTCTGCTGTAGTTATGGGGCATCAAATGGAATATTCCCACGTCTTCAACCATTGTGGTCCTCAATTAAGTGGAGCTATTAGATGGTATGATGCTATTTTTTTTGTATGATGCCATTTTAAATAGTCTAAAGAAAACAACGCTAAAAATAATTGCAATATGGGTAAATTTGACATTTTCAGACCTGAGAGGCTGTAAGACTGGATTTAGTAATTTTGAACTATAAGCATTATATTGTCACTATCATAAATCTTACCATATTCTTTGAAAATATTCTTTCCAATATCCCAAAATGACAAAATACATATCAGTTTGTCAATATCTGGCCCAAGAAGATCATAGGCTTTGCTGCAAATGTACTGATAGTGGAGACCTTTAGAAAGATGGGATCTAGCTAATAACATTGTGCTATCTAAATTAAGGATTGATTAGTTGAAGGTTTGTTGGGCTGATGAAGAAATAGGGTCTCCCATCAGATGGAGCAGAGACATACACATAGAACACATAACAAAAGTATGAGAATATGGAGAATGAATTTTAGAGAATATACTGAAAAGTGACAGTTTGTATATAAACTAGGGTTTATATACGATGTTCTTTGATACTTATTTAGTAAAGAATAATGAAATTTTAAAGACCACCAAATGTATTTCATTTATATCCCAACTTGATCACTATGTGTTTAATGTTTGATAAGTTACTTAAATTCTTTAGTCCTCAGTTTTTCTTATTTTTAAAGTGAAAGTATTGGAATCCATCACTGCAAAGGAGTCATCTAACTCTAAATCGATGATTATGTAGCTATAAGCCTAACTATGATTTTTTAGTAATTATATTCAATCAATATGTTTTTTTTAAAAAGTTCTATTAATGCCTTTTGTTTTTATGTCACAGTAATTTCTAGATATACTAATGAATTGTTTTCCTTGTACCAAAAAAATTGTAATCAAAACTGATAGAAGACTGCTTCTGAGAATGTTTACAACATTCTATCCGAGTTCTTTCCTGTCCAACAAAAGGAGGGCAGTACCTAACAATCATCTGTGAAGTACTTAAAGATACTATGTCCATGAAGGAGAATATTTTTTCTGAAACATATTTTGAGGGGCATTTGTTTTTCTTTTTTCTTCCCAAATTAACAACTCCTGCAGCTGAATATTTTAATTTCTGTATTTTCCTGAATCTTTTCCTTTATCATCGCAATCCTGAACCACACTATTCAACAACCTTTTGTTCCTAATTGGTGGGTCTTAAAAACAGGATTTAAGCTAGAGATTTAATGAACAGTGGATTCATGTGTAATTGAGCCAAAAGGAAAATATTTTTTAAATTAAAATTAAAATACTATGAATAAAATAGATATGTTGATACAGCCAAATATGAAGATTTTAAATCAATCCCAAGTGGGAAAATTTCACCAAAACTGTCAAATATTATGAGAAAATTGTATCATTGCAGTACTATGTATAGTGCAGGTATAGGCATAAGACTTTCAAAAAACTATCAGGGTGGCTACAATCCTCTTCCACATGTTTGCATTAATGTTAAATACCTAGTCTCTTTTTAATATAGCCTTGGTCTGAGGAACCAGCTCTGGATTTGGGATATGAGTGTATGCAAATTTCTGATTCAAATCCTCATTATGACCCCGGTACTATTTTGGCAATCTAGAATGTCTCCAATTTAGTTACTATGGTCACATTCCCTAGATGGTAGCTCTTCCTAATTTTACCTATGTAGACACAGGCTTAATAGGTTTCCACAGCACTTTCACATAATCATTGATTACTCTCTCAATTGATTACCACCTCCTTCCCCCAATTGTGATATGAGTTTAAAAATGCCTTTTCTTTAAGCAAGCCATAATTTATTTCTCACATTACATATCAGCATTTTCGAAAGTTTCTTTTGTATACAATTCCTAATTCCAATATGCACTAACTACCATGCTGATTCACACAAGTGGCAAATTCTAGATAATCTACCATGCCTTAAGATTCCAGAGATGATTTAGTGGAAAAGAATGCAGACATGATTACCGAATATGAAAAAAAATAAAGCAATTAATTATAAATCATTCTATCTGAAATAGAATGTGCTTTAAGCTAAAATGTGCAAGCATTATAGTAATTGTTTATTTATGAAGTTGCATTTACAAATAATGCACTTATGGAGATGCACTTAAATGCTCCCATACCTTTATTTTTTTAAGTTCATGATCAACTATTTTGGTATAAATTTGTTATGGTTTTATATATACACATCTATATACTTAAATATATATATATTTGTATATATGCATATATAAACATTTTCTTAAAATACTAAAATAATTACTATTATGAAGATATGAAGATATGGATTAAAATGAACACAGAAATAACAAGAATTATTTCCCCCATCAATCAGCATGTTCGCTTTCTCAAGGATTCTGAAGTAATTATAGTCATGGACTTATAACAGAATCATAAATTGTAATTTAACCCTAGTAGCCATGTACTCCAACATGTATACTAAGGGGATTCCCATTTTAACATACCCAACAGGTGAATCTCCACTCTTGGTTCTAAAGCCTCCAAGGTAGAAGGATCTACCATTTTTCTAGGAAGTCCGCTCCATTCTAAGGAAGTTTTTCTTAACATCAAATCTAGATTTGCCTCTTTTCAATTTCCAAAAATTTCTCCTGTGTCTGTCTTTATTTACTGGAATCAAACAGAACAAGGCTAATCTTCCTCCTATATGACAGCTCTTCAAATCCTATCACCCTGTGCTTGGTAGTCTTTGCTTCATCTCAATCTCTTGGGATACTTAGCTCATTATAAGACATTTCATATACCAATTGTTATAGCAAGTCTTGTTTCCTTGAATTGTTAGTGCCCCTATTACTCTCTAGTTATAACTATAAATTTGTATAACTCTTGGTTCAAAGGACTTTTTACATAAGGATCTCATTTGTGGAGATTGATCAATCTCTACTGATGAGAATAGTTCTATTCAAATGCCCCTTTGAATCTAGGATTACATTTTCATTGACTTATTTGTGTATACATTCTTTATTCCTGGATGAATATAAGCTCTTTGAGAGCAGAGACTATTTAATTTTTATCTTCTGTGTCTACCACTATGGCATGTAGTGCACATAAGAAATGTTTATTAAATTGAATTAGCTGGGACTCCACTAAAATATTAATTTTAGTATTAACATCAAGGCAACACCCCAAATTCCAGTGAATCCCTATTGGGGCTATTAGACTCTACAAATTTCCACCCGGCTCTTAGTACCACCTTGAGATTTGCATTTTTCACCAAATCCTCTAAGGGAAAATGCTTTTTGGGTTGTTGACAAATTTCTCCCTCTCCTCTTAAACCCACAACACCTAACTAGTTTTAATTGTGAAGACTACAGAGCTTTTGCTCTTACATTTCATGGATTGTAATCCTTTGCTCCTACTATTCCTAGCATTGATAGCCCCATGCTCATTTTCTTTAGGAGGTATATTCTTTTAAATGTTGTAGTTTCTCAAAAGGAAAACCCAGGATATTGGTGCAATTCAAGGAATCTTTTTCTGAATACAGTCCAAATTCTAGTATATTTCCAAGGAATTCCATCCTCCTCTAACAATGAGTCATGAACAATTCTGTCAGAAATTTCTATGAGCAAGCGTGTCTGCCTTACCGTGTGCTTCCTTTAACCATAAAGCAGTTATTAATGGATCTTGAATCAGTACCAACCTATATTCCCAGGCTGTTTTAGTAATACTGCTCCCTAAGTACTCAACCAACATTACAACCAAACTGGCTGACTAGGTAGTCTTCATACATAATATTCTATTTCCCGTTTTCAATGAATTAGGAGGGAGGTTGCCATTGTGCTTTACCACTGTATGTATCATCCCTTCCCCTTCATACTCTTAGATGCTGCAACTTCAGTATCTCTCTCTCTGAAAGAAAATCAAAAGAGGAAAGCCCTCTAAAAGAAGGTTGTCTTCAATGACTGTTCTTTTTTATGGGCCAAAGATAAGCTGACTACTCCCATAAGTCTGCTCTTATAAGAATTCAAAAACTCAATAATTCACCTTGGGGTAATCCATCAGTGAAGCCCATCCCTTACATAAATCTTAAGAGTGATCTCAAACCAATCACTTAATTCTAGGGGCATTTTAAAATAATCTTTCAAACATTTTTAAAAAAAGTTTTGAGTTCCAAATTCTATTCTTCTCCCTTTCCTTCCTTTCTCCTCTCCCTGAATCAGCAATCTGATAATAGATTATACATATGTAATCATGTCAAAATATCTCCATATTAATCACTTTTATAAGATTCAAATAAAAAAAGAATGAGAGAAAAAAGTGAAAAATAGTAGGCAAGGAGTATGAAAAATGTATTCAAACACTATCAGATCTTTGAAGGTAGATAACTTGTTTCATCATGAATCCTTTGATATTGTCTTGGATCATTATATTGCTGAAAATAGCTAAATTATCATTCATAATTCATCATACAATATTGCTATTACTATGTACATGTTTTTCTGGGTTTTTTTTTTACTTCACCTTGTATCAATTCATGTAGTTCTTTCTAGGTTTTTCTAAAAATAATCCCACTTGTCATTTCTTACAGCACAATTAATGTTCCACTACAATCATATGCTATAGTTTGTTCAGTCATTCCCTAATTGATGGGCATTCCCTCAACTTCCAATTCTTAGCCACCACAAAAAGACCTGCTATAAATATTTGTAAATTTTTATTTTTTATCTCTTTGGGATTCAGATCTAGCAGTGGTATTACTGGATCAAAGGATATGTACAGTTTCATAGCTGTAGACATATAGGAAATTGACATAAATATACATTTCGATTAATTTTGTTTAACTATCTTCTTTGTTATGAGGGAAAATTTGACATGGGAAAAGAGAATTAATATCTGGAAATTATTGTAATGCAAAGACAAGATATGGATAACAAGAGTTATCCATAAGTGTAGGAACTATATTAAAAAATAATAGCAATGAATATATGAATATGTGCTTCTGATCACTAATAAAAATGGATTTTCAATTATCAGTTTTGCAAAAATGATAAAAAATGGGAATAGTCACTGATGGAGAGTCAGTGGAAAGGCAGAAACACTAATACACTGTTGATGAGTTGTGATTTGTTCAACCATTTTGAAAAATATTTTGGAACTTTACTATATAATTGAATAAAACATTGATATCCTTTGACAAAATAGTCTCACTATTGGTATATATGTCAGAGAAGTCAGTGACAAACTTCCAAATTATTTATAAAAATTATTTTTATTGTAGTAAAAGAATGAAAATAAAGTGGAATTTGGGAATATTTCTGAATAATATAGTAATGCCAGAGGATATGATTGTGCTATTAAAAAGTTACGTACATAAAATTCAGAGAATTATAGAAAGATTTGTACTAACTAATGCAGACTGAAATAAGAAAAACCATAAGAATGACATATATAATGACTGCAAAATATAATGGAAAAGGTCAGTACAAGAAAAACCTGATAATGGCCTTAGACCACAGATAAGTCTATTGAAAATATATAATGTGGAAAACAGATAAACATACTACTTCCTCTTAGTGGAGAATGGGACTAGAAAGATGAAATACTACATACATTATGTTCATCACACAGGTTAATTTTGTTTAGCGGTTTTCTTTGTTAAGAGGGAGGATTTGAGGTGGGGAAAAAAGGATTAATATCTGGAAATTCTTGTAAAAACAAGAGGTCTCAATAAAACTTTAAAAATTATAATTGTTCCTATGGGCAGGATTGTAAAAGATACTGTCTTTCACTCTCTTCTAATATTTTATGATGTGATCATTTATATTTTGGTCATGTATCTTTTTGTTGCTTCTTGTAGAATATGGTATAAGATGTTTGTCTACATGATGTAGTTGAAGAAGTAACAGATAAATGAAGTACCAAGTTACTAGGTGGGAGAGTGGTTCCAACATGAAAAACTCATGAGAGATATCACAGACACAAAAGATGCCGTTTATTCCATGAAACAGTTTACTGGTCAAATCAAATATGATTAAGCAAGACTGAATCATATATGACTAAGCAATGTGTTCTAAGTTATGTGGACTTTTTTTAAGTTGGAGGGGAAAGGGGGAGGAAAGTAAAGGCAGAGTCATAGGGAGTGAGGGAGGAATTAGAATTTTAGAAGGAATGAGCAGATACCAATCTTTCTTAAAATAAGCTAATTAAAACAGCCTCTGGAGTTGGCTTAATTCTGTGGCAATGGAAACAAGATGGGAGAATTAATAATAGCTACCTAAGCTCAGTAGAAAGTAGCTATACAGAATATTACTACTTACAAATATTTCATTTTATCCTTATTCTAATGAGGTAGATAGCTATTATCTCCATTTTATAGATGAAGAGACTGAGGCAGACAGCCACTAACTAATTTATCTAAGATCTTCAGATCCTCCTGACTCCAGGGCCACTGCTCTATCCATTGTGCCAAATAGCTTCCCCATCTGCCTCCTTTCTTACCTAGGTTTAATCACTAATTAGATGCTTCCTCTGTTAAACTGGGATCATCTCCAGTGGTCCTGAGTTATATTCAGCCACTGGATGAGATGTCTCTAGAGGGGAAAATGAGGCAGGTGACCTTGCACAGAACTTCCTCAAATCCAATTCAATTGCTGTCATGGTATCACCTCCCTGGTGATGAGATCCTTTTCAAGAATGAAGGACAAACAATAGTGTGAGGCCAGATTTTAATTTAGTTCTATCTGCCTTAGTAGTTTGGTCCAGAACTAAATCTGTAAGAAAATTTAATTCATAACACATCATTCAGGACCATTCTAGGACTCTTAGATCCGACAGACTAGATCCTATCCTAGGGGAATGACCCTCAGAGTCTCAGTTTCTCTGGGGCTTATTGTTTCCTCTTGGAGTTTGTGTCTAGGTTTTCCCCAAATGTGAATATAAAAGAGTTCAACTTTTGTTTCACCTAACATAAAATACAAATTCTACAACAAATACATAAGAGCCCACGAAAAATGCTTGTCAGCAAACTACCCTGACTCCTCTTAGGTGAATGAATTTGGAGTTGCTACTAGGTCAATGCCATGGCATTCTGGTAAAAATCCTTTTCTCCCAAAGAGTTGTGCACAGTATCTTCCAGATTCATATTGTGACCCTGAGACTTCAACTTCTGAAAAATATAATTTGAGAGTTTCTGAGCAAGAATTTCCCATTTTTGCCAGACTCACTCTATGTAAGAAATTCTCTGGCTTTCTTTCTAAGCAAGAACAATGTGGACTATACTGATCATCCAAGGAGGATACTGTATCATAAATCTCTTTCTACAAATCTGTTGATCAAATCTTTGAATTTAGGAACTCTGGAATTTGGGGTTATACATGAAGTAACTATCCAAAGCTGGGCTTTCCTTCTGGGGTCAAATATACATGTACCTACATACTTTTGTCATGTGTTTCTGTAGACAATCCCTCATTACTACCAGCTTTTAAGTTGGGAAATCACACTTTCAGGGTCTTTCCTCTTAGGCCTTGTGTAAGTACAAGCCTACCACTGGAATGTGCATCTGACACAAATAGCCATCAACTACTCTGGAATGGGATGGAAAACATTAATCCTTTTACCTTCCATCAAACTTGATACATTTTTTGACAAAGTTAACAAGAGAAAAAGGCCAAGAAAAAGTATTCAATAGAGCAAAAGAACAACCAACTTGATTTTATTCACCACAAGTAAAGGGTTGTTCATTCTCAGGAACAAATGATGGAATGCCATCAGGAGGCAGTTTCTATCTTTAAAACCAAAAAGAAGTAATGCACCAGTGGGCATGCTCATATTCTATGAAGAGTTGCCTTTGTCCAAACAAAGGATCATGACCTAAAATCTCATTAAGCTGATTAATCAGTGAGTCCCCTAATCACCACACCATACCCTTTTATAGGTATTATTATTTTAAAAATTTACTAGCACTACCTAAACATTAATATTTCCCCAATTGTCTGTCTCCTTTTATTCCAAAATTTTTCAAATGTCACCAGCAAAAATTTAGCAATATAGTATATTAGTTCTCTCAGAATTCATCATAGATAGTAACTTAGACTCATTGAGAGTTTCTAGGAAATATCTTACTTATCTTTAGTTTCAACTCCCTATAGACCATCTTTATTTTGACTTTTTTAGTACTGGTTACATTTTCTTTAGCAGGGAAAATAGGTTTTCTTTTTTCTTTTTTTTCTTTTTTTCATTTATTTATTTTAATAACTTTTTATTGATAGAACGCATGCCAGGATAATTTTTTACAGCATTATCCCTTGCATTTACTTCTGTTCCGATTTTTCCCCTCCCTCCCTCCACCCCTTCCCCCAGATGGCAAGAAGTCCTTTACATGTTGAATGGGTTACAGTATATCCTAGATACAATATATGTGTGCAGAACCGAACAGTTTTCTTGTTGCACAGGGAGAATTGAATTCAGAAGGTATAAATAATCCGGGAAGAAAAACAAAAATGCAAGCAGTTTATATTCATTTCCCAGTGTTCTTTCTCTGGGTGTAGCTGCTTCTGTCCATCTTTGATCAATTAAAGCTCTCTTTATCGAAGAGATCCACTTCCATCAGAATACATCCTCAAACAGTAGCGTTGTTGAGGTATATAATGATCTCCTGGTTCTGCTCATTTCACTTAGCATCAGTTCATGTAAGTCTCACCAGTCCTCTCTGTATTTATCCTGCTGGTCATTTCTTACAGAACAATAATATTCCATAACATTCATATACCATAATTTACTCAACCATTCTCCAATTGATGGACATCCTTTCACTTTCCAGCTTCTAGCCACTACAAACAGGGCTGCCACAAACATTTTGGCACATACAGGTCCCTTTCCTTTCTTTAGTATCTCTTTGGGGTATAAGCCCAGTAGAAACATTGCTGGATCAAAGGGTATGCACAGTTTGATAACTTTTTGAGCATAGTTCCAAATTGCTCTCCAGAATGGCTGGATGTGTTCACAATTCCACCAACAATGTATCAGTGTCCCTGTTTTCCCACATCCCCTCCAACATTCCCCATTATCTTTCCCTGTCATTCTAGCCAATCTGACAGGTGTGTAGTGGTATCTCAGCGTTGTCTTAATTTGCATTTCTCTGATTAATAATGATTTGGAGCATATTTTCATATGTCTATAAATAGTTTCAATTTCTTCATCTGAGAATTGTCTGTTCATATCCTTTGACCATTTATCAATTGGAGAATAGTTTGATTTCTTATAGATTAGTCAATTCTCTATATATTTTGGAAATGAGGCCTTTATCAGAACCTTTGATTGTAAAAATGTTTTCCCAGTTTATTGTTTCCCTGCTAATCTTGTCTGCATTTGTTTTGTTTGTACAAAAACTTTTCAATTTGATATAATCAAAATTTTCTATGTTGTGGTCAATAGTGATCTCTAGTTCTTCTTTGGTCATAAATTCCTCCCTCTTCCACAGGTCTGCGAGGTAAACTATCCTATGCTCTTCCAATTTATTTATAATCTCATTCTTTATGCCTAGGTCATGAACCCATTTTGACCTTATCTTGGTGTATGGTGTTAAGTGTGGGTCAATGCCTAGTTTCTGCCATACTGATTTCCAATTTTCCCAGCAATTTTTGTCAAATAATGCATTCTTATCCCAGAAACTGGTGTCTTTGGGTTTGTCAAACACTATATTATTAAAGTTATTGGCTGTTTTGTCCTTTGAACCTAACCTATTCCATTGATCAACTAGTCTATTTCTTAGCCAATACCAGATGGTTTTAGTAACTGCTGCTTTATAATATAATTTTAGATCTGGTACAGCTAGGCCACCTTCATTTGATTTTTTTCATTAATTCCTTTGAAATTCTTGACCTTTTGTTTTTCCATATGAACGGAAAATAGGTTTTCAATAACAGTTGAGTAATTTTACCTTTTTTTGCTTTCAGTTAGCATATTCACATACCACCACAGGTTCTCCCTCCTCTGTCTCAAATCAATGGTTCTCTCTCTCTTTTTAAAGCCTTCTTATTTCTCCCCTCCTCTCACCAAGACTTTAAAACTTACCAGCAGCAAAATAAAATAAAACACCTATTTTGTTGTCTTTTGTATCATTGTCATCCTCCATTCATTCTGAGTTTTAGCATTTTTGACACATCTTACAGAATCATGTCAGGCTTTTGTATTCATACGTCATGAATTGTTTTTGCTTCCATCTTCTCTCCAGGTGTTTAAAATCAAGTTAGATGATAAATTACCAGCACATCCACATTGATCTTTTTGCAGAACTCTCTTTTCTTCTTTATTGCAATTTTGTTGTTGTTGTTTGTGTTTTCAGAATTTCACTCTTGAGAACTTTTTATTCTACCTAGGCTGACTTCTTTGCTGAATTTTAAACCTAGACTTGCTTTTAACCTTTCTCAAAATTCTTTGAAATCCATTCTCTGAAAATATGCAGTGCATCTCAGACTGTCTGATTTTTCCTTTGTCTTTCTACTATAAATTCTAAAGATTAAGTGGTCAGTTCCCCACAAGCAACCAATCATCTTCACGTCAACAATCAACTCCTTACCTATAGTTAGAATTAAGTCCAGAAACATCATTTAACTTTAACATTTTCTTCACATTTTGACAGATCAAATTTTCATTAAGATAAACCAAGAATGTATTAACTGCTCTGCTTTTGGCATAGAGAGAGCTCAAGCAGATGTCTACATAATTGACAATTCACAACACCACTATGTTATGTTTCTGTGCCAAGATTCTTGTTTATTTCTTCCTTTTCAGGTAGTATATGGCATATTCTAACTATTGCTTTTGAGTCTTCTGCTGGTGATACTTACCCAAATGTTCACCTCCCTGCTCCTCTCCTCTGTTTCTTGGATTTCTTCTTCAGAGAATATATATATATATATATATATAGTCTTTTTAAAAAGTTATTCTTTATTTGATATTAATTTACAATAAATTTCCTTCTTCTATCCCCTTCTATACTGAGGAATCAAGAAATACAATATCGATTATGCAGGTGAAATCATGCAAAACATATTTCCATATTAGCCATGTTGTTTAAAAAAAAGACAAGGAAAAAATTAATATTTGTACATAGATTTCATTAGTTCTTTTTTCTAGAAGTAGACAGCTTTTTTTCATTGTAATTCCTTTGGGATTCTCTTGGATTGGATCATTGTATTGATCAGAGTATCTAAATCTTTGACAGTTGATCATCATTACAATATTACATTAATACTATATATGATTTTAATATATTTAACATATATTGGTCTACCTGCCATTTAGAGGAGGGGGTGGGGGCAGGAGGGAAAAAAATTGGAACAAAAGACTTTGCAATTGTCAATTCTGAAAAATTACCCATGCATATATCTTATAAATAAAAAGCTATAATTTAAAAAATACTATATATGTATTCAGTCACTTCCTAGTTTTATTCACTTCATTATGTATCTGTTATTTAAGTCTCTCAGGTTTTTAAAAAAATCATCCCTCTCATCATTTCTTATATCACAATAGTGTTCCATTAGTTGTATACCACAATTTGTTCAGCCATTCTCCAATTGATGGACATCCTCTCAATTTCCAATTCTTTGATACCACAAAAAGAGTTTCTATAAATGCTTTTATACCTTGAGGTCCTTTCCAATTTTCAAATCATCTCCACCCTTCTTAAAATGTGTTAATATCCTAAGGTCTTATACATTTATCTGGTGAGAACATAAATTGATCACTAGATATGAATAAGACATAAACATCTCTCTAGATATAACAGGAAACTTGTTCAGATTAGCTAAGGGATTTGACCATGCCTTATGGGACTTGTAAAAGTCATAAAGGTAGATAGAATTAAAAATTCAAACATCTAGAAGGCTGAATGAATTTCAAGCATCTAGAAGTAGAAGGGAAAAAATTGCTTCTCAAAGGGAATAATTTTTGTGGGAATGAAAGTGACTTATCATTGTCATTGTTTATGCCCACTTCACCTTTGGCCAGAGGAGGCTCAAAGGGTCTGGAAGATTTGGACTTTTTCCTCAGCATCATAGCAATCTTCCCAGAATAACTGATGGTTATGTCTATATTGGAAGCCACTGAAAGACTGGACTCACTTAAACAAGTAGATTCAAGACTCTACAAAGTCCAGAAAGAAAGATACACTATATCTAATGGAAGGTCTTTGAAGACCGAAGCAAAATGACTTCCAAAAGTTCTATGTGTACTTTAAATTTGAACCCATTTTCCCTTACACGCCATACGTACTTGAGATAATGTATGTCATAGACCTTTGGGGATTACTTTGTACTACTTTATAAAGTTAATTATCTTACTGATATCTTACTGATATCATCTGAAAATTATGGTAGAAAGCATACTGGCTGGGGCTTGTCAAAATTAGAAAGATTCCCCATCCCTTCAAGGTTAATCTCATAGTTCTGGGAAGACATGATAGCCATATTCTAGGGACCTGACTTAGTTCACGTAGGCTGGTATAGCTGCTTAAGAGTATGCATTATACTTAAATAGTATTGAAAGAGTCATCTAATTTAATTGGCTCAAGAGAATAAGGTTCAAACTACTGAATTAATTTCCTGGTTGCTTGAATATAAAAATAGCAAGGACAAAAGAGTCCTGTTTCCTCCTTCAAGCTTTTGAGTACAGACTGGCAGCATGACCAACACTAGCATGTGAAGTTGTGCTCAACTTAATGAATGCTAGTTCTTCAATGAATATCCTTTTCCTACTAAGCATGTCCTTCTCTCACTATGACTGAGTAAATCTCCTTTTGTTAACTGTTTGATACAGTAGAAGTGTTTTATTTTGTTCCTGTTTCAAATGTAAGCTGCCAGACCAGCCTGGGTAGTCCTGTTTTACTATATCCTTCCATTCATGGAATTTCCAGTCACTTTCCCCAAGAATCAATGATACCTAGAAGGTCCACTTTTGTCTATTTTTGTTAGGATCTTTAATTTACTTTATTTGTTATCCTTACATTATACATCCGTATATGCTTATATGTAATGACCCACATTATTGGTTCCTTTCTTGGATTATGTGTCCTGGAAATCATTTACATCTTTATGTTTTTACTTTGTTGTAGTTACTTTCTTTATGTTGTATCATTTGGTAGACAAATAGGCTATTTACTTTTTCTCCCTCCTTTTTTCAGTTTATATTTCTCGAGTAGATCTGCAAGTCTCCAAATAAATTTAATTTTATCTGTTCTCATGAGATGAGAACTGGAAAAGAGTCCATCATTCCCATATTTCAATCTGTGGTTCAAAAATTCAAATCTTGTTCTCTGATACAATCTTCTTTATCAGCTCTTCGATTCTCAAATATGTAATCTATTTCATGTTTATTTCTTGCTTTTGAGTTTTCTTGAACATAGTAAATACTCCTTCATTTGTTGAGTAAATTTGAATTTGCAGGACTAATGCTTTGGAGTACAATCTGTAAACGAAAAGTATAGGTATTAGATGACATATATAGGTAAGGGTATTAGAACTAGGTGGCCTAGTCTTCTGGCCTTAGAAACAAGTTGCATCTATGACTAAAATTGTGGTTGCAATCCACTATTATAAGAAAATGTTCAGGATATATGCTGACAAGAAATAGGTTTGATTTTATCTATTCGAGATCAAACTTATGATCATATGCCTTTGAGTTTGATTACCATTTGAACCAAAAATTTAGGTTCTTTTATGGATCTTATTTTAGGGTCTTTATGGGTCAGTATTCCAGTGTCAAATTTCTTCATCATACAAATTAATTTATAACATATAACACTG
This sequence comes from Antechinus flavipes, assembly GCF_016432865.1. Classification (NCBI taxonomy): domain Eukaryota; kingdom Metazoa; phylum Chordata; class Mammalia; order Dasyuromorphia; family Dasyuridae; genus Antechinus; species Antechinus flavipes. The sequence goes on along the minus strand of NC_067401.1, from coordinate 281,673,820 downwards.
TGTACCTCCTTTGTACATTCAAAATAATCTACTTCATATGGTGATTTGTGTCCCTGTTTTTATCTCCTGAACTAAATTATAAGCTTTATGAGAACACGGACTTTGTTTTATTCACCTTTGTGTCTCCTTCAGCACTTAGGATATTGCACTGCTCACTTCAACAACTTTTATTAAATTGCTAAAATCTTTCCCCAAGAATGCAATTCTTAGAATTTGTACCTGGCACAAGAATAAGCAGTTAAAATTTGATGCCTTCAATCTTGTGATTAGTGCTGGGTTTTGGCCAGTGAAACCTACTTCTAGTAAAACTGTGATCTCTTTAATTCTAGTTTGCTTATCTGTCCAATCATTTTCTGATCTTTCAATTATTCTTCACTCTAAAAAGGAAGAGTATATGTAAGATATTATTTATGGAGGTTATAGTAATTACCAACTTGGCCAATTCAAGGCAGGAAGCTAGAATGGAAAAGTTAATGCTGCTGCTCCCCTTCTTGCATTCAGAGGGCAGAGTTGGGCTGCAAGGAACTGAGGGAAGGACAAAAATTATAAAGCTTCCTCACCATCCTCTACATTAAGAAGTCTACTTATTTTAAAATGAGAACTCTGGTTCCTACAAAAGACACCTCTGGCATCTAAATTTTGGGAGATGTTTCTGAGCCACTTGATAGTTTTATGAGAAACTGATTGAGGGAAGGATGTTTTCCCATAGTACAGACAGTAGGGATCAAGTTTTGGTTTTCTTGCACTTGAGGTACTGAAAATAGAAAGCCTTTCTGCTTTATTCAACTGCCATCTCATCAGCACAACCAGCTGTACCTTACACCCTAACTTGCAAAGCATACTTACCTTTAAAATGCATGAACTAAACCTTACACTGTATTTTCTTCTCCTGAATGTTTACTGTTGCTACTTCTTTGTGACAAAAGAACCTAAATCTTTGGTTCAAATGGTAGTCAAACTCAAAGGCATATGATCATAAGTTTGATCTCGAATAGATAAAATCAAACCTATTTCTTGTCAGCACACATCCTGAACATTTTCTTATAATAGTGGATTGCAACCACAATTCTTCCTTTCTAAAAGAAATTTTAAATAATATTAATACTTGAATAACATATGCAGCTATAAAGAAAGGAGGTTTTTTTGTTTTTTTTTTTACAAACATAAGATAACATACTTATAAATTTTAGTAAAGGCCATTCATAAGGAGAATAATAATAATCACCTTTTATATAGCATTTTAAAGCTTTTGATGCACCTGTGACTATTACCTCATTTAATTTCCTCCATAACTTTGAGAAGTGGATACTATTATTTTCTTCATTTTGCACATGAGGAAACTGAGGGACAGAGAAATCAAATTACTCTGAATCAGACAGCTAATAGTCAGCTGGATAGGTCAGTGAATAGAATACCAGGCTTGAAGACAGGAAGACAAATCTAGCCTCAGAGATTTACTAGCTGTATATTTACGGGAAAATCACTTAATCCTGTTTACCTCAGTTTCCTCATCTATAAAATGAGCTGGAGAAGGAAATGGCAAACTACTCCAATTTCTTTGCCAAGAAAACCTCAAATGGAGTTGTAAAGAGTTGGAAAATCTGAGGCAGAATTTGAATTCAAGTTTTCCTGATCCAAGTCTAACACTATTTATTGTGGCATCTATCTGCTTTGTAATCTTAGTTCTAAGGCCTGGAAAAAACAATTCAGCCCAACCCTTTTGGTTTTTACTGATGAGGAAACTGAATACCAAGGGAGGTTAAATTACTTGTTCAAGGTAAAATAGATAAATTATTCAAAGGCAGGATTTGAATTCAAATTCTCCGACACCAAAGCCAATGCTCTTTTTGCTATTGTGAGAAATGGATGGGCATTTTGTTTCCACAGTTAAGAAAATTAAATTGGAGAAATGAAACTTAAATTAGAAAACTGAAATCCACAAGGATATCAGGGAATAAGGGGTAGAGGGTATCTAATGTAAGCTGCTTGGGGGCAGGTACTGGCTATGTGATGAGGGGTAGAGATTCATGTCATATAACTTATATAACATCCAATTATCTGGGAATCGGGAGGGACTTGTGTTTCAGCACAGGAAATAAAATATGGCCCTTGGAGTTTCAAAGGTGTGTCTACTCATCTAGGCACCAATTCTTTTTTTTTTTTTTTTTTTTTTTTGATAACTTTTTCTTGATAGAACGCATGCCAGGGTAATTTTTTACAGCATTATCCCTTGCATTCATTTCTGTTCCGATTTTTCCCCTCCCTCCCTCCACCCCTTCCCCCAGATGGCAAGCAGTCCTTTACATGTTGAATGGGTTACAGTATATCTTAGATACAATATATGTGTGCAGAACCAAACAGTTTTCTTGTTGCACAGGGAGAATTGGATTCAGAAGGTATAAATAACCCGGGAAGAAAAATAAAAATGCAAGCAGTTTATATTCATTTCCCAGTGTTCTTTCTCTGGGTGTAACTGCTTCTGTCCATCTTTGATCAATTAAGGCTCTCTTTATCGAAGAGATCCACTTCCATCAGAATACATCCTCAAACAGTAGCGTTGTTGAGGTATATAATGATCTCCTGGTTCTGCTCATTTCACTCAGCATCAGTTCATGTAAGTCTCGCCAGTCCTCTCTGTATTCATCCTGCTGGTCATTCCTTACAGAACAATAATATTCCATAACATTCATATATCACAATTTACTCAACCATTCTCCAATTGATGGGCATCCTTTCATTTTCCAGCTTCTAGCCACTACAAACAGGGCTGCCACAAACATTTTGGCACATACAGGTCCCTTTCCCTTCTTTAGTATCTCTTTGGGGTATAAGCCCAGTAGAAACACTGCTGGATCAAAGGGTATGCACAGTTTGATAACTTTTTGAGCATAGTTCCAAATTGCTCTCCAGAATGGCTGGATGTGTTCACAATTCCACCAACAATATATCAGTGTCCCTGTTTTCCCACATCCCCTCCAACATTCCCCATTATCTTTCCCTGTCATTCTATAGGCACCAATTCTTGCAAAAATGTAAAATAAATTTTTCCTGCATTCATCAGTGAGTCAGTGGAGTTTTTGTTTCTTACAAATGGGGGCTTATCTGAGGGCTAGACATTATGACTTCAGAGTGGCCCCTCTAGAAACATAAGGAGAGGAATCCCATTGATTTCAATGGCCTTGTGGCTCGGCTCTGGTGCTCCCCACTCATAAACTATTCAAGATACCAGGACCACGTTGGTAAGGCCACTGATGAATCCTAGAAATCAGGAAAGGAATTAGAGTAGGTTCTTCAGCAGCCAGGCAACTCTTTGCACAGACCAAAGGGAAGAATGTGGACTATCTAGTATTGCTTTTGGTGGTTGGAACTATTTTATGGGGTCTGTGGTGCCAGAAAGATTGGTAAAATAGGGAATTGAAAGGCACCAAGAAGCGGAAACCCCTTGGACATACTTCTCATATAGTCCTGAAAGAGAGGGGATGTAGGGAAATCTAGAGTTGAGTAAATATTAGTGTTCCAGAATCACTGGAGTGTGGAGACCTCCATGCTACGAACTGTGTAGGAAGGATCTGCACACGAGACATTTACAAGAAACTTTAGGAGGGAAGTAAAGAAATGGGGTCCAGGAAGAGAAGAGGTTCTCCAGAAAGTAGGAAAGGAACAACTGCGCTAGACAGAAAAGGAACTTAAAAACAGTTTGTGTTTCTGTGTGAGTGTGAGTATGTGTTTTGTCTTCTATGTTTCTCATTGTTGAAATGATCTTAGCAGAGGATGGAACCATGTAGCTAAAATGATCTCTATCAGAGCCTTCTCCCTGCCTGCTTCAGGGATCAATTCCTCTGCTAACCACACCTGACACTGAAGATGCAACACTGTGTGTGTGTGTGTGTGTGTGTGTGTGTGTGTGTGTGTGTGTGTGTGTGTGTGTGTGTAAAAGCCCATAGCAATACTAAGGCGGAGTTCGTCACCTTGGGGTGTCGGGGTCTATTCCATTCCTCTGGTTTGTGAACTTTCCAGGTCTGGAAAAAGCTTGGTTCTGGATGGAATTCTAGTCTTTTCACCTTTAGAATTAGGTTTTCACCTTTAGGATTTTTAGTAGTTAACTGAAATTTAGGGTTAAAAGCTGTATACTAATTATTTGCATGATCTTGGGAAGGTGAAGACTTAGCCTACCTTTCCCCACTGGATGTGGTGGCTCCTTAGAAGTGAGAAAACAAACACACTCACTGGAGGTCACCCCCCCCCACACTTTATATACCCTCTCCCCCCCCCCAGTTAAATGAAATTCCTTTAACATTAATTGTTTCTTTTGCTTAAGGAAATAGCTTATGCTTACACAATGTTAATAACTGAATATTTGTTTTTAATTTTCAAGTTGTTAGTTGTTTTAAGACAGTCATTTGTGATGCTGTATCAAAGATTCTACTGCTTAGCAATGCAAGGAACTTTTTTTTAATTTTTAAAATTTTTTTATTATAGCTTTTTTATTTACAAGATATATGCATGGGTAATTGTTCAGCATTGACAGCTGCAAAACCTTTTATTCCAATTTTCCCCCTCCTTCCCTCCTCCCCTCCCAGATGGCAGGTAGACCAATACATGTTAAATATGTTAAAGTATATGTTGAATACAACATATGTATACATGTCCATACAGTTATTTTGCTGCACAAAAAGAATCGGACTTTGAAATAATGTACAATTAGCCTGTGAAGGAAATCAAAAATGCAGGCGGACAAAAATAGAGGGATTGGGAATTCTATGTAAAGGTTCATACTCATTTCCCAGAGTTCTTTTGCTGGGTGTAGCTGGTTCAGTTCATTACTGCTCTATTGGAACTGATTTGATTCATCTCATTGTTGAAGAGAGACACATCCATCAGAATTGATCATCATATAGTATTGTTGTTAAAGTATGTAATGATCTCCTGGTCCTGCTCTTTTCACTCAGCATCAGTTCATATAAGTCTCCCCAGGACTTTCTGAAATCATCCTGTTGGTCATTTATTACTGAACAATAATATTCCATAATATTCATATACCACAATTTACCCAGCCATTCTCCAATTCATGGGCATCCACTCAGTTTCCAGTTTCTGGCCACTACAAAGAGACTTGTTACAAACATTCTTGCACATACAGGTCCCTTTCCCTTCTTTAGTATCTCTTTGGGGTATAAGCCCAGTAGAAACACTGCTGGATCAAAGGGTATGCACAGTTTGATAACTTTTTGAGCATAGTTCCAAATTGCCCTCCAGAATGGCTGGATGTGTTCACAATTCCACCAACAATGTATCAGTGTCCCAGTTTTCCTACATCCCCTCCAGCATTCCGCATTATCTTTCCCTGTCACTCTAGCCAGTCTGACAGGTATGTAGTGGTATCTCAGAGTTGTCCTAATTTGCATTTCTTTGATTAATAATGATTTGGAGCATCTTTTCATATGGCTAGAAATAGTTTCAATTTCTTTGTCTGAGAATTGTCTGTTCATATCCTTTGACCATTTATCAATTGGAGAATGGCTTGATTTCTTATAAATTAGAATCAATTCTCTATATATTTTGGAAATGAATCCTTTATCAGAACCTTTGACTGTAAAAATGTTTTCCCAATTTATTGCTTTCCTTCTAATCTTATCTTCATTAGTTTTGTTTATACAAAAACTTTTCCATTTGCTATAATCAAAATTTTGTATTTTGTGATCAGTAATGATCTCTAGTTCTTCTTTGGTCATAAATTCCTCCCTCTTCCACAGGTCTGAGAAGTAAACTATCCTATGTTCTTCTAATTTATTTATAATCTCATTCTTTATGCCTAGGTCATGAACACATTTTAACCTTATTTTGGTGTACAATGTTAAGTGTGGGTCAATGCCTAGTTTCTGCCATACTAATTTCCAATTTTCCCAGCAATTTTTGTCAAACAGTGAGTTCTTATCCCAAAAGCTGGGGTCTTTGGGTTTGTCAAACACTAGGTTATTAAAGTTATTGGCTATTTTATCCTTCAATGCAAGGAACTTTAAGAAAAGTTTATTAGAACTGCAAGTTCTCTGAAAATGATTACTTCTACCAAGGTTTCCATCTGTCTCTAGAAAAATTACTAAAATGCATCATGATCTCATTGTTTAATGAATGTGATAGCAAATATGATCTATAGCTTTCTTGAAGTACCTAGAGCAGGATTTCAACCTGACAGTCCTGCGTCTAGTTTTGGTCATGTTCTGCAAGCACATGGGCTAGATAGTTCTTTTTCCTCTTGCAGCAAATTTCTATAATTAGAGTAAGTGGTCAATAGAAACCATTAGCACAGTTCAAATATGTAATATCTTGCTGTTTTCAATCTGAAAATATATAGCTATTATGTCTTATAATTAGGTAAATGAGAATTTGTTCTAGTCATCTATCTGTTGCTAGATGTGTGAAATAAGATCCTTAAAGGTTTCTAAATGTAAGAAAAATTGATACAACTGTCTGTGGAATATATTATTTTATTAATTATTGAAACTAAAGCTGAAACATCTTTAGTATGGTTTAGAATAGAGAATTGTAGTGTATTCAGGTTTTTTTTAAAGAGGGATATAACCTATGAACTATGGTTCTAACAATAGGAAAGTTATTTTTATTTAAGTTTGTTACTAATGTGGGAATAACATTTGTTTATGTAGTGTTTCCTGTGGCTTAACTATGTTTTCTTTTGAATAATTTATATGAAAAGAACTGGGAAGGAAGAATTCTGTGAAAACCTCTTATTTTGATAGGATTCCTCCTTTCTCAAAATTGCTTTTGGGTTATAATATAATTATATATAATATACATATATATATTAATCTATTAATCTATTAAAAGATATGATGTCTAACTAGGTATTTACAGAATCTTCAGGGAAGATATAAGCATACCTCCCACAGGTGAGGGGTTCTGCTCTTTATACTTGCTCTTTCTTTCTAGTTCTTTTCAGTTTGTCTTTCTCTAGGCTTTGAGCAATTCACCTTCAAATGACCCGCACTAGACATCTGTATTGACTAGCTTCAGTGATCTGATTCAACCCACTGGATCTTCAATTAGCTCAACAATTTCCAAATGGGACCCTGTAGTATGATCCAGCTCAATGTCCATCCTCATCAGGAAGCAGTTTTAGAAGATGAGATCATCACCCTATACCCCAAAGGACTTTGGGCTCCATTTTTTGGAAAGGAATTGGAACTGGTTGGTGAATGGATCTCAAAGTACTCAGTGTCTGAGTAAATTCCCTGTAAGAAGTCTTATCAATCCTGTGACGGGGGTAGGTTTTATAGGATTAATGCTTTGCCCAGGAACTGAGTGGGCACCTGTGAACCGATCCAATTAGCTATTCCTTTTGAAGAAGAAAGTAAGACTGAATCAGGAAGAATTAAGTCAAGGATAGTAACTGATGAATTAAAGGCTAAGAATCTAGTTCTGGATTTGGGTCATTCCTACTCTGGTAGGTAATATTATTGGATCAGTTACACCAGAGAAGCAGTGAAGGGAATTGTGGAGTAGTTAGATATCACTAGCAGAATGGCATGGGAAAACAGAATGACTCTGAAAAGATTATTGGCAAAAAAAAAAAAAAAAGGAAACATGTTACAATTGAGGTAATTTTACTCTTAATACAACTCTGTAACAAGAATTAGCAGAGAATTCTGGCATTAATTATTCATCCTGTATAGGAGATCTGTGAAAGGGTTAATAGACTTTTATGAAGTGAAATGTAAAAAAAAAAAATTAGTCAAATTTGAAGGGATGAGAAAAGGATGTGGAAACCAAATTATCAAAAAAAAGAAAAAAGGGAGAAACTGCGAGAAATGGACAGAACATCTGTTTTTCAAAGTTATGAAAATTAAATTGGAGAAATGAAACTAAAATTAGAAAACTGAAACCCATAAGGACATCAAGAAACAATCAGGGGTGGAGGTTATCTTCCACCAAAAGAATATAACCTCCTTGGGGATGGGTATTGACTTTTATAATCTGGGATGATGGCCTGCCTGAAATTTGAAAAGAATCTTTTGTTTTTTGCTTTTAGCCCTCTTTTGTTACCTTCCCCCTTTTCTAAAAAAATAAGCTCCTTTGGGGCAGGGACAGGCCCAATGAGAGGTGAAGATTCATGTCATGTAATTTCTGTAACATCCAGTTGTTGGGGAATCAGGAGAGGGAATCAAGATAAGAAATAAAATGCTGCTTTTAGATCTTCAAAGATATCTACTTATCTAGGCACCCATTCTTATGAGAATGTAAAAAAAAAAATCTTTCCTGCATTCTTTAGCAAGTCAGTGGAATTTTTGGTAAGGGATTTTGTTTCTTACACTGTACTCTACAATATTATCCATTATAAAGTAGCTTTGGAAGGCTAAGTACTAATTACAATAATATTATCATTTTTTAAGCTTGTGGAATTCCTCTGCCAGAATTGTTTTCAAAGCCTATTTACTAGCTCTCTCTTGACCTTCATAAAATATATATCATTAGGAGTCAAGGGACATCTCTTGGCCCATTGCCTTTTATTGTCTCTTACCCTTGTTTGCTCTTCTTCTTAGAGAAGATTGAGCAAAGGACATTGAGACTAAGAGAGAGGCAGCTAACAATTGTTGAGGAAAAGTTATTTACCCTTTGTTCTGGAAGAGGATCAAGACTTTAGGGAGGTAATATCATGAAGTGCAAGAAGAAGAGCAAACAGCCTGAAGCTGTGATATGACTTACAGAAGGTCTGTAACCTGGCAGTAAGACTAGTTTGAGGGTGAATTAGGGTAGTTAGAGTGGAATTAAGAGTCTTGGGAGCACCACAAACAATGTTGGTTGTCATAAGAACAATCTGTTGCTCACTAATAACAAAGTTTCTGAGACAACTGAACTTCACTTCTAAGACTATTCCTCAATTCTACCTCTAAGCCATAAAATTAGTATATCAGTTACTTGAAGCACCTAATCTTTCTATCTTTTCCCCATAAATTTATCTTTTTGCTCCTGGTTCTTTGCTCAATTCTCTTGGAACTTAGCCCACAGTTAGCAGGGAAATAAAACTTTGCCCCTTAACTTGGAGACAAGTTGAGTTTGTGAATTCTTTTGCATATCCTCGACACTGACTCAGAGACTTTAACATTATTGCGGTGTCTTATGCCTCATCACAATGACTATAAGAAGAAGTAACAGATTGCATATAAGTTAATCTATATGCCTTCTGTAATGGTATAATGCATCGACCTGGTTAAAATTATCCGAGGCCTTATTGTGAGTATGAAATACTAAGTTAGAACTATTATATCCAAGCTCAGCTTCTTCTGAGTTGTTCTAGACCTTTTCTGTGAATGGGATAAACTGAGTGAAGACCTTTCATGGAAATGTGGTCTTGAACTATGACTTGAGAATTTGCAAAAACAAATTGATCTATAGCTAAAATGCTGCAGGTTTTCGATTATCTTGGATGAACATTTCCCCATCTCTCCCCCCCACCCCACTTCTTAATTAGCATTTAAGTATTCCTTTTAAAGGTGATAGCTTTGGGAATTCAGGTAACAGAATTCTCTCATCCAAGAATATCTGCTTGTATTAGCAGTATTCTAGGGAAATTTGAATTAAGAGTTTGTTATTTGTTCTTTTGTTTCTGGTACAGCTTTTCATGTTTAGAGTGTAAGCCTGGACTCCCCCATTCAATGGGAGAAAAGGTCAGGGGGGGATGGGAGGTTCTGCATTTAGGGTCTATTTAATCTTGTGTTTTGTAGTGTGCAGTTTGCACTCCTCTACTGACACTTGTCTTTGGGGAGTTGCCCTTTTGGGACATCATAAATCCTTTCTTTTTCTTTTTCTTTTTTTTTTTTTTAACCTCTAGAGTCTCTGATTTTAATTTGGATTAAGGTCACTGTCCCACATATCTGGAACTCTGTGGTAAGTAACTGGATTTCTGGTGAAGGGTGAGAGAGCGGGATAACAACCTTATCTTCATCCTGGCATCATGGTATTTCTAAGCATAAAGCACCTGTAGGGATGAATGAACTGAGCTAATCCTAGCTCAGTTGGGCTCCTTACTATTGGTTTTTTTTTCCTTCTTTGCTTCTTTGTAAAACAAGAGTGATTGAACAACAACCTTGACATGGATTTTTCTGGTTTTGACGACAGCCTCATGAGCTCTAGGATCAGAGTCCTTAGCATCCACAGTCAAAGCTAACTTGAAGCAAAAAGATTTTCTATATAAAAGAGGATGATTTGCAGCAGAAGGATGAGCCAAGCCCCTGGCCTGGATTTCCAAAAGGCATGGAACTGAAGGGAATTACAGCGATGATGTAGGAACGAGATGAAATATAATATACTCATTAAATAATTTCTTTGCTTCATATTCTGATGTTTAAATCTCAGTTTACTTCCTAAAACAGTTTCCCAGGCTGCTAGAGTATTATTAATTATAACTAACTTAATTATTTACAAATTCTTAGTTATAGTCAAGTTTGTATTATACTTTAGCAATATATACTAAATCATAGTAATCTGAAAGAATCGAGTGATTTATGTGCTTAGCTAATTGATTACTAGGGGAGTAACATAACTTGGTCAAAGAAAGCAGATATAGTTAACAATCCACATAAATTCTCCAATTATTAAAAATAATTTGAAAGAAAAAACATGCTATAGTCTATCTGACTAATTAGCTATTTTGAATATACATATTTTAGTTAAGAAGAAAAATGTTAATAATTGCTTTTAAATGACCCAATTAAAAGAGGAAATCATTGAAGATATTAAATGGTCAATATGGTGAAGATAATCTCTACATGTTTGCTTTGTATGTCTAATGGAAATATCTGTGTTTTGAAACGATTGTAATCCATATGGCTACTATTTGGAATCAAGATGTATTATAGATTTCTTTTTCTGAAATAATCTGTAATGTCATAATATTGAAATGTTCACTTTTAAGAACAGGCTAACCCATCATTTTAGCTAGGCAAAATTTGAGTGGAATTAGATTTGCAGGGGAGCATGAAGGGATTAAAATTAAATATTGGCTATTAGGACCACATTTAATGAAGCCAGCTGGGTACCTCCTTAATTAAGCTTCCTCCCATAAAGGGCAAGTTCTTTACTTTGCTATGATTACATTTCTTATTTTAAAATTTATTAAAATGTTAGAAAACATTTTACTTGACCACAGCCTGATTTATTTTAGGCTTACATTAATTTCTTTTTGTTTCAGACTGTCTGTATGTAGAATAAAAACATTGTCACCCAGAATCTTTATTTGCACTAATGGAGAAATCCCATTAACTGATGTCTCAATCATTAGAGAATATATCCCTGAAGCAACAGCACAATAGATGTTAAACTGTGGCAGGTTGCAGATTAGGCTTATGCCATCAGTAAAGCTATTCAGTAGTAAAACCTGGCTGGATTCCAGAATTATATTTTGCTAGTGAATGGCTGTGTGTGCAGAAAGTTTATCCTAACACAGTACCCCTTTTTCTTCCAGTGAAATACCAATCTTAACATAGTAGAGGAGAATCATAAATAGCATGTGTAGTCTGACAAGTTGCTTTGACTTTTTTTGTTGTGGTGGTAGTGGTGGTGGTGGTAGTATGTATGTGGGGAGGAATGGAAAAAATTTCCTGGTTAAGCCATTTCTGTGTAAGTGTGGTTATGATTTTATACAAATATATATATATATCCCTTTTAATCAGAAAATCCACATTTTTGGTGTGATTGACTTCAACTTACTAAACTTTTCTCTTGGAAAAAGACAACAAAAGAGACTACACTAAGAAACTAGAACAGTCTCTTCCTTGTATGAATTTCTGCAAGTCAATAAAACTCTGGATCTCAGTTACCACAAACTATAATATTTGACCTTCAATGGCCTATTGGAAAGAGGATGGATTTGAAGTCAGAAAGATTTGGGGTCTTAGATATATAAGGTCTGTACAACACCAAAAAGTTGCTTAATTTCTCATCCTCAGTTTCCTACTACATAAAATGAGGACAATAATTATAATACCTATTTTCAGGATTGATGTAAAAATAAAAAATTGTCAGATTTTTGAGTCAGGAGATCTGAGTTCAAATTTCTGCCACTTATTATTAACACTTAGAACAGTGCTTGGCATGTAATAAATATCTAGAACTCTCTTCTGATTGATTGATTGTATAGCTGTGCACAATTTATATAACCATAATGAGTTTTTAATTATTGGAAAATGAGAAAATTAGAGTAGATGTCATATAAGTGATTTTCAGTTCTAAATCTATAATATAATTTTCAAGGAAGTTTCTTGGTCTGTTTTTGGGGTTACTTGGCAGGAATTTCTCTATGAAGAACGGGAATTCACACATTTGGTCCACCTATTCATTACTGATTAATGGTGATTTGGTTGGCTCAGTTTATTATGAATCAGAGCCAACACTTTATTCTAGATTTTTGAAAGACCTGTAGTGTCTTTGTCCATAATAAAAATGCTTATTAGCTGCCTTATTTTACCAGACATAACAAAAGAACACTAAGTATAGATCAGCAATCAAAGATTTGTTACTGGCTAAGAAGGGATGATTCCTGCATATTGAATAAAATGCTCTCCTTATCTCACCACCAATCCCTTTCTGAGCCCTAGAGATACCAGTCATGGAGAAACAATTAGCAGAGCCTCTAAGTCTAAAACAGCAATTTCAGTGCAAGTTGTAGAATCCCTGTGATAGAACCAAAGTACCCCATTTCCCTGTGACAGGGATCAGTTTTTCCCAAAAGACCACAAAGCTGCCAAAAGAACCGATTAATTCCTTCCTCCCTTAAAACCAACTTCTGGGGTCACCTAAATATATAAAAAGTCCAGCCTATGTATTCAGTACCCCTCAAACTTGGTGGATATCTGAAGACCTTTTGGCTATATGAAGACAAAAGGGGCTACCATTGTATCTTTGTTTTCCTTGTTGTCTTATAGTAAAGCAATCTCTTTTTGGTGAATGATCAATTATAATAGCTTTATTTCCCCTCAAGAGCAAACTTTAAAAAGGGAGTCTGGAATTGAACACATCTCAAACAACCATGATTTCCTGGAACCAGCCAAAAATAGAGAGTAAAAAGAATGTTCCAACTGTGTTTGTTCTTAAACTTGTGGCCCCAGGAGAAGAGGACCATGTAGCCTCAAATTAATTTCCCCTTCAAAGATGTCCAAATCACAGAGTCTCACTGTGAGTCTTAAAGTCCATATAGATATCTAGGTAGAAGGCAAGTCTCACATGGATCAGGAAGAAAGTTGTATCAATTGTTTGAGTGCTTCTGTGAGTGAGTCCTTTGTGGTTGTAGAATTCTGTCTGTTGGGTGAGATAAAAGCTGTCCTGTATCCTGTGTAATTACCTTTACATGGGAACTGAAGACCCTTTGAAATATATCTGTGGAGACTTAAACACAGGTTTTATTTTTAGGTATGGGGTCTTAATGAGGCAAAGAGAATAATTTGAGAGTCTACCCCCAATTTGAACCTGATCATTATAGGCCTAGAGCTTAAACTTTTAGGAAATGAATTGTATCTTTATAGTACTTTGTAAATGTAAAGCTCTATGTGAATGTCAGTTATTGTTTGAAAAAGTACTTAAGAGTATTACCTATTATTATACATATATACATTTGGGTTTTTAGTCCTACATATAGGATCTGTCATGAAGCTTCCACTTCAGCAAGAGATATATGTCATCTAAATTTATATTTCACATGCAGGGAGATAGTATTTAGTGTGTCAAAAACAAAAAAGAAAAAAAAAAGCTCTACACATGCAGCTATTCTTTAAGAGCAATTATAATAAGTGTAAAATCTTTGTCTCTTCCCAACTTTGCCCCAATGTATAATATTATGGACTAGGAGTAGTAGCAGAAGGAATTCTTAAGCTATGTGGTTTATTGAAGGGAGAGATTCAAATTGAATTTAATTCTTATTTTTAACACTTAATTATCAGCATGACCCCAGGCAAGTCACTCAATTCCACTGTGCCTCAGTTTCTTTAGATAAAAGGTAAATAACAATACTTTATTACTTGAATATATATGTTTTACCCTTACTTGAATATATACTTTATATACTTGAACAATACTTTACCCTTGAAGTTGCAGAAAGTACTCTATAAAGAAAAACTTTAAAGTCTTTTTCCCCTCTCTTTTCTTTTTTTTCTTCCTTTCTCTTTTTTTCTCTCCTTATTTCCTATTTATATCTTGGGTCTATCAATAACACCAAGTGTCAAGCACAGGAATTTCTTAAGTTCACTAGTGACATTTAGAACTGAAGGGGTTGTTGACTACTTCTGCTTTATTTTGGATCTTTCTTGGGGTTTGTCTACCAAGTACTATACATGAGTGTGTGGTGTTAATCATAGAGTTATTTGTATATGTTGCCAAAGAGGCAGCATGATATAGTGAATAGAGAACTGGTCTAAGAGCTAGGAAGATCTGAATTCAAGTTGTGCCCCAACTCAGGACTTACCCTCTCAGTGCTCTAGGCAAGTGGTGTGAAACTCAAATGAAAAGAGACTAGCAGACTCTTCATTAGGATACCTGTAGCCTTACATTGACCTAGAAAACCAAATGACAATACTACCTGTGTTCTATTATATTTTTATTTATTTTATTATTTCCTATGCTATTTTAATCTGGTTTAGGCTGCCTCCCAGGCTGTAGTAGGGCAGGGAAAGGGTATATGATACCTCTGCTCTAGGCAACTCTCTTAGACCATAAGTTGCAGAGAAATTGCTGACTTGGATTAGTAGAGGGAATTTCCTTACTCAAAAGATCCGTGTATCGATGAAATCACAGGACTGATCTCTATTCATATTGCTATATTTCATAGTGTTATTTTCCTGCATTTTTCAACTTTAATAGCACATTGAAAGTTTTCCTATATACTTTTCTTCTCCCTATTTCTGCTGTCCAGAAGAATCAGATACAGTTTCTGTGCAATAGATATATCTGTAGGATTTCATTTCTCATGATTCTGTTTGGGAGAACATTGCTCATTCAAAACTTTGATCTACACATTTGAGAAACAAGAGCTTTATGTGGGCTTAGAATATGGTGATTCTACCAGACAAGGGCTTTAATTAATGAAGTGTTGCATTAGGTAGGTTGTTTGTTTTGTTTTTGTTAGTGCTTTTTTATTTTGTTTTGTTTTTTTCTCCTTCCTTCCTTCCTTCCTTCCTTCCTTCCTTCCTTCCTTCCTTCCTTCTTCCTTCCTTCCTTCCTTCCTTCCTTCCTTCCTTCCTTCCTTCCTTCCTTCCTTCCTTCCTTCCTTCCTTCCTTCTTTTCTATCTTTCTTTCTGTCTTTTTATCTTTCTTTCTTTGTTTCTTTTTCTCTCTCTCTCTCTCTCTTTCTGGCAACTAGAATTAAACTAGGGTTAATTAACTTGCCCAGGGGCACATAGTAAGTATTAAGAATTGGAGGCTGCATTTGAACTCAGATCCTCTTCACTGCAGGGCTGATGCTTTATCCACCATTGTTCTGTTATTTTAATGATAGACTAGATGGATTGTGAACAGGAAAGGCAAGATGTGGAGATGAGCTCAAAAGGAAAAAGAGAAAATAACTATTGGATGTTATATTGCAGACCTGAGGGGAGAGCTTTCAGCTATTCTCTAGCCTGGCCCTAGGAAAACACAGGAAAAACACTGCAAGCAGTAGACAGTATTGCATACTTAGTATCCACCAGTGGAACTATGAGTTCTAAAGTAACTGTCTTCTTGCTATTATGGAGAATAAGTAAGCATTGAAAGAGAATTTGATTATAATTACCATGGAGCATAATAGATTTCATCTCTTTTGTCCATGGGTGCAGATTCTCTTCCTTGTTATCTACGTTGTTTCATGTCTTTATTAAATGTTTTTGCTGTTGTATTTATGTGTCTCTGGGATGGTATGGCAATAGAATAATATATCAGATGGGAGCTCAGTTCACAATTTAGTCTCCTCAGTGACACTAAAACTGGATAAATAAAATATGCTATATGTAAATACAATTTTATTCGACATAAATTGATTAACCACCTACCACATATAAGCACCTACTACAGACAAAGCAGTGTGCTAAGTGCTGGTGATACCAAGTTTAAAACAAAAATAGATCTTTTCCTCAAGGGATTTTTATATTCTAGCATTTCTTTTTTATTTCTGAGTATGCTGTATTGTACTTTTTGAGTATTAGTGGAACCAGAACATGGGACAACATGAATTTTTCTGAATGGAAATTAAAATTGTTACTTATACTTATAGTAAAGATAAACCTTCCTCCCAGCAAGGTAGTTTCTTCTAATGTCTGCCTCTGCAGCTTAAACAGCTGCCCATTAGGCAGAGCTCACAATAGCTCTGATCATTAGCAGCCTCTTAAGCAACAGAAGCTCAAAGAAATCAGAGTAGGAAAGGACAGTTGTCAGTACATTTGATGCATATGTTGTCTCCAATTTGGAGGCAAATGATTTTTAACTTTAAAAGAAAAATTGATATGTTCTTTGATATAAAATGTGAAAGCTGATTTTTTTATGTGTGGTTTTATGTGGGGTTATGTGTGGAATCAGTTTATTTACTTTATAGTTATACTTAACATGGAATTGGAATGGGATGATATTGCTTTGTATTCTTTATGAAAATATCACTAAAATACATGGGGAGACAAAGAGAACCCATTTAAGAGAACAAAGGGATTACAAGCAGTTTAAAATTTTTTTATTCATTTTATAACACAATCATTTTCTAATATATACTTCATTATTGAACTATGCTTTATAATAATTTTTTTTTAAAAAAAGAGTGCAACACAAGAACTTGCAAAGAGAGCAAAGATAAAGCCTCTGAAACATTCTGCTCTCATAATCCGTGATTGCATTAATGAGAAATGTGTTTCATTATCTAGTGTCTGGGACAAGATTAGCCATTGCAAGGTATCTGAGCTTTGCTGCTTTCAAGTATTATTTTCATTTATACTATATAATCATTTTATAATTATTCTCCTGGGTTCTGCATGTTTTGCTCTGAATCAGTTTATACAAGGTTTTTCATGCTTTTCTGAATTTCTCTTATTCCTCTTTTATTATGATATGATAATATTCTTCTATATCTACATATAATAATTTGTTTAGCTATTTGCCAATTGATAGACATCTACTGTTTCAATTTTTTCAATATAGAGGTGTTGCAATTGAATATTTTGATATATGTGAAGCCTTTATTTCTATCTCTGACATACTTCAGATACCATCCCTAATAATGGGTCAAAGTGCTGGGTCAAGGACTAGACTATGACTCTATAGATTTGGTGACTTACCTTACATAATTTCAAATTGTTTTGCAGAACAGAGGTTTTGAGAATGTTGGATGCACAGTTAATATGTCAATTATAAACTATACTTATTAATTCTCCAAAAAAGCCTTATTCTAATACCTCATGACATTGTGTAGGTGATCCTAAATTCTCAAAGGCTATGCCAGAAAATTATAACTTCTGGAAATTCCTACTTCCCCACCTCTTCCCCAAGATGGCTTTGAGTCCTTTGTCTAGGGATAAACTCTATGTTTAAGGACATGCATCTAAGGACCAGCTTAGAGAAGTTTATAACCAATTTGGCAACAGGATAACATATATGTGTTTGTCTATGCTATGTATGCATATGTATATGTGTGAATTCATACCTACACATGTATTTACATGTATTATACTATATAGATCTAAATATGCACACACCTTTGTGTATTATGTGTACTGTACACTGCATTTTCATGCATGCATGTACATGTTAAGCAAGAGTCATTCCTGAAGATTGTGTATCAATTAAAGAGGAGTTGTGTTCTGCATTAGCAGGAATTACCATTCTGATTGTATCATAGTTTGCTGAAGTATTGAAGTTTTTTTTTTTTAAATTTAAGCAGGTACCCTAAAGATCTACAGGACAAAAATATCTTTTTTCATTTAGTTTGAATAATTTAGCTTTCCTTTAGTGCAGTTATCACATTTCTAAAACCAGGATACTAACAAATATGTGTTCCTGTCTTTGGAGTTATTTTTAGGGTGAAAGGAGCTAATGTGCTTGAAAGTGCAATTTGCTTCTTATGTATTTTGCATTAAGCTATATACCACACATTAAGAGGTGGCTATGATGTAGACCTTGTGGTTTTGTTTGTGGATCAAGTTCTGTTTCCTCTTCTTTGCATTAGACTCATCAGGAATGTGCTACCCATTAAAGACAGTAGAGCAGATAGCTGCCTCATCCTATCCTATTGGAAAAATCCAGTCAGAATCCAGTCAGCAATTGAATCCCTGGTCTGATAAAAAGGCCTGGTAGACAAAAAAGTTTGCCAAAACACTTAGTCACAAGCTTTACACACACATTATTTTAAGCTCTGTGATACAAAGACAAAAAGAAAAACGGTAAGTTTCTTACGTTGTACTAATGACCATAATCCACTTCTTGCGTGTTATATGGGTATTTTCTAGAAGGAACTTAGGTCTATGACTAGAGATTATTCAGTCTTGGATAAAAAAATTAAAATCCATAACTGGAGAAGAGCTATTTTCTTTTTTTTCCCTTAAATTACAGGTTTAGATTTGGAAGGAAACCTGCTAAGTATCACTGATGGGATTCATGTGGCTCTGAAATGGTATTTATTCTATTCAAAAGAAACTGAAAAGATAAGATGAAACAGATAAAATAACTTTGTATAGTAAAAAGACATATTCTTATAGGGATCCAGAAACCTTGAGGAGTAGAAAGAAGTGAAAAAAGTGATTGAGGACATTTTGGTAAGAATCAATGAAATGCCAAACCAATGAAATATCTATATACTACAGACTACATGGACAGAAAGAAGAATTAGAAAATTATTCGGAAAATAGATCACAAATTTAGTATAATGATAATAATAGTTAACATTTTGATAGTGTTTTAAGGTTTGACAAAGACTTTATGTGTATTGTTTCCACTGATGTTCACAATAGTCCTAGAATTATTTTTACAGAAAAGCATAGAATTAAGTGATTTGAAGCAGTAGGTGGTTCAGTGGAGACTATACTTGAAGTTTTTTTTTTTTTAACCTTGATATAGGACTTCTAGTTTTTGGTTATAATATTGCTAAGATTTCCTTTTAAGATTCATTTTAGAAAGTTGTTGATGAATTCTTTCTATCTTCATCTTGCCCTCTGTTTCTAATAGACTTGGACAATTTTCATTTATAACTTTTTAAAATTGTGTTCAGAATTTCTTTTATATCATGGTTTTCAGAAAATCCACTGATTCTTAAATGATTTCTTTATGACATGTTTCCAAGTCAATTAATTTTGTTACTGTGAGTCAAGAGAATGAGCTCCAAAATCTGAAATAGTTATAGGAAGAAATTTATTTGGTCATTTGGTAAAAGAGAAAGCCAGAAGAAAGGGTGACTCCTACCCAGTCTTTGAGATTTATAGCCTTCAGACAACCAGAATAAACTGAGCTGGAAAATTTCTAGACTAGTTCTATTGATATGTATATCAGTAAGCAGAAACATTCAAATCATGGTTGAATGAAATTTAAGTATAAACATTAAGATTTAGGGTTCAATTTAGGGAACCCAAGATACAAACATTAAGTGGAGTCAAGACCTGGGTATGATCTAAGCATTCTCTATAGTCATCTGGCTCCCTGGAACATCTCTGAGACCAGTCTGGCTTCTACAATAAGCTTTTAAGTTAGACAATTTCTAGCCACATAAAGCTAGATTCAAATAATATTAACAAATAATGCATAATAAGATATTTTCCTGAGAGTATTAGATTTCTTACATTTTCTTAATTTTTTCAATCCTTTTCTTTTGTTCTCACTTTTTTTCTATTGTATCAAGAGTAATTGATTTCTGTTTGGTCTATTCTGGCATCAGTAATTTTGTAAGGTAGGTAAGATTTGCCACCTTCCTTTTTAAGATATTTATTATCCCTTTATTTTTCCCCCAAGAGATTCTATTTTATTATCTCTTCCCTCATTTTTGTGGGAAGTCATGTTGTCTTTTTCAAAAATATTTTTTTTTCTCTGAGTGTCTGTTTGCATTTATTTGGGAGTTATTTGCTTCTTTCCTTGGGAGGCCTTTAGATTTGCAAAAAATTTGTGTGTGTGCTGGTTGCTGTTTTGGTTGATATAACCATCTCTGCAGTTTAAATTTCTTAATTGAGATTTTATGCCAGTATAGGACCCTGTTTAGTTTTGTCTTAAGAAACCTGTGTTCCTTCACTGGACTTCATTTCCTAGGATTAGGAATCCCTGGAGCTTTGTGATTTAAAACACTAGATACTCAGGGTTCTCTCTTGTGTCTCAGAATATAAAGGATTTCAAAGCCCCTGGTTCTGGGTGTCCCTTTCTGCGGGATGTTGTATCTCATGCTCACTGTTGTTCCACAGCATTTCCAAGGTCTTACCCTGGAACTTTCCATACATGTTGAAGCTTTCTTTGGGCAGTTCTGTATTGTTGTGGCCTTTAGACACAGTGACTTACAGTTTACAAATGTCTGTAGTTCATTTCTAATCATCCTGGGAGGCTATCTTATACTGATACTGGCTTTTCTGGTAGTCATTTTTCCTATCCCCCTTGGGTTTCTGTCTGACTTTTTGTGCCATTCTTGGATAGTTACTATAATTTCTAATTTGATTTCTTGATCTACTATTTGGTCTGGCATGAAAATTAGGGTATTATTGGAATAGTATGTGGGAGCTGGCTAGTCTGCTTCTTATTCAAGCAATTATCTTGGTAGAAATTCCCTAAGAAATTACACTGAATGGTACTAAAAGAACTCAAAGATGTGATTTGTGAGATGTTGTCAATAATTTTTGGTTGGCAAAGAACAGAATAGGTGAATTAGATCAGATAAATGCTTTTTTCAAAAAGGAAGATAATAAAATGTGCATTGTATAAATCAGTGACTTTAACTAATTCTTAAAAAATTATAAACTATATTTTAAACTATGATCTATATTCCACCAGAAAGGTAAACAGTCATTACTAATAGTTACAATAGTTTCAAGACAAGGTCATTCCAGACCAACCTAAATTTCTTGTTTAATAAACATATATCTAGACAGCAATTAGTCTTTTGGATTAGTTGTATATATACATAAATGAAACATACATAAATAAATTTCAGCAAACCACACAGCAAACATTCTCATGCTATTTTTATGGACAAGGTGTTATTTGAATCATAGGCTAAATAACCACTTGGCTATGTTTTAAATGGAACAATGGAAACCCATCTTTGGTCAAAGGTAGATTAAATTAGATGTCTCCTGAGGCCCTATCCAATCCTGAGTCTCTGTGATTCTCTGAAAAAGCACTGACTCTGGTATCAAAAAAACTTTAATCTTTAATATTTGCTCTGATTCTTATTTATTACATAATCTTCACAAGTCAGATAATCTCCTTGCATTTGCTTTCTCATCTGTAAAATAAATATTCTATTACATATATCACTGTCTTCACAAAGATTTTTGGAGAGATGAAAGCATATAATATATATGAAGCTTTGAAAACTTGTATTTGAATACAACTTTATATATGTATGACATATATGTGCATATATATATTTACCAATGGTATTAATTTCATATTATTGTACAGCCATTTCTTTAAATATTATTGTTATTCACACTTTTCTTTAATTTAGACTGTTTTTTTTATCAATTAGCCCCAACTGGATTAAATTTATTTTTGGTTCTATATGTACATGAACATATTATGCATTACTTTTTAAAAGCATAATAAATATGAAGAATGAGTACAATAGAACTATCTGTTTGAAAACGGTGCTGTAAACTTTATATCTCAATTATAAAACAATAAGGAAAAAAAACTGTGCTTGTAAATCAGTATTATAAAGTACTTGACTTCAAATGCCTAACTGTATAACATGTTTTAAATTTTCACTGCTTTGTAAGTGAAATTCAGCAGTGGCATATGATCATTTTTCCCAAAAGAGGAAACTACATTAGCATGTTTATGCTGTTTCAATTATTTGTGATGGTATAAGCTACAGAAAAGTTAATTTTCTTTATGTGGGATATCAGAGAATTTGTAATTACTGAAGGGAATAAGAGAGCATATCTTAAACCAAAAAGAACAGCTCTTCTAGTATAATGTCTCTCACTCAACTCTAAAATCATATACTAAGTGGGTTCAATGTGGAAGAGAAGTCTACAGCTTGAGCCTCCACTGACTTTCCTTAAAGGATCAAGAAGGAACCATATATAAGACAATGTATTGAAACAGAAGAGCAAAATAAATAGTAGGAAAAATTATGAAGTAGGATTATTCAAAGCCCTCATTCATAGGGAAAGTGGAGAAATTTCCTATAACTCATATACTGGTAAGGAAGAGAACAAAACATGGAAATCTCAACTTTCAAATGGCATTAGTGCCATTTACCTTTTTTATGGCTAATAATAAGAATGGCTAGTATATATACACATACACATATATATATCACTTTAAAATTTGCAAAACGTTTTATATGTAATCTCATTGGAGCTTTATAACTCTGTAAGGTAGTGCCATTTACCTTTTTTATGGCTAATAATAAGAATGGCTAGTATATATACACACACACACACACACACACATATACATATATCACTTTAAAATTTGCAAAACATTTTATATGTAATCTCATTGGAGCTTTATAACTCTGTAAGGTAGGTAACACAATTATCTCCATTTTACAGATGAGAAAACTGAGACTAATTACAACTAAATGATTTATCCTATATCATATTACTATTCACTGCTTAAGGCAGGATTTAAACTCAGTCCTTCCAGACTTTACGTTGAGCATTCTTATCTACTGTGCTACCTAGACAAATTTTCCCGCCTAAGTTTTCATCACTCTGATTCTGAACATGGAGCTGTACCTAACTTATTCTCACTTTTACCTCCCACATCTCCTAGGAACTCTCTAGCTGTAGCTGAACCATGGACTAGCAGTGTGCAATCCTCACTCTCCATCCCCATTACCTTCTCTTTTATTCTTATAGCCCTTAATTTTTAGATTTACCCATCCCTTTTACTATGTTTTCTGGAATGCCTATTTCATGATTAACAAATTTGCTTCTATGTTAATGCATTTTCCTTTTTCACTCCTTCCATCTTCCATAACTCACTTATATTATCTAGATTTCTGCTGCTGTCTCTGCATCCCTTACCACGTTCTCTATTTTATCCATGTAACTGATTCACCCAGGGATTTATTTACCCTGTGCAGGAATAATGACTTATGAATGAAGTGAAGAATCAGAATTTTGTTAGGTAGAATGATTTATGGAATGATAACAGATTATGATCAGAAAAAGAAATTTAAGAATTCAAGAACACAGAGGTTCTGTATGATGGTTGGGAGAAATGGGGTGTTCAGAGAGGACAAATACCTCTGAGATGAGGGCTTGCTTAGCCCTTTTCAGATGAGCCCTGCTCATCTACCTTTGGTATTCACCTGTCAGCCAACAAGCTGTAACATGTATAGTAGTCATAATCCAATAAAGCCATCTCAGCAGATAGTTTAGTTCTCAAACTGTCGGTGATTTAAGGGGATGTCTACCCCAAGCATGTGAATATTTCCCCTGGCAAAAATGTGTGAGAACAATTTGTTCCAAAGCCCATGGTGGAGAGTGAAGCAGGCACCATGGCACTCTTAAAGCTTTGTCAAACATTGAAGACAACAAAGTCATCCAGTGCATCCTGGACTTTTGACTCCTCTTGACTTTTGTCTTGCCACTGGACGTCAAAGACTTTGGAAAAGAGAATGAGACTGATGACTTTGTGCAACTCTGACTCACTTAAATTCAATTCACACATGAGTCAAGATATCAGCCTGTGATGTCACTGGTCCTCTTCAAAAATGAAGGACAAACAACAATAGTACAAACAACAATAGTTGGTAATGGTGAGAGAATAGAATAATCTTGTTTCCTTTTGCTGCTTCTAAATTCTTACTCTACTGCCATCACTCAGAAACCTCTCTTCATTTAAGGTTCACATTATTCCCACTATCTAGCACTTTCCACCATCTTAATTACATTCAGATATGGTCATACTTTTAATTTTACTCAAGTATTTTACCTCTGTGTTCTTGAATTCTGAAATTTCTTTTTCTGACCATAATCTGTTATCATTCCATAAATCATTCTACCTAACAAAATTCTGATTCTTCACTTCATTCATAAGTTATTATCCCTGCACAGGGTAAATAAATCCCTTCGTGAATCAGTTACATGAATAAAATAGAGAAAAAGGAGATCAATGAATTGAGCATGCAAATAAAAACTAGAAAAAGGACAAATTACAAATCTCCAATTAAATACCAAATTAGAAATTCTGAAAATCAAATCTGAAAATCACAATACCACTGAAAGTAAGAAAATTATTAAATTAATTAAAACTATTTAATTTAAAACTAAACCTAAGAGTTGATTTTATTTTTAAAAAAAGCCCAACAAAATGCATAAACTTTTGTTTAATTTGATTAGAAAAAGGAAAGAAAAAAACCCCAAATCACCACAGCATCAAAAATGAAAAGGGTGGACTTATCATCAATGAAGGAAAAAATTAAAGCAATATTTAAGTTATTTTGCCCAACTGAATGCCAACAAATTTGATGATCTAATTAAAATGGATGAATATTTACAAAAATATAAATTGTGCAGATTAACAGAAGAAAAAATAAATTACTTAAATAACTCCATTGGAGAAGAAGAAATTGAACAAGCCATCAATGAACTTCCTAAGAAAAAAATCTCCAGGGCCAGAGGATGTATAAATGAATTCTACCAAACATTTAAAGAATAATTAATTCCAATACTATGTAAACTATTTGGAAAAATAGGTAAAGAAAGAATCCTTCCAAATTACTTCTATAACACAAATATGGTGCTGATAACTAAACTGTCAAGAGTCAAAACAGAAAAAAAAAATTACAAATCAATCTTCCAAATAAATATTGATGCAAAATTTTAAAATAAAATATTAGAAAAGAGATTACAATAATTTATCAGCAAGATAATACACTATAGTCAAGTGAGATTTATACCACAAATGCAGGGCTGGTTCAATATGAGAAAAACTATTGACATAACTGATCATATCAATAACAAAACTAACAGAAATCATTTGATGATCTCAGTAGATGCAGAAAAAGCTTTTGACAAAAATACAGCACCCATTCCTATTAAAAAACAATAGAAAGCATAGGAACAAATAGAATTTTCCTTAAAATGATAAACAGCATCTATCTAAAACTATCTGTAAGCATTATTTACATTGGGGAGAAGCTAGATGCATTTCCAGTAAGAGCAGAGATGAAACAAGGATGCCCATTATCACCACTTTTATTTAGTTTTGTACTAGAAATGTTGGCTTTAGAATAAGAAAAGAAAAAGAAATTAAAGAAATTAGAGTAGGCAGTGAGGTAAAACTCAATCTTTGCAGATAATATGATGGTATACTTAGAGAATTCTAGAGAATCAATCAAAACTATTTGAAGCAATTAACAGCTTTAGCAAAGTTGCAGGATATAAAATAAGCCCATACAAATCCTCATTTCTGTATATTACTAATGAAGCCATGCAGCAAGAGATAAAAAGAGAAATTCCATTTAAAATAACAACAGACAAAATAAAATATTTGGGTGTCTATCTGTCAAGACAAATACAGGAACCTTATGAACACAATTACAAAACACTTCTCATACAAATAAAGTCAGATCTAAATAATTGGGAAAATATCAATTGCTCATGGGTAGACTGAGTTAATATAATAAAATTGACAATTCTACCTAAATTAGTTTACTTGTTCTGTGCCATACTAAACAAACTGACAAAAATACTTTATAGAGTTGGGAAAAATAATAATAAAATTCATCTGGAAGAACAAAAGATCAAGAGTGTCAAGGGAATTAATGAAAAAAATTACAAAAGATAGTGGCTTAGCAGTACCAAACCTAAAATTCTATTATAAAGCAATAGTCATCAAAACTATATGGCTAAGAAATAGAAGTGGTAGATCAGTGGAATAGGTTAGATACACATGATACAACAATCAATAACTATAGTAATCTTAAGTTTGATAAACGCCCAAACTCCAACTTCTGGGGTAAGAACTCACTATTTTACAAAAATTTCTGGGAAAACTAGAAAATAATGTGTTAGAAACTCAACATCACCCACATCTGACACCCTACAGTCAAAATCAGTACATGATTTAAATGTAAAAGGTGATACTATAAACAAATTAGGAGAGCAAGGAATAGTTTACCTATCTAATCTTTGGAGATGGTAAAAATTTATGGCCAAAAAAGAACTAAAGAACATTATGAAATACAAAATGAAAAAATGTGATTACATTAAAGTTTTTGCACAAACAAAATTAATATAGCCAAGATTAGAAGAGAAGCAGAAAGCTGGGGAAATTTTTTTACAATCAGTATTTCTGATAAAGGCCTCATTTCTAAAATATAAAAAGAACTGTGTCAAATTTATAAGAATACAAGTCATTCTCCAATTGATAAATGGGTCAAAATATGAACAGACAATTTTCAGATGAAGAAATTGTCATCTATAGTTATATGAAAAAATGCTCTAAATCACTATTGATTAGAGAAATGCAAATTAAAACAACTTTGAGGTACCACCTCACACATCTCAGATTGGCTAAAATGATAGGAAAAGATAAAGATAAATGTTGTAAGGGATGTGGGAAAACTGAGACACTAATGCATTGTTAATGGAGTTGTGAAATGATCCAACCATTCTGGAGAGTAATTTGAAACTATGCCTAAAGGGCTATAAAACAGTGTGTACCTTTTGATACGGCAGTGCTACTACTCATCTATATCCCAAGGAAATCATAAAAGAAGGAAAAAAAACCCACATATAAAAAATGTTAGTAGCACTCTTTTTTTTTTTTTTTTGTGGTGGCAAAGAATTGGAAATTGAGTAGATGACCATCAATTAGGGAATGGCTGAATAAATAATTGTGCATGAAAGTAATGGAATATTATTGTTTTGTAAAAATAATAATAATAATAATGAACATACTGGTTTTAGAAAGGCCTGGAAAAAATTTATATGACTTAATGCTGTGTGAAACAAACAGAAGCAAGAAAACATTGTACAGCAAGTTTGTGCGATGATCAACTATGACTGATTTGGTAGAATACATCAATTGAACTTGAGACTGAATGTAAATTAGCACATGCTATGTTCACTTTTCCCCCCCTATTTTTCTGGTTTTTTTTTCTCTTGTGGTTTTTGCGTTTTGTTCTGATTTTTCTTTTCCAACATTATTTATAAAGAAACATGTAAAAGGTGAATGTATATATAAAAAAACCTGCCAAAAGGTTTTTGTATATAACTGGGGAAAATAAAAATTAAAAAAGAAATCCTTGTCCCTTTGTCCTATCAACAGATATACTTTGTCAAATCTCAACTGTAGATTATTCACACCATTCTCTATCTATTTGTTCAGATACTGCTGAATGGAGCTAAGGATATCACAAAACCATGTTGATTGGGCCCACTACAAATTTATGTTAATCTCAACTGGATTTTCACAATAACAAGGCAATCTTTTTATACTTGTCTAACCAATTTAATATTCCACAGTAGTAAGCCAAATCTTACCCTCCCTCCTCAAGTCTTCAATGGTACCTTTTCCCCATTTGCTGATCTGAGGAATTCACCTTCTAAAGTACTGAAAAAAAAAAAAGGACGTTTAACAAGAGCTTTTCCTTCCATCTTCTCACCTAATTCAGATATTTCCCCTCATTATTTTCTTTATTCTTTTTTTCACACAAAGTGGCATTTGTTCTTGTCAAGGCAAAGTCCTCTACTATTTATCACTGATCTCATCCAGCTTGTTTTCTTCAGAATACCTCCACTGTTATCTTTTTTTCTCTTCCATCTTTTCATTACTGGATTTTCCCTGTTGCCAATGAATGTACCCTATTTCTTCCATCTTGAAAAAATTTTCACTTGAGCCTACCTTATCTGCTATGATCCTACATCTCTCCTTTTCTCAGCTAAATTCTGCGAGAAAATCACTTGGCACCTCCAATTTCTCTCCTCTCAATATATTCCTCTATAATCTAACTTCTGATCTCTTAATTGAATTGATGCTCTTCTTTTCTCAGTTGCTAGTGATTTCTTAATTTCCAAATTTGAAAGCCCTTTTTAATTTCTCATTTTTAAATTTTTTTGTAGTTTTTGTTACTGTTGATTGTCTATCTTTTCTTGTTTGTTTGTTTGTTTGTTTTTTGATGCTGCTTTTTCTGAGTTATTCATTAATCTTTGCTAGATCTTCATCTAAGTCATATCTACTTACTATGGGATCTCCCCCATCTTGCATCTTCTTTTCTTCTCCTCCCATATTGTTTCACTTGGTGATCTCACTTACTCCCATGAATTCAATTATTATCTCTATGAAGACAATTCCAAAATTTATACGTCCAATCCTAATCTTTACCTTGAACTCAGTCTTGTATTATCAATGGTCTTTTAAACATTTCAAACAGATTACCTCACAGCTATCTCAAAGTCAGTATGTCCAACTGAACTCATTATTTTTCTCTCTCAACCACCTCTCTATTCCCATTTATAAACTTTCATGTTATTTTTGAGGGCATCACTATCTTTCCAGTAACCCAGATTAGCAACCTTATTATGATGCTTGACTCTTCTCTTTCATTCACCCCATTATTTGCAAACTCATTATTTTTATATTCACACAATCTCTCCACAACATCTTCTCTTTTTTCCACTCACACAGTTGCTTTGATCTTGTTTGGTTACTTCCATTATGTCCAAGTTCTTGTGGCCCCATTTGGCAAAGATACTGGAGTAGTTTGTCATTTCCTTCTTCAGCTTATTTTACAGATGAGAAAACTGAGGCAAACAGGGTTGTGACTTGCCCATAGTCACCCAACTAAGTATATGTCTGAGACTGGATTTGATTTTAGGTTTTCATGACTTCAGTTACTTTACTCTATCAACTATACCATTTACCTGCTTGATAGTTATGCTGGTGCAAATCTTTATCAACTATATCCATGCATAAATAAAATGTTTCTTTATAACCTGGATCCTTTCTAAATTTCCAGTTTTCTTACATTTTACTCCCATTCATTTACACTATTATCCAGCAATAATCACCTTTTTGTTTTTTTTAGCTCCTGACTCTGTGATTTTTCATTGGCTGTCCTTCAAGAGTAAATTGCTTACCCCCTTATCCCTACCTAGTGGCTTCCTTCAAGACCCAATTCAAATCCTACCTTCTACAAAAGGCCTTTTCCAGGAATTCCTTCTACACTTCCTCACCTTTTATTTCTAACAGGGTCAGAGTACTTAAATTCTATTCATATTTTCCCTGCCTCAAGGTATAGGCTAGGTTCTCTCGCACCCACTTCACTCTAAGTGCCTTCTGTGGGTTTATCTGAGGCAGGAAATAAAAACATTTATCCCTTTCTATGTGCTCATTTAATTTCTGTTATCCTTTCCATTACTATTCAATTGCAGTAATAAAAACATATAATATCAAATTTTATATAATAATGAAATTAGTTTCTTTTTTTTAAAGTGCCATGTGAGTTCCAGAGGGAAGATTATCACCAAACTGGGAAATCAGTCAAGGCTATACAGAGGATGTAGTTTCTTTAGTTAAGCTCTAAAGGGTGAGTGAAAATTCAATAGGTGAAGGGAAAAGAGGAAAAAGGAGGTTGGAATACATATCCTCTCTAAGCTCTTTTCACCTCTTAAATGGTGATTCTATGATCATGTGTCCAGGCATTGGCAACACTACCAGTAGAGGTACAGAGACAAACAGTAGAGGAGCATCCAGCTATGAAAATTCCTTTGAAATTTCAATACATCCCAGAAAATACATCCTAGAAACGTTAGTGGGAAAGAGATAGACCAGTAATCTCTGTCAAAATCTTGCAATCATAGTAATGCCTTTGCTTTCTTTATATTAAGACAAATACTATAATTCTAAGTACAAACAAGCAAAACCCATGCTTTCCTTTTGTATAATGAATTTTAGCTATATTGAATGAATTTTTGTATATATATATTATATATTTATATTTAGAGCTATATTTTTAGAAGGTATAGGACACAATTTCAGAAACTCCTCACTAGATCAGCAAAGTCTTTAAGGTCTGTTTCTAATTTATCTATTCATCTCAATTTTAAAGGATTCATTCTTTTACAGTTTTTACTCCTGAGATGAATAAAATTTTGCCAAAACCAATAAAATCTCTAATAGCTTTCTTTTCTTTTATCATTTCTTAATTAATTTCAAAAAATTCTCAGTGGCTCCTTGCCTTAGCACTAAAGAGAGCATAGATTTATTTTTCATAATCACAATCTTAAAAACTCAATATGAGGTCAGTTGGTGGAAGAAGACAAGAAGCCATTTAAATGATTTGTCATGAGAATTTTTTGATGATTAATTTTTTTTTTTTTAGTTCAGACTCTTACCAATATAGTTCCATTCAATATAAACCAAGTATATACAATGGATTTCCCCATTGGCTCATTTAGGCAGTTGAACTGATTTAACTGCTTTTCTTGCTATTCAATTTTTAAAAGTCTTCTTTAAGGACCTAGAATTTGAATATGTAATTCTCTTTACTTAAGCTTACCTATGGGAACACCTATACAACCATTTCCCTTCCCCTCTGGACAGTATATTCATGAACAGTTTTTTTTTTTCCCCCCTGAGGCAACTGGGGTTAAGTGACTTGCCCAGGATCACACAGATAGGAAGTGTTAAGTGTCTGAAGCCAGATTTGAACTTAGTTCCTCCTGACTTTAGGACTGGTGCTCTATCCACTGTGCCACTAGCTGCCCCCTACAGTCATTCTGATGAATACAGAACAACCAGTTATGTTGGACAATACTATATAGTTTATTTACAAATAAAGACATTTCACAGTCATAAAAGAATTTTGAACAGCCAAGAGGATCCTATTTATAGTTTCAAAGTTCATTTACATTCTTTTGGACCAAATAATTTTTTTCCCAGAAAAAAGAATTTTGTGAAATTTCTTACTATTCTTTGTTGATCAAGTTGAAATCGTACTACCTCTAAGTAGAGGAACTGGGAATAACAAGAAACTGAAATCATAAAATCATATAATTTTTAGAACTGGAAGAACTTGGCAGCTCAGTTTTTTCAAACTTGTCATTTTACATATAGGGATTGGGAAAAATCACCTAGTGAATAAATGGCAGTTAGTCTTAGAGTCCAAGTCTATTTATTCTCCAGTCTATTATACCAAATTTCCTTTTTATTGACTTATCTTTTAAAATGAATTAATTAATTTCAATTGGTAACTGAAGATACTGTTCTATATGTTTTAAATAAATAACAATGTTTTTTACTAATCCCTAACAGAATTTTTATCACAATCATCATAAACATATAGTAAAAGAAATTAAACACGATAACCACTTTTTATAGCTCATAAATACTGACATCTAGTGGTTATTTTCATAATTTGCTATATTGTAAATTATATTTTCCCGTTATTTGTATAATTCTCTACAAAAATCTTACTCCAATGATTTAAAGTATTTGGGAGTTGACCCCATTACTTATAATCTATGTTAACACAAGTTCTAGTCAGAAGAAAAGGCTCTACACATAGTCCTGGTAACAGACAGTGTTTGCTTTCTGAGGTCCAGCCTAAATTATCACCAAGAGGTCATCAGACCATTTCCCAATAGAGAAGTGGTCAAAGGATATGAACAAACAGTTCTCAAGCCCAAAAATTGTAAACCATTTGCAATTAATTAAATTAATGTTCCATTTTATTGAATAATTAGATAAATGCAAATCAAAATAAACCTGAAGTTTCATTTTATATACAGAAAACTAGTGAAGTTGATAAAAGATAGAAATAATAAATATTAAAGGGAGATACAGCCACACTAATACATTGGTGGAGCTGTGAGATAATTGCCCCAACCATTCTGTAAAGCAATTTGGAATTATGCAAATTCCAAAAAATGTTGCTATCCATACTGACCTAGAAATTTCACTGCTAGTCATATACTCCAAAGGGGCCATTGACCCAAAGAAAGGCACTATATGCACTAAAATATTCAAAGTAATACTTTCTGTGGTAGCAAAGATTTGAAAAGAAAGTAGGCACCCAGTGATTGAGGAATGGTTTAATACATTGTAGCACATGAATGTAATAGAATGTGTTGTAAGAAGTGATGAGCATAATGAATATAGGAAAACATGGAAAGATTTAAATGAATTAGTACAAAATGAAGTAAATTGGGCTAGGAAAACAACATACACAATGACCACAAGAATGTAAATGGAAGAAGCAATAATCACAAGGTAACTGAAAAAAGATTTATAATTATTATCGACTTTATTCAATTATTTTGAGTATAACCTCCTCCCCATAAGCACAAATCCCACATTCTAGTAGTATACAAAAGTTGTCAATAAAAATATTTTAAAGTGAATATCTTTGAAGACCATTTGAAGTTACTTTTTCTTAAATTATAAGTTAATCTGAATCAGTTAAGTTAGAGACCATATCAAATGAAAGTCAGATGATTAATACTATGGTTTCATGTATTCATAGTAACACATGAATTATTGAATTCAGAATTATTTTACTTCTTTTCCTAGTTTTAAAGAAAAACTGTTCATCACAGAAGTGAGTGCAAGGGATAATGTAAAAAATTACCTATGCATTTGTTCTGTCAATAAAAAGTTATATATATATATATATATATATAAGTAAAATGAACAAACAAATGAATAAATAAATATTTAAAAAAAGAAAAAAAAGAAAAGCTATTCATCAACTGAGCCACAGTACAGCAGTCCTAGAGATCATAGCTTTGGTCCTCTGGCTCCCTAGCTCCATTGACTGGCTACTTTTCTGTTGTGTCTGCCCTATCAGCATCTTTGATGTCACTGTTTATTCTATTGATTGCAAATACTGCACCTTGGACTTTGTTGATATTGTTGATACATATCCACTATCTGTTGACTGTTTCCTTCCATAGAGTAGCTTTGCTATTTCCTCATGAAACAGCCAGAATATTAACTGTGATAGATCAGCTCACTTGGGAATGATGTGTTTCCAGAAATATCATAATAGGTTCAGATCATCCTAGAAGCAACTGGTTTAGGTGCTTGTTGGCAGGCCAGTGAAAGGAGCCCAGATAACATTTTGAACTGTTGGTTTCTGGTTTCTGTCCTCTTTTCATTGGTCATTCTCCATTTCCTTCAAAAGCTTGACCAAGTCACAGTCACCCAATATAAACTTCTTGATATCTTTTGGTTTTTGCTTAGATGGCTGTATCCTCAGCTTCCAGGTATAGCAGAAACACCATTGCAGCCAACAGAAGGGTCATTATTTATGGTTTTTTTTTTCATTTCCTACTGCCACAATTTAGCAGTGAGATTGGTCTGTCTGAGCTGCCATAGGCAAGAATTAGTTCATACTAATGTGGAGTCCAGCTTTCTCTGTTCACTGAAGTCCTATATAATCATATATTTTTTTCCCAATTATAATTTTCTTCTTTCCACATGATGACTTTCTGGTTAGATACAGGAGCAGGAGAATTAGCTATTTCTATACGTAGGATGAGCCCAGGACACTTGCCAAATAGAGCCTCCATGATTCTTCATGGCAGAAATGAGAATCTGACCCCCTTCTACTCATCAAAAATGTTGATAGATTTGTTTGATGATTAGGAGGTCAACTAGGTGACATAATATTCTATCTTGGCATCATGAATCATGTCCTTATGGGAAGTATTCAGTATTAATTAACTGACATTATTTTGGCTCTCTAAGTGTTTCCCACTCTTGATGTGGGGAGTTCTTCCTGGTGATTGTGGCCAGAATAATTAATAACATAGAGCCAACTCATTTCCAAAATAGATAGAGAATTGACTCTAATTTATAAGAAATCAAGCCATTCTCTAATTGATAAATGATCAAAGGATATTTACAGACAATTCTCAGATAAAGAAATTGAATCTATTTCTAGCCATATGAAAAGATGCTCCAAATCATTATTAATCAGAAAAATGCAAATTAAGACAACTCTGAGATACCACTACACACTTGTCAGATTGGCTACAATGACAGGGAAAGATAATGCTGAATGTTGGAGGGAATGTGGGAAAACAGGGACATTGATACATTGTTGGTGGAGTTGTGAATACATCTAACCATTCTGGAGAGCAATTTGGAACTATACTCAAAAATCTATCAAACTGTGGATATCCTTTGTCCCAGCAGTGTTACTACTGGGCTTATATCCCAAAGAGATGTTAAAGAAGGGAAAGGGACCTGTATGTGCAAGAATGTTTGTGGCAGCCCTGTTTGTAGTGGCCAGAAACTGGAAACTGAGTGGATGCCTATCAATTGGAGAATGGCTGAGTAAATTGTGGTATATGAATGTTATGGAATATTATTGTTCTGTAAGAAATGACCAGCAGGATGAATACAGAAAGGCCTGGAGAGACTTACACGAACTGATGTTGAGTGAAATGAGCAGGATGAGGAGATCATTATGTACTTCAACAACAATACTATATGATGATCTATTCTGGTAGATGTGGCCCTCTTCAGTAATGAGATGAACCAAATCAGTTCCAATGGAGCAGTAATGAATTGAACCAGGTACACCCAGCGAAAGAACTCAGGGAAATGAGTGTGAACCACAACATAGAATTCCCAATATCTCTATTTTTGTCTGCCTGCATTTTTGATTTCCTTCACAGGTTAATTGTACACTATTTCAAAGTCCGATTCTTCTTGTGCAGCAAAATAATTGTATGGACATGTATACTTATTTTGTATCTAATTTATACTTTAACATATTTAATATATATTGGTCAACCTGCCATCTCGGGAAAGAGGTGGGGAGGAGGGGAAAAATTGGAACAAAAGATTTTGCAACTGTCAATGCTGAAAAATTACCCATGCATATATCTTGTAAATAAAAAGCTATAATAAAAAAATTATTTAAAAAAACATAGAGCCAAAATAATGTCAGAGAGTGTGCTAACCTACATAAATAAAAGGGAGTTTATTTATATAAGGAGTTCCCTATCCCTATCCTAGAGGTGCTATCCCTATCCCTGTAGTACTTATTAATTAGGTCAATAACAATTTTATGTTATTGAAGCTCAAAACTGTCCAAACCTCACAGTAACTCAGATCTAGTACATTTTCAGAGACCAATCACTGAAAAACATTGAGTGCTAATAAAGTATCAGGTGTTGTGCTAGGCACTGGAGACACAAAGACAAAAAGGGAAGACATTTTGCACTGAGATTATAATCTACTGGGATGGGGAAGAAATGAGGGCAATATACATATATACAATTATAAAAATAGCACATATATAAGGTAAATAAAAGAAAAAACTGGGAGAATGAATTAGTAGGTGAAGGGATTAGGAAATTTGGATCTTCCACAGACATTTACTGCTAGGTGGTATGACCCACATCTGGGTCCCACTATGTCCAGGATTCTACCTTCCCACTCATCACTGTTTCCTCATCATGATTGTGGCCAGACAGCTCAGACTGTTGTAATGCCCCACTCTTATTCTCAACTTTTTAAAAAACTCCAGATCAAAGGATTCTTTGTTGGGGTTCTATTTACATTCCTAAAATTGCACAATTTAGCTGTTAGTGTGTTCCGCCCATATGTAATACCAATCCTGCTTTTGCTATTTACAGCATGTTTCTCACCTGAGTAAATTGACATTGAAGCTTAAGATAATGAGACATGAGACATGCCTCAATTCTGGTCCCATAGCTTTTTTATTTTTATATTCGGTTAGTAATAGGATGGAATTTATTTACACTTATGCTTTGTGTATAGAAACAAGTTGGTCTGTCAGATCCCCAAAGCATTTTCTTTCATAATCCTTCTCATATTTACCTCTACCATCTGACCTGATAGACTTCAAGCCCCAAGGACTGATGGAACTGAAAAACAAATCTTCAATTAATGAAGGAAAAACAGGATATAGAACCTTGATCCCTCTCTTATCCTACTGAAATAAAAATTTAGACAACATTTTTTTGCAGAAGGAAATACTCAGGCATGAAGGGGTTAGATAGCTTGCCCAAAGCCATGGTGTGTGGAGGTAGAAGTGGGGAATAAAGTCTATGTCTGTTGAGTCTTAGACCAATTCACTTTCTCTGTAGCTACTTAATCCATGGCTTTAGACATTTTTCTGCTTAAATGATGAAAGTGCAGTCCTTATGTACATTTGTTATACAAAACACTTATTAAATATTATTTTGGCATTTGTCCATAGCATTGTAGATTATAACTGGAAGGCATCTTGCAGGTCATTTAGTTTAACTTTTTCATTTTTCTGATGAGGAAAATGAGATCAGAATTTTTCCACGTCACATAGGGAGCAAAGCTATCCTGTTTTGAAATCAGTTTCTCTGACTCCAAATTCAGGGTTCTTTGTGAATCAGTTGCTAAAGGTTAAAGCCTATTTGTTATCAATGTTAGAGAATCTGAATCTCTACTACTGGAAATCTTGTGAGATGATGCATCTTTATATTCTCCACTACTAGAAAACTCTCTAATAGGTGAAAATGAAAGACTGAGCATATATAGAAAGTTACTTGAAATTCTTAAGAGATAGACTGAACTGAATGGTTTAGTTCAGGGAGAGTCTGGTTCAGTTCTAATATTAGACAAATCAGTTTGTTCATCTCTAACTGACCTATTTGTTCATTCATCCAAGTCATTACCCTCATCTCTATATAGTTTCTGTGTTCTGTAAGATAACTATCAAATATGGGATCTATTTTGTCAGACATCTTTTTAAAAATGAGTTTAATTAATTTAAATAAATTTAGAAAGAATTTCCTTTTATGAAAGAAGTGACTGAACTTCATTAAACTGATGATGACCAGATATATACCACAGAGAAATATATAGATAATATATGTCAAATGTTTTGTAAATTTTAAAGTGTTATGTAAATATCAATTATCATTATTATTTTGTTTTTCTTACCTTGTTCAATGAAAATCAGATTATACAATTCTAGAACAAATCTCATTCTATTATTATTCTTTTATACTTAATGTTTTGTGTAGTATTTATTACAGAATTAGATAAAGCAACTGTTTTTATAACATTATTGAACCATAGATTCTAAATGTGAATGAGACTTTTTAAGGTCTCTGGAACAACTCCATCATTTAATAGATGAGGAGGCTGAATTCTCCAGCATATATTGAGTTTTCTATTTGTACTATGGGATTTGTTTTGTCAGCTCTTGAAAGACAATAAGCTTCTGACATATAATTCTACCCAACAAACCATGTCTGGCTAACCATTCAGTGAGTACAAACTTTTATAGCCTGTACTGATTTTTTGCATAGTTTCTTCCATTTCCTTGTACCATCTACTTTACCACTGATCACTAAATATCAACTTTTTAACAATGACTCTTCAATAACTTATGATTGCAATGAGAGTTATCATAAGTTCACTTGTTTTCATAAAGAAATCCCCATAACAGCATGCATTTTTAAAAATTTATTTTCTTTTTTTATGATAGCTTTTTTTTATTTTTCAAAATACATGCAAAGATAATTTTCGGCCTTCATCCTTCCAAAACCTTGTGTTTCAAAATTTTCTCCCTCTCTTCCCTCTTCCCCTATCCCCTAGACAGCAAATAATCCAATATAGATCAAACATGTGCAATTCTTCTAAACAAATTTACATATTTATCATGATGCATAAAAAATCAGATCAAAAGGGAAAAAATGAGAGCGAGAAATAACACAAGCAAGCAAGTAGCAACAACAATAATAACAAAAACAAAAGCTGGAAATACTATGTTATGATCCACATTCAGTCCCCACAGTCCTCTCTCTGGATGCAGATGGCTCTCTCTATCACAAGTCAATTGGAATTGGCCTGAATCACCTCGTTCTTGAAAAGAGTCAAATCTATCACAGTTGATCATCAAATAATCTTGATGTTGCTTTGCACAATGTTTTCTTTATTCTACTCACTTCACTCAGCATCACTTCATGTAAGTCTCTCCAGGTCTCTCTGACATCAACCTGCTGACCATTTCTTATACAACAATAATATTCCATTAGGTTCATAGACAATAATATGCATTTTAAAAATGCTTCTCTTTCAACATATTGTTGACGGAGATTATGTAGATATCATCCCGGGAGAAACTTTTGATTTCACTATCAGATCTTAGTCATTTCATAAGATCCAGCTAGAAACAAAATTCTTTCAGTTACATTATTGTTCCATGAAGCTGTGTCTACTTGTTTCAAAAGTATATACTTTGAAGTCTACCAATATTTTTCTGTAATTGTCATTCCCCTACATAAGCATTATAGTAATGATATTATTACCTCTCTACATGAGTATTATAAAACCTGACACATAAAAGGTGATTAATAAGTGTTTGTTGATTGATTGATTATAAGGGTTAGCACAGTGGATTTCTGGGACATGTCAGAAGCAAAATATAGAACTAAATATTTTCTCTGATCTCCATGACTAGTCAGACCTCTCCAAAACAAAAACTGTGCACCAAACGTAAAGCAACTTCAGTTTTCTTCATGCTCTGGGATACTCAAATTCAGAAAAGGATAAAATCCTAAAGTAACCCTTAAATTGATGCTTATTGACTCTGAGCTCACTTAGGAAGTTTGTTCAGGCAGTGATAGACAGCATATGTAGCAGATGACAGCTCTTCTGGAGCAAAAGTCTACTGGGGGTCATCAGCATCATAAAGCTCTGAATTGTCAGTACTAGGGCAGATAATCCTGTAGCACCAGTTTTGCAACAGAGGGAATGGGATAGGACACCAAAACAGGACACTTTGTGTGCGTGTGTGAGACTGTGTAACTTTACTAAGATTGAGGTAAAGAGAATAGCATGCAGTTGGGGGAAATTCTTACCACCCAAAGTTTCCTTGGAGCAGAGACCCAGCATGAATTGACCATCATGGGAGGAGGCTGAGGTGGTTTGAGATACAATAGCCCCCAACAAAACCATCACCAGAGGGAACAGAATCAATAATTGAATAGGGGAAAAACAGGGAGGAAAAAAAGAATGAAATTACCAAAGATCTCAGGAAGAAAAAAATTCAAAGTCCTTGAATGCAAATAGATAAATTAACAGAGACAACATTAATGATAGACGGAAATACAGCCTTCAGATCTGGTAATTAAGTTCAGAGTTCTAGGAAGAAATATAACACAAAATGGAAAATTGTTCAACACTCAATGAGACAGAGAACCCTGTGGAAATTTAAGGAAAACATGGAAACATAACATGCTGTTCCTGAAAGTTCAAAAGTGAAAAGAGAATTATGAGTGCAGAATCTATGATTTGGGCAGAATAGAATTTGCAATGCCAGGTCTCACCAAAGAAGCAAAAAAGAGTCATAGTTTTAGAATGCAAATATAGCCAAATGAAGGATGATTTAGAAGAAGCAAAAAAAATAACAAAAAGAAGTATGCTCATTGTGGAAGAAAACATTTATCTTGAAGATAGAATGCATAGAAACAATATAAGAATCATAGATCTCACAAAACACTAAAGGGGGGGGGGAACCCTCTCTCTCCAATGAAGGAAATAATAGAAAAGAACTGCCTAAAACTTTTGAACATAGAAAATGATATACCAATAAAAGATTTCACAGATCACGTCCAGAAAAAAACCGAAATTCAAGGCTGAAAATCCAAGATAGAGGTTAAAATGAATAATTCAATTAAAAATAAATTCTGCAAGCAATCGAAAGAAATTTTCCAATGAAAAGGAAAAGAAATTCAAATAATACAAGATTATTTTGCACCTACTCAAAAACATTAAGACTGAAATAATGTGTTCTGAAAAGCAATGGAGCTTATGACCTAACTTGAAAATCTGAGCTTAACAATACAGGAAAAAAGAAAAAGAAGAATGCTCAATAATAAAGAGACATTTGAAACCTTTTAAGAAAGAAAAACAGAAATGAATAGATTATTTGCTTCTCAAACATCTCCTCAAATAGCAATGCAATAGGAGTGAATAAATGCAGCAACCAGCCGCTACAATAGTAAGAGGGAGATAAAAAAGGAATATGTGATGTGGTGAGGGCAAATCTTGGATTAACAATGAAAGGAAGGTTTCCCCTGACATTTCAGAAATCAAAGAGCCTACTGGGTGAAGAGGAGGAAAGAAAGGATTAAAGAGGGGAGGGGGAAAAAAGGATGCCTTGTTTTGGTGGTGAGAGGGATTCCACTGATGAATACTTCTATAGGTGAAGAAAGGTAGTCTGTGAATGGAGATGAGGAATTGGGTGTGGCTTGGGGAATTTGGTGATTGAAAAGTCTACTCATTCTACCTTTGTGGGTGGGAATATGAACTCTTGGTGGCTGGGGAGGGGGAAGGGAACAAGGTACACCTAAGGGAGTAAGAAGGAATAGATCCAAGGAGGAGATTCTGAGCAAAAGAGAGAAAAACATAAATGGGGGAAGAGTATTGATCAATGTTAAGATACATAAGTGGGGGTATGGTGGGGAAGAGGCCTTACCATGGGACAAGAAACTCTGATATCTGTAATAATTGGCATTGTTCTGGAAGTGAGGCACAATGGAAAAGGAAAATCTATAAGACAAGCTCTACAAGATAGTGGTAGAAACTGTCTATAGAAAGAGACTAATAGGAAATTTTGATTGAATAACGAATATAGAAAAAAAAGATAAGCCAGATAATTATAGAAATTATGATTCAGATAAAAGGGATCTAAATTAGATAGAGAGGATGCATAGTTAGAGTGAGAAATATTTTGGAAAGGAGCACAAAAATGAAATAAAAAAATATAATGACTTGAAGGGAAAGAAAATAAAAGGAATCTGCTGAGAAAAAAAGGGAGGGGAAAGATGCACATAAGTAGATAAATATAGGAAAGAAAAAGAAACTAATAGGTAACCAATGAGAGGAGGGAGTCAGTGAATAGAGAAAAAGCAATGAGTAGTTGGTCACTTTTAAAAAACACTGAGGTAAAGTAATTAAAGATACAGCAGAAGAAAGAAAAATAATAATTTGGAAAAAATATTAGAAAAATGGAGGAAAATATAAACCAAATTCTCATAACTTTAAATGTGAATGGATTAAACAATTCAATAAAATGAAAGTGACAGGTT
The DNA here is from genome assembly GCF_016432865.1 of Antechinus flavipes. NCBI lineage: Eukaryota > Metazoa > Chordata > Mammalia > Dasyuromorphia > Dasyuridae > Antechinus > Antechinus flavipes. Next base: position 281,632,595 of record NC_067401.1, on the reverse strand, counting down.
GCACAAGAAAACAAAACCTTACTATTTGTTATTTATGAGAAATAAATTAAAATTACAAAGTCATACACAAAATAAAACTTTCCTCCATTGGTAAAAAATTACCATGCATCAAATGAATAAAAAATAGTTATCATACTATCTGCCAAAGCAAAAATTAACATTAAAAAATAAAAAGAGATAAACAAGAAAACAATATTATGATAAAAGTAGCTGTAGCAAAAAAAAAAAAATCAGTAATAAACCTGTATGTTCTAAACACTTTATTATCCAAATTCCTCAAAGAAACATTATTGGATCTTAAAGCATAGACAGTAACAGTGGTTGTTTTAAAAGCATGGAAGCAACAGTATTTTCACATTATACACTGACCTTATTTCTTCATTTAAAAAGTAGAATTTTTGGTTTTGAACATGATCTTTAAAGTCAGGTATTTTCCCTTTCTGTTTCAAATCATGAAAAAATAACTTGAAATATATTTGTTTCTGATTTTTTAGTCAATATAAAATGTAAAGAGCATGATAATCTGATTATCAGGAAGAGTTCTAAGGCCTAACCTTGCATATTGCCATTGTCATTCATTAAATGAACATTCTGAGCACCTACCTTTTGTCCTAGAAAAATACTGTGCACAATTTACAAATGAAGGAATAGTGCCAGGAAACTTTAATATCTCTTTAGCAGAGAATAACTTAAATTGCTGGAGGAATAGTCCATGTTCATGGATAGGTCATGCCAATATAATAAAAATGGCAATACTACTAAAATTAATTTATCCTTTTATCAGCAACAATGGCATTCATTAACACAATGTTTCATAAAGTGGAGGACATAAGGGGAAAAAAAACCAAGGAAAATTGGAAAGGAAATGGCAGAAATTAGATTTAGACCAACATCCTACATCATATCCTACAATACTTTCTAAATGGATATATAACTTTAATTTTAAAAATCATACTACAAAAATTATAAAGGAAACATGTTTAATTAAACATGAAGTAGAGACAATAAAAAAGATAAAAGACATAACTTTGATTACTTGAAACTTAAAAAAAAAAATTCTGTACAGAAATAGTCATTCCCCAATAGATAAGTGGACAAAAGATGTGAATAAATAGCTCTCAAAAGAACTTCAAATTCTTTGCAAGCATATGAAAGAATGCTCCAAATTATAACAATAAGAGAAATATAAACAAAAACAATCCTGTAGTTTTATCTCATACTCTGAAGATTAGCAAAAAAAAAAAAAAAAAGGAAAATGGAAAGATTGATATGAAGTGATGCAGAATAAAGTAAGCAGAATCAAAAAATAATAATATATAGGTCACAACAACAGTAAGAATGGAAAGAACAACTTTACACCAAAATTCCAAAAGCAAATATAACAAAATTATAAAGATCAAGTAGGACTTGAATGAAGAGATATGAGAAGACATCATCAACTTTCTCCTTTTTGGAAGTTGGAAGTTTACAGGTATTACACATTGCACATATTTTTAGACTTTTTTCAATGCATTGATCAATTATGCTGTTTTTTTTTCTCTCTTTTTGTTATTTTTTTGGAGCTAACTACAGCAGTAGATAGGACTCTTGAGAATGACGTCAGGAAATTTGAGTTCAAATATGGCCATGGACTATCTGACTCTGAACATGTCACTTAATCCCCATTTGCCTCAATTTTCTCATCTGTAAAATAGAGATAATAATAGCACTTACTCATGGAATTGTTTTGAGGATCAAATGAAATCATTATAAAGGGCTTTGTAAATATCAGTTCTTATAATAATTATTTTCATTAATTATAATAATTATTTTTCCTAATTGTTGTTATATAAGATGGGTTTTTTGGAAGGGGGAAAGAAAGGTATAATTGAGACAACTTGAGACATTGAGACAACAAATAATTAACTGATATTTAATTAAGTTGATAATGTAAGAAATAGATATTAATATTTTAATATTTACTATGAAGTATTTATTAAACATCATTTAAGTATTTATTATTAATATAAGGCATTTAATATTTTAATAAAACTTTTTTTTAAAAGATTATGCAGGGGCAATTAGATGATGCAGGGGACAGTACACCAGCGCTGAAGTCAGGAGGACCTCAGTTCAAATTTGGCCTCAGACACTTACCACTTTCTAGCTGTGTGACTCTGGGCAAGTCACAACCCCAATTGCCTCTGCAAAAATAAATAAATAAATGAAATAAAAATAAAAAAGGCCATTCAATATAGTGAAATAATACTGGGTATGGAGTTGAGGAGACATGAGTTCATATTCAATTATTGACACTTTCTATGGGATCCCTGGGGGAGTCATTTAACTTTTTTGTTACTCAAGATAATTTTTTAGTATTTATCTTTTAAGTCATATAGATGTTTCTATCTGTTTTGGTAGAAGGAGTTTACCCACTGGAGATGTATTGGGAGGGAGGGAAATAAATCATAGATTTAGAACTTAAAGATATCTTCAGTGTTATCTAGTCAAAATCATTTATTTTATAGAAGAAGAAATTAAGACCCAGAGAGATTAAATAATTTGCTTAAGATCATACAAATATTAAGTGACAGACCCAGGATTTGAACCCAGATCCAATATTCTTTCTACAACATCACTACAGATCATTTGTATATTTACATATTGAACAAAGCAGAAGAATGTTTTTCTGATATTTGATTTCCTGGTGCATGGGACAAGTATTGTTAAATATAAAAGGAAAGCAGAAGGATCATTTAATTATGTTGATGATTATTTCTATATTATATTTATATCTGAATTCTATTAAATATAATAAGAAGGATTTTCTAACTAATACTAACAAAAATAATAACAGACTATTACAACCTGCAAAGACTTAACAAGAACTTTGAAATGCTGATAAATTGAAGTCTACGAATAGTACTTACTAGATTAACATCATAGCCAAGATTTGACTTCTCTAAGAATCAAATAAACAGGTAGGGTAAGCATAAGATTACTGAAACTACAATAATGATCATCTTGCCCTGGAGAAAAATGGAAGGATTGCTGCTTCTTTATGTTGCATGAACACAAGAAAACAAGATGCACTAGAACAAATCACAGATATTAATATCCCATTTGGGAGTTGTAAGCTAGTTCAACCTTTCTGAAAAAATAGTTTAAAAGTAGTTTTTAAGGTTATAAAGGGTTATAAAACTGTGCGTATGCTTTGATCCATATCAAGCTCATGATCATGCTGCTAATTCAATTCTCAACTGATTCCACTTGTCTCAGCCTTTTCTCTCCCGTTTAAAGAGTGAGAGAGTAGAGTATCAAACTCCTCCCAACACCTTCTTTTATAGAGGACAGAAATTGGACTCTTAGATCACTCTGCTTTGTATTTACTTCCTTGCCTGATTTCAACTCCATAGAACAAGATGTTTTGGTCTCTATTCCTCCTGCTCATCCTGCTTTCCTATAAGCTTGTTGTTCTTTTTATTAATTGTATCCCTGACACTTAGTCTGGAACATGAGAGGTGCTTAATAAATGTTTATTGGATTGGATTGATTCAGCAATACCACTACTAGGTCTATACCCCAATAATATCAAATCCTGTTATAAGATTGGGCCTGGTGGTCCTGAGACCACCATGATAATTTCTCCTTAAGGAAGGCTGTTAATTTATCAAACATTCTCATGGAAAAATACTGATAATAACATTTTGAACGTTGTTATAGTTGTACCTTAATATTTTAAATAATACTTAAATAATAATGTTTTATCTACCATCAGAGCACTTTGGAGCATGTCCTTCTTCTGTTAAGGATGCAAGTAGAATGATGAGAGTAAAGGATGTTACACGAAATCAAAGAATTAATTTATCTATGAACCAGCTGTCACTCTAGATCTCAGACCTACTAATCCTGACTCAGACTAGGCTTAACTAATTGAGAATCAATCAGATTCCTATTTCTGCTCTATGTCAATGGTACAGGGAGATCAAGAGACTCATCAATGAAATGTGCACTTCAGAGTACACAGTATATTTATTTCCAGACAATGACACCTTCCTAATAAACAATAGAACAAGAGAACTCATAACACTACAAAGGAAAAACATTACTAAACAGTGTGGTGGCAAAGTTCCTTAGAAAAACTGAATCCTGGAATAAAGTGCCCTCAGGTTTGTAAGTGATGTTATGAATCTCAGAATATTGAGGGTTAAAAACAGAAAATCAATCTTATTGTGTAAGAAAATACTATGCTATGTCCCAGAAAAGCAGGTGCTAAATCAACCCCTTGTAATTACAGACAGCCTTTTCCTTTAAACACTGCACAATTATTCAAGTTTCCCTAAGACCGACTTTGTCAGAACCATGGACAGCGCTCAGCTTTAAAGCTTAGAGGTTCAGGGTTTTCATAATAATAGTAACATTTCTGTTTTCATAGAGACATTTTGCTTAAAACCTGAACAAAGGCCAGGTTTTCCTTGTCTTGAGATCGACTTATATCTTCCTTTTGCATATTTGTGTGTATCTCACATGACTATTTTAGCCCTTAAAAAGTGGTTTTCTGAGGTCAAGATGCAATAAAGCATGGATCTGTTCTCAGATGCTTGTGCTGATTTTGGCTTAACAACAAACACTTAGAAAACACAGGATCTCCACTAGCTACTGCAGCGACCATACCTAGAACATCAATTACGGCAAGAGAAATTTTGAATGCTGTAAGTTCATCTACCTTGGCTAACCTTGACAGTTTACCAACACCATGCTAGGAAACTGAGTCACTTCATATGAATTGTCTTAGGAAGATTTTGAGGCTCACCTGGCAAGATAAGGTACCAGATAGAGTACTTTTCTTGAACTGAATTGCCAAACATTCAAACTGTTGCAGAGTGCATTCCAATGGACTAGCCACATTGTTCAAATGCTAAATGTACATTTGTCTAAAAGACTATTTTATGAGTAATTTTCACAAGGCAAGCCCTCATGTCAGGTTCAGAAGAAGGCATATGAGGACTGTCTCAAAATCTCACTGAAGAACTTTGGAATTGATTGTGAGACATTGGAGACACAGGCAAAGAACTATTGATTATGGTGCTCCCACATCAAAGAAGGTGCTACGCTCTATGAACAAATTGGAATTGCAGTAGTTCAAAAGAATGTGGGATGTGCAAATTTAGAGACATCTCCATTTTAAATATTCATGTGGCTTATTTGTGCCCAACCTGTGGAAGAGCCTTTCTAGCTCATAAAGGGCTGAGCAGCTATAATTGGGCACATTGCAAGCTGACTCCGACATAAGAATGTCATTTTAGTAATTTTCAAGAACAAGGGACAATAACCAACCATGTAACATTCATATATATTGCTTTGTATATTTTTGGTTGCATGTTGTCTCCCCTTTTAGAGTATAAATTTCTGGAAAGTGAAGACTGCATTTTTGCCTCTTTTGTATTCTTCAGTGCTGTGTCTGGCACATCATGTAATAAATATTTTAGATTGATTGATAAATTCTGTTTATTGATTTAATAATCAAGACCTGATTCTTGACTTTAGTCAGACACTGATTCAAGGTCCTATAATTGAATTCTGCTTCTTCCTTACTATCCTTCCTTGCTTGGATCTCTGAATGTTTACTTCCATTCTTTCTATGCTTTTACTTATGCTTGTACCATCTACTCTGCTTTGACCTCTGGACACTAAGCTTAGCATACTTGCTCTGACTCTGGACTTTTAAATCTTTTATTCTAGTAATTCCTGACATTAAAGCGGGATTTCTTAAACTTTTCCTATTTGCAACCCCTTTTTTGCTATGAATTTTTATGTTGCCTTGTAGCTGAACCAAGGTATTTCTGGAAATATTTGTGCAAGCACAATGCAAAGTTCACATGTTGTATGTTCAGAGCCAAGGCTGCAGTGAAAATGTACAGTGCAACACGGGAAAGCACTGCCAGAAACACCTTGAAATCATTATGTTTGATTTTGAATTAATTCTTGGTTATTGTGTTCAGAAACTTTTTACTATTGTCAAATTTTTCATGACCCCCCCATTCAATTATGTGACTCTATATGAGGTCATAACATCCAGTTTAAGAAACTTCATATTATTATCTTTGTTTTGTCTTAGGACTTATGATAAGTATACAACTTTGCTATATAAGTAATTTTTCTGACTTAACTCCTAATTTTGCCTACTTTATCCTAAAATTCTCCATAATCTACTATTAATAATGACTATCAAAGATATTAATTTTAAGTTCAGAAGCATCTCCAACTTTATGGGCAGATTCTGTAGTAGGGAACTGCAACAGTTTCCTGACTTTCTTAAACAAGACTAAAGAAATAATAAATTTGAGTACAATTTTAAAATCCAGAGCTATAAACAGGATGGGATGAGCTGGGCTTTGCCCCCAGGATACTAGAATTTAGAGAGCACTGGTAACATTTACTCTTTTTCAATAGGTAGGAAAAAAGTAGCTCAGTACTTACTTAGCAAGAAAAAAGCTAAGAATTTGTCTTTTTTACTACACTAAGTGATGTCCATAGTAGATATATTTTGGAAAGTAGAATATCTCAATGATTAAGAATGTGGAGGGCAACAATGACCTGACATCTATAGGTTTACATAATTTCTTCCTCCTGAAATTTAAAATAAAAATATAAAAAGGAAGAAACTAAATAAACATGGCAAATAAAATTTTCTTTCTTATTTCATCAGTGGAGATGGTAATGGCTACTGGGGGGGGAGTAGATGTTATGTCTAAGATGGGAATAACTCTGACTAAATACATCATTTATTTTGAATGTATACATAATTCATTCATTAAGTTAAGACTACAAACCTTCAAGCAGTGAAACCTAAAAAGGACCCATCTTTCTGCATCGTTTAGACTAATAAATTCTCAGAGACTAGAATTTAGTAATAGAATATGCACTATTCATTTGTTTTTGGATCAAAGATAGGCAAAAATGTGGGCTAATTAGGTCACATAATCACTAACCTTGGTGTCAGGACTCCCCAGATCTGATGCATAAATAGCAACACAAATTGTTAGTATTTAGTAAAACTGGCAGAGCTCTTAGAGATCATTTAGTTCAACTCCTCATTTTATAGATGAGGAACCTGATACCCAAAAAGGTTAAGTGCACTGAGTCCTTCAGCTGAGGTGGCCTGTGGTAGCATGTACCTGTGAACTTCTTATACAATAAACCATATGAATCAACACAAATGCATCAATCAGATCACACAATAAGGAACAGGATGGTATAGTAGGGATCATGCATTGTGTTATAGTTACATAGTAAAGCCTGATTTAATCATAAAAGAGGAATCAAGTATTTTAACACCTAGGCTGTGTAAATAGAGAGAAAAGCAATCCCAGGAACATAAAATCGGGCAAAGTATAGAATAAAGTAATGCAACAAAGATTTTCTATTATAATTACAAATATTTCACATTGATCTCCAAAGCCTCTGCTCCATCCTTTGGACCACAACACCTTTCTCTTATGGATGAATGTTTTAGAGCCATAGAAATAAACTTATATCAGGTTTTATTATTCTTCTTTTGTAATAGTCTTAGGTGTAGTCTATGTGACACTTTCATTAAACCAACCCAGTTCTAATTGATACACAAAAGTTTGATATGCCCATTGCTGGGACTCAGAAGCACAAATGTTACAAAGTACTTTAAAGCATTTTTTCTTTATCTTTTCTTATAGATCTTAGTTTTGACTTACCATACATCAGAGCAATTACATAATGATTCTTGTGGCTTCATTTTGACTTACTTTTATACTGTTAATACTCATTTTATTGCATTTCTATTTGTTTATTTTATTAAATATTTCCCAATTACATTTTAATCTGATCCCAGCATAAATCAAAGTTGTGGACTACATCTCATCTCTCCCATGGAACTCCCAGGTGGGGAAATTCCTCCTACCCATTCAGGTCAACATCTCTGCAACTTATAATCTTAGTGAATTTCTTAGAACATGGAAAAGTTAAATGTCCAGAGTCAGAAGGCTAATATGTGCCAAAAACAGGACTTGAACCCCTGAGTCTTTTTGGCTTTGAAAACAGCTATTTACTATGTCATTCTGCCCTTCATTTTATAATTAATAATATTTTATAAAAAAAAGTATGATGTTCTATAGTCTTGATGAACATTGTATCTTATTAATATGATATGACTCACTTTCTATTAGAATTATACTGTGCATCAGGATATTTCAGTCAATGAAACAAACTTCCAGCATCAAATCTCTAGTAATTCTTTCAATGGAGGCAGCATATAGTGGAAAGAACACCATATTAAATGATTAGAGACTTAAGTTCTTTTATTGGCTCTGCAACCAACTAGGTATGTGATCTTGGATAAACAATTTCTTGTCTATGGATGCCAATTTTTCATCTTTTAGATGAAGAGCACTCAGTTTTTTTCTTATTTTCCAGGGTTGCTGTGAGACTCAGATGAGATCATGTTTATGAAATTATTTCAGAACTTGAAGGATTTCTGAATTTGTGGTGAGGATACTCTGCTTATACAGATCACAATCTCTCTACAATCTTATAGGAATTCTTTGAGAGTTCATAGGATCATCAATGTGGAAATGGATAGACAAAGCTCATCGTCCTGCCGTCAGTATGGTGATGGGTCTAGACTAACTTAGTTAGGCTGGTCCTTCAACTTTGAATCTATCAATGAATTCTTTGTAGCTTAGTAACATCTATCAGAACATTCATTAGGCTGGAATAAATCTTTGACAACTTAGAGATACGTCCATGTTGCTGCACTGAAATAGATACTTTTAGAAGAGATATGTGAAAATATTTTGTAAAATATAAGAGATTATACATATGTAAAGTACTATTAATGGAAGATATGTTTCTATTACTTTGCTATTCTTAAAGAATTTTGTAAATGTCATCTTTGATTTATTGTAATCAGCTCATCCCTTATATGACATTTAATTCTTTTAGCACAAATAGACTAGTACCTGTTTAAACAGACTGGAGTATGGGATATGTGTGGGACAGAGAAAGTCAGAGATGACTGTATGCCTCACAGTATTGACTAGATGGGAAAAGATAGAAGTAATTGCTTTCATAATTCTTAAGTTAAGAGATCTTGGGTTTTCATGTGATGGCAATGAGTATCAGGTGAAAAAAGGCTTCTGGAAATGTGTTTTGACAATATCATAACTTTAGCAAATTTTAAATATGGATTCCAGTATCTCTTCCTATTCTTCCTTCCTACTTTCTTTGACATTGCCAGCTCAAGAACTATAGAACTCAAGAAAAACTGATTTATCACAAGGCATCAGTAATCTCTTCTGATTTTGTAGTTGCCTTGGCGATTCAACATATAGGGTACCTTCTGTAAATACTTTATCTAATACAAGTAAACTCTGGCATGATTAAAACGAGTTCCTTTCTAAAGGGGGAAAATGATTCTTAATGTTGAAATAAAAAAATTCAATCAAACTGATCAAATATGCAATTATAAAAACTGACATAAAATGTATTTCAGAGATGTAAGGCAATAATACCAAGTCTATTATCAAATAAGAATGTGGATGATTAGAGAAACAACATCCACTAACAACAATAGAAAATATAAGAAGCTGTCATGGAAAGGCACTATGATATAATGAGAAAAGCACTGTCTCTGGAACTAGAAGGTATCAGTTCACAACCTACCTCTGATGTTTATGATCTGTCAGATGATTCATCCATCTTTTATGCCAGGTTGTCAACAATTTTCTGCCCCTCAAATATGAGTGCCCTTAAAAGCTTTGTTCTGGACAATTGTCTCTTATCTCTTTACAGTCTCACTCTTTATCCTACTCTCAACAGCTTCTTTGGGTTCACTTATCAAATCTACACTGATGATTTCATGATTTATCTATAAAACTATCACTGATCCCTTTCCTCTGATTCATTGACTGCTTACTGAATTCCCTACCTGGATCAGCATCAGCTCAAACTTTGACTCTTCAGAGTAGAATCCATTGTCTTCTCCTCTAAACTTGTTTCTTCTCTGTACATTGTTATTTCTATTGAGAGGTACTCCCATACTCCTAGATCTGCAACCTTTGAGTCATCTTTGACCCTTACTTTTCCCTCACCCTAATAGCTAGTTACCAAATCTTGTTGATTCTAAAACCTACATTTTTTCACATCTGTACTATTCTGTCTATTACACTAATTCACATTACTTCTCTTTCTATTCTATTATAATAGATAACCTAATTGGTTATTCAGCTTCTGTTCACTCTTCTCTATTTCCTCCTTCAACCATACAAACATAATTTTCTTAAACTATTCGTCTGATCATGTCATTCCTGTGTTGCTGCTAGAATAAAATATAAATTCATTTTGACATTTAAATCTATCTACAATTTGACTCTGCATTGTCTTTTCAAAATTTCATATTGTTCTCTTTCATTCACTCTGTATTTTGGTAAAATTGGTCTCCTACTTGTTCTTTAAATCCAGCATTCTATCTTTTATTTCTATGTCTTCAGAGAGATGACTGTTCTCCATGCCTAGAATGTTCTCTTTTCACCTCAATCTTTTATAACATTTATCTCCATTCAAGGCTCATCTCTGACACCCCCTTCTCTGTGAAACCTTCCCTAATCTCCTCAATTGCTAATCCATTCTCCCTTCTCAAATTACCTTGACTTTACTTATCTGAATACATGCTGCATTTTTCTAACAGCATGTAAGTTCTTTAAGAAAAAGGAATGCCATTATTCCTAGCACCTCATGTGATAGCTTGCATACTTAATTGGATTGAATTGGTAAATGAAGTTTGTCTCAGAGTTGACAGCACAGGATCACAGATTTAGAACTGAATGGGATCATTGTGTTCATCTAATCTATTTATTTATTTTTTTACAGAAGAAGATGATATCACCTAATGTCCACAAAAAGAAAGAATGTTTTGGTTGTCTCAGAAAAATGTGGTTCAGACATAATATAGAAGCTTAACAGATGAAACTACACATACATACTGGTACACACATATATGGTATACAAAGGGGCTTGCTTCTCTATCTGTGTAGAAAATACCTTGAGAGTTATTAAAGTAATATGCTTTCAAATACTTTTGAAGAGGGTGAGGGTCAGGGTAAAAAGAGAGAGTAGAATAAATGAGGAGAAATATAATTAGCAATACTACTTGGGGAAAGAATTTTGAAGCAAGTTTCTCTGAGGAAGGTCTCAGTTTTCAAATGTTTAGGGAACTGAGTCAAATTAAAAAAAAAAAAAGAGCCATTCCCCAATGGATAAATGGTCAAAAGATATGAACTATGCCCAAAGAGCTATAAAATCATGCATATCCTTTGACCTAACAATACCACTACTAGGCATGAATCCAGAAAACGTTTTAAAAAGTGGAAAAGGATCTATATATACAAAAATATTTATAGCAGCTCTCTTCTCAGGGTAAAGTATTAGAAGTTCAGGGGATGCTCATCAAATGGGGAATGAATGAATTGTGAAATGTGATTATAAAGGAATATTATTGTTCTATGGAAAATGATGAATAGGATGCTCTCAGAAAAACATGGAAAGTCCTCCATGAACTCAAGCAAAGTGAAATGTGCTACATACAAAGTAATAGCAATATTGAGGGGTGATCATCCGTGAATGATTTTGCTATTCTCAGCAATAAAATGATCTATGACAACTCTGAAGGAGTTTTATCATGAAAAATGCTATCCATACCCAAAGAAAGAACTTATTGTGTCTGAATACAGCATACTTTTTAACTTTATTATTATTGAAGGTTTTTTTGGGGGAGAAGATATATGATTCCTTTAACTATGACTTTTATGGAAGTGTTTTGTATAATTTCATAAGTGCCTTGTTAATGGGGGGGTGGGGAAGAAGGGGAAGAATCTGGAATTCAAAGTTTTAAAAACAAATGTAAAAATTGTTTTATATGTAACTAGAGAAAATAAAAATATTAACTGTTTCAAAAATAAGCAAAAATAAAAAACCAAAATAATGTGCCTTTGACCCCAGTTCCATTCTGTTCCTTACTATAGTCCCCTTGGGATATATACAGAGGTAATCTGAATGCAAGGAACATACTTAACACATTAGCTGTGCAAGTGTGTAATTAAGCCCTGCCTTTTCATGCTGAATGACATATTGTTGTATCAGGCTTCAACCTATATATATAGGTTGAACTGAAAATGATCTTTCTGACAACTAAACACTCCTAGAATTTTGTGTATATAAATAATTGTTCCTAATAAAGAAGACCCAAGTTCAAATAATGGGCATCTATATATTTTATGATTCAATGAGTTAATATTATTACAAAGGACTATTTCTCATCTTACTACACTTCTGCCTGGAGCTCATCCAAAAACATAGTATTTAAGGAGAAACTTCAAAAGATACTATATGCTTAAATCAGTTTCAAATAAGTAATAGACCATAAATACTTTTTATAAGATTTTTAAGATTAGTAAAAACCTCTTATATTGAAAAAGCATGTAGCATTTGTTACTTTACGAATAAGTCCTTTCTCTAATATACACTGTCTACTAAATATATGCAATTTTGTCCAAAAGCTTTATTTAAGGTTGTTTGTAAAGCATGAGTCCAAAGTGGGTGCTCTGGGGTATACACAGATGAATGAATCACAATTACAACATCACAGGATTTAAAGGAAGAAGAAATGTTAGAAGTCATCAAGAAGAAGACTTTCCCTTATTTTGTGATCTAGTAGAGCCAGATGAGCCATTGCAAAACAAAAATAATTTCAATACAAAACAATATGTGCTCAGTTCCTCAAAAAAGTAAACAAAATTCTAGGAGTGTTTAGTGGTCAGAGAAATCATTTTCAGTTCATGGAGAAGGAGAATTTGAATTAACTTTTGATAATTGGAGATGAATGGAAGAAGGTAGGAAAGGTAAGGAAAAATGGGCTATTAGATTATAAACGCCTTGAAAGTAGGGACTGATTCTCTTTTCCTATACTTCATATTCCTAGTATGTAGCACAATGCCAGGCATATACTAGGCACTTAATAAATGCTTATTGCCTGAGTGACAGGTGTTTTTATGAATCTATTCAAGAAAATTTTCTGTAGATTTACACTTTTGAGAAGAATGTCTTCATTATGAATAAGAACATGATAATATCAGTGTATTCTATACAATGTGACATAGCATAGTGGAAAGCGTACTGATCAAGAAATCAAGAAGATTTGGGTTCAAATTCTACCTTTAAGATTTATAACCTGTTTTACTTTGGGCAAGTCATATGTGGACTTCAGTTTTATTTTCTATATAATGAATACAACTGGACTAGATGGCTTTGGATGACTCTTATATCTTTAAGCCTATGATCTATACAAGTCTATAATATATTTCCTGAAAATCTAAGCATGTCATCCAAAAAAGGGGGTGGGGGTGGGATGAAGACAGGCAGAAAGAATAAGATTAGTAATCTACTATCTACTCTCATTTATGGGGAGAAAATCTCATTGTCAAGAGTTCCTAATTCAGGCTTTTAAAGGCACTACAATAAAATTGTGGTTTTATGTTTTAGGCAACCAAATGAAGAGATAATCATTTGGAGCTAATCGATAAGTGATTTTTTTCCATGATTTACTAAGGATAGTTTTAGTCAGTTTTTTTAAAAGCTCCTCATCCAATTCCAATAGATTTGTCATGGAAAGAGCCATCTGAGTCTAGAAAGAGAATTGGCAGGATTGAATGTGGATCACAACATAGTATTTTCACCTTTTTTATTGTTGTTTGTTTTGTTTTTTGCTTGCTTTCTCATTTTCTTTCTTTTTGATCTGATTTTTTTTTGTGCTGCAAGATAAATGTGGAAATATATATAGAAGAATTATACATGTTTAACATATATTGGATTACTTGCTGTCTAAGGGAAGGGATGGGAGGGAGGGAGAAAAATTTGAAACAGGAGATTTTGCAAGGGCAAATTTTTTTTCTAAAGTATTTTTGAGTTTTTTCTTTTAATCAACTAGGGATAGTAGAAACACCATATTTTAACTCAAATAATATCATACCAGATGTGCTTTTAGAAAAAGTGGAAATGGCACTGAATAAAGTAAAGATGGGAAAATCAGCTGAAGGAATGTGGTAACCTCAACTACATATGGAAAGGTCTGTTCTGGAGCTAACACAATGTTATGGTATTGAGGGATCTCTATTTTCATGGAATGTAAAGAAGGGAAATATAACAAAAGTTTGAAAAAACTCAGAAGAAAATATTTTCTAAAGTATTTGTTTATCCATGATTCCTCGATCCTGTTCTCTGATATCAAAAAAAAAAAAAAAACTTGTGTAGAATTTTTTAACCTTCCCTGTTGTTTCATCTTTAATATTCAAACTATCTTTCTGGGTTAGTAGGCTGATGTTTTTGAATCCTGATTTTGGGAGTTGTTCAATACTGTATGAGGATGCATTCTGATGGAAGTCCATTTGGATATCTTCGAGAAAGAAAAGATCTAACTCAGTTCCAATTGATCAATGATGGAGAGAAGCAGCTACATACACCAAAAGAAGGAACACTGGGAAATGAGTATAAACTGTTCGCATTATTGTTTTTCTCCTGGGGTTATTTTTACCTTCTGAATCCAATTCTTCCTGTGCAACAAGAGAACTGTTTGGTTCTGCACACATATATTGTATCTAGGATATACTGTGACATATTTAACATGTGTAAGACTGCTTGCCATCTGGGGGAGGGGGTGAAGAGAGGGAAGGGAGAAGTCAGAACAGAAGTGAGTGCAAGGGATAATGTGGTAAAAAAATTACTCAGGCATAGGTTCCGTCAATAAAAAGTTATAATTATGAAAAATAAAAAAAAGTTTTTGCAAAAAGGAAAAAAAAATTAAAGTGGGAGTTGTTACTTTCAGTTTTGTGTAGTTTGTAAATCTGATAAACATGCATTCTTCTTACTTGTTAGTAAACTTTTTAAATGGAACAAAGCCAAGAACATACCCTTGAGGCAATCTCAAAGAAATCTTTCTTCCTTACACGATCATTTTAATGACTACTCCTGGAAATATGGACAATTATTCTTCTTAGATGAATGAGTATAATTCAAAAGAAATATTTTATGTATTATATATTTTATTTTTAGTTCACTAATGATTACATATTCATGTTCAGTAATTTTTCAATTGTGTCTAACTGTTCATGAGCCTTATTTGAGGTTTTCTTGGCAAAGATACTAGAGTGGTTCATTCTCTGTCTCCTTTTACAGATGAAGAACTGAGGCAAACAAGGTTAAGTCACTTGGCTAGGGTTACACAGTAAATATCTGAGACCAGATTTGAATTCAGGAAGATGTGTCCTCAAGTATAGCACTATTAGCCACTGTGCCACCTAACTGCCACTGATTACATACTTTGCCTTTTGCATAATATGTTTTATGTATATATACATATAAAAGTAGTTATGTTTTCATGAAAGCATGTGTGTCTGTATGTATAGAAAGCTGAGATGACATGATAGGTCATAGAACACCACTATTCAGGGTTTATCATATTTTTAAAAAAGAAGTTTAGTTCAATTTTATGGGAACATAGGGACAGGAGTTTGAGATGCAATTTTATTGACACAAGGAACTGTAATATGGGAAAACTCTCTTGATTAATGCAGGTCAGTGCTATATTTGCATTAGTTAGTCTTAGAGAACTATTGATAATTTAAATGACTTGCTCAGGGTCACAGTAACAGTTTATATCAGGGGTGAAACTTAAACCCAGATCTTCCTAACTGGCTCTGTATCCACTACATCAGTGGTTCTCAAGTATGGTCAAGAGAATTATGGGGATCTCTGAAATCCTTTTAAAGGGTCTACAAATTCAAAAATAGTTTTTATTTCCAATATGGTAAATGTCTATAAATATAATCCAGATAAACAAAAATGCTTTGGAGAGATCCTCAATAATTTTTAAAGATACTGAAAGCAAAAGTTTGAGAATCACTGCACTATATCATGTGACTTCTTAGTTGAATTGCATGACAGCTAAAATTGAAGTTAAAGCTAAACACATATGGCACCGTTTTAAATGTGTGCTATGCAGTTTGATAGCAACATAAATAGCACACTTAATTCAAATAATAGTTAAAGATTTTTCATCTACAAATTAACTATTCAAGCTATATTTTACCTCTTAAAAAAGCAGCAAGAAAAGTAAAATGAAAAGCACATGGAATAAAGAATCTTTTGCCACAATTACCTGTAAGAATCCTGTGGATTCAGAACCAAGAATTCAACATAGAATTAAGATTTTATGTTACATTGTTTTTTTTAAAAAAACAAATCATTCCCTTTAAAGGCAATAGTAAGACTGGCTTATTGTAATTCCAAAGAAGAAATTATCCAGATAGAAGTTTGAGGTCAGATGGAGGGACAGAGAAGGAAAGAGAAACATGAAAAGAATGAGAAATCATACTAGTTCCACAAAATATAATTGGCAAATCTAATTGTGCTAGATGATTAAATAGTCTGCTGCTGTGTTAGGGTCTCTTGTAGGCCTGGGAATAGATGTGGAACATGGACCTTTCAGCTCCATTTTCTCTGAGAGCCAAATCTGTTCATTCTTCTAATCTTCCTCCCACCCCTGCCTCATCCTCGATTCTCTGATGCCCTTAAAGGGTTAAGGTTTTTTGTTTGTTTGTTTTTTCCAATAATTCGAACTTTTCCTGGCTGTTCATTTTTAGGAGTGGGTGATTAGGATTTTAAGCAACTTGCTGGCACGTGGATAGAGTGCCAGCCCTGGAATCAAGAGGAACTAAGTTCAAATATGACCTGAGTCACCAGCTCTGTGACCCTAAGCAAATCATTTAACTTTGGCTCAGTTTATTCCTCTGTAAAATGAGCTGGAATAGGAAATGGCAAACCATTCCACTATCTTTGCCAAAACAAAATAAAACAAAACAAAAAAACACATATGGGGTCATGAAGAGTGGGACATAAGTAAAAAATGACTGAATAACAATTAGCATTTCAGTTCTATTTACCTACCTAACATCAAATTAGCTCTTTCAAAGAGATATTAATTTTTTTTTATTATTCCTTTTTATTTACAAGATATATACATGGGTAAATTTTCAATATTGACAGTTGCAAAACCTTTTGTCCCAATTTTTCCCCTTCTTCCCCTTACCCCTTCTCCCAGATGGCAGGTAGACGAAGACATGTTAAATATGTTAAAGTATATGTTAAATACAATATATGTATGTATATCCATACAGTTATTTTGCTGTACAAAAAAAATTGGACTTTGAAATAGTGTACAATTAACCTGCGAAGGAAATAAAAAATGCAGGCGGACAAAAATAAAGGGATTGGGAATTCTATGTAGTGGTTCATACTCATTTCCCTGAGTAGAAATATTAATTTCAAAAGACACAAGAAGAACAGGTTACTAACAGTAATGTTACTGCCCTCCTTTCCCTCATTCTTTAGAGAGCAAAGAAATTTAAAGCTTATAACTTAAATCATGTTTTACACAGCATTAATCCTATGAAGTTCAAGTCTTAAACATTGGTGGGCTAGTTTCCTGAGTCTCACTCTCAGACTCCCTAATGGATTCCTGGTACCCTGTGGCTTGAGCCTAGAGATCCTGTTCTCTGCCCTTATAATTGAAAAGGACAAAGGAATAGGCCAAAAGGCCAGGCCTATTTCTCAGGACCTTATTCATCATTTTGATAATGTTTGAGAGTTTTAATTTTGTTTCTGTTCTTCAATCTTCAGAATTTCTATTTTTTGTGGTTTGGGGAATTATTAATTTTTTTACTTCAGTTTTTTGTTTGATTTTTGTTTGCTTTTAATTGCTGTCTCAACAAGTTCTTAGCTGAAAATAAAAGACAATCAGATCAGGTGCAAAAGTAAATACTTTAAAGTGGGCTTTCCAAGGAGGAATGATTTTAAGACTAATCTAAAAAGAATAAATGTATGAAGATATTAAAAAAAAAACTTTGAGGCATATAGGAGAAGAGTTGAGAGAACCTTTACTGAATCTCTTTTCTCAAAGACGTATGAGGTGAGGTCACCTGCTATCAGAATGTGGGGAAAGTAGAGGTATAGTTGGGGGTTTGAGGAGAAAAATGAAGGTTCGAAATAGTAACTGGGACTAAGAGGATTGGAAATTACTGTCTCATAAATTCAAAGATTGCTGAGCAGTAGTGAGGGTTCTAGGTAGGGTTTTTATCTAAATAATTAGAAAACTGAGGCACAAATATTAAATGGCATAATCAGTTAGTGGCATAACTAGGATTAGAACTCAGTTTTCTTGATTTGCATTCCAATGTTCTTTTTTCTTTTGAGTTTAAAGTATTCAATATATAACATATAAATTGCCAGTAAAAATTATTGTGCACAATTTTAATGGAGAAAAGAAACTGGCCAATATCCTTTTAGTTTAAATGACAGGAAGGGAAGGTAAAGAAGACAAACAAAAAAAGACAAAGATTAAAGTGTTGGAAGATTATCTGAAAACCGATAATGTATTATCTCCTTCTATGAATATAAAAGTTATTGAAAATAAATTTAAATTTTTTTTTCGAGTGATTTGTATGATAGTAATCAACATGGTCACTATAATACTGGAGAAACTGAGGCAAGAGGAGATAAGAATTTTTAATAACTTATTTGAAAGGGAGAAATTGTGCTGGGGGCGTGCTGCCCCCAGGGCTGATGTCCAAAGCATCCAGCAACAAATGTGTGCTTTCCATGAAGTATGTATACACATGTGGCTCAGCTACCAGGGGGTAGACTGAGGCAGAGGCAGAGTGAGGGCACTGAGAGCAGAATGGACTATCAATCCGGTTCTGACAGGGTGGACACTCTGATAAGATGAGATCAAGAAGAACAATGACAGGATAGGAGGTAGGACCATAAATTCTAACAAACTGGGAGTTAAAGAGGAGTCCAGCATAGAGCCAGGAAGTCTGGACTTCTCCTTATCTTGAGTTTACATGTTGACAATTTATAACCTTAGAGTAAGTAGCCCTGAGTTATATCAGTCTTAATGAACCAGAGTGGGGGAGGGGAGGAGTTGGAACTAAGGGGATTGAGGCAGAACAATTAAGGAAACTGAGGCAGAACAATTTAGGGAGACTGAGGATGGACAATTAGGGAAACTGAGGCAGGACAATAAAAGGGAACTGTGACACAACAGTCACAACTCAAACTAAAAAAAATTCAGACAATATCACATCAATATTACTTAAGAATAATCCTGTTTCCATGATAAAACAACCCATTATTTAAAAGATGTTGAACTCAAATGTATTCAATTCATTTGAATTCTAATATGAAAAAGTAGAAAAGACACTAAAGTTTTCTTTTATCAAAGGTAGATCAAGCCAATTATATAAAGAGCTCATTATGGTCAGCAGTATAATATTGAGAGCATTGAAAGATTAATTCTTATGTTATCTGAAAAAGCAAAAAATAGCAAATTCTTCAAAAACATAGATATACATTTATAAAAAGGTGATAAAGCAATCATCAATAACGACTAACCCATATGCCTATTTCTCCACCTTTTCAAAATTATCAACTTCTTACTGATTATCTTGATCTACATGCTCCATATTTATCTAAAAGTCATTATGATTCTACATCCAAACAAATTCATTTCCTTCTTCTCAACCCCAACAAAACAAAACAAAATGATCTACTTCTTCAGACTTCTCTATTTTTGTCAAAAAATACTGTTATCCAGCTTTGAAACTTTTAGGAATCATCTTTGATTTTACCCTCTGTATCCACTCAGTCATCAAAACCTTTTGAATCTATCTATATAACTCTTCTAACCACTGTTTTCTCTCAATTCACTTGAACATCATATTTTCTGTCCAGTTTGATTAACTGGATTCTAAGATAGAAGGAAAGAAAGACACTTGTATTGAGGGGAAATATTGATCATAAGAATTGAGTGGTAAGAGAGCATCATAGAGGGTCTGCAAGGCTCCCTCAGTGGAATTGGGTACTTCAAACCCCAAAAGTCTGGTTAGTCTTTATAGGATTCTTATCCATGTTAATCTAGTGTTAGAAGAAGGGAGACAGGGATAATGGACCAGTGTGGATTCATGCTGGTAGGAGGATGAAACTTTAAGGAAATTGGTAGCTAGATGATTCATAAATTTCTCACTGTCAGGAAAGAGGGCTTTTCCTATTACCATTAAAATAGATCTTATTTTTGAGATTACTCAGGGAATTTGAGCCTCCCTTACAGAGTTTTTGTTTAGCAGGTGGTAAGCTAGTTAATAGCCTATTGATGCTTATACTTCATCCTGCTTAAGGTTCTAATATCTCTTCTCTTGACTATTGAAATAGTCTGCTAATTGGTCTTATGATCAACTTTTTTCAAAAGTTTAAGAGACATAGTTCCTGGGTAATTAATAATTTTATTAACAATCCTAGAATTTTATTAATTAAAGAGATCAGTGTCAATATTGACTGCCAATATCCTTTATAGAAGTGGGCTCACAGTTTATATGCACCTGGAAGAGTGGATGCTCCTGAGAATAGCAATGAACCCTATTTGGTTAACAAGTGTTGTTGTTGTTGTTTGTTCTTCATTCTTAAAGAGAATCGTGACATCAGGGAGGCAATTGACAACCATGACATACAATTGAGTTGGATTTAAGTGAGGGAAAAACTGTGCAAGGTTACCTGTCTCACTTTCCCCTCCAGAGCCATCTAGGTCCAGTAGCCAGATATAGATCGAGACAACTGGAGATGGCCCTGGATAAGGTAGACGTTACAAAGTGAAGAAGGCTCACTCTTACAGGACTGGGAGAGTGACATCATGTCACTCTTGGACAAAGACTCTCTTCTGTACCCAGATCACTACCATTCTTGGACAATCTAGATAAAGAATCTATCTCCACTCAAATTTTCTTGAGGGGAACACAATGGGCAGGAGTTCATCCAGTAAGATGATCTATATGAGGTAAGTTTTTGGCAAAGGCCAGTAATGTCCTTGAAAGACTGGACTTCGAATAATAAAATAAGGACTTTAGAAAAAAGGGGAACTCTGGATCTCCCCAAATCAATGGTTACTAGTAATAATTTCTCTCAGCCTCCACATATCTCATCTTTTCCTCTCTAATCTTCCTCCATACAGTTGAAAAATTAATATTCCTTAAGAACAAGGCCGGCTGTCCCTAGCTCAATATACTTCAGCAGTTCCCGATTCCCTCTAGAATAAATTACAAATTCTGATCTCTAAAATTTAAAGTCTGACACAATCTAACTCCAACCTATCAGACATTTTACTTCTCCTCCTTTAGTCTATATGTCAGCCAATTAAACCTACTTACTATTCTCTTTCTTCAATATTTTTTCTCTCACTTGTGCATGTGTCATTGAAATATGTTTCTACCTTACTTCTGCCTGGTAGTATTCCTAGCATTTTCCAAGTACAGCTTAAATTTCATCTTTTTTAGGAAAGACTTTTCTGAGTCTTCTCTTCCCTTCAAAAGAAATTAACTTATATTTTTCTCTCTGCATGTTTTATATATACTTTTTTGTGATCATGTTTCCTCTCTCACCTCGCCCAACCCCATGAAATATAAATTCCTTGATGATAGGGGCTGTTTTGTTTTTGTCTTTATATCCCCATGATGATTGGTAGGTTTATTTTAGCTATAGTAAGTTGATAGCCAAAATGCTTACTGAGCTGATTTGAAATGAAATTTTTTTATTTTTATTTTTTTTGAAATGAATTTTTATGAGAATAAACTCCATATTGAGGTAATTATAGTCAACCATGTCTTTACAGTTAAATAACTTATTCATTCCCACTATGCTAATTTTTGATTATAAACAGGCACTGGGTACTGGTAGAGCAAAAATTCTATCTTAAGGTTTTTTCTCAAATAAGCTTTCTGTAATTGTACATTAGGCCTGCTGGATGATACAGTGGATAGATCACCAGGCTTGGAGTCAGAATGATCTAAGTTCTAATATCAGACATTTATTTACAAGCTGTATGACCTTGGGCAAGTCTTTTTACTCAATTTGCCTCAATTTCCTCATCTGTCAAATGAGCTTGAGAGGGAAATGGTAAACCACTTCAGTATCTTTGTCTAAATAAACCCTGAACAGGGTCACAAAGAGTCAGACATTACTGAAATGACTGAACAACAAATACATATATTAAAAATCAAATTAAGATTCTTTGAAAGATATGACAACCATGATTACTTTGATGATTCTCTGATAAAGAATATCACGGAGATATATACTCACCAAATATGTGAGTCACTGTCAAAGAAGATGTCCATCTCAGAATCCATATGGAAGAGACATTCCTTATACCTTTTTGATGTACCTGTTTGTGGATGTCCTATCAATGATTTCAACATGTCTGTAAAACATTCCAGAATTTCTTCAGTAAAATCCAGAATCACTCAGGAATTCAATCTATATACCGAAAAAAAAAAAAAAAAACAAGTGGAAGAGTACTTCTTGACCAGAGGGTGATGTATTATAGAATAAAGATTATATTGAATTTATCTATCAATTCATAGACTTTGGACAGATGAACAGTTCAATTTAGTTTGGACTTGAAAAGGAAGAGATAAAGTATTGTTTGAAAAATTGTGTGCTTTTTTTAAAAAGTCCAAACTTTTCAAACAAAAAGACCATATTTTTGACATTAATATTCTTATTTTGAGAAGAATCCCATATGTCCACAAAATATGGAATATAACAATCTCTGAAGAATTAAGCTGTATGTCACCCAACTGGTGATAGATCCATGGCCTGTTTGAACAGTGTGCTGCATATTATTCATAAAGTATTATACAGGAAAAACAACATAACTTGGTAGGAAAACATTCCTAATAATTTAAATCGAATGGGATGTCCTGAGAAATCATGAATTCCCCTTATTTTGAGGTTGTTAAGGAGAAGTTGAATGAATACTTGTCTGGTGTGTTATTGAGGGGACTTTTATTGTGTATGAGCTGGACTAATTGACATTTCAGGTCTTTTCCAATTCTCTGACTCTGTGAAAAGAATAAAAGATGTTTTCAGAAAGTGTTCCTAGATAGGGTAGTGGGCCAATCAAGTATGAAAAAAGAGATAACTGAGAGCCAGCATCCTCAACTGTAACCACAAAATGTCAAATTATACAGATATCTCACAAATTAGGTGGATCTCCTAGGGAAGATTTGGGGAAGGATATGCATGAGAAAATATGAAAGCACTGTGATATCCACTTGTGGAAGGAATACCCAGATCATCATAAAGGAGCAGATTCATAGAAATACTGAAAAAGTAATCAAATTCTTTTTCAAAAACCTAGTCAAACCTGTTAAAAGTCAATTTGCTTTCAATCTTTTTAATGATATAGAAGCAGTATGATTTAGTGGAAAGAAAACTGGCCTCTGAAAAAGGAAGATATGAACTCATGTTCCATTTATGACATATGCTGACATAAACAAATCCCATAACTTCTCAGTTCTTTGAGTAAATCTCCAAGACTATGAATTGCAAAGAAGATAGCAATCTATATTGATAAAGGGAATTTCCTTAATAATGAAATCACAAATCCAGTCCCTAACTCTATTCCCTTATTTTTGTAAGTATAACAAAATCCTCTGTTCTTTCCATTCCACTAAAAGAACAAGCCTTAGTTAAGATCATCAGTAATTATCCAATTCCCCTCCCTGTCTTAGGGAAATTTGAATATCAATGAGTTACAAATTTTCCAGGAAAAACTTCTGCTCTCCCTCTAACTCCAATATAGCACGAATCAACACCAGTTCCCAAGTCCAGAATTCTCCCTTCCTTCCCCTAATGTCTGGTCCTGCTAATCCAAGAGAGCAAACCTATATACATACACCATTTTATTGACTCCATTGTTCCTAGGGTCCAGCAGTATTCATCTAATTCCACCTAAAATTGATCTTTTCACCACTATTTCCCCCAATTATCTTCCATCTTATAAGCATGTCCCCTCAATAAATCTAGTTTACTATGTTAAAGTGTGCTCCACATTTCTTTATATTGTACCCTATACAAGAATTAGAATTAAAAATTTTAGAATCCCAAATCTCCCTCGCTTCATTAAGACCACATGACCTTTAAAAGTCAGTACAAGGAGGCCAGAAGATTCTTGTAGACGATCTTGACTCCTGAATTGTGAAAGATGCTTAAAACTGGAGAGAATTAAATTATGTGGAATTGAGAGAACAGACGCTTCTTCTGAGAAAGAAAGTTGTTTTGAATAAGAGAGGACTTTTGTCAACTAAGGAAAAGAAAATAATGTAGTTGACTATGATGAATATAACATATCAGAGACTGAATTTGGCAAGGAAAAATTTTGTGCATTTTTTTGGGAAATAGGATTCGCAGGCCCAGATTCTGGTCTAGATCTTCAAATTTTAAGAGAAGCAAAATCAAGGACAAATAAGGAGTAAAGAATTTAGGAATGTTAAAAAGAATCATAGAGGATTTGGAAGAAGAACTAGCAGAGCTAGAATCAAAATTGATAAGGAAAAGCTTGTTTGCAAGATAAAACTAGGAAAGGTAAGCATGGAATGGTTAGTATAACATTAATAGATTAAGCAAATTGATAGAGTGAATGGATAGGTAAGCAAATTGATGAAACAGCAAATTGAATGAAGAGTAAAGGGAAAATAGGAAAGGCTGTAGATTTTCAAAGGAAAGAAGTTAAATGAGGTAGCCAAGTTATTAAGGATGTGATAATTGGCTGTAAAAAGTCTTAACTAGCTGCTTAAGGTTGAGAGTAAACATCTACTGCTGTGTGGTTTCAAGAAACAAGGCTATAAATCTCAACAATTATTTGAATGCACCGAGTGTGTGATATTTGTGTTTCTGCAAGATCTTGTTATCTGTGTTCCAAATATAAGCTGATCTCCTGCTTAGAAGACAAAATGGAGAGATTTTAAAAATATCTCTCTATATTCCAAATTGTTAGGAAGAATGGAGTATTCCTAAAGAAAACAGATAAAAGGCTTTAATGGAGGAGTTAAAAGGAATTTTATGTGGAGGAGTAAAGATAACTCTTATTAGGATGATGGAGATTGGAAGAATGTTAAATAAAGAAGAAAGGATGGAAAAGAAGAGATGTGCAATTTGAAATTTGAGACTTTTTCTGAAGTGGAAAGAACTGGATGTTCCTTTTTTTTTTTTTTTAAACCAATAATATTATAAGAAGCTCTCAGGTGAGAGATTATCCACCAAAAGTCAGAGAAAGAAAAGACAGTTATGATTTGTGATTTTCTGTTCAGAGGGTACTGAGTAGCTTTTTGTCAACTTGATAACAACAGGGAAGAGTTCTGTTGTCTTTTTTAGGAGTAATTATGAAAATATAACAGGGAACTTCCCAAGACTTATCAAGACAGATTTCAGCTATCAACTTTTGGTTATGGATGTGGGTATAAATTCTAAAAAATATAGTGTATTATCTTTGGGCAAGAAACTGAAGAAAACAGAATATATTTGTTTTCCTAACCACTGAAGGAAATGGATATTGAAGATAAAAATTAATTTTACAAGTAAACAGTAGGCTAAGAAGATAGTGTCTAAGAATGAGAATTGGATAGTTGAATCATGGCTTGCAGGATATGGTTCTCAGATTTCTGGCCAGAGAAAGAATATACCTAAAAAAGATTGGTAAGAATGTATTTTCCAGTTGTCTTGAAATTCTAATTCAAAGTGTTTTAAGCCAAAAAAATTAAGGAAGGAGATTGCCTTTGTATAAATCCCCAAGGATAAAGACCATAGGGAGTAGCTTTAAAGAAGGAAGAATAGCAGCTGAGACAATGAGAAATTTATGAGGAAACCCAAAAAAGGAGATAATAGTAAAATTTACTGAAAATTTAGGCAGTAAAAAGAGGAACTAAAGGTCCTAATTCAAAGTGTCAAATTTGACTTGAAAAATATAATTGATATTTGGTGGAATGAAACTTTTGATGAGACCAGGGATAAGTACATTTATGATGTGACCAACCTATTGGAGCTGTATTTTCTGTGATAAAATTTGAATATTTGACAGTTCACCTAGAGAAAGGACCTCAGTCTCTGGAACCTTATCTTGCCATGTCGTCTTCGGAATCTTCCTAAAACAATCCAACTGGAAGTGATTCCAAATGGAGTTGTTACACTGTCCAGGTTTCATAGATGTACAATAAGGAGGCTGGCTCTATAGATATTCAGTTTGGTAGGCTGTTTAATACCTCTTCCTCTCCCATACTTTCCTTCAGAACTTCTTTAATGCTTAGCTAGCTCTAGCAATATATGTCAACCTCATCATCTATATGGACATTCCTGAAAAGTATGCTGTCAGAGTGGATAAGTGAACTTATCCATAGCATTCAAAATTTCTCTTACCATAACTGATGTTCTATGTATAGGTGGATGTGTTGCTAGCTGGTGTTTTCTTGGTGTTCATTGTCAAAAATTAGCGTAAACAACAGAGAATATATCCATACTTTATTACATCTCAACTTGGGAAGCTGCAATGAATTTAATTATTGAGAAGGAGACTAAAACAGTATATTTTGTCTCACTAGATTTTGTGAAAGTAGATTTTAGTACATTCGGTAAAAAGATGAGTAAGATTCCATGGACAAAAATGTTTCAGGGAAATAAACCCAGAAGTTATAGGATATACTTTAGAATGAAAATTTCAAGGCACAAAAGAAAACAATTCCAATAAGGAGGAAAAAAGGAAAGAAAAAAAGAATCTACTTAAAAAGGCTGATATGGATGCATAGGGAACTCACTAATTGACTGATTTGAAAAATATATAGAAAACCGAAGCAAGGTCAGTTAATGGAAGATAACCATGACTGTAATAAGGTCCTGAAAAAAATATGTGAGGAATGTTTAAACTTATAAGGAATTGAAGCTGGTGAGGGAAACTAGCTAAGAATTAATGTATTAATCAACAGGTATTTATTAAAGATCTACTATGTGCCAGGTAATGTAAGAGGCACTGGGGATAAAAGTGCAAAGAATTAAACAATTCTTTTTCATTTGGAGCTTACATTCTGAAAGGGGAGACAAGAAGTAGATAAATAGGTAGATGTACAGTTTAAATATAAAATAATTAAATGCAAAAATATAGATACTAATTAGATTAGGTCAGCTAAGAAGAATATTAATAGGGAGAAATTGGAAAAGACTTTATAAAGAAGAGGGTGCTTGAGTTGCATCTTTAAAAAGAGAGGAACTCTAACAGGAGGAAATAAAGGAGAGTACTTTTCATTCAAGGGGGAAAGCCAATGTGCAGTTTTTAGAGATGGGAGATGAGTCTGTTGTATTGAGAAAGAAAGAGAAGACCATTATGGCTGGTTCAAAGAGTGTGGGAAGAATAATTTTCAATGATTTGGAATGATAGTTTAAGGCAAGGACATATTGGGCTTTAAGAGCTAAACAGAAAAGTTTATATTTGATCCTAGAGAGAAGAGGAAGCCACTGGAGTTGTTTGACTCAACTTGACTTGCATATACAAAAACTTTTTTTGTTAGTTGGAGAAGTTATAGCCTGCTGGGTATGGCTCTGCCTTAGGTAAACACACATTGTTTTACAGGCTTGAAAGAAAGTACCATGGCTACTCAGTATTTAATAACTAATTCTTGTATTAAGACCAAAGTTTTTTTCCCCCCATTTTCTACTTCTTCATCCAGAAACCTGTCAAAGTAGGAAATCTCTTAGAGATTTACCCAGACCAAATGTAATCAGACAATAAAAAAAAAAAAATTCTAAGGTTGGACTAATATATGTATTCCTGCTCTATGTGTTTTCCAAGTCTGGAAAAAAATGTTGATTCTTCCTATTATTAAGACAAATGATGTGGAAATCAATGACTCATTGACTATATTTGAATGACGTTAGTGGAGTGCCCCAAGATAGCTTCTCTCTCATTGTGTTAAAAAAAATGATCGGATTATCCAGAAACTATGTTTCTTAAACCTTTTTAATCTTCAAACTGGATATACCTCCTCTGCCATTGGCATAATTATCTTTATCATCATCATTATTAAAAATAATTGTACTTTAAGTTTTCAAGGCATTTTATATTCATTATCTTATTTGATTCTCTTAGTGATCCTTTGACTTACTAAGATATTATTGGTTAACTACTAATTATTGTTAGCATTTTTTTTTTTTAGCATTTTAATCTTCATAAGGAGTTTTACATGTTATCTGATTTTCATAAAAAATCCTGGGAGGGAAATACAACAGAAGCTAAATGACTTACCCAGGATCACACAACTAATTAAATACCTCAGGGAAGATTTGAATTTGGTTTTTCCTAATTCCAAGTGCCCTACTATAATCACTATGCATTTAACTATCAAATAATAACTGTTAGAACTTTTAGGAAATTGTGCTCCTCTGCATAGAGTCCTTCCTTGATATTTACATTATTATTCTGTTTAATTTAATACTTTTTGCTCTGAATAAATTTGTGATCTGAATTGCTCTGGTAAACTGGAACATTGAATGGGAGCTTGTGAGCTGTATCTTTGAGCAGATACTAGTCCAAAGAACACTCTGAACTAGCTTTTTGTAGCCATTATGGACTTTGGTTATATAAGTTTAAGCTATAATTTTTAGCTCAGTGACTGATTTCTGACAAGATGAATGAAACTGGGCACAAGATCATTATCAAAAGAGAAATGGGTACGGGAAGGTAGATGGAAGAATGTCAAAGGTAGATGACAGCTATCTAAAAGATTGCCTAAGGCAAGTGCTGCTTGTTCCCAGGAAGGATGTGGTAACTTCAGTTCTCTTCTGTTCTATACTTCATGAACCATCTGTTCCCAGGTCCCATAAGTAAGGCTAATATTTTTAGTACTATCCTTCAGATATGTAAGAGATTAAATAAATATTTATGGGTTAGCTTTGGAAACTAGAAACCATTTACAATATTTTTTTCATATAGGTTTTGATTTGAAATAAAGTTAGAATGGATAAAAAACTGCAATTGGAACAGAGAACTAAATTGGTATGTTGTCTCCTATACTGACTAGTATGGGATTCTGAGCTAGTGGCTTTATCTCTCTGTGTTCCAGTGTCTCCAAAACTATTCTAAAATAGGATTAATAGTAGAATCTATTTCACCAGGTTGTTTTGAGGGTGTCATAAAAGCTAATACATGTGTAATTAGGACCATTCAAAGTTCTTCCTGATTCTGGATAGCTAAGCCAGAGCTTTAAACCCATCCATGACTCAGAGCTGAAGGACTTGTACTTTCAAATGTTGAACTAGAAGATCTGCTGACTCAGTGGATAATTAAAAGGGAGTGTCCTAATTTTACATTTCTTTTCCTTTTCAGCTAGTAATCACATTAGTGTTGTTTTCAACAGATTTTCATAAGGGTTTGGTGGAAAGTTTGGCATCTAAGGAAGGCACATATCTTGCTTAGGTTAACTTGAATCAGGGTTTGAGCTGCCTTTCCATGTTTGTTCTTTTCTTGATTTTAGACAAATTAATATCTATCCCTGGATGGATGTTTTAAGGTTTGCATAGGCTAGGTTAGAGAGGCTGGAAGTTCCTGAGTGTCATTGGTTTGCTATTGATTGACTGCAAGATTTTCAATTCCCTTCTAGGATTTTTGATAAAACAACTACCAATAAGAAGATTGACCCAAATCTGACTCATTTTACCATAAGAACTGTGGTTTTTTTTTTTTTTTTTTTTTTTGATGGAGCAGAGCTGAGATATAATAGAAAATGCCTAATCAGCAGTCCTGCAAGCTACTTTACATTTTGATGAAGTTTGAGCAGCTCTACTATTACTTTTACTACTACTATTACTAAATTAAATTGTTAACTTTAAATTAAAATTACTAAGTTAAATTGATCCAGTTTTAAGTTGCTTTGTCAAGTTCTATCTTTTGTGTCTATTAGCATTTGTGTCTACTAGCAATGTGTCTATTAGCATAAGCTATACCTGATTTATGCTGCACATTGAGAGTAAAACAATTACCCCAACATAAACTTTAGGTGAATTGTCCCCAGAAAGTAGGGGTTCAAAGCAGAGTCAGTCAGTCAAACTAATAAATATTCATTAAGTGCCTTCTGTGTGCCAGGTATAATGCTAACACTGGGGACACAAAAAGGACAAACTGTGTAGTCCCTGTCCTGTAGAGATTACAATCTGATGGAGGAGATAGTAAATAAACAAATATATATAAACAAACTACATACAAGCATAAATAGGATATAAAAATAGGAAGACTAGAATTAAGAGAGTTTGGGAAAGGCTTTCTGCAGAATATATACTTTTAATTGGGACTTGAAGAAAGTCAGGAAGCAGAGGTGAAGAGGAAGAATATTCCAGGCATGGGGGATAGCCAGGGAACATAGTCAAACGAGAGATGAAATTATTTTGTTCATGAAACAGGAGATAAATGCTACTGAATTGAAGCACAAGTAGGTATAAAATGAAAGAAGACAGGAAAATTTTGAAGGAAGAGTTTATGAAGGACTTTGAAGGCCTGACAGAGGATTTTATGATTTTGTATTCTTTCCTTCCTTCTGATGGAATCTTAGCTGTTGCCCCAATTCAATAATCTTCTCTGTTTCTCTGTCTTTCTCTCTCTCTCCCTCTTTCTTTACTAGAACCAGAGGAATTTTCCCTATGCTTATCAGAGATATATCCTACCACAGGGATTTTCCCCATACTATCAAATCTGAGATTGTCCAAATGTATGCAAAAATCTCATCCGAGATTATCCAATTTTTCAGGCTTGCCCAATGCTTCTGGGTTGTTTTTTTTTTTTTTTTTTCCCTCTTCTCTATATAAATCTTCACTTTATTTTGTTGGGCTGCTGCTCCTTCCCTTAGGATGAGAGCCCACTTAGATGCATTACCCTCAAGAGAGGCAGCACTATGACAAAGGCACAGTATCTCAACATTTTTAGTGTTTTGATTTTTTTTTATTTATGTCAAAATTCTTTTTTTTTTTTTTGATATAACAGGTGTTCTTAAACTATATTATTATATTTGTCCCTTAAAACTTTCAGCATACACATGGCTTGAAAGCTTTTAAGAGTGTATGGCAAAATTCTATAATCAGAGCAAGTGTTCAGCAGAAGACATAAGCACAATGCAAGTATGTAAAATCTGGCTGTTTTCATTGAAAATATGCAATCATAATATTCTAAACAATCAGATTAATGAATATTTGACCTAGTCATCTGCCTGTTACTATATTTCTATCTCTATTAATCTATTTATATGTATGAAATAAGGTCCTTAAGTGGTTTAAAATTATGTAAGAATAATTGGTTATTGATACAACTCTTTATAGGATCTAGCTTTTATTCTATTGTAACTAAATCAGAAATATCTTTAGTGTAGTTAGGAGAAGAGAATTTTAGTGGAATCAATTTTCTTAAAGACGATAACATGGAATATTTTGTGTTACATCAATGGAAAAGTCAGTTTTATTCAAACTTAATACTAATGTAGAAAAACATATTTTTATGTGTCCTGTGGTACAAACATGTTTTCTTATAAACAACTTATTTGATATGCACTACTGGAAATGTATTCTCAGACATCTTCACCTTGATATTGTTGTGCCACAGTTCCCTTTTATTGTCCTGCCTCAGTTTTCCTAATTGTTCTGCCTCATTTTCCCTAATGGTCCTGTTTCAGTTTCCCTAAATTGTTCTGCCTCAATTTCCCTGAATTGTTCTGCCTCAGTTCCTTGAATTGTTCTGTCTCAATCCCCTGGTTGCAATTCCCCTTTCTTGACCATTAGGACTGAGATAATTAGGGCTGTGGAGAACTGACATTCCAAAAAATAA
This sequence comes from Antechinus flavipes, assembly GCF_016432865.1. Lineage (NCBI taxonomy): Eukaryota > Metazoa > Chordata > Mammalia > Dasyuromorphia > Dasyuridae > Antechinus > Antechinus flavipes. Next base: position 281,600,797 of record NC_067401.1, on the reverse strand, counting down.
AACTCCAGATGTCTTATCTCAGATACCTAATTGGCATCCTCTATTTCTAAGTTTCAGACTTCCTGGCTCTAGTTGGACACCTTCTAAGTCCTCCCAGTTTGTAAGAATTTATGGTCCTACCTCCAATCTGTCAGAACCAGATTTATGGTCCCTTTTTTGGAAATTCCCACTCACCAGAGTTTGGACTAAACCCCTGCTGCCTTTGTCTACCCAAGCTTAGAGCCACATGTATATATATATATATTTCATGGGAGCCTCACATTGGCTGTTGGATTCTCTGAGACAAAAGTCTGATTCAGTCCCGAAACTAAAAATGGATCCTTTTGGTCCCAGAAAATCTCTCTCTCTCTCAGAAATCCAAATAAAATATTAAAAACTCTCTAATCTCCATCTTGCCTTACTTTCTCTGGCATTACAATATAATTTCTTCTTAACCCTGCTCCCACTTGTGGTTCAAGCAATGACTCTTTGAAAATACCCCACCTTTCCTTAAAGGACTTTCAGTTTTCCTTGCTTCTCTTGTGGCAAGTACTTGCTAATATTAGCCAGATGGTCAAGAATCTGGTCAATGAGACTTCTTTGTCAGTCCTTGAGCTACAGAAATTTTTTAATTTAGGTTTATCTTTTGGCCTCCAAGAAGGGGTCTGTGTTGTCACCAGTACTCTAGTTGCCTATACATTAATAACTCCTCTCAGGTTGAACTCAAGGCTGAATATATTCCTGAGAAAGCAGAGAGAATGAAAGATTTGCATCATGACGTAATGTCCAGTGATAATGCCTGGAGTTCTTGGTAACTTTTTGTTCTAACCCATCCTAACTCCATCCTTTTCATTAGTTTCCTCCTTTTAATATTTTCCCCTTGTCTATTGAATCTCATAACTTGATTTGTCTTTTCTATAATGGCCTATTAAACTCCAGACAACCTTACAGGATGGGTATTAATCAATACCCAGGTCTCTGGGTGTGGCCTTCATTTTTTTTTTTTTTTTATTTTTTATTTTCAATCTGCATCCATCTCCACCCTCTCATGACTAGCCCCAAATGAATTTTGGTCCCAGTTTTTTGAGGGTGGGAATGATGAAATCTTAGCTGTTGCCTCAGCCCTGATAATTCATTCTCTCTCTCTCTCTCTCTCTCTCTCTCTCCTTTTTGGACAAAAGGAACTTTTCCCATGCATATCTTATCTGAGATACCCCCCAAATAAAATGCCTTTGCATGATTTGGAAAAGATCTGAGCCTGAATTCTTTCAGAGAGGACACATATGATACATGCCTAGTACCTCAACACTTCATCTACTGCCTTCCCACCTTCAGTGGAATCCCAGATTAAATCCTTTTTTTTTTTTTTAACTGGAAGTTTTGCCAAAATGTCATCTCTTTATTAATAATGTTCTATTAATCCTAGATATAGCTTGATTTGTTATATATTGATTTGCAGGTTGTCTGAAAGACCCGAGTTCAAGCCTTAAAGACACTTACTAATTGTGTATGATCCAGGGCAAATCACTTAAATTCTCTTTACCTTAATCTACTGCAGAAGAAAATGGCAAACAAAAATTTTAGCTAAGAAAGGAACTGTGGACAGTATGGTCCTAGGAGTCAGGAAGAGTCTGACAAGACTAAACAACAAAAAAGGTTTAAGGGGAAAGATAATTAGTTTGGTTTTGAATATGTTGAGTTTAAGATATCTACTAGATATAGTTTGAGGTGACTGAAAGGCATGTGGAGATTTAAGATTTGCATTAGCAGAGAAGTTAGGGCAAGATATCACCAGCAAGGTGATAGTAAGAACAAATGAAGTAGTATAGAAGGAACCCGTAGAATTAGACGGCATAGATTGATTGAGAATTCATCAAAGGAGACTGAGAAAGAGCAGGCAGTGGAGACCTCTGTGAAATGGCTGAAGGTTAAGTGCCTCAGGAGCACTCACTATGTAATTAATAATAGATTAATAATTAGATATGTAATTGTAGATTAATAATACATATGTAAAAGACTTTGCAGACCTTAAAGAGAATGGGAAGGATGTTTTTAAAAAAGGAATAAGATTAATTTCTTGTTTGCGATTTATTATTCAAACACAAACAGAAATTTTGAACTACATATTATTAATGTTTTTAATTATTAATGGTAATTATCATTAAGATTTCATTTACAATGAAAAGCATACAAGGATACTGTGGTCCGGGGGCTGATCGTCATGTAGATTTTTTATTGCAACAGTTTAGAATAAATTTAACTAGGGCGCTACCACAATCAATTAAAATTATTCCAATCCCAAATTTAGGAAGTTTAAGGAGAGGCAAGGAACGCCCCGGATCTCCTAGGATTAAAAGGAAGAGCACTTTGAGTAGCTGCCTCCTCCCATTTGGGGGTGGGGCGAAAGGGGTCCAAGGACAGGGCTCGTCTTTGGAATTTACAAGAGAACTACAATTCCCAGAAGGCAGTGCGAACACGGGAGGAAGGGAGACAGGAAGCGGCGCCAGACGCGGGCGCTTGTAGCTGACCCAGCCAACTACCCCCTCCGTTGTCAATAATCATAGCCGATCCCGGATCCCGGGTTCCGGCGCTGGCGGAGAGAAGGAGGTAGTTGCGGCCCTCCATGTCCTCGGGAACTCCTAGTCTTTCTGGACCGCCATGGACTTCGCTGGGGATGTAGGGAGCTAGGCTCCGAGGTCGGGCCCTGGCGGCGGAGAGGGAGCGGGGCGCGGCGCCCCGAGGATGGAGAGGGCGATGGAGCAGCTCAACCGCCTGACTCGCTCGCTGCGCCGCGCCCGCACCGTGGAGCTGCCCGAAGGTAGGGAAGAAGGAGAAAGAGGGCGAGGAGGAGGAGGAGACCGGTTCAGGGTTGTTGGAGAACCGATGAAGAACCCCAAAGTTATGCTTCTTCTTATCTAAAAAGTGGCCTTCCGCGCCCCCCTCCCTCCTCCCCGGTCACCTCTCCTTTTGCTCCTCGTGAGCCGTGTGAAGTTGTGAGCTGGGGTGAGGGCCGGGTCAGTGGGACCCCTCCTGGCTCTCCAGCTGCCGGGGTTCCGGAGATGATGAGGGATGTGAAGGGGAGGAGTAAGGGTGAGGTGTGATAGAACCAATTTTCTTTTAAAGTCAGTGTATATTCAGGGATTCTTAGCTCTAGGTCCATGAATTTAAAAAAAAAAAAATACTATTTGGATGTAGTAGAGTTAGTTATTTTAATCCTATGCTTTTTATTTTAGTTATTTATTCTGAGAAGTGATCCATAGGTTGCACCTGACTACCTCAGGGATTCTATGACACATAAAGAGGTTAAGAATCCCCTAAGTAGAAGCTTGATGGAAGATGAAAGGATATGTGTTATTGGGGTCCAAGTCCCTGTTTTGAGCAATGCCTCCCTCCTGTTGCAGTCAAAGGCCCAAGTTGCAGGCGTACCGTTTTTTTTTTTTTTTTTTTTTTTTTTTTTTTTGTGTAGAATTTGATCTGGTTTTACTTCTCCAGTTGCTAGTAGTAGGCGGTTGTTTATTTTAGTTACTTTGCCATTTTGGAAATGCTGAGAGGGTGGTGTTGAGGCTACTGGTGATCCCAAGTCACATTAACTTGAAGAATCAGCTTTTGATGAGTCTTTAACCACCTTAGCTTACGACAGAGTTTGAAGTAGCATTTTTGCTACATAAGAGCAAAAAATATAGGTGTTTGAATTTTTGGATTGTGTTTTGGAATCCATTCTTCTTTGATCTCGCAAAGACCAAAATTATTGTTTCTGGAGGGCAGGATTGTTAAGTTGTCCTTGGCACGAATATCATAAGAACAGCTCTTTGGAAAAAAAAAAAAAAATTCGGGAAAAAAGGAAGAAAAACATTAAAAAAAAATTTATGGAGAACTTTAAAAAAGTACTTCACATTCTTAATTTTTTTTTTTTTTTTTTTTTTTTAGGAAAACAGCCCAGTGACTTGGTTCATTCAAGGATATTGTAGAATTTAAAATTGCTACTAAAATGTTTTAGATGACCATTTATAATACTAGTTTGTAAAAAGTAGAATTGTTTCATTAGCTTATATAAATATAATGCCAAAGGGAATATGTTTGCATAAGGAGGGATTATCTCATTGTTCACTGATGATTTACTATTTGGTTGTCAATGTTTTTGAAATTTTCCCTGGTACACATAACAAAAATTTAAGTAGCTTCTCATAAAAGCAGACACTTTTCTTTTCTCTTACTAGTTTCTCTGTTACTTTTGGAAAAATTGCTCCGAGGATTTAAGAAATCATTTTTAATTATAAAGAAAAGTCAGTCTCTGATCATATCATGATGATTCATCCTCTAAATTTTAAAAATATTTTTCTTAGACACTTTAGCATTTACTCTATAACAGAGGTTTTGATTAGAGCTATAGCAATTATAATGGCCCAGGTCCGGGTTTGCTGTTTTCTTTTTCCTTGTAATTCACTTTGCACAGTACTTGTGCTGTTCTCTGAACACAAAAGACATTCAGTAAATGTTGATTAAATTGCTTTCAGTTCTTTTTAAGTGAGTTTTTGAAAATACCTAGGTATTGCAGTTTCCTTTACACATTTGATCTGAATGAGCACAGATGTCATGAATAAAACATGTTACCACTGGGAACTTTAGTATTCATTTCTCTTTTAGTTAGGGAGAATAGTACTGTATTTATTTCTAATTCTTTAAATCCATAATTTGTGTAGAATGATGGGCATTTTGTTGATATTTGTTTACCAAGATGTGATCTAGTTGAATTGAGAAGAATTTAAAAATTCAACTTTTCTTTTGGAGTATGCAAATGAAACAGAGTACTGTCACAGTATCTTTACATTGAAGATTTTTTTTTTTAAACACCCTATGTTTATTGCACTATTTTGATTAGGCTCATAAATACCAATTATATTTTGACTTTTAAAAGTTTTTTTTTTTTCTTTTATAAGCATTAGGAGACATTTTTTGTTAATACTGAGTTTTTTTTTTTTAAGCTGAAGGCAAAATAAAAATTAATTAGTTATATAACAGGGAGGTTTTTAGAAATGTGTAACCCCTCCCCCCCAATAAAACTTGTTAAATTATACTTACTTTCATACATTTGTGATTTAATTGAAGTACTTCCTCCAGTGATGCAAATGGTAACCCATCCCTAGCTTCCCATATTATCTAATGCTTGTCCATGACTTCCCAAAAATATTTTAGTAGGGTCTTCCTTTAAATCTTTTGACATTGTGTAAAAACCAGTGGATTTTAGATAGCCCTTGCTCATCTTGCCTCTTGACTAACCAGCCTGCATTTCCAATTATGAATCTCTCTGATGATCCCCTTTATTCCATTTCTTGTGAGCTCTTTGTTGGTAATATGCTGTGGCTTGTTTATGCTCACTATACTCCTTTTATGTCCTTTTGGGTAAACTGCAATTCGAATTCTTTGGCAACTCTGGTATCCTAAGATTTGGCTTTACTAGAAGAATATTGCTCTTAAAAGATGTCCATTTGTTTCAGGGGGAAGATATTTTAAAAAAAATACAATTGCATTGTTTATCAAAATAAATTCAGTTTCTTCTCCTAATATTCTATTCTGGGTGTAATTCATTTATTATCCAACTCTGTTCAAGATATATGTGCTGGTGGATAAGTTCTTAAGGAATTGTTTGCCCATTTGCTCAATATAATCTGAATAGTAAATATTCTTTATCCACTTAAATTTTTCAGTGTGTTAAATTTGAATTATCTTGAGTCATTTGTCATTTTGTTTAGGAAATTCTACACTGTTCTAGGATTTGGTACAAAATATTAGTCTGATATTGTTCACAGGCATTATCTTCATTACTTCCTATTTTATGAGTATCCCTCTTTCATTTGCACTTTGGAATGGAGAATCTTAAATGGCAGAAGAATATAGTTAGTATGTACCTCTAATTTTTTTTTCCCCCTTGCTTAATACTTCTCATAAGAGTGTCATAGGACAAAGCTATTCCTATTACTTCTTTCAGGGAATCTTATGTGATTGTGATATTTGCATGAGAGATACCTTTTTGGAGGAGACTCTTCAAAGAGTGTTTTGTGCTACTGGATCCAAAGTTTTTAGCCTAACTATGCTTTCTATACACTTCCCTTGAGGTGGGGAAGGCTCTTTTCTAATCATTTGTCCCATTTCAGCTGAAACACTAGTTTAGCCCTTTACAAAATTTCCTTTTTGACTATTTTTGTAACTCACCCTATTTCTGGGTCACTGATGTATGTAGGTCCTTAGTCCACCAAAATGTAATGTTCTGGTTAGCTTTCTGGATGTCTTGGGACTAGCTTTCGTTTTAGCATATATGTGTGTGTGAGTGTATATATATATATATATATATATATAATTTTCCTCAAGCATGGTATCATCTCAGATATCTTGAGAATCAATTCCTCACTAACTACAAGTTTGTTTTGTTTTAGTTAAAGTTAGGCTTTGAATACCATTTTTGGAAATGTTGCTTTTTGAAGAGAAGTCTAGACTTCATGGTAACTCATGAAACAAAAGAAATACAAAGCTTTGTGGACCTTACTACTTTTACGGTGGTAGAGTATTAGTAAAAGGAGAAAGTGGGCTTTGTGCATTAAAAACATTGTTTTTAGACTATTTCTTGTGGAAAAACTGAATCAATATGAATCTTGATATTCTCAATGTAACTGAAAGCAGAAGACAAAGGTTCATTTAAAAAATAACTAACTCACAAATTTTCCTTGGAAAGGCACAGAAAAAGGCTTGGTCTAATTGATTTTATTATTTGTCCAAAGGCAACAAGAAACATCATTCCATAGAACTTGATCATCTTGTTTGTGTTATGTATGCATTCATGAAAAGACTTCCATGAAAATAATTGGAGCTTATGTGCCAATATCTATTGCAGGATAAGGAGGTTGAAAAATTCTATGAAGAACTTAGTAAGACTCTTCAAATTAAATCGATATATTCTTTAATATCTTATGATTTAAATGTAACTCAGTGGTCATGTAGAGGAGGAGAGTAAACAAAGTTGGAAAAATAACTTAAGAAGGAAACAGGAAACACTGAAGGTTTATAAACTCTTAAGCTTCACGTTTATGTATCATACATACTTTTTTTTTCTGGTAAAGAATTGGGAAGTGTTGGAGATATTGAGCATAAAGTAATATCAGAAAAAATGAAATTGATATTTTAAAAAATCAATTAAAATTATTTTATTTGACAAAACAGAGTTTAAAAAAAAAGAAAAACAAAAAAGAAATACAAAACAAAATAGAACATTGTCACATGCCAGGCAGAACATCAGGGAGGATTCAAAATATATAACAACAAATTATCATATCAAGGAAGCATATATATTAGTAGAAGAAATTATATTTATGAATGTCCATTCCCTCTTTATATATATATGATATATATATATATATATATCTATACTCTTCCTGATAGAAATACATAGATAGAAATTTATAGATATCTCTATCAAGAAGAGTATAGAATCCTCCAAAATTTTATATATAATTTATTTTATTATATATTTACATATATTATTATATTTGTATTTATATATTATATATTTACATATATATAAATACTAAACACATCTATATCTATACATATAAATATAATAAATAAATATATATATAGAGAGAGAGAGAGAGTGTGTGTGTGTGTGTGTGTGTGTATTTGTGTGAGAGTGTGTGAGTGTGTGAGTGTGTAAAAGTATTGCATATTGAAAACATTCCGGATATGAAGTTTTCACAACTACTAGTCCTCCTCCCCGCTGTGATGCCCCAGTGTCTGTTCTGTGCACCTCATTTGTATAACCTGATTAATATTTTTGTCTCGACTGTGTCATTCTTTGGAGCTATCTTATTGTTGATGTGAATCTTAAACATATAATATACATTTTCCCATGTAAAAAAAACCATTAACAATTTGTCCGTATTTAAACTGTTTGTCCATGTTAAGTTCCTTAAAATTAATCTTCCATATTGAATCTTATATGTTACATTTTCCATTAAGTTTGGGTTTGGTTGAATTTTTAAGCAACCAAAAAAAATTTCTTTTCACCCTCCCCCCAAGATTAAAAAGAAAAAAAAAGTTAAAATGTTTTTATAAATGAATTGAAAGTGCTAGGGGGACCATTTGCTGAGGAAGAAAGAAAAAATCTCTGTTGCAAATAGGTATAGTCAAGGAACATAAATATCCTAATTATCCATGTTCAAAAACAAGTCTATTTCATTCTTCAGTGAGACCTATGTACCTTTATCTAGTATGTTTTATTGTGAATCCGTTGGAATTGTCATTGCTTGTTAACTCTGATTAGTTTATAAGTTCTAAAGTTGTTTGTTGTTTATAATGTGAGAAAATTTGTTCTCCTCATTCATTTCATTCTATTAATTCATACAAGTTTCCCAGGTTTTTCTGAAACTATCATCTTTGTTTCCTGTAGCACGATAGTGTTCCATCACATTTACCATAAATTGTTTAGCCATTCCCCAGTTGATGGGTTCCCACTCAGTTTCCAATTCTTTGTATTGACAAAAAGAGCTACAAATATTTTTTGTGAATTTTTAGAGGTTTTTTGCTTAGGATAATCCCATCCTTAATCTATCTTCTCTTTTCCTTTAACTTTTTACTTCCATATCTCTCGAGTGAAATATATTTTTGTACTTGAATCTGCATGTATTTGTTCTTCCTTTGACTGGGTAAGATGAGAGTGAGGAAGTGTTAGCGGCTCCCTCATCCCCATTTCTCCTCTTTTTGTAGATCTCAGGGGAAGTAGTGCTATCATCTCTCCTTATTAAAACATAAATAGTACATACTCTTTTGTACCTTATGCTTGTTTATTTATGTTTATCTTTTTCTTTCTTCTAACTCCTGTGTTTACACTTCAAAGTCTACATAACTCAACCTTTCACCAGGAATGCTTGGAAGTCCTTTATTTCATTAAAATTTTCTTTTGCTCCCATAGAATTATATTCATTTTTTCTGTTTGGGTTATTCTGACTTGTAAGTTTAGATCTTTTTGCCTTCTCGAATATTGTATTCCAAGCTCTCTACTCTGGTAGATCACATGTGAACCTTACTAAGGCTCCTGAATACAACTTCTTTTTTTCTGATTGCTTGTGATATTTCATTTTAGATATGGAAGTTCTAGAATTTGATTATAATATTTTGCAATGTTTTGATTTCATATCTTTTAGGAAGTTAATTTACTCTTTATTTTACTATCTGTTCTTAAGAAATCTGGGCAATTTTCTTTTGTGATTTCTTGAAATATAATTTCATGACTTTTTAGTCATGGTTTTCAGGTAGTCTGATCAATTTTCCTAATCATTTATTTTTGCCATGACATACTTTACATTTTCTCTTTTTTGGTCTTTTGACTTTGTTTTAACATTTCTTATTTTATTATGAAATTATTAGTTTCTATTTCATCCATTTCTAATTTTCAGGGAGTTTGTTGTTTGGCAAGTTGTTAATTCCCATTCCAATTCTTTCTTCCATAGCCTCTATTTCTCTTCCATTTTTTTTTCCCTAGCACTCTTCAATTTCACTTATAGCAGCATTTTTACTCCCCTTTTCCTTCTTGTTTCACCTTTTCTAGGTATTCTAGTTGAATTTATGTCTCAACTGTTTTTCTTTGAGATTTTGCTTATTGATTTGGAGTCATTCTTTTCTTAAGGATTTGTGTCTTGAGGATCCCTAATACCATAATAACTTTTTAATGGTGTTATACCCTTTTTATTTTTCATTTTTGTTCTTCCAGACTACTTTCTGAGTTTAGCTAAGGACATCTAAGTTTTCAGTACTCTAAAAGTAAATGAAGTCAGATCATTGTCTCCAATGCAAATTACTGACCTAGTTTTGATTCTGAGCATTTGAAATATCAGAAGACTGCTCATTTACTTAACTGTTACTGGCTAGCTTCTCTTTAGTCTGGAATTCCTTCCCTGGTTATTCCTTTCCTGTCTTCAGAATCAGAATTGAGTGTACTTTTGGGGTCTGAGCCATAGAGTGCTAATTGCCTCTGAATTTGTTCCTCACTCAGGGCATAGTCTAGGGCCTTCAGCTATTTTTCACCTTGAAATTATACTCAGAGGCACAAGTCTTGTCCTCAGTTCTCCCAGGATCTGTGACTTGGAACTGCCTAGTGAGAAACAGAGATACTATTTGACACCTATTTTTGCATTTTACATAAGTTTAGACTGTTGGCTTTTGTGCATAGTTTCTACCTGCCTGGAATTAGATCTCTCTGTCTTCTTGTTCTAATTGGGTTGAAAAATGGCTTACTTTGATTTTTTTTTTCCTTGAATTTTTCTAACAACAGTTAGTCTGGTATAGTTTCTAATTAATTCTATTTTAACTAGTTACAGAAAGTCTTCGAACTCACTGTTCTTCCTTTTACTCTACTGTGACAACTGTATTAGAACCCAGGATACCTCAGAATCAGTCCGAGTCAGGATAAGCAAAAGTCCTTAATCTTTATTCTTGGTCTTTAGGGGTAGAAGTGAATGGGATGGAAGCAAGATCCCTGCAACCTCCTACTTCCTCATCCACTGCCAAAGTGAGACTGTCTCGTCTTACTTCACCTCCTAGTCCCTCCTACAATTCTCAGTATATACCAATTATCGAGCCAGCACAGGATAGTGGGAAGGGCCATTCCCCAAGCACATGCCCATAGAGTATTGTCCAATCGGTTAGCCTCAAGTGCTTGAACCGACTTCAGTTCAAGGACTCAAGAGTTTCAGCCCTCTGCACTCTACCATCTTGGCTCTTTCCAGGTTGATTGTTTTAAAAAGGAAATGACTAGTTATTAATGTTAGTATCATTTCAGAGTCATCTGTGTTTAGTCCTACCACTAGCTTAGAAGAGCAAAGATCGTATCAGTACCAAATTAGAAAAATACAAATAAGAAGATATCATATACAACTGAGGCATCTCCTACTCTTCTTATTTATACAAGTTGTCAAAATAAATTATTAAAAATGTACAATGACATTGACTGATACCTTTTCTAGGAGAAGTTTACTATATATTAATTTGTCATAATGAAAAGATTAAAAGAATCTAGAAACTATCTCACTCAGAAAACAGTCCATCTCCTTTAGAAGGAGGTAATCATGCATTAGAACAAAATACATCACTGGAAGATAAACTTCAGGATGATGGAAAGTGGAAACGTTTTGGAAAAATTTTTGTTAACACTCTTCACCAACAATAATGCTAAACTATCACTATATTTGGACTCAATACAATTCTTGTGCTGCAGAGAGAAATAAAAAGATAGCCAAAATTATAAGAAAGAAATTTTAGAAAAATATCTGAAGTTCAGTTAGTAATATGGTATGGTATTATATTTCTTTTTTTAAATGTCCTACTATTGTTCTTGTTCACAATTTTTGGTAGCTGATTCTTTTTCAGATAACAGGTGGGGGAAAGTATTTTGACAAATATTGTTACACAGGTATGATTCTTAGTAGTTTTTATAAAGCATTTTAAACTATTTTTATCATAATGTATTCATAAAGAAAATTTACTATGTATTTGTTTTGGATTTTTAAAAACCTTTAATTTCTGTAGTTTTGATACCGTGCATTATAAAAGATAAAACATTAGTGTAGCCAGACTTGTAAAACTATTAACTTTATAAATAAAACTCAATTTTGAAAGTAAAGTTTAAAGTAAATTTATCAGGTTATTTTTCCATCAACTCCCTAAGAAAATCATTTTCAAGATGTTTATTTGAAAACAGATTTAGTGCTGGTATCTTAATCTGACACTTTTCCCTCTCTTCTTATCTTGAGTAGTTAGGATCATGCTAAAGTCATCTTAATTCTTTCCCTTTAGGAGAACTAATTAGTAGATCTAGCAGATGTCCATAGTTACACTGTTACTAGATTATACCTAGCCACAACCTCACATTCCCTTTCTAAAGTCCCTTAGCTGTTCATGCATAGGCAAGGTAAACTAATTTTTTTCTTATTATTTTCTGCCTAGATAATGAAACTGCTGTTTATACATTAATGCCAATGGTTATGGCTGACCAGCATAGGTGAGTATTTTTTTTTAAAGACTTAACAAAAAGACTTAGAATTTTAGAACTATAAGTGAACTTGGAATCAGTCTAATTCAGTGTTTTATTTAACACATATGAAAAATAGCGATAAGGAAGGTTCATACTTGTCCAGGATGAAATTGCTAACATTTGTTAAAGATTTTCTTTCATTATGTATCTTTTTCTTTACAAAACATTCACTGTTAAGTATACCAACTAAGTGGAATGACCTTAGTCAAATCATTTATCCTAATTTTACAGATAAGGGTAATGGCAATAGTAGTTAACATTTATATAGTGGTAATAAGATGTTTTTGTTTAAATTAAAAAATTGTCTGTTTTGTGTAAAACATGATGCTGTATACAAAAATAAAACAATCTGCCCTTAAGAAGCATAGGTCCTACTAGAAGAATGGGAGTGGGAATGCAGTAGATATTTAATTTTCTTTTTTTCTTTCTTTCTTTTTTTTTTTTTTTGCTGAGGCAATTGGGATTAAATGACTTCTCCAGGTCACACAACTAGGAAGTGTTGAGTGTCTGAAGTCAGATTTGAACTCAGATCCTTCTGACTTCAAGGCTGGCCCTCTATCCACTGTGCCACCTGGCTGCCCCCAGATATTTTAATTTTGAAAGAGGAAAAATGTATAGTTCTGAATTTTTTTTTCTGAAAGTATAATGAATTATATAAATGATATCCTAAAAGTCTTTAGTGCAATTTTAAGTTTTAACAGCTTCCAATAGCTTTCATCACTTAAAATTATATCAAGACTTTTGGAACACCCTGTAAATAACTCATTCCTGGAAATAATGATTTGATTTATGGGATCTACAAACATAAGCTTGAGATAGAATGGTCATAGTGGGTGAGTAGATTCAGAATTCATAATTTAGAGAGAGACAGAGAGAGCATGAGAGCATGAAGGAGAGGGAAGGAGAGAGAGAAAAAGAAAGAGGGAAATAGTGAGAGAGAACCTTGAATTTTTCAGTAACTTTAGAACTTATTTAGGCAAAATTTAAATATGGTCTTACAAATCTCAAACCCGTCATGTATTATATGTATGCAGTTTCATCAAAATATATATCTCCCTTTCATCGAAGAATTCATTGGCAATAGAAACCAGTTTATGTGGCATTGAAATAGGGAATATGCCAATGCCTTTATGGTCATGACTGGAACCTCCTGGTCCCTAGTTTAATTGACTTATGTCAGGTACTTTTTGGGCATTAATACTGCTTTGGATAAATTGCTGCACTTCAGAGAATAACTTTTCCCCGGGGTCTATGGCTTATCCCATTTATGAAGATTTGAAAACAAGATTTAATAGGCTGTGCACTGTGCTTTAGTCTTGATTTTGTTTCTGTGTAGATCTGTTTCAGAATTATTATCCAATTCAAAGTTTGATGTCAATTATGCATTTGGACGAGTGAAAAGAAGCTTACTTCACATTGCTGCAAAGTAAGACATATTTGGTTTGGGCAAATACATGTGGCTTCTGTTGTTTCTTTACTTTTTCTTGATTGCCTGCATTCTGGTTTTGCTTTATTTTGCTTTTCTGGATTGTGACTAGTGATATAACCATGAATTACTGCCACGTATTCTAGGTTGGGCCTGAACCAAGACTGGAGTACTGGGTGGAATGAGATTCCTTTTGTGATGGACTAAATAAGAATTGTACAACTGAATTTACTATTTTTCTTTTTGAAAAAGAAACTATTCAGATTATTTAAAACTTAGAATTTGCTTTTAAAAATTAAATAAAAAAAATTTGTTTTTAGTTTTCAGCATTTACTTTTATACGATTTTGATTTCCTTTTTTTTCTCCTTCCCTTCTTTTGTACCCTTTTCCCTAAAACAGCAAGCAGTCTGTTGTGTCATGTTGTTTTTGTACCCTTTTCCCCAAGACAGCAAGCAGTCATGTTGTGAAAGAAGAATAAGAATAAAAGGGAAAAACTATGAGAAAGAAAAAAAAATTACAAAAAAGGAAAATTCAGGCTTCATAGTTATTTCTGGATATAGATAGCATTTTCCAATATGAGTCTTTTGTAATTGTTGTAGATCATTGTGTTGCTGAGAACAGCTAAGTCTATCAAAGTTGATCATCGCACAATGTTTCTTCTATTGTGTACAATGTAAAATTAATTTTAAATTACTTGTCTTCTGGAAATAGGCTAGTTATAATTTGAAGTCATTAGCTTTCATCATCTTTGACTAAGACTTTTCTTAGGCTATATGGAGAATGCTGTTTAGTTAGATTGTCCCATTGCTTATTACTAATAAAAAATTAGACTTTTGAAAAGTATTTTTTGACATTTACAATTCATGAAGTAATAATGAATGTAATTCATGAGGTAATCATTGCAATAGTGTTATGTATGTATTTTCCAGAGTTAAGAACCTTGACTAAAACAAGCTACTACTTAATTGATATCCTAGTAGAAATAAAAAATATTATATTCATGGCATTAAGGTATAGGATGTTTTAATAGTGACTACAGAAATATACTTAATTTTTGACCTTTGCTAATTGAATTAATCAATATATTTCTGATGTAGTTATTGAAAAGAATTTGAACTCTTAATTTTGTTTCAGTTGTGGATCAGTCGAATGCTTGGTTCTGCTGTTAAAAAAAGGAGCAAATCCTAACTATCAAGATATTTCAGGGTGTACACCCCTTCATCTGGCAGCTAGAAATGGGTAAAATGATTTTTCCAAATAACTTTCTTTCCTCATAATGTGTTCAGTGATTTTCATTTATCTTTTATATAGTGATTTTTGATATTTAGCTTGTGGAAGTCATGTAAACATGTAAGTATTACCAGTTTTTATGTAGAAGTTTTCTTAAAGATGTAAGGTAGAATTTTTCATATCAGGGAAGAAAGAAAAAATTATTAATTGCTTATTGTGAACCAGGTACTGTGGTAAGGGCTTTACAAATATTATTTCATTTGCTCCCCACAAATTCTGAGGCCAGACTTAGACTCATGTCTTCCTCACTCCAGCCTTGGAATGAATAGCACTAATTCATATAGTTATTTAGACTTTTTAGTTGTAGGTATGATTAAACGTTACATTTGTTGGTCTTTTTCTGTTGTTTTCCTTTTTATGAGAGACAGTGTGTTGCGATGGAGAGAAAAATGGCCTTAAAACAGGAAAATCTAGGTTGAAATCCTACCTTATGCACATATTAGCTAAATGACTCTGAGCCAGCTGCTTAACCTCTCAGTGTGTTCTAGACAACTCTCCTAATAGTGGAGTTCTTGATTAAAAAAAAAAATCATTTACTTCTTCAGCATCTAGTGAAATCTATGGATCCCTTAACAAAATTATGTTTTTTAAGTGCATAGGATTACAAAGAAAACTGACTAAATTGATAAGTGTACAAGTTCATTGAGGACAGGTGAAGAACCTTTCTCTGCAACTTAGAGCATATGGTTAATAATATAGCAGGTAGATAGCTGTTTTAGGAAAATGTCTGAATATGAACAATTATTTCATTTAACTATTCATAGTCTAATTAGAAGATAAAGAACAGATTGCATCACAGTATGGATAAAAACAAATTCAATCCTTTTGTCACTATAACAGGAGATTCAGACAGGTGAAAAATATGAACATGATCCCAGTTTTGAAAAGCTAGATATTTTCTGAAATTGTCTGCCAGAAAGAATCCTTATAAATTATTCTTTAGAAACAAAAAGCACATAAAAATAAATAATTTTGATCATTAGATCTCTCAATAGTAGACCATCTCTGTTGGAGAAGGTCTTCATTACAATGAAGATTAATTAATTTGGAAGGTAAAGAAATATAGTAGAGAGATTAAATGATTTACCAGCTAGTCAGTGGAAGAAAATGAATTAGAATTGGTTTATGACACTTAGTGTTGTTGTAAGTCTCTTAATATTTAATTAAATTTAAAAATCAATAGATAAAATTTAGGATTTAGAGATTTTGAGAAAATTATTTATAGTTTAGGTTGTGGACAGTATCAGGCCCTTAACGCTAGCAGACAGTTTGAAGAATGGGTATAATAATATTGTTAATACTTAAATTAATTCAGACGACTCATTGGAAGGACAAATACTAAAGCTTAAATACTTGGTCTGGGTATTGAGGATACCAGATTGATTGGAAGAGACCCTATTGGGAAAGATTGAAGGCAAAAAGAAAAGAGGAGGGCAGAGTTTGAGATGGATAGATAGTGTCATGAATGCAATGAACATGACCTTGGATAAACTTGAGACAGCGAAAGACAGAAGGATCTGACTTGCTTTGGTCTATAGGCTTAAGAAGAGTTGGATATGACTAAATAATAACAAATGGTGAAATTGATAAAGTGAAGCACAAGAGGGAAGTTCAGCATTTTCTAGCACCTATCCTTGGTTCTATTTTTAGTGTATTTTGAAGGTGGTACTATTGTGTTGCTTTTTCTCATCCTCCTTTCTTTGTTTTCATACTTATATTTCCTGGATCCACTTAGTTTTGTAAACAGGTAACCAGCTAGCTATCTCTTTGTCAGAGTCTATGTTGATAGTCAGATATTCAGTAAACATTAAGTACCTGTTACATACCAGGCACTGTGCTAAGCCCTAATGATACAAAGAAAGGCAAAAAAAAAAAAAAATTCCCTGCTCCAAAAAAAATTCACGGTCTAGTGAAGGGACACAATATACAGATAACTTTGTACAAATAAGGTATATATAGGTGAAATTGGAGGTAATCGATTGAGGGAAGTCACTAGAATTAAAATACCCAAGGAAAGGTGCTTGGACTTGAGGGAAGCCAGAAAACTAAGGAGGGCAGTCAGTGAAAATAACTTGAAGCCAAGAGTTGTGTCTTATTAGAGGAATAGAAAGGGAGCTAATGTTAAATTGTTGTTTGATTGCTTAGAATGTTGATTTCTGGGTGGGGAGTATAAAGTATAAGTCCAGAAAGGTGGAAATGGGAGAGGGGAACAGGTTATGAATGGCTTCAAAGGCCAAAGAGGCTTTTATCCTTCTTATTTGATCTGGGTGATGATAGGGAACCCCTAGAGTTTATTGAGTAGGGGCCATGACACAGTTAGATATTCAATCTAGGGCAAACCATATGTTAGCTGAATAGAGAATAGACTGGAGATAGTAGACTTATGGCAGGAAGACCAATCAGCAGCCTATTGTAGGCCTCCCAAATTTTGCTTGAGGACAGTATTTCATACCACTACCATGAGGTAGCATGATGTATTGGAAACATGCTGAATTTATTTAGCCAGTTTGACCAAGGTCTAGATTATTGCTCTGATGCCTACTAGCTGAGTTGTATGACCTGTGGCAAGCCATCTAACCTCTTTGAGGCCCACTTCTCTTATTTGTATGAGTTTTGTACTAGATCTCTGCTCTAAATCTATGATTTTTATGTCCTCTTTAATTTTTTTTCTCTCAATTTTCATGGTTATAATCCTAGTTCAAGTTCTTATCACTCTTGCCTGTGCGACTATAATAGTCTCCTAATTGGTTTCTCATTTTCCATTTCCTTAAATCCTACTTTCATATAGTTGCCAAAATAACCTTGCTAAGGCTTTGGGACCTTGTGGTCCTATACCTTTGAGGTAAAACAACTTAGTTTGGCTTTAAAAATCCTCCATAATTTGTCCCTAGACTACATTTCCATACTATTTACTATAAATCACCTTCAGTTTTTCATTGTAGCCCATTTTTGTCTTTTCTTTTGGTCTTCTTGCTCCAAATTATTAGTATTTTCTCCCTCTTTAGATTACCTTGTAAATACAAGGAGTACTTGCGTGCCTTGAAATACAGTCATAGAATGCTGGACTTTGATTCATGATGACCTGTCTTCCATCCCTGATGGCTTGATCCTAGTGACGTCTCTTTACTTCTCAGGGCTTCATTTCACTGATTTGTAAAATGGGGTGCATAGTATTTTGATTTTCTCTTGTCTGAAATTGTTATGTGAGACTGAACAGAGATCCTGTGTGGGATGTGCTTTGCAGGTTTTTAATCACTATATAGATGCCCGTATTTGTTGTATCCTTGAATAAAAGGAAATGGCCTTATTCTTAAATACCTGTCATAATACTTTGTTTATAGAACTAGACATTTAATTACTGTTTGAATTGTAATGATTTATATATTAGATGTAGGAAATGTAGGAAATCTCTGATTTTTCATATCTGTTTTGTGGTAATGCTTTTTGTTTCATCCTAGTCCTGTCTTTTAAATATTTTGCAATTAAGAACATGTTGATGCATTATTGTAATCTTTCAACGAATTGAAATTTGAGTGTATTATTTCAAGGAAGATTTGACTGCCCTTTCCTGAATCAAGTGAAAACTTAATTTTTACCAAGTATATACATGTAGCACATACATCCTGGTTTTGGGGAGATTAAGCCTGGCAGGTTGCTTGAATTTGGGAATTTGTAGAGTCTCTAAAGCAAATTAAGTATTCACACTAAATTTAGACCCTGGTGTGAGGGATGACCATATTGCCTCTGAAGGGGTGAACCTAGTCAGCTTTGAAAAATGGAGCATGTTTAAAGAAAAACACCTGTGCCCTTTAGGAATAGATTAGGACCCATAAGTGGTCACTAATAGCCTGTAATCTAGTGGAGCAATCAGTAGGTAAAGAGCCATCCAATCTCAAAGCAATTTTTTGTTGTATTTTTGCTGAGGTAATTGAGGTTAAGTGACTTGCCCAGGGTTACATAGCTAGGACGTGAACCAGATTTGAACTCAGGTCCTCCTGACTTCAGGGCTGCTGCCTTATCTACTGCGCCACCTAACTGTCCCATCTCAAAGCAATTCTAAACAAACCAAAAAATTTCCAAAACTACATTAAAAACAAACAAAAAAAAAAAACCTGATTACACATTTTCCCCGCAGTTATCTGAGATCAGACCTAATGTTTGATTATGCTCAAATCTTAGAAACATTTTACATTTCATTTTAAATGATATTACTCGAGTTTACTTATCAAGTAGAGTATATATTATTATCAGATATTGGACCTGAATTGATTTCTTTCTAAAATATCTCTCTTATTCTATTCTTATTAGTGTATTTTAATGCCATTGCTTATGATATTTGTTAATGTTTCTTTTCTTTTTTTCAGTCAGAAGAAATGCATGAGTAAATTATTAGAATACAGTGCAGATGTCAACATTTGTAATAATGAAGGACTGACTGCAGTAAGTGTTTTAAATTTTATTGAAGTGACTTGACTTACTTTAAAAAGGATAAAATTTAACATGGCATATGAGTTTTAAAATAGTTATTTTTTGTTTTTGTTTAAATATTTAATAATATCTTTGCAATAACTAAATGGACCACAAATATTTGGAAACATTTTTCTTTTAGATATTTTGATTAATTTTTCCCAGAGAAACTATGAATCTATCACATTTTTTATTTTGTTTGCTTGCTTATTTCTTTTTGATTCTGTCATCCTTTAGTTTCTTTCTTTAGCTTCTGTTTACTGGCCTTCAAGGATGTTTCAAGGCTTTCAGATACATTCTTCATAGGCATTCTGAGAAGTTAGGCTATGGGTGTGGTTTTTTCCTCTTTGTTTCTCACTTTGCTCAGGAGTAGAATATTTTCTTTACTGCTTCTCCTTGCTTTTGCAAAATTAAGTCAGAGTAACATATATTCTTTGTGCTTGTCTTCATTGAAGTCCTACTTTAATAACTTGTGCTATCGAAGTGATCCTATGGTCTTGAAAACTATGCCAGCTTTAGCTTATATTGCCAAACTAGATAGCCTTTGAATATAGATCTGGCATCCTATAGAAACTTAAGTTTAGAAAAGTTTACAATTATTGTGGCTGCATGACTGTAAATTTACATGACTGTTTCAGTAACAGTCTCTTGTAGATATTTGAGTCATTCTCTTCTGCATTTGTATCTTTAATCTCCCTGCCTCCATGATAGAGTTGGGATTGGGTTCTCTTTTTGTTGTTATTTTCCCATTCTTTCAACCTGTTTCTTGATTTCAAACTTGAGGTCTAGACTGGTTCTGTTGTTTCTTTCTTGGGGACATTGAATGTTAGATTATTCCAGGACCTCAGAAACAGGCTGGGCACCAGCAAGATTTCAGTACTCCCAAATTGGTCTGATTCAGGACAGAGTTTAAGCCACATTATTGCTGCTGGCTTCTAGACTTCCTCCTTTTTTTGTAACAGTGCCTAGGTATCCCACTGGGTTTCCTTCTTATGCTACCCTGGATCTTCTTAAGTAGGACTGGGTAATAGATGACAAAGTGACCAGTAGATACCTGCCCTTGTCACAGTATTTGGAATATGACTATTGTGGATGTGAGACCTTCTTTTGCTCTGGTGAACAATTTTCCCCTGGGTGCTGGAGTGTTCTTTGTCTAGTGTGCTTCTGGCTAACTCTTCAGTCCACAGAACTTCTCGTCTCCTTGTCTGTTTACTTATGCCAAGCTGGGTTGGACAAAGGCCTTACTCTGACCTTTCCTGGATTTCTTTATTGGGATTTGTTCTGGTGCATTTTCTAGATTTGTCATTAGGAGTTTGTCCACAGTAGCTTTCAAAGACCATTTTCTTTTCTTTTCTTTTTTCTTTCTTATTTTTTTTTTTTTATTGTAGCTTTTTATTGATAAAACGTATGCATGGGTAATTTTTCAACATTGACCCTTGCAAAAACTTCTATTCCAAGTTTTCCCCTCCTTCTTCTCACCCCCTCCGTAGATGGCAAGAAGTCCCATACATGTTAAATATGTTAAAGTATATGCTAAATACAATATATGTATACATATTTATACAGTTGGCTTGCTACACAAGAAAAATCGGATTTACAATGAAGATAAAAATAACCTGGGAAGAAAACAAAAATGCAAGCAAACAATAACAGAAAGAGTCTAAATGCTATATTCTGGTCCACACTCATTTCCCAGTGTTCTTTCACTCAGTGTAGCTGTTCTGTTCTTAACTGATCAATTGGAACTGATTTGGATCCTCTCATTGTTGGAGAGCCACTTCCATCAGAATTGATCCTTATATAGTATTGTTGTTGAAGTGTATAATGATCTCCTTGTTCTGCTCATTTCACTTAGCATTAGTTTATGTCAGTCTCTCCAAGCCTCTCTGTATTCATCCTGCTGATCATTTCTTACAGAACAATAATATTCCATAACATTCATATACCACAATTTACTCAGTCATTCTCCAGTTGATGGGCACAAAAACCATTTTCTAAGTTTGAATGGCTTGTAGTCTATTTCAGTATAGTGAGTTTCAGTACTGGCGAAATTATAGATCCCTGAAATAAGTATATAAACTGAATGGAATAGATTATAGGAATCTCACTCTAAAGTAGTCACAGTTTTGAAGTATTTTTTTCTAGAAGTAGAGAAACTAATGTCTCTTGAAAGAGATTTTGAAACAGAGAAACAGGCTCTTAAAGTAGTTTAAATGAAATAAATAAGACATGACATTTCATCTAGTTTTGTTGTTTAACTTTTAAATTTTTTTCTCCTGCTTCTAAATAGTATTTTATTTTTCCAATTACAGGTAAAGATAGTTTTCAACATTGATTTTTGTAAGGGTTTGAGTTGCAAATTATTTGTCCTTTCTTCCTTTACCTCCTTCCTCCCTAAGACAGCAGGCAATATGATAGGTTATACATGTAGAAAAATTATAAACATATTTTCAAGTTAGTCATGTTGTGAAAGAAAAATCAGAACAAAAGGGAAAAATCATGAGA
Source organism: Antechinus flavipes (assembly GCF_016432865.1). Lineage (NCBI taxonomy): Eukaryota > Metazoa > Chordata > Mammalia > Dasyuromorphia > Dasyuridae > Antechinus > Antechinus flavipes. Next base: position 281,579,053 of record NC_067401.1, on the reverse strand, counting down.
AAGAAAAAGCAAACCCAAAAAAAGGTGAAAATAGTTTGCTTTGATCTACCTTCATTTTCCATAGTTTTCTCTCTGGATGCAAATGACATTTTCCATCCAAAGTCTATTAGAATTGTCTTAGATTGCTGAGAAGAACTAAGACTACCATAGTTGATCATCACAAAAATCTTGCTGTTATTGTGTACAATGTATTATGTACAATGTTCCTGATTCTGCTCACTTCAGTAAGTATCAGTTCATCTAAGTCCCATGCTTTTCTGAAATCAGCTTGTTCATTGTTTCTTACAAAACAGTAATATTTTATTACATTCATATAATATAATTTATTCAGCCATTTCCCAGTCAATGAGTTTTCATTCAATTTCCAATTCCTTGCCACCACAAAAAGAGCTATAAATATTTTTGCAAATATTTGCAAATATTTTTGCACAATATTTTTTCCCTTTTTTATGATGTTTTTGGGATACAGACCCAGTAGACACAATGCTGGATCAGAGGGTATAATTTGAAAGTCCTTTGAGGTTAGTTCCAAATTACTTTCCAGAATGTTTGGATCAATTCACAATTTTGCCAACAATGTATTAATGGCTTAGTTTTCCCACATCCCCTTCAACATTTATCATTGACTTCTCCTATCATCTTAGCCAGTCTGATAGGTGTGATGTGGTACCTCAGAGTTGATTTAATTTGCATTTTTCTAAACAATAATTTTTTAGAACTTTTTTCTTCATATGATTATGGATGGCTTTAATTTCTTCATCTGAAAATTGTTCTTATCCTTTGATCATTTATCAATTGGGGAATGACTTATATTCTTATAAATTTGGTTCAGTTCTCTATATATTTTAGAAATGAGGCCTTTGACAGAAACACTGTAAAAATTGTTTCCCAGATTTCTGCTTCTCTGCTAATCTTGGTTGTATTGTTTTTGTTTGTTCAAGATCTTTTTGATTTAATGTAATCAAAACTATCCATTTTTCATTTCATAATACTCTCTATTTCTTGTTTGGTCATAAATTCTCCCCTTTAGAGATTTGGCAAGTAAACTGTCCCTGTGTAGCTCTTCTTTAAATATGGAGAATAATTTTGAGTATTATCTGTTGTATACCTACTTATAAACAAAGGTCTCTGAGATGAATACAGGAAGTGTCAGTTCTTGCTAGGACAAGAAAGACTTTAGAGGAAATAACATTTAATCTCTTTTATGTAGGTTGTACAGAATGTCTACAAGTAAATGTAATAGGGAGAGAATAACACAAACATAACTAGTTAGACCAAAAACATGTTGGAAGATGGACCACAATTTAACTTCATTGACTAGAAGTAAAAAACATAAGCTGAGTTGAAATAAAGTGTGAAATAAAGAAAGATAGGTTGGATCTAAATTGTTAAGAATCTTAAAGCAAGGCTAAAAAATGCCTTTATGTGGTAGCTACTGAGCCCTAGAAGGTTTTTAATCTGAAGAATAATGTCATCCTTTTAGTTGCTCTGGAAAAGACTTAGGAAAAAAAATGACTCAGGGCTCCATGTTAGGAAGTTTCCTTAATATTTGTGGCAAGACTTTTAGAGGGCAGCATGAAGGAGCACTTGACTCTTGAGTTAATCTTTTTGATTTGATTTGATTTGTTATGATACTTAGTAATTCTGTGACTTTGGGGAAGTAATTCATTGAACCTTTCTGGGCCTCACCCTGTAAAATGAGAGGTTTAGATTGAATGGTCCGGAAGATCCTTTCAACTCTAAATTTATGATGATGTTCTTCTTTAATAAGGATGTAAATAATCTGTTGATGATAGGAAGAATGATAAGGGATAAATTTGAGCAATAGTGAGATTGAGCCAATAAGTTTGGCAGTTGATGATGTGGGATAGAAAGAGGAAGAATCAAAGATCATTTTGAGGCTTTGGTCATAAGTGATTGGAGAATAGTGATGCCATTAAAAGAGCTAGAGAAGTTGGGAGTAGATGTATTTAGAGTAAAACTGATGTCTAGTTTTATGTTCAGCTTGAGGTGCCTGTGGGATATCCAACTGGATATATTCAGTAGACAGTAGGAAATATGAGTAAATGTGATATACTTTAGTATTTGAATATCCATAGAATATCTGATAATGTAATCAAGATATTGGTTCATCTTCATGGTATTGCTTATCCAGTATAGGCATATAGATAAATATATTATTTAACGATTTCTCCCACTAATTAATTTTGACAAACTTTGAAAGGATATAAAAAAACATATTTTAGAAACATTTTTATTAGCTTCTTCTGTTTTTTCTTCTTGATTTTGTTTGTATCTACTGGGAATAGCAGCTTCTTCTGTGAAACACATTTCTAATAAAAGTTATTTTTATACTTATTTCCTAACTTTCTTTCTGTTACTTTCCTGTTAATATTACTTGATGTTTAAATTTAATTTAATTTTATTTTGCTAGCAGAGGGAAAGATTGGGTAATGAATGGCAGTGAGGGGAGTATGAATGTACTATGCTAAGAATATTTAGTACCAAGATTTGGAGTTGGGGAAAAAAATTTAGTCCCTCTATTTTCTAAGTCAGAATTACCTTTTGGGAAATATAATTGCATACTTTGAAAGCCCCAGGTTATGTATAAAGGAAGATAATCTTGTACTTGCCTTTTATTTTATGTTAGGAAAAGAAAAGATTAATTTTGAAACATAACTTTGGGGTTGTTCAAATTTTATTAGAAATAGTTGATCATTAAAAACTAAGAAAAACGCATAGGCTTAAAGTGTCACTAGTTGTATATTAGATTTACAATTGAAAAATTACTTTATTATAATGTTCGAATGAAAATTTTTTTTGTAAAACTATTAATTTGCCCAAATTATTCTACAGATTCACTGGTTGGCTGTCAATGGAAGAACAGAATTACTTCATGATCTTGTGCAGCATGTCAGTAACGTGGATGTTGAAGATGCAATGGGACAGACAGCATTGCATGTTGCATGCCAGAATGGTCATAAGACAGTAGGTTAAATTTAGTTGAAATTTCATGTATTTTGTAAATTTTTGTAAACTTAGAATTTATAAAAAAAAGGTTTTCAGTAGGAATATTTGTGAACTTTATCTTGAAAGGTCTTATTTTTAAAGTCTTTTCTACTAATGACTAGATTGCTGATTTATTTTGGTGAAAGGAGAAGAAATAAGTACTTTTTAATACTAAAATATTTCATGTAAGTAACTTCATTTAGATTATAATTGATTTAGACATTGTCCATGAGTCCTTATGACTGAAAAAAAAATATTGTTAGTCAACGTTCTGGTGATTAGCTTAGGTAAACTAGTACTTGGAAAAATAGATATACAGGTTCATACTTGAAACTTTTGTGCTTTGATGGCTTAGCTTTAAGAGTCCAAGACTGTCTCTGATAAGGCATTCCAAGAAATTTAGAATACAGTGTAGGAGTTGCAATATCAGGACTTTTTGAGTTTGGGACTTGAAAGTTGCTCTTCTGGTATCCTTATGTGTTCATTAAATGGGGATGTATTCATTAAATGGGGAAAAAAGATTTCTTTGGATCATAATATCTGCTTAGATTTTATTCCTTTTAAAGTCTAGAAATTACATTAGTTCAGTGTCTTTAAGGAATAGTCAAAATAGCTATTGTTTCTTCAAAGATTACCATCTTTAAGGTTCTGAAAGTGCTTTTTGTTTTAAAGCTTACACTAGAAATATTTTGACATAACTGAGCCCATTCTTCAGTATTTTTGAAAAGCATAATTATGGATGACTTTTCGGAATTCTTTTGTAAAATTATTTTAGTTTTTGATGTGAGTCCTGTTGATAGTATTCCAAGGAAAAAAGTTGTTTGATTTTCAAATTGAAAGACTTCAAGCTGTATCTATATCATGTAATATAATGAAAAAAACATAACAGTTGTTCAACAACTATATCCTCTCTCTGCTTTTATGAAGTTTAGCTAGTAAGTGTATTACAATAGTTAATATCAATTGCTTTCAGTTAGGATATAAGTTAGTAGACCATTAAGAAAGCCTTGGCCCAAACCACATGTGCTTTATAGAATGCACTGTTATTTATATATATATATATATATATAATTATTATTATTAATATGTAATATTATAAAATACATTATGCTCTGAAGTCACATTGCACAAGTATAATGTATTCCAAATGGTATACAATTTAAAGCAGGTGTGGCAAAGCAATGACGTAGACTTTACAGTTGAGAAATTCTGTCTCTGAAGAATTGTCTTCTAAGAAAACTGATACTCTGACTTTACTATGATGATGTTTTCTGTCTCAGATTTTGCAGAGATAGTAGAGCTAGAAGGGAAAAAATAGTGACTTTCCAAATAACATTACACAGAGTTCTGTGTTCCTATGTTGGTTTTGTGTAGGGGAGTAAGACTGCTACTAAATTTCCATCCTGGTCACTGAAATGCCACAGGGATTTTTGAGCATTATACAGAAGAAAAGTCATTTGAAAAGTCATTTAGTCTAAAGATCCTTGTCTTTAGGTAGAATTATATTGATAGCAATCTCTTAGTAGAGTTGTACTTATTCTAATATGTATTAGAATTGATCATTTTCTATGATGTATTAGAATGTTATTAGGCAGGAGTCTGCATTTAACTGGACTGAATTATCTACTGAAGGTAAATTTTTCAAGGGTAGGGATTATCAATTATTATTATTATTATTATTATTATTTTTACTAATTCCCAGTCATCCCTTAATTTACTAATGAAGATAGTCTAAAAGGCTTTATTGTGTGTTAGTGATTTAGTTGGATGTGGAATTAAGAGCCTGTCATATCATTTTACTAGAATTGGATGTTCCTTTTACTCAAGGTAGTTACTTTAATTATATTCATTAAGGAAATGGTAGGGCAACTAGGTGATACATTGTATAGAGTACTAGGCCTGAAGATAGGAAGACTCATCTTCCTGAGCCCTAATCTGGTCTCAGATAACTTACTAGCTGTGTGACCCTGGTCAAGTCACTTAACCCTATAACCCTATATGCCTCAGATTCCTCATCTGTAAAATGAACTGAGGAAGGAAATGGCAAACTTCTCTATTGTATTTGCCAAGAAAATTCCAAATTGGGTCATGAAGAATGAGGTATGACTGAAAAACAACTATATGAAGACATGTTCAGTGTTATTTGTACATTAAAAATTTTTATTAAAATTTTAAAAAAGCTTGAAATTTTATTCCTTTTATAAAAATCAAATGTAAAAATCTTCAGGGGAAAACAAACCTTCAAGCTCTAAAAAAATTAATGTAGAGACATAAGAGGTAAAAGTCTGTGAAGTTTTACTTTTAACCTCAGTTGTAGATAAAATTTCAGGAAGACATGAAAAAAAAGTTTGAATAAATGGGAATGAGAAAGAGGAAATATCATTTCCAAGTATTGGGCAACTCTGTCACATTCCTTATTGCTGTCACATTGTTGTTTGATGATGAGAAATGCTTTAAAGATTGTGAGGATGCTTATTTAATTAATAATTTATTTTGAATTTACATAGAAGATTAAATTTAAATCCACTTTGCAGAGCATATATCTATTCTATCAAAGATAATAAAGATGAAAAAAATCCTGTTACTACTTTGTTGTTCATTGAAAGCTTTGCAACATGGACATTCAAATTTTGTTTGCTGATTCTCTAATGTTGTCTTAATATATTAGGATTTTGAAAGTTGTCTTTTTCTTCTTGAGAGAGAATGTGACACAGTGGAGAGAGAACAGTCTCAAGAATTGGGCCCAAGTCTTGCCTCTCTGACATATACTGGTTATTTGAGTTTAGGTTAAAGACTACTTCTAGGAACTACAACAACTTTTAAAGATGAAAGATTGTATAATACTTAGTATTCTGCTAGGTTGAAGGAATTTCCTTTACCAGTGTTACATAGGCCTGGGCAAAATAAAAGTAATACTTATAATAGATTGAAAAATATGAATATAACTTCTAAATCTTCTGTTTTCCAATGATATTACTAGCAACTTTTATTTGAGCTATACCTTTTGTTTTATGTCACCAGAATCATAATATAGTTTTAGATTATATTATCAAGGGCACATTATAGTCTAGAGAAGGTCTTCTTAAACTTTTTTTTTTACTTTACAAACCCTTTTTGCCTGAGAAATTGTTGTGCGACCTCAGACATACAAGTATGTAAAATAGATATACAAATCAGATATTTTACTGAGTGATAAATGTTAATTTCATGACCCCCACATTCGGTTTTGAGATTCCATATGGGATCATGAATCACTATTTAAGAAGCTGGGGTCTTTGAAAATCTTGGTTCCTCTTGGTCTGGAAGGTACCATAGAGATCAGGCTTAACTCATTCATTGGGTAAATATTTATGCTTAGGATAATATATATTTTTTTATCTCAAACTTACCCTTGTGGTATATGCAGAATATTAGTGACTTAGTGGGTGAAAGTACTCTGAACTCTGAGGGTTTTGAAAAAAACAATACATGTATCTGAGAATATAGTTCTTACTTTTCCAGCAACAGAAAGATACAGAGCAATTTGCAGACCCTATATATTATGATTGGATTTTAAAACACTGTAGCAATTTAGTCAGCAAATTGGATTTTATCTAGCTATCTAAAATGCCGAATTTGAAATTAACCTTTTATAGTTTTTATTCCTGTTGTCATCAATTGTCTAAAAGACTTATGTGAACTCTTGGTGCATATGAATAACTTTCTTAGCTTTCTGGGACAATTTGGAACCATAAACTTAGAGCATCATATTGTTAAATGATTTAACCTAAACTTAAATACTGTGAGTACATTTAGCTAGAAATTAATTCAGAATTAAATTTAAAGAAAGTATCTTATACTTAAGTAATTTGATATCTTAAATTTATGTATCTTAGTTTGAAGCTTCACAAATTTAATATGAAAAAGCAATTGGAATCTTGTTAGTGTAGATGTAAGATATAAAACTTAAAAACAGTTGCTAATTTGACAAATGGCATTATAGATTGTTATTTTCAAGAGAATTATTACTGACTGCGTTTCTCATTGAAATTGCAGGCTTGTTAAGGAACAATAAGGTTATTCCACTACATTCAGTCAGCTATATTGGTATCCATAACCATCCTCCAAACTTTTCATCCAGAGACTTACAGGGCAGTCATGTACACTTATTTGAATGCTTTTTCCAAAGCATTGCTTCGATTCAGCTTTGAGGCATAAAGGTAGGTTTGATTACTATATTTCAGAATTTAATTTTAGGTTTAGAGAAAGTTCAGTATTTCTGATTTTAGACTTCTGTGTTGGCTGGTCTGCAGTGATGGCAGTTTTTCCAGTTACTGTTATTTATTAGGATAAGTGAATACTGCTGTCAGTTGCTGGATAATTAAAGAAATATACATTAGTTTTAGGTAGTTAAGTCTTCCAGCCAATTGAACTTTTTTATGTAGTAGATTGGTTTTAGAGAATATACAAGCATACTGTCAGAAGCTCTGCATCATTATGTCATGCATTATTTTTCTTAAATTATTAGACTAAGTTCTGGGGTCATTATATTTAACTTTGTGTATCCTTCAATGTATAAAATAGTACCTTAAAATTGTTGTATTATACAATAAAAACTTGGTTAAATTGAAATAATGAATTTTTCCTTTTGGATTGTAATAATTTGCTAAAAGGAGTTTACATTTACTTCTTTATTGTTTTAACATGAACCATTAACTTTTTTTCAGTTTTATTACTTTGGATTTGGATGTATGTGTGAAAACTTGTCATTTGTATTTTATTTCTTGGCTAGCCACTGACTTAAGTTAAATGGCTTTGGAAATAGATGCAAGAACATATAATTTTACAAAATTTTTTTACAATGCTATTTTACAAAAGCGTGCTGGAAAGACATGAGACCTTATTGAAGCATTCAGGTAGTTGTGTCTTTCAAGGCAAATTCTGGAATCTAGATGGGCTGTCTTCTATCATTTTTCTGTCCAGATTTCTTTTTATCAGTCACCTAATTTTTAAGATTATAAGAAAGAATTTGTCAATGAGATAGAGCCCTACCTGCTATTTGGAGGACCATGAAACAAATTTTTTTTGGTAATTTTGGAACTGGAAAAAATTTTAAAAATTAAAACATAAAGGAAATAAGAAATTATATAGTACTTAAGTTTTTAATGCTCTTTACCAATTTAATCTTTTCCATTTTTGAATATAAATGTTTTTACATGTATATGCATTTATATACACAAATACATCAATCTTACATATATTACATTTGGTTATTAAATTCAAAAGTATGCTTTTTCAGGTGCTAATTACAATTTTATTCATCTTTTAAAAATTTTGTTATGAGTGCATCTACCAGCTTCTGATCTTTGAATACTTCAGTTTTTATTAATTTGAGAAGCTGGCAAAAGCTTAAAGAATGAAAAAGAGTATTTCTAAGAAGACAGATACAATGTTTGGATCTGTTTATCACTATGTTAAAGAGATCATAGAGAATGTTTGTTTTCAGAAAAAGGATGCAATATACAAAACCCTCATTGAATGAAACTTTTTTTGTCATACTATACTTTATAAAATGGACTCATTGCATAGGCTGTCTATCATGTCTGGAAAATAGTCATTTTTCATCTCTTAACCCTTAGAATCTCTAGTTTCCTTAAAAGTTCTTCTGAAATGTTAATTCTGCTAGAATTTTTTCCCTCATTCCTTATTTTCTAGTGCCTCCCCTTCCAACAATGACTTTATATTTAATTCATGCAATGTAATCTTTTTGAGGGCAAAGATTTTCATTATGGTGCTTAGAAATTTAACAAATTGACAAAATGAAAATGGAAAATTACAAGCAGAATTTTCCTCACAAAGTGGAGAAGTAGTGGATGGTTAAAAACTTTCAAAAATGTCTAGAGTTAGGCTCAGTTATAAGCAAAGTAATGTTTAAGGGTAAATTTGAGAATGTTTAAGGGTAAAAATGGAAGAAAAACAGAAAGAATGTAAGAAACTTTACTATTGAGGATAGCAGAACTATCGCAATTAGGTTCTAATATCACAATTCCAAATATGATTTTACAGATGGTAGAGATGGCATTAAAGAATAAAGATAGGAAAAGCATCTGGATAACACCAAGTATAAAGAAAGGAAGTCATTTTGGTGGTGACACAGTTTTGAGATTTTTGAGGTATTTTTCATAAAAGATGGGGAAGATATTAGGGGTGTAGAAAAAATCTTTACTTAAAAAGTGACTGAGATATTATTGACAATTTGTGTGTATGTGTGTGTTTATATATACACACATGTATGTACATACAAATATATGCCCGTTTTACCATCCGCATTAAATTTTAATGCACATCATCTATGCATTTATTTTGATTATTAATAGGTAATGTTCTTTCTGAGGTCATGTTCCACAGAGACTACATCTTTACTAAATACAACTGATTAAATGATATAATTAAATATTACCTTGTGCTTATTGTTGATTTAAAAAAGAAAAAATTTCTTTTATTCAGATCAAAATGCTTAAGGATGTTTTCCATTCATATGTATCAGAATTATTCATTAATTTTGGAAAAATATAACAGAGAAAACTTAGTAAACAACGTTATGATGCCAGAGGAATGATAAAACTAGGAAAAGCATCACATTGCCAAAGATGTTCATAATTATTATAGGGAAGAACCAGTTTATAGAGAAAATTTTCTTTGGGTGATTAGCTCTTCAAGATAGACTTTCTTTTGTGGATGATAGTCCTGGGTTAGATCAAAGCCTAGAATATTGCAGAACCTCCTAAGAAATCTGTTAACCCCAGTGGAGGCTCATGACCTACAAAGGGAGTAATAATAATCATTTACAAAGTTTGCTTTTAGCATCCTGAGATTATTAATTGTAGTGGCCACTCCCTTTCTGGGGAAACTCTGATTTGTCAGCATGGAAATAGTTGAGAGTAGTTGAAAAAATCATAAAGCAAGAGTGAATGCTTATAAAGGGGAAAGGGACAGTAAGGAAAAGATATATGAGGATTAATTAGTTTTTTTTTTATTAGTGGTTTGTTACTTCTTAGAATTGTTTTGTTGTTGTTTTGCCTTTGTGTTTTATTATAACTGATCCTGTTTCATTCTGGGCTTGAAATATTTGCTATACTCAGACTTATAATGACTGAAATATAGCTTACTAGCTGTGATCTTGGACAAGTCACTTAATCTGTTTGCTTCATCTTCCTTAAATGTAGAATGGGACTCATACTACCACCTCCCTCCCAAGGTTTGATGAGAATCAAATGAAATAAAACTTGTAAAATGCTTAGCACAATGCCTGGCATATAGTGAGTGCTTAATAAAGATTCCCTCTTCCCTTTCATTTTAAAATTATTTTAAACTTATTTTTCAATTAACAAGCATTTTTCTCTCATATATCTGCCCTCAGGAAAAAAAATCAACTATAACTTGTTGCATATATGTAACAAAATATGCAAAAATATTTTTAAGCAAAATAAATTGGTCATGTACAAAAATATGTCTTTTTGTGCATATTTAGACCATCACCACTTTGGTGTATTATTTTCCTTGTTAAATAATGTATCTTGACATATTATTTCTCATTATTTTGTTGTTTCTTATGGCACAATAACAGTCCATTAAATCCAGAGAAACTCTCTTTGTTTAGCTATTCTACTCATGATGAAAGTCATTAAAAAAAGTTTACCTGATTTTTAACAGAGATCCATTATTTCATTGGTGTTGATATTCTTTCCATTATATGAACTATATCTTTTTGTACCTTAAGGTAGATCTTCTTTATGAGTTGTTGTTGCTAAGGAAATTAGTCACTTAGGGGTCAGTATTCTGGTGATAATGTTCAGCAAACTTAACCAAATTGTCTTTTGGATATATTGATCCTTCTTAAGTCAGAAGTCAGAACTTTTCCATCAGAAAGCACATGTCAGAGCTTGCTTACTCTTGTAATCTTTTTCTTAAAAATGTCATTTTTTATATCAAATTTTCCATTATTTCCCCTTGAAGGCATCCTATAGAAGTATGAAAAAGGAAAAAAAAATTTAATCACCATTTTAAAAAAGTCTGATGTTATTATTGTTTTACATTTAGAGTCCCCCACTTAAGTTTGTTAATAAGTTTTGATTTTTTCCTGTTTACATTGTTAAAGTCATAGTAGTTATTATTTTTCTGAGTTTTTTTACTTACTTCACTTTCTAGTTCATATAAAATATCATTTCTTATATTCTCTTTTATTTATGCATTATAATTTGTTTATCTGTTCTCCTGGTCATTGAATATTTACTTTGTTTCTAGTTGTTTGCTAAATATTTTGGGGACTTTTTTTGGAGGGGGGTGGTCATTGGCCTTTGGTGTTGTAGAGGACTAAAAGTAGAATCTCTTCGTTAATGGGAATGTATATATGTTTTACTCATTTTGTTAGTATAACTTCAGATTGTTTTGTAGAATGGACATGCTAATTTATAGCTATACCAGTAGTGTATCAGTGTATCCATTTTCCTGCAACTTTGACATTATTAATTATTCCCATTTTTTTTTTTTTTGCCAATTTACTAGATGTTAGGTGATACCTCAGTATTTTGATTTACATATCTCTTACACTTGATTTGAAGAATTCTTTCATATGGTTACATATCTGTTAAGGTGATGAGAGAAAAAAATGGGAAAACATCATTTTGAGAACCCACTATCTGATGAGAATTTCTGGGAAAATTAGAAAGTAGTCTAATAGATATTAACATGTAAAATGTTTTGAAAACTTTAAAGTGGTATATAAATGCAAGCTATTTTTGTTATTATCATTATTGTTGTTATAGCTAAAGTGTTGTATGACAGGATCCAAAAAGACTTTGACAAGCTAGAACGTTGTGCCAATTCGAAGATAAAATACAAAGATGATAAGTATCAAATTATGTTTTTAAAGTTATGTCATAAGCTGTAAATCAATATTTCAGTGAGATATAGAAAAATAGTAATTTATGTGGAAAATTTCTGAGGGTTTTAATGGATTTTACAAACTTAATTTGATCAATACTAATATGTTCACTAGAAAAGCTAATATGAGGCTTCTTTTATAGAAACCTCATATGTAACCCAAGAGAGACCTACTTTGCTTTGCCCTGATCAGATCCACATCAGGAGTATTTAGTTCTGGATACCACAGAAGGATATTAATAAGACTGGAAAGGATCCAAAAGACAGAGGAAGATAATGAAAGGTCTCAAGATTATACTAAAGATAACTCAATTGAGCAGTGTTCATTCTGAAGAAAATGAGTGAAATCTGAAACTTGATATAAGGAAAAGCTGCCTAATAATCAGAACCATACAAAAATGAAATGGGTTACCCTTCTTCAGTGTCTAAAATAGTGTTTGGATGATAGTAGGTGCTTAATAAATATTTTGAGCTTATGCATTCTCTCTCATTAGAAATCTTCCAAGTAAAGACTGGATGATTTCTTGTTGGGAATAGTGTAGTAAAGATTCCTGTGTAACTATTAATTGATCTAGATGGCCTCTGAGGTCCCTTTCAATGCTGTGACCCTTATATTTCTTATAGGAATTCATGCTTTGGGGATCATGTTATATACGTGCCTTTTGATACATCATGTAGTAAAATGTCATCATGTATCAATTTAGCTAATATAGTATTCTTCATTAGAGTAAATAATGTTATTGGGAGGCTTTGGAATATTATTTTTGAATAGGAAAACATTTAAATATGACTTTTAAAAAACATGTAAATAAACAACTAAGTTTTAGAAATCTTTGAATATGAAAAAGATCTTGCTTATATGTATTGCAGTTGGTGCTATAAGTTGAAACTATTATAATTTCTTCTCTTTTCTCACATGATTTTGACTCTCTTCATTTTTTCCCTTCAGACAGTTCAGTGCTTGCTAGACAGTGGTGCTGATATTAATAGACCAAATGTGTCTGGAGCTACTCCGCTATATTTTGCTTGCAGGTATGGTGTTTTATTTTTTTAAATATTTTGCAAGAATAGTATATAGCAGTAAGAAAAGACATTGGATTTAAAATTTCAAGTCCAATAACTTTTGTTTCATATTAAGTACTTTGTAATTTCTGTGCAATTTATACCTTTTTAGAGACTACAGGTGGTTAGCATGCTTGGCTGAAAGAATATTACATTGCCTTTTTTTATCTTTGCAAAATACCTTAATTAAGTCATCTGCATTTTCTGGAAATCGGCTTTCTTTTTACAGTTCCCCTTTTTTGTTATACCCCCTAGCATTCTTTGGTAAATGAAATAATTATTTGTAATAATCTGAAAACACATTTTTCTCAAAGGATGCTTCTGTAGACAACATTTTTATTATAATTAGTGATTGTTGCAGTCATAATCCAGTTTTTCTTATGTCTTTTTGAAATTTAAACTGTTTTCTTCTTTCCATGCACATATTTAAGTGAAAAATGTTGATGTAGTGGAAGGAACATGAATTAGGAATCAGAAAACTTGAGTTGTAGTTCAGGCTTTGCTTTTATTTAACTTACGTGACTTTGGACAAGTTATTTGGCCCTCTTGGCCTGTTTCTTTAAATTTCATTCCTCAATTATCTCTGTAAAATGAAAGAGCAATGGACCAGATGTTCTCAGTATTTTTGTTTTATAGTGCGATAGTAAGAAGTAATGGATAGAAGCAACACAGTATCTTTCTAGACAGCAATGAAGTAATTCTGTTCAAGGAATTGTATGCTTGAGTGTCACTTACCTAATACTTTTCCTGTCTTTGGACAATTTTGTTCATTCATATTCAAATGACTCTCTTCCCATGGACATGAGTATTTTGTACCAGTGTAGCACAAATTTTTTTTAACACCTTTTCATCTATCCTCTCTGATTCTTGTCTGTTTTTTTCTCAAGTTCTCTGGGAAGGTGCCTTGGAGATATGCCCTGAGTCTTTTTAAGTATTTTGTGGTTACTAGTGCACTGCTTCATCTGTTATTCCTTACTTAATTTCCTTACTTATTCACTATCTAACCCACACATCTCTTTTATTTGACTATTTGATTGTGTATGTTTGTTGATAATATCTTTTATACCATTTTTCACAGACAAGTTTTTTTGTTACTATGCTAGACATTCTTAATTTTTATAAGTTATATGCATGGGTAATTTTACAGCATTGACAATTGCCAAACCTTTTGTTCCAATTTTTCCCCTCTTTCCCCCCACCCTTTACCCCAGATGGCAGGTTGACCAATATATGTTAAATATGTTAAAGTATAAATTAAATACAATATAAGTATACATGTCCAAATACTTATATTGTATTTAATTTATACTTATATATTATATTTATACTTATTATAGTATTATAGTTATAACTGTCCAAACAGTTATTTTGTGGTACAAAAAGAATAGGACTTTAAAATAGTGTACAATTCGCCTGTGTAGGAAATCAAAAATGCAAGCGGACAAAAATAAAGGGATTGGGAATTCTATGTAGTGGTTCATAGTCATCTCCCAGAGTTCTTTTGCTGGATGTAGCTGGTTCAATATTACTGCTCTATTGGAACTGATTTGGTTCATCTCATTGCTGAAGATGGCCACATGCATCAGACTTGATCATCATATAGTACCGTTGTTGAAGTATATAATGGTCTCCCAGTCCTGCTCATTTCACTCAGTATCAGTTCATCTGGGCAGAGTAAGTCTCTTTTTTTTTTTTTCCAGATTTTTTTAAATTTAATAATAACTTTATATTGACAGAATCCATGCCAGGGTAATTTTTTTTTTACAACATTATCCCTTGCACTCATTTCTGTTCTGATTTTTCCCCTCCCTCCCTCCACCCCCTCCCCTAGATGGCAAGCAGTCCTATATATATTAGATATGTTACAGTATATCCTAGATACGATATATGTTTGCAAAACTGAACAGTTCTCTTGTTGCACAGGGAGAATTGGATTCAGAAGGTAAAAATAATCTGGGAAGAAAAACGAAAATGCAGATAGTTCACATTCGTTTCCCAGTGTTCTTTCTTTGGGTGTAGCTGCTTCTGTCCATCATTTATCAATTGAAACTGAGTTAGGTCTCTTTGTCAAAGAAATCCACTTCTATCAGAATACATCCTCATACAATATTGTTGTCGAAGTGTATAATGATCTCCTGGTTCTGCTCATTTCACTTAGCATCAGTTCATGTAAGTCTCTCCAAGACTCTCTGAGCAGAGTAAGTCTCTCCAGGCCTCTCTGAAATCATCCTGTTGGTCATTTCTTACAGAACAATAATATTCCATAATATTCATATACCACAATTTACTCAGCCATTCTCCAATCGATGGGCATCCATTCAGTTTCCAGTTTCTGGCCACTGTAAAGAGGGCTGCCACAAACATTCTTGCACATACAGGTCCCTTTCCCTTCTTTAAGATCACTTTGGGATATAAGCCCAGTATATCCACACTGCTGGATCAAAGGGTATATGCACAGTTTGATAGCTTTTTGAGCATAGTTCCAAATTGCTCTCCAGAATGGCGGGATGTATTCACAATTCCACCAACAATATATCTGTCTCACAGGCAAGTTTTTGATGATACGCCATAGCTTGTTAATACCCACTGTTTATCTTTCCATTGTCTTTTAGATTATCACTCTCACATATCATTCATAGGCAGTCCTCTCTCTCTCTCTCTCTCTCTCTCTCTCTCTCTCTCTCTCTCTCTCTCTCTCTCTCTCTCTCTCTCTCTCTCTCTCTCGATCAAATTGTTGTCTAACTTTGACCAACTGTGGTCTAACTTTTATTCAGCTCTCTCAGGGAAATTATTTATTGTCTTGACCAAAAAAAGACTAATCCTCATTAGGAACACCAGAATACCCAAGTTCTAGAAGGATTCTGTTAATGTTACTTTTTTTCTCTTCTGTCTGTGAAAAAAGAGGGGCCCACTTTTCATAAAATTTGTAGTAATCTAATTCTATAAAGTCACTTTGGTTATTAGAGTGGATCAATTTCTAGTGGCATAAAGTTAAGAGCTTTATTGTAAGTCTTCTTAGCCTCAGTCTTGTCAGAGCCCAAAGTGGCATCTCCTTTTCTAGAAATTGATATACTTAAGAATTTTATTTCTGATTCTTGGCCCGCAGTTATAAATCATTTTATACTTTGTTTCTTTGAACTCAGATATAATTATAAGAGGACTGGACTTTTGGAACTATATAGTATTTTATTGCCCTTTAGAAATAAAATACTGTAATATCAGGCATTGGACAATATTCTGAGGAGCTGTTTTGATGTTAGTGTTATTATGATCAAATCTTTTACTGCTTTCTTATGTTCTTATTCTTTCTTTCTTTTTTTTTTGGCTGAGGCAATTGGGGTTAAGTGACTTGCCCAGGGTCACACAGCTAGGAAGTATTAACTGTCACATTTGAACTCAGGTTCTTCTGACTTCAGGGTCAAGACTCTATTGTGCCATTTAGCTGTCCTTTTATGCTCTTATTCTTGCCTTTAAGTTAAGCACAAATAAACTTTAGACCTTTTGGGGAAATGATTGTGAAATAAACCTGATTAGAATTATACCTAAAGAATAAGTTCATTATTATGGAAAGGAGATAGAAATGGAACAATTTCATTTGTTGTCAATCCTTTTAACTGTGTATAAGGTGTTGGAATTCTCAACAACCCTCATATTTTATTTGATAAGAGAAGGGCAATGTATGGAAAATGGAGTAAGTTAAATGTGCAGACAAATTATAAGAGTTGTAAAATTATAAGACTGGGCTGAAAATAAGTTGAAATTAAGAGGTAGCCCAGAGTCTCACTAGTGGTTATCTAAGTTAGTTTCTTGAATTTTGCGATAACTTTGTATGTTTTTCTCCAGACTCTCACTTTTTAAAAAATTCTTTTTAAATTTTAGATTAATGCTTATTCTCTGTAATAAACAAGCATATAATATTATGCTTGCATAATAATCTTATTAATAGATACTTTTATCTATCTACAGATGTAATGTTGCTAATAGGTCTAGGGATCATCATCTTTTCCTTTATGAGTTGAAGATTCTTGAGGCCTAGATAGGTGAGTTTATTTGTTTAGGTCCCCCAGGTAGAGTAGCAGAGGTACAGTTCCCATCTAAGTCTCTTGAGTCTAAATCCAAAACACTATTACAAGGTTGCTTCATCTTGCTTGCTCTTTTGTCTTCATTCTCAGAAACTTAGATCCCATTTGGAATCATCCTATTAGAAATTATTCTTTTTAGAATTGATTGCTATCTTGTAGATTCTGACTTTTTCTCTGATCATTGTTCATTCAGTCATATCTGACTCTTTATGATACTGTGGACTAACTGTCCGTGGGATTTTCTTAGCAAAGATCCAGTGCTTTGTCGTTTCTTTTTCCATCATACTGCTTGTTTAATGCTGAATTCTGTAATCAGTGCTACTATTAAATGGAATGGTAGCATTTATATTTTGTTTCTATTTCCATTTGTTTCCTAGTGACCTTTCATCTTGTAATACTTTGTATTCTTTACGAAGTTGGCATGCTTTCTGTTCTTTTTTTAATCTTTTAATATTAAGTTTAAATATAAAATAAGAAAAGAAAAAATTGCCATGTGTACAGCAGGACATAAGAGAGGATTCGGAATATAAAGCAAAAAAATCTTCGTTTCAAGAAAGCCTATGTAATAAATACTACACATTGTGTTCAGAACTGTCCAACTTTTCTTTCCTTTCTTGGTTTTCTTTTGTTCTCTGCTGTATACTTTAAACTTTTTTTTTTCCCTTTTTCTTCCCCCCTTCCCCAGGAAGGTTACAATTAAGTGCAAAAACACAACACACACATCTGTAATCATGGGTTTTTTTACATGTATGTAAGGCCATATTATATTTGTTTCCACTTGTATCCTGTTTCTCCAAAGAGATAATGTCTTCCTTCATAAATCCAAGTCTTTCCACATTTTTCCCCTTACCCAGTTCTAATTTTCAAGGAGTCATTTTCTTTCTTAAGATTCTGGATCTCCTTTTCTAATTGTTTTAACTTTCTTTTTCGTAGTCTTGCCTTTTTTGTATTGTTCTTTGTTTTAAAAAAAAAATTTCTCAATCTTTTTTTTGAGTTCTTCTGTGAATTCATTTTGAGCAAGTGAACATTTGACATTACTCTTTAGGATAGGAGAGTCTTTTTTTTTTCTTTAGTATTCTTCTCTGAAGACAATCCCCATTATCCCCTATTCTCATAGAAACTGTCTATGTTTGGGTTCTTTTTCCTTTGTGTACTCTTTAAAAAAAATTTTTTTTAAGAGTAGCTTGTTATTAAAATCAACTCTAGTCCTGGGATGTGGGGGATGGGGCTTCTGGCATCAGGTCCTTCTTATTGTTATTTTTTTCAACTTTTTCCTGGACTTATCCTCTCTACTACTTCTCCCTCTTAAGCCACAAGTAACCACTCTCCTCTCCCCGCCTTGCACCCTATGCTGGAAATATTATTGCTGCTTAAGAACCCTCTAGTTGCTATAATCTTCAGTTTTCCCCTCTGGCCTTGTACCAAAGCCAACAATTCAGCTTTCTTCTAAAGGCCCATACCTAGCAATATTGTGGCTTCATTGCTTCTTTATTCACCATGGTGTGTACTGTTTCCTTCTTAACCCAGGGCCACATCTGACCAGTATAACCTAACATTCTCTGTCAGCAGAGATTCTCTCAATCTTCCCCCTCTTAGATTCCCTCTTCCTCATATTGTCTGTGAGGTGAAAATTCCCGTGGCTGAGACTGAGACTAGCTCCTAACCCAACTACCTCAAGACTTGAGCTAGCTGTTTCAAGTGGAGTTAGCTTGAAGCTATTTACACTTCACTCGGGAGCCAAACTTCCATCCTGGAATCTGTCTTCAGATTTTTTCTGGTTGTCTCAGGAGTTCTGTCTTGCCCCAACTCTTATTTGTTTTTGCTGCTCAGTCTGAGGCATTATTTTGACTTTGTTTATGAAGAAAATCTAGAAACCTTAGAATACCTGACCTCTATCATCTTCCCAGAATCCTCTCTTAAGTTTTCCATTCTAACATTATATTCATTGATTAGCTGACTATTAGATTCTATTCTCTGAAGTTGGAGCCCATTCCATTTTTAAACAAACATTAACTGTAACTCTCCAAAATGACATCTAATCTACTTAGTTAAGCAGTCCATGCAAGACTATAGGGCCTTAAAGATCAATCTGAAATGTTAGATGCTTTAGCTAGTTTCTTGTTTTACTAATTGAAAAGGAAGACTGGGTCATTTAATGGGTGTTGCTTCAGTCAAACTGAAACCTATTAAAAACCTTAATTTAAGAAGACCAAGGTCTATCACTGCATCCACAGCCATCTCTAGTCATCCTGATTTATGTCTTGCCAGTGGACTCAGATGGCACTGGAGGAGAAAGTGTGAGGCTGGTGATTTTGCATGGCTCGCTCTCCTTCTCTTAAATCCAGTTCATTTGTGTGTCATGGTATCACCTCCCTGATGTCATAGTCTAGGAAAATGAAGGACAAACCGCAACAACTAATTGAATAAATGATAGTTGGAAAAAATTACCAGATAACTTCAAGGTACCTTAAAAAAAGACCATGGCATTTATATTAAATGAAATTTGACTTGGAAAGGATATATCTAGAATGAATATTAGAATTATTTCATTCCAAAAAATCTTTAGTATGCATTCTGATAAGCAGAATTAGAAAACTATTACTCCTTTCTATGTAGTTCTTGCTTTTTATTACTTCCAAACTACTCTAACCCTAATTACCATCTTTGTTTTTGTCTATTCACCTACAAGTCATATTTTACTCCATATCATATTTGACATGGTCATTTTCTTCTACTTCCATCTCTTGTAATTATCTTCATAGACTTTAGTATTTACATTAATGCCCTACACTTTTCCCCAACAAAACAAAAGGAAATAAACAAATATTATCCCAACCCCTCCAAAACCACATGATCTTTTTTTTTCAGGTTTCTTAATTAAAATAATCTCATTTTTAATTTTACTTTAGCCACAATGACACATTAGAATTTATCAATTCTCAAAATAACATTTCATCTAAGATCTGGAACTTCGAAATTTTACTCTTTTATCTCAAATATACCCTTTGCTATTATTGCGACTTTTGGTCCATTAATGAATTCTGCCAGTTTATCTTCCTCACTGTAGCTTCACTCATTCCAACTTAACTTCAACTCCATGGTTAACCACTTGACTATTATATTAGTTTATGTCTTTAGATAGTTTGCCTTTTTGATTTTGTATTGTTTCCACCCTATAGTTCATCATTCTTGGCAAATATTTACCATCTGTTTTCTCTAAGTTGGGTATTCCTGAAGAAAAATCATTAAATTGAACTAACTCCACCTATAACAAATTTATTGCAAAACCACAACTGACTTTCTTGCTTCTAAAAATATTTCCATTTCATCCTTATTGTTTCTCTTTCTTAATTTCCCCAAATATCTATGATAGCCTACTTTAGTGAGAAGATGGAGGCCATATGATATATCACTTTTAGATTTTTTTATAGTCTGCATATAGGAATAACTGCTTACCCAAAAGCACAGGAAGGTGGTGGTAGCCACTCCCAAGCTAGCTAGCACTGTCAGTAGATGGTACAGCAGATATCATCAGGTTCCAGTTCTATTAGAAAAAAAAGAGACTGGAACTCAGTTCCTTTTTCCATTTTCTTCTAATCCTTACATAAAAGTGGTGAGGGAAAAAAATGAAGCAATTTAGGGATTTGGTTCCAACAGAGAAGCTAAACGAATAAGTAGATTCTAAGCTGAGTATTTTGGATGTAGTGGGGAGCTAAAAATTAAATGATGGTTTCTGACAGAGGCAGCAGGTTTTGTCAAGGACACTGGGAGTATGGAGGAACAGGTTTGCAAATTTGAACAGGGGGCATATTATCAAAAACAACCCCCTTCTCCCAAATAAAAGCTCCCAAACTCCAACAAAACCAACCAACCAAACCCAAAATATGTACTTCCAACAAGTAGAAGCAGCATCCCTTTTAAGTACTTATTTTAGAAATTATTAAAATCTAATTGTACTCATTTAAGAATTTTTCTTTAGGAGTCATGGAGGAAAAATAGAAAATTTTTCTTGAATTTTTTTTTTTTTTTGGTGGAGATAAAGCTTAGAATAGAATGAAATTAATTTCAATAAATATTTTTAAAGCACTTAGCACTGTATTGGGGAATCTATGAAGCTTAGATAAGAAAAGGTCTCTTTTATAGAATAAAACAGGGACAAAGCAAGTATATAAATAATAATACAGATTAAGTACATTGAGAGGGAGACTGAGACCCAATGGAAAAGCAGTAAAAGCAGTGTGTGGTACCTGGGAAAGAAAAAGTGAGAAATGGGAAGGGCAAAACATAGAATCTTTGAGTTGGGAGGGACCTCTGCAGAGGCCATTTGTACTTGAGACCAACTTGACCTGAACAGTAATTTCTTCTATATCATATTCAAGAAATGATTGTATAATCTTTATTTGAAAACTACTGCTTTGGGAAAGAGGATCAAGATGAGGCTGGTGAGAAAAGAGGAAATTGCCAAAGGAATAGTAGGAAGCATCTACAAACCCATAGTCAAGAGACATTTTTAGTCGTCCATGGAAACTAGTAAACATTTATTAATTGACTACTGTGTGCCAGACACAATGGTAAGTGCTGCAGATCCAAAAAAAAAAAAAAAAAGACAAAAGACAGTTCCTGCCCCCAAAGATCTTCCCAGTCTACTGAGAGAGAAAACAAATAAACAAATATGTATAAACAAGCTACATACAGAATAAATAAGGCATTAACAGAGACAAAGCACTAGAAATGAGAGGGATTTGTCAGATAGAAGGAAAATAAGGAGAAAATGTTTTTCCAAAAACCTAGAAAGAAGAAAGTATAAAGGATAAGAGAGTGATCTATAGTGAAAACTGTGTATAAATTAAATTTTCCATGATAAATGGACTATTTCTGTGTCTTAGTGATGGTATGGCCTAGGTTTAGAAAATCTGGCAACTTTGCAAGAAATAAAGATAGAACTGAGCTTTGGGAGGGAGGGGCTATCAGACATTAATAATTCATAATAAATAAAGACTTTTAAGTCCAAAAGAATACATTTTAGTATTTGTTTTAATGTTTTTACAGTCATGGCCAGAGAGACACAGCACAGATTCTTCTTTTACGAGGAGCAAAATATCTGCCAGATAAAAATGGAGTAACCCCTCTGGATTTATGTGTACAGGTATGATTTTTTTAATTGTCCTTAAACTTCAAAATAAGATGTCAGATAACTACTGTTCACATTTTTCCTTTACAGGGAAGGTCTGTCTAAAATAATTTCATTATGCAGAGCATATATGTTTTAAAAGGAATTTAATAATTAAAGTTTACTTTTAAATATTGTTTTTGTAGGGTGGCTATGGAGAGACTTGTGAAGTATTAATTCAGTATCACCCTAGGCTTTTCCAGACAATTATTCAAATGACACAGAATGAAGACCTTCGAGAAAATATGGTAACAACAAATTTTGTAAATAAGTATATGTATATGCACGTACTTGGTTAAATTTACATTTTAGATTTTATAAATATCTTTCACAGCCTAAAGTCTGTGAAGTTCAAGTATCAAATAACTTGTGCCGTACTGCCAGAATTAGATATTAACTTACGAATTCAAAATGTTTTAAGTCTGTGCTCTCTAAATTTGCACAGTTGATACAAGTTTTCTATTCAAGTTTGTTTCTACTGTCAGGCTTGATGTGCACTGGCTTTGTAATTTCTATCTTTATTTTAACTATATTCTTTGGCAAACAGCAAAATTTAAAATTTCATAAAGTTGTTGCATTTTTCCATGATGAACCCTGATTGTGGTATTGCTAGCTTCCTGTTCTGAATGGTGAGGGCAATTAGGCATAGAGTTTAGCATACATAATATATATACATAGCTTTACTATTTAATTCTTGGCAGAAGAATTATCAAAGTATAAATAACTTACTTCTTGAACTTCTGAAACCGAGAAAGAGAAATTATCTGTGGAAAATTTAATTTGAGAAAACTGTCTTCTAGACTTGTTATGCATATATTTTAAAAGAGTAGGTAATTGATTACCAGAGAAATTGTATGTATTGCTGTAATGCTAATTAGATTTTTGAAATTTCTAAAACATTCAGTTGCGACAAGTTCTGGAGCATTTGTCTCAGCAGAGCGAAAGCCAATACCTAAAGATTCTGACAAGTCTTGCTGAAGTTGCTACAACAAATGGTCATAAACTGCTTAGGTAAGAATTAAAAAATGCAAACAAGTCAATGGGAAACTACTTTTTGGAGTAATCTGTTTTAGTCTTTTTTTCTTAAGAAATATTTAACCTTCTTGGATACTATCTCTTAACAATGAGATGTAAATATTATATACTGACCAAATATTAGTGTTTAGTAAAGTTTAGTAAAGTGTAACAGCACCTCATTTTGTTTAAAAGAATAGTTGGACATTTGATGCCCTGAGACATCTTTGACAAATGCTTTCTACTTGGATATTCCCCGGTATAGTAATTCAGTACCTTGTGACACAATCCTTATCACCTTTGGAAAATCATAATTATTAGTAAGTTTTGACTTATATTGACCCGAAATCTGCTCTTCTGTCACTTTGAACCATTGTTTCTAGTTTTGCCCTTCAGAACCAAATGAAAAAAGTTTTCAAGCTAGGTCTTCAAAAAATTGAAAGATGCTCATATCTTTCCTGAAACTTCTTTAGGTTAAATGTTCCCAATTATGTAATTCAGATTTGGCATGGTTTTGAAGTCTCTCATCCTGATATGATTTTTTCCCCCATCCCCAACCCACCCTATCCCTGAATTGAAAACTATAAAATAGATCTAGAAAGGTAGGTGAAAACCATATTATATCAGGGCCAAAATAAGTATTTTTATTTTATGTTATAGACCAAAAATCTTATTTAAGATTTTTGAGTAGAGGAATCAGAACTATGTCTTAGATTATTTTGGGAGCCATATGAATGATGAATTGAAGAGGAGGGGTAGGACTGGAAGTAGAAAGACCATTTAGGAGGCCATTATAGACTAAATGAGAAAAGATAAAAGCCTGAAGGTGGCTCCTTAAATTTGATTCCATGTCTTTTATTAGATAATTCTAGATCTCTTTCTTCTTTTCTTAACTTCCTCATATTGCCTCTTCTTTGTCAGTAATAAGTAAGCATTTATCAAGTACTTACTATGTACCAGGAACTGTGCTAACCTCTAGGTATACAAAGAAATTTCAAAAAGAAGTTCCTGCTCTCAAGATCACAATTTAATGTGGAAGCGGAGGTAGCAGCCTGCAAACATCCATATAGAAACAGGATATATTCAGGATAAATTAGAGATAATTAAGGAGAGAGCATTAAGGAGGATTGAGAAAGGACTCTTTTCTACCTCTTCAAGTCCCAGATAAAATTTTATCTTCTACAATAAGCCTTTCCCAATCCTCCTTAATGAGGGACAGCCTCTGAAGATGCCTGGAGTCCATGGGTGTGGAGTGTCTGTAAGGACCAGCAAGGAGGCCAGCACTGTTGACTTGCAGAGTATGTAGGGGTAATTAAGGTATAAGAAGCCCAAAAGGTACAAAGGTCCAGGTTTGAAGGGCTTTAAGGGTCATATAAAATTTTATATATAATCTTGGATGTGTTAAGGAGCCACTGGAGTTTTATTCAGTGGAGTAGTTGGGGTTGGGACTGACATAATCAGACCTGGACTTTAAGAAGATCATTTTGACAGCTGAGTAGCGGACAGTTGGAGTGGGTAGAGATTTGAGGTAAGGACCAACAGTTCCTCTTGTGATTTTTAAAGATCAGAGTAGACAAGGGGATATATAGGAGAGGTAGAAATGACAGGACTTGTCAATTGATTGGGTGTGGGGAGTGAGGATGGTGCTGGGCTATGAATGTAGGGTGAGAAGGCTATAAGGATTTATTCGGTGCCTACCAAGGATCAGGCACTATAGTAACCTCCTCCTATATCACTCATTTATTTCTTATAACAACACTGTGAAGTAGTTGCTCTTTTCATCTCCATTTTACAGTCTTAAGGGACTGAGGTAGAGTTGAGTGACTAGCCTGTAGTTACGCAGAATTCAGGTCTTCCTGATTCTAGGACTGGTGCTTCATTCGCTGCTTCTAGCTGCCTGGTTGTGTCCTCAAAAGCGACAGGAATGTTTAGAAAAGAGGAAGGTTTAGGTGGAAAGAAAATGAGCTCAGTTTTAACATGTTTAGTTTAAAATGTCTACAGAACATTGAGCTTGACATGTGCATTTGGCAGCTGGAGCCTAGACTACAGATTAGAAAGGTCAGGGCAAGATAAGTATATTTGAGAATCATTAGCATAGAAGTGATAATTAAATTCAAAAGAACTGATGAAATTATCAAGTGAAAAAGAATAGATGGATATGGTAAGAGGATCCTATACAGGGGCTTTTGGGGACACACATAGTAAGTGTGACCTGGATGAAGTTGTACCAAAGTAAACTGAGAAAGAATGGTCAAATTTGGTTGGACTAGATAGAACTAGGATAGAACAATGTTGTAAAAACATAGATTAGAGAGAAGAGGATATCTAGAAGGGGAGGAGGATGATCAATGTGTCAGAGGCTACAGGGATCAAGATGGATGAGCATTGATAAAAGGCCATTAGACTTGAAATTGAAAAGATTGTTAGTAATCTTGGAAAGAATAATATTGGAAATTGAATGATGAGATGAGAAACTAGACTGTATAGAGTTAAGAAATATGAAAAAATAAAGTGAAGACACTTAGTGTAGATGATCTCATCAAGAATTTTAATCAGAAAAGGGCAGAGAGATATGGGACAGTGCCTAGTGGGGATGGCTAGGTCCAGTGAGGGTTTTTTGAAGATGGAGGATAGACTGTGAGAAATTAGAGACAACAGAGAGCTGAGAATGTTGGAGGAGGTCAATTAGGATGGAATGGGATCACTTGTGTGTGTAGAGGATTTTGTGTTGGCTTGGAAAAAGGCCACTCCCTTTTGTAAAATAGGGGTGAAGATACAGATAGTGGCATAAGGCATTTTGAATGATATGAGATATTTGATTCACTATTCACCAAATAATTTCCTTCCTTTTAGGCCATATGCTTTACCTGAAAGAGCATTTCAGTCTTAGACAGCCAATCCTCTCAGACAGCTCAGAAATTTCTTATCTATGCAGATAATGAAATAAGCATTCTATTTTGCTTGTCTCCTACACACACACACACACATTCTCTCTCTCTTTCTCTCTCTCTCTCTCTCTCTCTCTCTCTCTCTCTCTCTCTCTCTCTCTCACACACATCTTCTGTAACTTATCTGATTCTCCACAACTTTTTTTTTTTTTTTTAACATAATAAAACATACATCTATGCATTTTATTCTTGGTCTCTCTTTGTCCTTTTGTTCATCTTTTCTTTTTAGTTTCGTCCATTTTTGCTTGTAAATTTCTTTGGGAAGATGAGAAAAGCCTTAAAGAGATTGAGTTAGATAAGAATGGTTCCTACCTCAAAGTATTCTTGTCTTCTCTGAAAATCTGTAATCATTGTCTATATGATCAATTGATAATTAATCATGTACTCAATTTGATATCTTTTTCTGTGGCTTAACATTATTTAAGATATTTTAACTTTCTGCATGCTTATGTATTTTTCTCTCTTAATTAAATCAGAAACCCCTTAAGGGCCAGTTATTGAATCTATCTATTCAAAATTTAGAGGGATTTTCTGTTGGAAGAATTACACATACCATTGAAATCAGATCCTTGATGCATTGAAATGTGTTTTGAAACAGAACTAGTATATCTCTAGGAAAATAAATGCTTTATTATGTGGCACCCAGAAAACCAGAAGACATACCAACCTAGTGGGAATCTTATACTACAGTATCAGAAGACATTGAGATATAACAAAAAAAGATTTTACTGAAGAGGCTAAAGTAACTTGGGAATAGGCTGATTTAGCTTCCAATATAATTACATTTTGAGAAAAGTACTTATGCTTCCTAGGAGATGGCACAATTTTGTGTTCTGCCTTTAGGCAAAGAGCCTAAGATGGTTGCTATTAGCGATTTATATGTCGATGACATTGCTTTTAGGGTGCATCATCAGGAATGATTTGGATTGAGTCCATTTCCTGTACCTTTTATAGCTATATATAGACCTTTAGTGATCCTTGATTTGTTCCCTTCATTCATGCAGATCATATTTTTCACTGCTTAGCATATAGTGCTCATGAATATCTTGGCCCTCTAAGTTCAATCACCTTTTGGCTAACTTGGTAATGAGTTTTTTCGAACTTAATAAGGCTGATTCTTAGATAAGTGCTATGAATTCTGTGACTAGGACCTTCCTTGAAGCCTTTCTGTTTTGGGATGACATATCAGAGGTTGTTTGTCATTGGTATAGCTTTAAAAAATTGAGATTTCTCTCTTTTATGACAATTTCATGTTGGAGAAGGACCTTATAATGATTAATATAATTTTAATTCATATGCGCAGTGACCGTTATGAGGGCACTGAAAATCCTACAATGCTATCTGAATTGTCAAAAGTTTGTTGCAGATCTAATAAGATCTTGTGGGTTGAACTAAGAACTTAATTTCCATATATTTCTTTGTTTGTAAATAACTCACAGAAAAGCAAACTTTTAGATTGCAAAAATATACTTAAGTGCTTAAATTACTCTGTAAGAACAAGTGGTTATATATTTCATCCTTTATATTATTTGTTGTAAATAATATAAAGCTTTTTTGAACATTGATAATTTGTGTTTGTATTGAATAATTGTATCAACTAGAACACTCAGTTTCTTCATTATGATAAGAGGTAAGGAAAATTTTGCTCCATTTAGATTTGATGAAATGGGTAGTCAGGCCATAGGATAAATTAAAATCTTTAAAAATAAATCTGGAGCTACAGATTTATTTTAATGCATCTAATGTGTTTTATATTACTTTTCCTTTCAGCCTGTCTAGCAATTATGAAGCACAAATGAAGAGTCTCTTAAGGATTGTGAGGATGTTTTGTCATGTCTTTCGAATTGGCCCATCCTCTCCCAATAATGGAATTGATATGGGCTACAATGGGAATAAAACTCCAAGAAGTCAGGTGTTCAAGGTCAGAAAAGTATATGACGTTGTTAGGAAGATAGACGTTAAAGAGATGAATTTCACAAAGCATGCATTCTTTAATCAGAACCCTCATGAACAGGACGTAAGTTTGGTTCATACCCATATCTGTTTTTAAGTTAGGTATGCCTTTTCCTTTTCATCTTTAACTATTCATCACTCAGACTTTTAATTGGTGAGCTTTCTTTTCTTCTTTCTTAAGAATAAATTTTAAAAATAATTTTTTATTGTATATATAGTGTAATTGTTTTAGTTAATGTTTTACTGTCAGATTAGAAATACGTCAAATTTAAAAATTTGTTTTTTCTGAAATTTTGATTGTTAAAATGAAAATGAATTGTGGTTTGGGCTTTTTTTTTTTGGTCTACTTTTATGTTTTACATTTTTTAGTAAGGAGAAGAAGGAGAATATATTCTTTTCCACTTGATATTTCTATATTAAAGTATATTTCCTATAATCTACTTTTTAGTACATATTTCATACATTAAAAAACCAGCAAGATTTTTTGCTCTCCAGTTTGTTTTTGATTTAGCATTACCTGCTGAATGACTTCAGTGAAAACTATTTGAGTTATTTTCCTAAAAAATTTTGTATCACTTCAGCTTCTTTTCATATACTGGCTTGCATGGGTGGAATCCTTGGCAGAAAGATTCTATGTAAAAATCCAAGGTAGTATTACCCCTTCAGTGCTCACCTTATATTGCAATTAAATTAAGAGGTTACAGAACAAATAATACTTTGAAGTCATGTTAATGCCTCTGTTTTGACTTTCTATTTTTGTATATTAAATATACAAGAATGAAGGAAAGAATTTGTTTTAAATGACTAGAAACATCCATCCATCTCTCTCTTATCAGTCTATCTACCTACCTGTAAGTTGTACACATACCTATATATGTTTTTTTAGAGGTAATTTGTTTAAAGATTATTTTAGAGCACAAATATTACTTTGCCTTATTTTATATTAAGTTTTCAAAATATATCAAGTAAAATAATAAACTATATTTTACATAATTTTGTTATTCACAAAATAGTATGCTATATTATTCATAGGATTCTATTGTTTTATTGGGAGAATTTAGACCTTTATTAAAAATGTTCCAGTAAAATGGTATCATGTATTTAGTAGAAATTAGATCCTTTCATGATTGTTTTGGCTTTTAGGAGTTTTTTTTTTTTTTTTTTTGGGGGGGGGGTGTTCTTTTTCTTGTTGGTTTTCTTGTGGTTTTACTGTGCCCTCTCCTGGAAGAAAGTGGTCAAACATTTCTTAATGCAGATTTTCATATCACATGGTTTTTTTTTGGAAAGAAAATAGCTTTGTTAGTAATAAGTTGATTTCCTTGTCACATCAAAAACCAAATTTTTGATTCCAGAGTTTTGTTGAAATTTGTTAATCACTGTAACATAGCAAGATTCCATTTTGTTCCATGATTTCCCATATGATTACATAAGCTCCATCTTTTAAACACAGTGCCTGGCACATAGTTAGATGCTTAATAAATGCTTATATATTGATTGACCTTTTGTTTCTTAGCTCTCTTGGAAAAGGACTGAGTTATTGTTTTAGTATACCTATTTTTAATGTTCTTCAGTTTTGCCTTAGTAATAAGGTATTTTTAATATTTGATTAAATCTAGGTCCATCATATTCTTAATACTTTTATTAGAAGATCATATAACTATTAAGCAGACTTTGTATTGGCATTTGTCCTTTAGGTTCAATTTTTTTTTTTCTTGAGATATCAAGAAAAGTAGGTCAGCCTTTCTTCCCTCTTTAACTTCCCCCTCTCTTTTCAGGAGCTTTTAAATTATCTTTTACATCTCTTATTTTTCTATGATTTTTGTTCTATTCCATTCATAACATATAGTACTTTTGTACTGTGTATACTTTTGTTTATATATCTTTTTTTTTACACTATGCATAATTATAGTTGCTTCTGAATATATTTTCTATCTTAAATTTTAGATCTCCTTGTTGACAAAGCCACCTTTCAGACCATACTTCTGTCTGTTTTTAATATGAACAGTTAAGGTAAATAAGACTGATTGCCCTTAATGCTTTTAATCTTGTCTCTCAATAAATCTTCAAAGGGCAGCAAATTTGACCTTTTTTATGTGATTTGGAATTAGATATATGACAGGAGGCTAGGAGACTGTTGTGGCTGCTAGGTGAAATGGATTTTTCAGTGACATTGGATTGAAAAACCATACATTTTTATTAGAAGACATTTCTAGTTGTATTTTTTTGTTTTCCACGACTCAAAAAAAGTCCGTTAAATTTCATGTTGTTAAACATTGTTTACCTGTTAACTTAGGATACATTGTAATGATTATACGTGATAGGTGTTAGCAGGGTATAATAAGAAAGAGTTTGAGAATTAGACATTTCAGGTAATGCTGTATCTTTTTTTGTACATTTTAAAAATATGGTTTCCTATTTATGGGATTGTTTACTTTGACACAAAGAAATTTATGAACATGTTTTTAAAATTTTTTCTCACCATGGGTTTGTCAACAGAATTAAAATATGCGATATTATTTGGCTGGGAATATTTAGGGTTTTAAGATCATGTTGATAACACTGTATAATACTAGTAATGAGCTTTTATAATCCTCTCGGATCACTTGATACACTACTTGGTTATATTTTAAACCTGTAGTTTAACCTTGATATGGGCCTGTCTTCCTTCACTTTGCATCATCCAGTTCTACTTTACAATAAACTTGTTAATGTATTAGAAGCAATTCCCACACTAAAGTTGTGAGACTGCTAATAGCATCATTTAGCCAATCATTGGTTTATAACATTATTCTTTTGGAACTATTTATTCCTTATAATAACATTTTGCCCAAATGTTTTTGTATCCCAAATTAGGATCATTAGTAGTGTTATGCCTAGAGTTTGTATATAGTTTTGAAAAGTTATTTAGCTATTCTTATATTTTAAGGATCTGTGTTTGTCTTTTCTTTTTTTTTAATTGGTCTGGCTGCTAATGCTCCATATCATCACAATTTCTGTACAATTTTTTTGATGAACTTTAAGGATTACTGTGATCAAAAAAAAATGCATCAATTTGGCCAATCTGGTGATGCATCTTTGGAACTTTACTAGGCTATTTCTTAGATAATAGGTAATGACTTGGTTGTTGGGACCAGACTTTAGGTTTCTAGCGTCTGTACTACACTAGCACAGCCTTAAAAATTCTTGGTCACCTCCACATTACAGTTATGGAAAACTTAATTACAGGTGTAGTTACATTTTCCTTAGTGTGTATAAATCATTTGTTGTAGATGTAGCATATTTAGTACATACATGTTGATGATCTTTTTAGCTCTTTCAAGTATTGCTTTGTGTATATAATTGGTGCATAATAAATATTGTTGAGTAAATGGACAAATATTGTGATATGTTTGTTGAGCCCAGTTTTTATGTTCAACAAAGTTTTTGCTCGATATGCTGTATTAGAACAGACTAGGGATATGAAGAAGGAAGAATTGTACTCAAGTTTTAGCTTGAAAAATTTAAGTTAGCAGTGAATGCTCTCTCGAGTCTTAGTTTCCTCATTTGTAAAATGAGGAAGTTGAATTAGATGAATTTAGATTATTCTAAATCTTACAATTCTGTGAAATTCTTTCTAGTGTAACTGAGAGTTGTTATGTAGTTTTCTGTGGAAGTTAAACAAAATATATTTTTTTCTGTCTGGGATCCAAAGTCTGATATTGTCCGAAGATAGCCCTAGGTAACCTGTCAATGTCTAATTTTGTTATTCAATAATGATGTAGAACTGTTATATATAATTTTCCATTCTGTCACACTTAAAAGAGTGATATTTTTATTTTAAAAAATAAAATGTTTTTCAATTTACAAGCATTTCTTTTCCCATATATTTCTCTGCACTGTAAAAGTAACAACAAAAAAGAAAAACACAACCTTTGTAATTAATATGCAATGTCAAGAAAAACAAATTTCTAAATTGGCCATGCCAAAAAATATGTCTTATTCCCCATATTTGTTTCATCATCTGTTAAGTGTGTGACATTCTCATTAGTCCTTTGAATCATAATTAACTGTAGATCAGATTTCTTGAAGTCTCTAAAATATAGTCTTCTGTTTCTGTTCACTTCACTCTTACCCTAAGATTTCTTGGGTTTCTCTAAAAACTGTCTCATTCTTATAACACACCAGTATTCTTTTGCATTAATACAGTAGTTTGTTCAGCTGTTTCCTAATTGATAAACATTCCCTTTTCAGTTTTTGGCCATCACAAAAAAACTACTATAAATATTATTGTATATGCAGGATTTTTTCTTCTTTCTTTGATTCTTTGATGTATGAACTTAGTAGTGGTATTGTTAGACAAAAGTATTTGCATCAATTAGTAACTTTGGGGATGATTCTAAAATGCTTTCCAGAATGGCTGCACCAATTTATATGCGTACCAGTGCTTCCTGCTCTCTAGCCCTTATAGAATTTGTCACTTTCATGTTTTTTTTTTTTTTTTTGGTTAGCTTTGCTACTTTGATAGGTAAGAGGTAGAACTTCAGATCTGCTTTAATTTGTGTTTTTCTGTTTAGTAACTTGGATAATTTTTTTCATATGGCTTCTCAATAGTTTATTTCTTTCCCTGGGAACTGCTTATTTATATGCTTTGACTATTTATCAATGAGGAAATTTAGAACTTTGTAGAAATGAGGCAACAATTCAGTTCAACAAATGTTTATTAAGCTCATGCGTTATTCAAGACACTGCTGTAGACACTAGGAATATAAAGACAACTTATTCTTACAGGTTTCTAGGCAGATAGTATATTATATAGAATATAATGGGGTAGAGGAGAGAGCCTAGGAAAGGCTCTAGGAAAAATGGGACAAGGAAAGATTATCTCATCAATTAAAGTCATAATTAATGGCTTTTTTTTTTCTTGTATGGAGGTGAGTTGGGGAATGAATTTTCCAGAAAATCCTTTTTTATGATGGTTTAATCTTTTTCGTTTTTCAAATGACTAATTCTTGGGACAGCTATATGTTTTACTGTGAAATCCACATTATTTTGTGGGTTATCTTTACAAATTGTCTTAATTTGAAGAGTTCTTTATAAGGAACACAGTAAGCTAATTGCATATTACAAGAAAGTTTATTTTTGAGAATCTTTTAAAATGTAAGTTTATATTTTGAATTTCTTGAAAAGCATGAAGTAGTTGACATTGTGTAAGTCAATGTTCTATATAGCAACAACCTCCTTGGGATTACATTAGCAACAGATATGTGTTTTGAAAAGAATAAATTTCATAAGATTTGTAGAATATTAGAGGTGGATTGTCTTAAGAATCATCTAATTAAATCCCCTTATTATAGAGATGAGCGAAGCCAGTCTCAGAATAGGGAAAATTACTTGCTCAGGGATATATAGCTGGCAAGTAATAGAGCTGATATCTTTTAACTTTGAATGCAGTATTCTCTGTTTCATTTGTATCACTATATTGAACAACTTTTTTAAAAAAAGCAACTGGATGGACAGATTAACTTTTCTATTATTTCTGAATTTAATTTTTTCATTTTTAAATTTTCTTGCATTTATGCTTTATAAGCAAGTTAATTTTCCTTCCTTTTGTTGGAAAAAAAACCTTGTATTTTATTTAAAACCTGGTAACTTAAGTTTATTTTCTAAAATTATCACCTCATTTTGAAAAATGATTGACTTTTTATTATAGTTATTTAGAAATGCATTCTGTATATTTAAGGAATTATATTAATAAGTTTATGAGGTTTTTTCCTTAAAATTTATTTAAAATTTTTCATATTTCTTTTTTCACAGCCTTTGGAGTTGCTCTGGCACTCATTAGATGAATGGCTAGTGTTAATAGCCACAGAGTTGATGAAAAACAAAAAGGACTCGACCAATATTACTTCTATTTTATTGAAGCAAAAGGGGCCAGATCAACAAGATACTACTTCTATCCCTTCATTTGGTGGTCCAGGAACTGGAAGCAGAGAAAATATATCCATTGACACAGGGGAATCTAAACCAGATGATGCAGGGAAACAGGAAGCTAGTGTGGATTGTCAGGATGTTATCTCCATGACAGCTAACCGGCTAAGTGCTGTTATTCAGGCTTTTTATATGTGCTGCTCTTGTCAGATGCCTCCAGGGTAAGAAGCTTTTTTCTTATTACTTTCATCTCAACTAAATAATATAGTAAAAGAATCTTTATAATTTTAGTAATAAGATACTATATTTGTTAAATTTTTTTGAGAGGTCTTATATGTTCTTTTTATTACACAATCCTTTGGTCTCCAATTTTAAAGAAACTTCCTTTGATATGTATAGTAGAATTTTAAGAATTAGAATTGTAAGATGAGGAAAAGTAAATTTAAATATTTGTATTGTACATAAAGATGAGATAGATATTATGAAGAACTATTTTAAAAATTCAGAAACATTTTTACTTGGACAAATAATTTAAGTTTTAAGGTTTTTAAAAGAAAAAAATTAATATTTTTAAAAATTAAAAAAGATATTTAAAATATATTTTAAAAATTGTTTGAATACCTTTTACTCATTTTTCTAAAGCTTATGAAAATTGAATGAAGTGGATGAATTCTTGTTAGTCTTATTGGTTAAGTCATAAACTCCAGTGGTTTAACTATCATCTGTATACAAATGATTCAGAGAGATATTTATATCTGTCTCTCTAAACAGTCCTAGGTTCTCCCCTGAACTATATTATCAATGACCTAATAGATGCTTCAAATTAGATGCCCTGAAGATAACTCAAGTTCAAAATGGCCAAAGTTGAATTATTTTTCCACTTAACCCTTCTTCCCCACTGCTGTCTTTGCTTCTAAATTTCCTTAAATTCTTCTAAATTCTCTTAAGTTTCTGCTACAGAAACTTCTACTTTGTCAAATTACTAATCTCTCAGATATATTTGACCCCTTCTCTCCACTCATAGCTTAACTTAGGCTGTCATCACTTTTCCTTCTAGATTATTTCAGGTGTCCCAATTTGTCTCCCTTCCTCAAATTTTTTCCCCATTTCAGTCTATTGTATGTACTGTTGCTAATGTGATTTTCCTTAAGTCTGCTTCTGACAATGGGACTCCACTATTGTGTCAACTCCAGTAGTTTTTTCTTGTTTTTAGAGTCAAATATAACTCCTCTTTTATCTTCAAATCTTTTCAGACTTAACTCCAATTTAACTTTCTAGCTTCACTTGACATTATTCAACCTCTTGCATTGTTCTATCCAATCAAGTAAACCTTTCTTGACATGTAAAGAATCCCTCTTCTTTAAGAAACAGCTCAAGTACCATCTTCTAGATGAGACTTATTCTGATTCCCTCTCTCCAATTCATAGGGCTTATGAACCTAAATTACCTCATATTCTCTTTATTTGATATATACTTATTTATATACTTCTCTCTCTTAATTGAATGTAAGCTGCTTTCAAATGAGATTATCTTCGAGGTGTCTAGCATGTTCCCTGGAACATGGTAAATATTCAATAAATGCTTACTTATGTCTTATAATCATAATGTATGTTATTTTATTAAGTTGTAGTTTTTGTGTATTCTGAGACTAATGAATTTTGTTTCCTTTCCTACAGAATGACTTCACCCCGTTTCATAGAATTTGTATGCAAACATGATGAAGTTCTTAAATGCTTTGTTAATCGGTAAGACTTTTAAATATCTCCTAATGGTTAACTTAAGGTAGCTTAAATAAAATTTTCTATTACATCTTCATTATGAAACTTCAGGATAGATACATTTTAATTTATGACTTTGTGTGCACATTTTTCTATGAATTTGCATTTCAATAGATTCTGTTCATTTCTGCTAAGTAAACTGCCTTTTTTTTTTTTTTTTTCCAGAAACCCCAAAATAATTTTTGACCATTTTCATTTCCTCCTTGAGTGTCCTGAACTGATGTCAAGGTTCATGCATATCATAAAAGCACAGGTAGAGCCTTCTCTCACTTTGGGTTTTTCTCTAATGAAAACAAAGGTGTACTGGTTTTTGAAATGTGAACACACATATTTGAACATACATTTTTTAACCCAGATTTCTAATGGGAGGTCTATCAGTTCTGTGTCTCCAATTCTACTTTAGAGGAATAGAATTATATTGAACTTCTTTGTGTAGTAAAATATAGAAGCTTTTCTCATTTGCTTAGTGTAAGAAGCTTGTCATCTTGAGGAGAGAATGAAGGTAGTAAGCATCAAAGGGTAAAACTATACCAGTAAGTAGTAACGGATACCATTGATATTTTATATTTCTTCCAATTTCTTAAAATGTTAAGTTGGAATAATAACATTTTTATTTGTTTCTTTATTGTCATCAAAATACACTAATTGAGTTTCTATTATTTTGCAGCATTTATCTTGGGGAGAAGGGGAGATTTACAATCTGGCTCCTGAACCTCCATTAAAAGCTTAAAATATAGTTGGAGACATTCAATAAACATTAATTAATCACTTTCTGTATAAGGCACTATACAAGGCTCCTGGGATACAAAGATTAATGTAACATAAGATCCTCAAGGACTTCACAGACTGATAGTTTATTCAGAATAGTATAAAGGTAAATGAGGGAATGAGGGACTTGCAGGTTATCTTTGGTTGGCTAACACAGAAAAGCCACTGATACTTTGTGGGAACAGCCCTGAGGCATTTTCATTTTACAAGCCTTTAATGTTGAATACAAATCACATGCAAGGACTTTTGACTCCAAGCTAAGTTCTCAGGGTGAGTTAGAATGAAATTTTATAATCAATATCCAGGCGTAAGACTCAATTAGATTAGATAGTGGTGGATAAGTTAATGATTAGTGAGAACTATATTGATTTGTATTTAGATTTCTTTTAAAAGCTTGTCTATAAGTACTACTTTTGAGTAGAAAGTCTTAATGTTTTATAGTTAGTTGTGGGAATATTATATTTTAATTTAAAAACATCAATTAAACATTATTGTGCTCTAGAGTACAAATGAAATGCCATTTGAATCATATATAGTAGACCAGGATCACCCACTATCATGTGGCAGCATTTTACCTGATATTGTAGAAAAATTAGCTACACACAAAATAAATTTTCAAAAATAACTCCAGTTAGATCTTGAAAATAATTTTTTTATTGATATAATTTTCATATTGCTTTAATTCCTGGATTAATCCTTCCCACTGATCTCTTTTGTTATCTCTTGAAAGGAAAATTTTTAAAGGGGGGAAAAAAAGTTCTGTAAAATCATCCAACATACTGTCTTACAATATTGTGCAGTGATGCCTTTTATCAACTTTTTTTTGAAGTTCTTGATTATTATGATTATGCATTATTCAGTTTTTTCCTCCATTTACTTTGTATTCATTGTATACATTGTTTTCCTATCTCTGTTTAATTTATATTTTATATCTTTAAAAAATTCAAAACAATCCTCAGGTAATTTAAATGCTATTCTAGATATTAAAAAAAAAAAACAACTCGCTGTCATGAAAAGCAGTTGATGTAAGTATCAAATGAGTGATGTGAAGAAGTAGGAATTTAGAGGAGGAAACATACTTCTTTCTGATTTGATTCGTCAAAATAGAACATTTAGGAGGAGGTGATATGCAATTTGAACCTTGTAAAATGAGTAAGATTTTGAAATAAAGAATCATTTTGCTTAGAGACCAGTATGTTCCAATAGCTTTTCTTGACTTTTGCTTCTAAAACTATATGCTTTTTGCTTTCTAAAAATATACTTGATCTCACTAATTTCTTTTTCTATCCAATCTTCCTTCACATTTTCTTATTTCTATTAAAAGAAACTATTATCCATTCTCCCAGATCTATGTCTCATTTTCTTTGACTTTACCTATCTTTTCATCTCCTAGGTCTAATTTATCATCAAACCCTAGTTTTTCTTTCAAATGTTTTAGATCCATTCTCTCATCTCCATTGTCATTGCTTAGTCAAATGCCTTTAGTCTCATGTTTGGTACTGTAATTTCCTTCTTGCTGAGATGAGGTTTTTTTTTTTGTTTGTTTGTTTTTTTTTTTTTTTGAGGAGTGAGAGGTAGAAGATTTTTTATATCTCCCAGCCCATCTTATATATTTTTCTTAGTTAATAAACATTTATTAAGTATCTATTATGTGCTCCCCATTATGATACGTGCTGAAGATAACAAATAAAAATAAAAACAAAGAAGTCCTCTGCTCTTAAAAGAGTTTTTTAAGAAGGAGAAGAGAAGATGGGATGAGAGAATGTATTAGATCCAGAAAGTTACCCACTATATGATCCACAAACAGTGTATAGCTTGCCAGAATTATGTCACTTCCTTGATTAAAAAAAAAGTAAATCAAAATAAAATTGCTGCTTCTTCTTTTACTATAGCAGAGATAAAGTGCTTTGCTTTGAATACCAAATACAGACATTCATTCACTCTTTCTGTTTGTTTAAAGTTATTTTCCAACATTTACTTAAATAGCAAATCAGTATCCTCTTCCTCTACTTTTGTCATACTAATTCATAGTGCCCACTCTGAGCAAGAAATCTTTGTATCCTTCTAATGTTACTACTTTAGACTGGAATGTTCTCTTTCTCGTCATTCAAACAGATCCTGCCTTTACTTTAGTACCTAACAGATAGCAAGGAGTTGAAAGAATATAAGATTTAAGAGATGAGAAATTTGTGTTTGGGTTTCCTCTCTGTCATTGTCTTTATAATCTTGGGCCTCTGTGAATTGATTAGATCAGATAATTTGCAATCTACTTGTAGCCTTAAATCTATGAATCTTTGGATATCATATCTCTTTTTGATATCTTAATCAACTGCTTTGGCTTCCACTTACTTTACCAGTTCTGAACTCCTGTCTAATATGTAGTCTGTCAGGGCTTCTTAAACTTTTTCTATGTGACTCTTTTTTGCCTAAGAAATTTCACATACTCAAATATTTACTTGTAACAAATCATAAAGAAATTTATTTAAAAACAATTCTTTGGCATATATATATAATTTTACTATTTATTAGAGATGAAAGCATATTTGCATAGTAATAAGGTGAAACTCTGGTTTCTATCACATAGTTCAAACACCTAAATATCTACTTCTTTGTGGTGTTCTTTGATTGTCCCATGTATTAAGCATGATTATATCTTAAACTGGATTATAGATTGCTTGAGGGTAGAGATTTTGCTTTGTGCTTCTTTTTCATTTCCTACAGTACTGGCCAAATATAAGTGCTCAGTAAATACTTTCTAATGGATTTCAAAGTTACTCATTATTACCATTTTGTTTGCTTAGTAACTAATCCAAGTATCTACATCTGTCTTCAGACTTTTTTTTATTAGCTGCAGAGCTTTTTGGAGAGAGAAAAGAGTACCAGATTCTTCTTAATTGCTAATCAAAAGACCATCTCTCTTTCCAAAAGACAAAAATAAAGGCTACACATGGGACTGTTTTAATTGAAAATTAAATGAAACATGTATCATGATGTTTTCTGTGCTTGAGAATTAATTTTTGAAAGCCTTGTTGGGCTTGAAAAGACACTAATTTGTCATAGTTATGTTCAATTACATATCTGATGTTAAATGGCTGTTTGTAAATTTCTAAATTATTAAGGATATCCTGTTGAAAATGGTAGCAAGTTCTAGAAAATATGTAGGTTGTGCATAGTTCTGTTTTTATTTTGTGAACAATTGCTGAAATGCCCGAGCATTATCAACTAATTACTTATGAGAGTCTTAGAATGGTACTTTATAATCAGAGTATTTTGCATAATGCTTTAAGCAAAGATGATAATTATAGAATTGTAATATTTAACACCTCTCTTTTTTTTTTTTGGTAGCCTTTTAAAGATCGTTGTGAATGGTTCTATGAACATTTGCATTCAGGACAATCAGATTCTGACATGGTACACAGGCCAGTGAATGAAAATGATATCTTGCTGGTTCACAGAGGTATAGTTGACAAAGAAGCTAACGCATATGCGATTCACAAAACATTTTTTGATAATGTATTTTAAGATATAAAACTAATCACTGCTACATATGTAGATTCTATTTTTAGGAGTAGCTGTGAAGTTGTGTCTAAAGCAAATTGTGCCAAGCTAAAACAGGGGATTGCTGTACGTTTCCATGGAGAAGAAGGCATGGTGGGTTTAAAAATAAGTGAAATATACATCTCTATGTAAAATAAGACTGAAATATACCTAAATAGAACTATACAGTAAATAGAAATAGAAGAATTTTAATTAAAATTTTATTTTTCTCATACTTTAAAATATTAGAACATATTTTAAAATCTACATACATATCTATTATTTTTTCCTATTTTTTATTTTATTTTCTTAAACCCAGGGACAAGGGGTTGTACGCGAGTGGTTTGATATTTTATCCAATGAGATAATTAACCCTGATTATGCACTGTTCACTCAATCAGCTGATGGTAAGTATATAATTTCTTTTATCTTGACAATTATTAATATCTCACAATTGTATAATATGTTAAAGTATTCAAAATATAGTATTTACATGATTTCATTTGCTAAAATTGTCAGCTCAAATATTATTTTCATTATATTATAGATAAGGAAACTAAAGCTTAGAGTGAGTAGTGCCCAAAGAAAGTACAGAGCAAAGACTAGAATTCAAATTTTTTGAACTAAATTTTGCGTTATTTTTGTCATAACTATGTTGTGTATTTAATGTTTAAACTCTTATACTTGTCTCCCTTTTCCCTGTTTATAGTTATAATAGCATTTAAAAAAAAAAAAACAACTTTGAAAAAACATTTAATTTCACAAGATTTTACTCTGACTCTTAATTCATTGAAATTGTTTCAAGATCAGAATTACTTGGTTTCTTAGTAATAACTCTTTGAAATTAAATGATTTTCAGTCAATAATCAGCTAATTTTAAATAATTGACCACTATGTATAAAGTGCTAGTTATACAAAAAAAGGCAAAAAGCAGTCTTTGCTGTCAAGGAGTTTATAGTTTAATGGGGGATACAACATTCAAACAACTGTGTGTGTGTGTGTGTGTGTATAATTTATAAATAAATAAACAAACAAACAAACAAGATATATACGAGATAAATTGTGGGTAATCTCAGAAGGAAGGAAAGAAGGCTGAAAGTTAGATTTTAATCGGAGCTTGAAGGAAGCTAGAAGATGGAGATGACAAAAGAAGAGAATTCCTGATGTATGGTGTGGCCAAAGAAAAACCTGGAATTGGGCAATGGAATGTTTTGTGTAAGGAACCTCAAAAAGGTCATTCTCATGGATTGCAGAATCCATGGAAGAGAGTAAGATGTGAGAAAACTGGAAATATAAGCGTGACCTAGATTATGATCAAATAGGAAGTCACAGGAGTTGATCAAATGAACAGTTGTGGGAAGGAGGAAAATGATGTAGTCAAACTTGTACTTTAGAAAGATCATTTTGACTGCTGAGTATAGGATGGATTGGAGTAAGTAGAGCCTTAAGGCAGGAAGGCCAACCAAAAGCAGTCAAAGTGAGAGTTACAGAGTTGAGTTTGTCACCTGATTATAAGCCATGACTGGGAGTATAGTCATACTTTGGATAGTTTAAGAATATTTGAAAGAAGGGAGGGTTTTGGGGAAAAGATGCTAAAGTTCAGTCAAGATATTCACTTCCAGACTATAGTTCATCAGAAATTTCAGGGATGGACAAATAGATTTGGGAATTATCAGCATTTAGATGAAAATTGAATTAATGGAAGCTGATGAGAACACCAGGTGAAATAGAATATAGGGAGAAGAAAGGACAGTCCAGGCTAGGGTTTAGGGAGATACTCATGATTGGTAGATATGACTTGGATGCAAATCTAGTAGGAAAAGCAGTGTCACAGAAACCTTAAGAGAAGGACTGCTCAAGAAAAGAATGATTGATAATATCAAAAGCTGCAGGGAGGTTGAAAAAAAAGATTAGATTTGTCAAGTAAGAGATTACTGCTAACTTTGGACAGGAGTTGGATTGCAAAGGCTTAAAGCTAATAACTAACTATATTATTGAGATCCATGAAGTTTACTTAAAACTACCACTCTTTTATTCTACCTTAATTGGCATTATGCTGGAAAATAGTGTTTTTATTCATTATCACCATAGAGAAATTTAAAATTGCAGATGTACAAAATAATTGCTATTAGATTCTATTGTAGTTTAAAGTTCAATATTTAAATTCCTCAAAATTTGAACACATAAATTTTATCTCTTCTTGATATCTGTTTTGCCTCATGTAATTTTATAAGCACACTGAAAAAGTGAAATGGAAGGGGGAAAGACTTAAAAATCTTTATTTTTAAGTTGAGGGACATTGACATTAGGTTTTATATTGTGCTGTGTTCTAATAACAATCGGTTTAATACCCTGTTGCTTATTAGTAACATTGTGATGCTTGCTTTAATATCTAGCATTTAAATCTCTCTTCTTCAGTCCATTCTCTAAGTTTGCAGGTTTGTGGCTAGATAATGGAAGTGACTTTTGATGTCATCTATTCTAAACCCCTCATTTTACAAATAGGGAAATGGAAGCCCAGAGAGATGAGATGACTTGCCCAAAATTGCACAGAGATGAAGTGGCAGAACTGGCATTTGAACTCATTTCCTTTCATGCTAAATCCATTATTCTTTCTATGTTATTCTACACAATTGTTCATAAATCTGTTTCAAGTACATCTGACCATGTTACTCCCCTGTTCAAAAAATCTACATTGTTTCCTTTTTGCTTTTAACATAAAATACAAACTTAGTTGAAAATTTAAAGATTAACCATCTTTGATTTACTTTCCCCACCTTATAGTAGTTTACTTTTTCTTAGCAAGTTCTGAGTTCTCCCCAAATTGACTTTCTTGTGATTTGCAGAATCTGGTACAGTATTTGTTCTGGAATGGAATACTTTTCCTCCTCATTTGTACCTTAGAATCTTTAATTTCCTTCAGTGTTTAAGTTGTGTCCTTTCCTATACTTTTCCTGATTGCCTCTGTTAGTGGGCTTCCTTCCTTTTTATATATTTATTATAAGATATATTCCTTTAATAGAATATAAGCTTAAGTCCAAAGGCTGCTCTTAATTTTGTCTTTGCATTTCCAGCATCTAGCATATTACTGCTCACAGTCTTTAATAAATGCAAATTGAATTGTGATAAGGGATTTTTTGATGGTTATACTTTGATTTCTTTCCTCTCCTGTCCCCCCCCTCCTGTCCTGTCCTGTCTTTCCCTTCGAAGCTTCCTCTCCCCTTCTCCCTTTTCTCCCCCTTGTCCTTTCCTTTCCTTTTTTTTTTTAAACATGTACCACCTGTCATAAAGTTTGAGAATTGACTTTTATTGTTTTAAAAAAGTTCTTAGTACTTATAAGTTACTATTTGCTTGCATTCCATATTTTAATATCTCCTTATTCCTTATTTATCCCACTACATGCTTTTCCATTTATCTAAATTACATTCTATTATATTCCTCACGGTGTATAGAATGGGCTCTTATTCCTTTTACAGACATTTTCTTTTTTCGTTGAAG
Source organism: Antechinus flavipes (assembly GCF_016432865.1). Taxonomy (NCBI): domain Eukaryota; kingdom Metazoa; phylum Chordata; class Mammalia; order Dasyuromorphia; family Dasyuridae; genus Antechinus; species Antechinus flavipes. The sequence goes on along the minus strand of NC_067401.1, from coordinate 281,535,405 downwards.
TTCAATGAAAATTTATTTCCTGCACAAATACTTTCCTTGATAAATGGAGGTGAATTAATGATTTTTTCCTCTCCCCCTTTCCCTTGAATAATTTATACATTCTACAGACATTATTACTTTTGAAGCTTATATACAACATCAATATTTATTAACTCAACTTTGGCCAAAGTGTAGTCTGTTTGTATTATAGGACTCTATGAATTATTAGGTCAGCAATGAAATAATGTTTATATAGAATGTAAACTAATCTGGGATAGGAATCTATCCTTTAACCATTTTGCATGTTGGTTATTTGAGTGTACTGTTTATATATTGTAAGTTTAATCTTGATATTGTATCTTATATTCATGTTGCTGTCCAGAAAATTGGAATAATTTAAATTAAATTTTAAAAATCTATTCTTTTTGATTATTAAAACTGAAATGTTTTGCTACTTTTCCTTAAAATGTGAATTCCTTCTAAATGGAGAGTAAAACTTTTTTTTTTTTTTTTTTAATTTCAAAAGGAACAACTTTTCAACCTAATAGCAACTCATATGTCAATCCTGATCACTTGAACTATTTCCGGTTTGCTGGACAGATCTTGGGTTTAGCTTTGAACCACAGGCAACTGGTCAACATTTATTTTACAAGATCATTCTACAAGCACATTCTTGGTATGATTCTACTGTCAGTCTACTAAATCCTCATTTAAACAATGTTTCTCCTCAGCTTTTGTGAAATTGTTATTCTTGTATTGGTGGACATGAAACAGATTTGGTAACTTCACCTAATGCTTATCTTTTTTCTATTTCTTTTAAAACTTATCTTTACCATAGTCATAAATCCTGGCAGTGTATATGCAGTGTTGTCAGCTAATGGGAAAGTGATAGAGCAGCATAACAGAATGGATCTCTGAAGGTATTTATTTTGAAGTTATTGAAGAGTAAGGTGCAAGTTGTGCTAGAGAGCCTTTTATTTCAGTTGAGGGCCTTATTTTAATTTAAATTTCATGCACCATTTCAGCAAACATTTACTAAGCATCTATTGACCCTATAGATACAAATAAAAATATGAAACAAGCCCTTTACTCAAGGAGTTTTAAACTTATTAATTGATCAAAGGGTACTGATATAAGTGGACAGACAAGACCTAGATAATATGCCATAAGAAATTTGGAGAGAGAGACAGATAATTTTTATTTGAATGGAATGAATCAGGTGATAGAGAAGGTGCTTAAGAACTATGTAAAATTGATGAAATTTGAGTTAGACCTTAAAGGAAAAAAAATCTATAGAGATTGAGAAGACAAGCTATAGGGATGAAAGCATGAGCATGAGAAAGGGCAGGATGGGGACAGGAAAGAAAACAGCTCAGTGTGTTTTTTTTAGAACACAGAATACATACCAAGGAATACTGTAAGATAGGCAACTACCACATCATGGAAGACTTTTGAGTATGAACATCAGGAATTTATACTTTATTCAGAAATGGGAAACTACTGAAGGTTTTTGAGTAGCACAATTACATTATTAGTGTGTTAGGTTGGCCCAAGTCTCTGTCTTCAACTTTCTCCATCATTCCCCTTTTCTCTTTTTAAAATATAACTCACCTTACTCTTCTTAACTTAAAATAATTCACTGCCCTTTTCCTCAGCCTTTGCCCAAAGAACATTACACCCTTACCTCCAGGTCTTAGAATGTCTTCTGCCCTTCTACATTCATCTCAAATGCCCTTAAACGTGTGTGTGTGTGTGTGTGTGTGTGTGTGTGTGTGTGTGTGTTTGTGCGTGTGTGCGCCTGTCTTCCTGTGCCTGTACCTATGCCTGTGATCTCCTTCAAAAGAATTCAAGCTTATCAAGGGCAGAGATTTTGTTTTTGTATCCCTGGAATTAAGCACAGCACCTGGCATACAGCAACCACTTAATAAATACTTATAAGAAGACACAGGTAGAGATAAAATGATGAATTGAATTAGGAATTGGTTGGAGGCAAAAAGAGCAGTCAAGATGCTATTACAACAGGATAAATGAAAAGGAAGGAAAGGAACAAACATTTATTAAGTGCCTAGCATGTGCCAGGCACTATACTAATCATTTTACAAATATTTTCTCACTTGATCCTCATAGCAACTCTAAAAGGTAGGTGCCATTTTGCATTTTCCTCAGGAAATTGAGGAAGACTCAGTGAAGTGCCCAGTCACAGAGCTAATGAGGCTGCATTTGAAGCATGGTCTACCTTATTGGGCCCAGCACTCCATCTACTGTGTCACTTAGCTTCCTTAATTAAATTTGTTGCAGTAGGTGATGTGTGCTGCTAGAGATTATCCAGATGTAAAAATAAAAGGATTTGACAACTCATTAGATGTGCTGGGTGGGAGGTATTAGATGCAAGGCCCAGGAAAGACTCAAAGATAACTTGGAGATTAGGCTTCTGGTCATCTTTAAAACAGAAATGAAGAAATTAGGAAAAGAAACAAATATGAAGGGAAAGAAGAGACAATGAGTTCAGTTTTTAGATCTGTTGAGTTTAAGGACATCTGCTGCTGTAGTTCTGAGAAGAGTTCTATATTTGGGAGTCTTGTAGAACCTCCAATACCAACATATGGGAGACACAAAGAGAATGAGTAAAAAAAAGAATATATGATCCTATGAACCCTCTATTGTAGTCTAGTACCTTGAGATTTTGAATGTCAAAAAAGGCCTTTGATTTTTGTTTGTTCATTTCAGTGGAACATTGAAAACATATTAACTATATAACAATTATAAATAAGTTGGTATAAGTTCTTTCAGTTTAGATTATTGTTTTCTTTGTATACAGCTCTGAAATGGCATGAATTATTAAAATTCTATTTTCTGTATTAGAATATTTATGTTTAGATTGAATCTTAAAAAATGAGTCATCTTTACTGTTAGAAAATTAAAAGACTATTTTTTCAAGGGCCAGAGAAACTTTGTTCCAGTTCTTTGTAATTTTTCATTGACTATTCATATTACTTAGTTGTTTTGCAGCAGATTAATTTTTAAGAAAATGGATCTTAATTCATACCCCATCCCCCCCCCAAAAAAAAGATTTAACTAAAATGATACAGAACACAGACTAATTTGAATCTAACCAAGTTTTTTTTAGAAAAGACCACAACTGATCTTTTACTTGAAAGAACAAAAATGTGATTTAATTGCCAATATATGTTTAAAAGATATTATGTAACATAATTTACAATTAATAGAATGGTCAATTAAAGATCTTAGATAGATCTTTAACAAAACTATAATAGCTTGGAAAATAGCATAGAGACAGAGCCAGGAAGAAATAGAGTCATATCCCACCTTTGATATATGCTTGCTGTGTGACAAAAGACATCACCTTTCAGTGTGCTAGGAAATTTTCTAACACTTTCAGTTGCAGAAGTGCTGATTTATTGGAGTTTCCTCACTTGTGAGTACTCTATAGCAATGAAATCAGATTGCTTTTGGTTTTGAAATTTTCATGGTTTTTTTTTTTTTTTTTTTTTTTTTTTTTTTTTTTTTTTTTTTGTGGTAAAGAATCAGGAAAGCAATTGAACTTAAACATAATACTTCCTAAATTCTTTTCCAGTTATAGGAGTAATATTAAAATCTTTGTGAATTTTGTTTTATTTTGCAGTTTTACCATAGATCAGTAGAGGGCAATGTTCTACCATAAAATAGATAGAAGGTAGAAGGAGTTTAGCATCTGACAATTGCATATGTGTGTATTTTTCAGGTATTCCTGTAAATTACCAGGATGTGGCATCTATTGATCCAGAATATGCAAAAAATTTGCAGTGGATACTGGATAATGATATTAGTGATCTTGGTCTAGAATTAACCTTTTCTGTTGAGACAGATGTGTTTGGAGCAATGGAAGAAGTGCCTTTGAAACCTGGAGGTGCAAGCATTCTTGTGACACAAGACAACAAAGTGAGTATTCTAATTTTCATCTTAGTCATGATTAGCTTGATAATTTTTCCTAGTCACTTGTTAAGAAAATTTTACTCACTTTAGTACTTCTGTTGAGTATTTTTATGGAATCCATTTTCTGGACCCTGAATTGTCACAGAAGGATTCAGTATTGTGCAATCATGTATTGAGAAGTTATCTTGTTTTTCTTTTTTTGAAGGGTAAAGTACCAAGAATTTAATTTTGGCCATAACTTATTTGTGAATGTTATTAATGTTTCCCTAAATCATTAGTTATCTTTGCTGTGAAAAATGAGAGTAGAATCAGCAAACTAAAGAGCATTTTGTGTGTGTATGTGTGTGTGTGTGTGTGTGTGTGTGTGTGTGTGTGTGTGTGTGTGTGTGTGCGCGCACTCTCACAAAGATATGCGTATACATAAAATATTAAAATTAGGGATTTTTAAGTAAAATGGATAAAATTAAACATTTTATTGTATAAGTTTTGGAACAATACATCTTTCAATATGAAATAAATCTGTGGCATACTACCTTTTTTTCATTACCTTTAAAACTTATGCACCTCCAAGCTATGAACAGTATGTTTTCTAAAAGTTATTTAGTAAGCTTGATTTTTTTTTTTTTTGAGGTCAGTCTATGTTTTCCCATAGAATTATTGTTACAAATGATGTTTAAGTTTTTAGACAGACCCGTAAAAAGTCTGTTTTCACCTATAATTAATGCAATAGTATGTCCCAGATTTTCCAAGGGGCAGTCCTGTTTTATGAAAAGTGTACTTAAAGAAACTTTTAAAAAAGAAGAAAGAAGTCATAGATTGGAAGGAAATTTTTTAGCAACTATAACTCTCACATTTTAAAGATGCTACTCTTTTGTTAGGCCATATGTTGACAAGAATTGTCCTAGGCTGAAATGCTGAGGACCTTGGCATTGCAAGGAAATCAGATTCTGTCTTTCTGGAGTTGACTTGGCTCTTGGAGTTTAGAGAGCTGCTTCAATTGAACTTTGATTACTTGTTTTTCCTGCATAAGACTTTGTGCCACTTACTCAAAGAGCAGATTGGGGTCTTTGTAGGGAATGGTTATTAGGTCAAGGTACAGTAAAAAAAAAAAGAAACTTTTTACTAATCAACATATTTATTCAGTACCTGCTATATGGAATTCTTTGGAAGGCTTTTGGGAGAAAGATTTTTGAAGTTTCCTTCTCAGTGGGAGTTCCTTAAATCAATGAAATTTTTGAGTCCAGTAAAAAATTAATAATCCCTTAACATTTATATGATACTTTAAGGTTTGTAGAACACTTTACATACATTCTTATTTGAGCCTCACAACAACTCTATGAGGTAGGTACTACAATTGCTACCTTCATGTGAGGAAAATGAGGCTGAGAGATTAAGGGACTTATACATAGTTATGCATGTGGAGTTTGAACCAGTGTCTTCTAGATTCTAAAATCAACACTTTATGATGCTGTGTTGTAAGTGTGGGAATGCCAGTGAGCTCAGTGAGTAGTAATTTTTGTGTTGAGAGAAATCTGGAAAAGTAGGGAAGTCAGATTTTGGAGTTCCTTGAATGGAAATGAAAGAATTTAACCTTTGCAAATTGAATAAAGACATCCTCTAGATCCTAGCCCAAGCAGAGTTCTAATCAGGTGGCATTAGAAAGGAAAAGGGGATTTCATTTGTCTGCTAGACTTTTTGGATAGCTTTTTGTGTAAATAAGGTCTCTGTGTAAGTTGAATGGATATGAGCTCATAGATTTAGAAATGGAAGGGAATCACAGGTTCTCATAGTTAGTAGAGACTCAGAGGCCATCTAGTGAAATCATACCCTCTACTGTGGTGTTCTCTTCTTTTGTATAATATATAATGGTTTTCTGTGAGCAGGTTTCTTGGGGAGGTTTTCTGGAGGCAGCCTTAGTTTCAGTTCAGAGTAATAATCACCTCAAATACAGCCAGCTGATAAAATCCAAACGTTTATTTTCTCCTTCCTTGATTTCAAGAGCTCTTTCAGCTTGTCCTTTGCTTCTGCCTGTGCCTAAACTCCGACTCGTGGCTTTCGATCTTCCAAAGTGACTTCTGGCTCTAGCTCAACTCCCATTCGTGGCTTCTTCTGAACTGACTCTGACTGGCTCACTGAAGCTCTTTTTATGCTTGGTGTAAAGGGTTGACTCTTCCTCTGAGAGAGTGGGATTGTGGGTTTCTGACTTGTGAATCTCATACTGAGTACTGACTTGTGAATCTCCCAGAAGTGTGAATTGCAATGAGTACTTAAATACATTATAGTGAGTTAGAGAATTTGCTAAGTACCATGCTAAATTAGGCAACTGGCATCACTTTGTAAGGATTCTATCACTCTACAACAAATCTGATGGTCAGTCATCCATCTTTTGCTTGAAGACTCCTAGTAAAGGAGAACCCAATGCTTAGTGAGGTATATGTTGTAATTTGGAGTATCTTACTGAGTTTTTTATAGCATTTTTCTACCTCATTTTCTGCAACAAATATTGACATGTAGGCTGCAATTTTATTGTATTTTTTCAAATATTCATCTTGAGAATGGCCAAGTGTATCCCATAAAGTGATGTTGCTTTTGATACATTTGAACATATGATAAAATCCACTATTGCCATCTTCTTTTTTTAACCTCTAAAAGGAGAACCTATGAGCCATTCTTCCATTTAACTGAAACTTGGTTTTGTTTTATGATTTCATTTATAGCAAAACTATCAAGATCAGTAAGTTGTTTTTATTCTGGTAATATGTTCATTTGTTGTTCACTGGGCAAGAATCTTATATTTAGAGAAATGACAGCTAAGTTAAAGTTTATAGATACTTTAAATCCTGTACCTGTACCCCCTTTTCTCTTGTCAGCTCCATTGACAGGAATAGAAAAGGGATCACATGGAACGGGGCTGGTAGCTGGTTTTCTTTGTTACATGAATTGTCTTGGTCAGTCATCAAATGATTAGCCTATTGGGGATGAATGTCTCTATTCTTAGCTAGTCTGTTCTTCACTGGGACACACTTGAGGAATCAAGTGAGTTAATAAATATAAAGTACTTTGCAAAACTAAAAGTACTATATAAACATACTTTTTATAGTTGGTTATAATTAATTAGTGTATAGTTAAATCTTGAACTCTGAAATTAAATTTTTTGAAAACAAGAATTCACTTGTAAAAATGATTTCAAGATTAATGAGCACTAACTTCTTAGATGTTCTCAGGCTACATATACAAAAAGAATAAAATTTATATATAAACTTTGTGTATATTATTAAGATATTTTATGTTATTTTTTTTCCTAGTAAATTTATTTTTAATACACATTGAATTATGTTGGGAGAGAAAAATCAGAGCAAAAGGGAAAAACCATGGGAGAGTTAAAAAAAAAAAAAACCAGAAAAAAAGAAATGAACATAGCATGTGTTGATTTACCTTTGTTCTTCTTAGTTCTTTTTCTGGATGCAGATGGCATTTTCTTTCCAAAGTCTCTTGAAATTCCTTTGGACCACTGAGAACTAAGTCTCTCATAGTTGACCCTCACACATTCTTGCTGTATTCCTGGTACTTGATAACATTTTTACAATATCTTTATCATCTGCTACAAGTCTCTTCTCACTCCAGTCTGCTCTCCATTAAGCCATTAAAGTGATTTTGTTACAGCATAGGTCTGATCATTTTATCCCATTAAATGTTGTATGAAATAAAAAATCCTGGTTTGCATTCAGTGTTCTTCATATTCAAATTCTTTACTCTATATTTCTTTCCTCCTCTCCCCCCAATCATCTTAAAAATTATAACCTCCCATGTTGTTTTTGACTCATTGACAATGGCCTTCTTGTTTTTCCATGGACAAGATCCCATCTCTCAACTCTGGACATTTTTTCTGTTTGCCTCCAATGTTTGGAATAATCTTACTCTTCATCTCTGTCTCCTGGCTTTCCTTGGCTTCCTTCAAGTCCCAACTAAAAATCCCACTTCCTGTTGGGTGCCTACCCTCTGACAATTGTTTCCTGTTTATTCTATAACTTATTTGTATATATTTGTTTCCTGTCTCATCCATTAGATCCACCCATTATCAACCATTTGATAGCAGGGGTTGTCTTTTGCTTTTCTTTGTTTCCTCAGTGTTTAGTACAATTAGTAAACAGTAGACATTTAATAAATGCTTTCTGGCTGGCGTTTAATCCTGATTTTATTCCTCTCTTTCCTTTCTTGCCCATCCTTTTTTTAAAAAAAGAAGTAAAGTGCTTTAGCATAAAATAGATTAATAATACACCTATGGAGTCTGACATATATGTTAACATTCCTTATCTATACTGCCCTATGCAAAGAAAGGGGATGTAATATATATCCTTGAAAAGGAAACTTTTTAACAAAAGGTTTGGCAATTGTCAGTGCTGTAAAATTACCCATGCATATAGCTTGAAAATAAAAAGCTATAATTTAAAAAAAAAAAAAAAGGAAACTTTTTTTTTTTTTAGTTTTAACTCTCATCTGTCATCATTAGTTTCATACAATTAACCAGATTTTTAAATCTTGATTCTTTCTAAAATTTGAGAATTCATTTAGGATTTAAGCTCATTCAGATCAAATCATTGCATCAACATTTAACAGCATTTTGAAAATTTTACTAAGGTAAATATCAGATTTCTCAAGCATATTTAGCAAAAAAAAATACTTTTTATGACAGTGAATATTTTTATAATGTAATTTACCCTTATTTGGAGAGGAGCTTGGTATGGTGAAAAAGGCACTAGACTTAAAATTAGAAGGACTAGCTTTGAATTCTGGTTTTGCCATTGTTAAGCTGGATAATTTTTCTATAAGCAAAAGAACTTAACCTCTGAACATTTCAGTTTCCCTCACCTATAAAATTGTGATAACCAAAACCTTAAACCTTAGAGGGTTGAAATAGTGTGTGGAATTATTGTTTTTATTCATAAGCTAAGATTTAGGTGTTTTTATGTAATTTTTCTGAAAGGAGGAATATATTCAGTGATTCATTTTAAGAACATTTATAGATATCCAGATTTATAGATACCTAAGTATAAATATTTATATGCATAATGATTCTTTTTAACATCATCAAAAAAACTTAGGGAGGGTTTGAACATCCTTCTGGCTCTTATGAGAAGTTTCAGTTAGTGTTTTAGAGTAAAATTTTTTAAATTTAAGTATGTCCTGACATACACGCAATGCCTCTTAAATCATTAGCCAGTGGAGTTATTTATTGCTATGTTTTTTTTAATATTTTATTTTATTTTATAATAACTTTATATTGACAGAATCCATGCCAGGGTAATTTTTTTACAACATTATCCCTTGCACTCGCTTCTGTTCCAGTTTTTCCCCTCCTTCCCTCCACCCCTTCCCCTAGATGGCAAGCAGTCCTATATATGTTAGATATGTTGCAGTATATATCCTAGCTACAATATATATTTGTAGAACCGAACAGTTCTCTTGTTGCACAGGGAGAATTGGATTCAGAAGATAAAAATAACCCAGGAATATTGCTATGTTTTCTTGAAAGATGTGGGTAACTTTTTCAAATAAAGTGTGCTAGGCCAAAACACCTTTGGGATTTAAAATATGCATAATAAACATTACTAATAAATATTGTTTAGGTAAAACTATTTTGTAAAGTCTCGTAATTTAAATGTCAATATTTTTGTTTCATAAAGTTTAGGGATTAAAAAAAAATTCCATGGGATTAACATTGAAACTTCCTTTTACTTAGAACTGAAAAGTTAACATTTGATCAATTTTCATTTCTTTAATTCAAATTTCACTATTAATTCTTAAAGACAGAACCCATGCCAGGGTAATTTTTTTTACAACATTATCCCTTGCACTCGTTTCTGTTCCGATTTTTCCCCTCCCTCCCTCCACCCCCTCCCCCAGATGGCAAGCAGTCCTTTACATGTTGAATAGGTTACAGTATATCCTAGATACAATATATGTGTGCAGAACCAAACAGTTCTCTTGTTGCACAGGGAGAATTGGATTCAGAAGGTATAAATAACCCGGGAAGAAAAACAAAAATGCAATCAGTTTATATTCATTTCCCAGTGTTCTTTCTTTGGGTGTAGCTGCTTCTGTCCATCCTTGATCAATTGGAACTGAATTAGTTCTCTTTATCGAAGAGATCCACTTCCATCAGAATACATCCTCAAACAGTATCATTGTTGAGGTATATAATGATCTCCTGGTTCTGCTCATTTCACTTAGCATCAGTTCATGTAAGTCTCGCCAGTCCTCTCTGTATTCATCCTGCTGGTCATTCCTTACAGAATAATAATATTCCATAACGTTCATATACCACAATTTACTCAACCATCCTCCAATTGATGGGCATCCATTCATTTTCCAGCTTCTAGCCACTACAAAGAGACTTGTTACAAACATTCTTGCACATACAGGTCCCTTTCCCTTCCTTAGTATCTCTTTGGGGTATAAGCCCAGTAGAAACACTGCTGGATCAAAGGATATGCACAGTTTGATAACTTTTGGAGCATAGTTCCAAATTGCTCTCCAGAATGGCTGGATGTGTTCACAATTCCACCAACAATGTATCAGTGTCCCTGTTTTCCCACATCCCCTCCAACATTCCACATTATCTTTCCCTGTCACTCTAGCCAATCCGACAGGTGTGTTCACTATTAATTCTTGACTTCGATGATATATTATCTTTCTCATAGCATAATTATCTTTACTCTTATTTTAGAAAATTATTTTGCACAGTATATATTATATATTCTCAAAACTATAATTTTATGAATGATAATGAGGTAATTTTAAAGGGGGGGAAAGAAACAACCTCCCCTCCCCCGGGCAATTGGGGTTAAGTGACTTGTCCAGGGTCACACAGCCAGGAAAGTGTTAAATGCCTGAGACCAGGTTTGAACTCGGGTCATCCTGACTTCAGGGTTGGTGCATAATTTGGAATTTATTGGAAGTTACTTATCGTAAGGATTGTCTTTTAATTTCTTTATATTCTCAGCTGTTTATATATGTGTATGTATGTGTATGAAACAAATATTTCATTAGGAGAACTTGAGTTACTTTTCACTCGTATATAATTCTTTGTCATCCTATTTGGGGTTTTGTTGGCAAAGGTATTGGAGTAGTTTACCATTTTGTTCTCTAGCTCATTTTACAGATAAGGAAACTTAATAAGATTAAGAGATTTTTTAAAGCTCATACCACTAGTAAGCATCTGAAGCCAGGTTGGAACTCAGGAAGATCAGTGTTCCTGACTCCATCCAGGCCCAGTATTCTATCCACTGTGCCACCTTGTTTTCCAATTAGGAGAATGCCAGTATTAATACTTTTTATCATTGGAATTCAAGTGACATTTGCATGTGATAGTAGTTCTCCGTAAATTAATAGTTCTACAAAGTCTAGTGCATAAAGTTCAAGGCATTTTTATTGATGTCTAATTTTGGCATGAACTAACACAAAGTTCTTAGAGGCTTTGTATGTGAAGTGCATGTTCTGGTAAGTATTTCCAGGCTAAAAGAAGTTTGAATATGGGTCCAGCTCAAGATGTAAGGAAGACTAGATTTAAGATCTATCACCAGAATGATAACTGTCAGATAACCGTTGGGAGACCATAACAGAACTGGAAGACCATCTTCTAAGTCATTTCTTCTGATGTCAAATTGTAAGTCTTTTGCAGTGAAATTTAAAAGAAATTTCAGTCTAAAATTTCTGTATGTGTGTATTCTAGAGTGAGGAAGGTAGCTAGAAAACATGAGAAAAACAAAAGATATCACAGATTTAGTCAATCAAAATTAATTTCCACATTAATCATATCAAAGACATTTTTAAAATTGTTTAATTTTGCATATCGAATCTTTTACCTTTCAGTCAGTGTGTGTGTGTTTCATCAATAGTCTTTTGTAACCCTGGCTGGTCATTGCTGATGACTTCAGCACATTGTTGTTCTACCACACAATACAATAACTTATTCAACCATTCCCCAGTTTAGATTCACTCCTTCAGATTCCCATATTTTGCCACCTCAAAAAATACCTGTAAACATTTTTGTATTTCCTTACAGTTTCTTTTACTTAGATCTCATCCTTTCCTTAATCTGCCCTTCCTCTTTCTTTCTTCTCTCTTCTCCTCTTTTTTCCTATTTTCCTATTGAATAAAATGGAATTTTACTTTTAAGTAAATTTAATTCTGTGTCTTTTTATACATGTATTCTTTTGACCAGTTTAGATGAGAATGAGATTCAAGTGTCAGTCATTTCCTCTTCACCCTCTCCTTGTTTGCATAGATACTTGCGCACCTTGATTATATGGGATAATTTTTCCTAACTTTTCTTTCTCTTCCTTTTCATTCTTAAGAGCTTCAGTACAAAACATAACTGCTCTCAGGTTTTGTCTAATTGTATTTCATGAATCCTGATGATGATAGGAGTGTATCCCTGTTTAGTCCTTTATCATTGTTCATTCATGGTTATCTTTTTATGTCTCTTGGTTTCTGTTTGAAATTCAAAATTTTTCTGTAGCTCTGCTCTTTTCATCAAGAATGCTTGAAAAAGAGCTCTATTTTACTAACTTCCATTTTCCTGTCTGTAGTTATTCTCAGGTTTGCTAGATAAATAATTATTTTTGGATCTAAGCCCTTATTTTTTGCTTTTTAGAATATTGTACTTTTAATTTCTCCTTCTCTTTATAATAGTGGCTATTAAATTATATATGATCATGAACAGACAATTTTCAGAGGATGAAATTGAAACTATTACATATTACACTCATATGAAAGAGTGTTCCAAATCATTATTGATCAGAGAAATGCAAATTAAGACAACTCTGAGATACCATTACACACCTGTCAGATTGGCTAAGATGACAGGAAAAAATAATGATGAATGTTGGAGGGGATGCGGGAAAACTGGGACACTAATGCATTGTTGGTGGAGTTGTGAACGAATCCAACCATTCTGGAGAGCAATCTGGAATTATGCCCAAAAAAATTATCAAATTGTGCATACCCTTTGATCCAGCAGTATTTCTATTGGGCTTATATCCCAAAGAAATACTAAAGAAGGGAAAGGAACCTGTATGTGTCAAAATGTTTGTAGCAGCCCTATTTGTAGTGGCTAGAAACTGGAAAATGAATGGATGCCCATCAATTGGAGAATGGCTGGGTAAATTGTGGTATATGAATGTTATGGAATATTATTGTTCTGTAAGAAATGACCAGCAGGATGAATACAGAGAGGATTGGAGAGACCTACATGGACTGATGTTAAGTGAGATGAGCAGAACCAGGAGATCATTATACACTTCGACAACGATATTGTATGAGGACATATTTTGATGGAAGTGGATTTCTTTGACAAAGAGACCTGAGTTTCAATTGATAAATGACGGACAAAAGCAGCTACACCCAAAGAAAGAACACTGGGAAACGAATGTGAACTATCTGCATTTTTGTTTTTCTTCCCGGGTTATTTATACCTTCTGAATCCAATTCTCCCTATGCAACAAGAGAACTGTTCGGTTCTGCAAACATATATTGTATCTAGGATATACTGCAACATATCCAACATATAAAGGACTGCTTGCCATCTAGGGGAGGGGGAAAAAAATCGGAACAGAAACGAGTGCAAGGGATAATGTTGTAAAAAAAAATTATCCTGGCATGGATTCTGTCAATATAAAGTAATTATTAAATAAAAATTAAAAAAGAAAAAAAGAAAAAAAATAAATTATATATGATCCTGAGTTTGGCTTCTTAGTATACAAATTCATTTTTTTTCTGGCCACTTGTAGTATTTTTGTCTTTGACCTGGAAGCTCTGAAGTTTGGATATTATATTCTTGGGAGTTTTTTCATTTTGGGGGGTTCTTTTAGGAAGTGACTAGTGGAGTCTTTCTATTTCCACTTTGTCTTCTGGTTCTAAGAGATCTGGGCAGTTTACCTTTAAGCTTTCTTGAAGTAGGATGTCTAGGCTAAGACATTTTTTTTTTTGGTCTGAGTGTTCAGATAGTCTAGTGATTTAAAATTTTTTTCCCTTTAATATATTTTTTAGGTCAGTTTTTTTTTTTTTTTTTGAGGTACTTTATATTTTTTCTTCCCTTTTTTTTCAGCTTTTTGACTTTGCTTTAATGTTTCTTGTTGCCTTGTGAAAATATTGAGCTGTTTAATCCGTTTGAAATTTTTTTGGGGAGGATGTTGCTTGGGCAAGGTTTTGTGTATCCAGTGCCAAGCTATTAATTCCCTTTCCAATTTTTTTTTCTTTTGATTCAGTGACAGAATTGTATGCTGTAACTTTGATCTTGGTTTCTGTTTTGACTATTCATCTCCAGAGTCGGTTAGATACCCGATTTGAAATCCTTCTATGAGCTTGAGGTTTGAACCGCACGCTGCTTGCTGTTATTGCAAACTTCTGAACACTGCCCAGGGCCTCCTTTCCTGGGAATGGTAGTGCCTGTCAGTACTGGGCCCTGCATAAGTTCTCAGATTCCCACTTGAAATATATCTCAGTTGCAGTGCTTCAGTATGAGTCTGGGGGTGGCCCTGTATGTATCTGAGGTCTCTTTCTGTTTTAGTATGCAGCCTCTCCCCTCCATTGGAGTGTTTGTTCTCACCCTCACTCTGTACCTTGTATCTGTAGACATTTTTTTCTCTGACTCTCTATGTTGAAGTGGGCTTGTGACTTTTTTTGGATTCCTTCATTGAGATTTGGTGTGGTATATTTTATTGATCTGTTGGGAGGAGTTGTGTTTGGGATGTCATTTGCATCGTTTTCATTTATTCTGGCCATTTTGACTCAATCCCAAGCTTTCATTCTTTTTCTCCTTTAATGCTTTTGAAGTTTTGTAAGAAAAAATGTTCTGAAACTAGACATGCAAATTATTACTGATACTAATATAAATAGTTATTTTTCCTTAATCTTTTTGTTTTCATTTTCCATATTGAAACTTACTTTATTTAGTTAAATCAGCTGCCAGAGCTAAAGGTTAAGATGGTTAAATTTGTAGAAACTCATCATTCTTTTGCCTTTACACTAAGAAAGTTCTATGTTTTCATTTACTTTGATTTTTTTTTAATTACACCAGTCAAAAATATCTTATAGGCTTAAAGGATCTCTAATTTTATAATGTGTTGTCTGATTTTATAGAATGTCCTTGGAATCTTGCCATCAATGTAGATTGTTCATTTGACATATGCCACCTGTCTTAGAGGTAATGATCACCCACATTTGATCCATATTATTCTAATGCCAGAGAAACTGAGACAAGATAGAGATTTAGAGAGTTTTAATATTTTATTTGAAAGGGAGAGATTGTGCTGGGGGCATGGCCCCCAAGACTGATGTCCATAGCATCCAGCAGCTAATGTATGCTTTCCATGAAGTATATATACATGTGGCTCCAAGCCAAGCTACCAGGGAGTAGACAGAGGCAGGGGCAGAGTCAGAGCACTGAGAGTGGGAACAGACTATCAATCTAATCTGAGAGGGTTGTGGGAGGCACCAGACATTTTGATAAGTAGGGAGGGTCTTGGGGTCATGATGTCTAAGAAAAAAGATCTTTATCCTTATCAAACATCCTGATGATTAAGAGAGAAGGGTGGTATTGCAACCTGGGGATTAGGGCAGAATAACTGAGGTAGGACAATTCAAGGAGACTGTGGCATAACATTATCACCTGTTTAGGTTAGGGGAAATGTTTCCATTTTTTTATTTCTAGCATTCCTTCTGATAATCTACAATCTTGGATCAGGTGAGAATTTAGCTTTAATTCTTATTTAATATTATTTCAGAATTTCTTTATGTAGCTACTTTGACTCTTGTAAATGTACCACAATATATAGATTGAATGCATTTCAAAAACTGCTTATTTATAGAATTAAAATTTGGACTAGAGGGTTCAAAGTTTTCTGTAATTATTTTTCTATAGATAAAGTGAGCCTATAAAATAAATAAAATTTGGAGAATTGAAAAACTTGGGTAGTTTGAAAGACCCTTACCTTGTTTTATGGCCTTCATAAATTGCCCTAAGTGTAGGGTAAATTGCAATGGAGGCTTGTTGGAATTAATTCTGAGATTCAGAACTGACTGATCAATAGATCATGTTTGATCCCTTTGTAATAAGTTCACAAAAGGTTATCTAGCTTGATGTGTAGTAGAAGTTACTACAGTTTATTTGGAATGGGGAAGACCTGTACCTGTGTGGAGACTAGATTAGGGAAGAGAAACTTGAGGCTGACTAGAGATTCGAATACAGTTAGGAAGCTTTTGCAGTCTTTCAGCTGAGAGGGAAGAGGAAGAGTAATCAGGATTTGAATTAAGCTGTTGTGTGAGTAAAAAGGAATTGGAGAAATTTTTGGAAATAGAAGGAAAAAGATTTGGCTAATATTGATTGGCTGTGTAGGTTGAATAAGAGTGAGGCATTTTAAATATTGAGTAGTATTTGAAAAGGAGTACTGATCCTTAGTGCAAAGCATAGAGTGATGAATTTGGAGTTCAAATTTGGCCTCCCACACTTACTAGCTGTTTGACCCCTGGTAAGTAACTTAACCCTTTCCGCCTCTATTTCCTCATCTGCAGAATGAGCTGGAAAAGGAAATAGTAAATCATTCCAGTATCTTTGCCAAGAAAATCCCCAAAGGGGCAAGAAGTATAAGACACCACTGACAATGATGAAACAACACAACTGAAAATAAGACAGAAACATTTCTTGATAAAAAAAAAAATTTTTTTTAATACTTAATATTTCAGAATGTATAAAGACCACAATATTAATTTGAATGGATAGCAATGATTACATGATGTTCTAATTCTGTAACTTATATTATGCAGAAATGAAGCTACATGTT
This sequence comes from Antechinus flavipes, assembly GCF_016432865.1. Lineage (NCBI taxonomy): Eukaryota > Metazoa > Chordata > Mammalia > Dasyuromorphia > Dasyuridae > Antechinus > Antechinus flavipes. Next base: position 281,518,651 of record NC_067401.1, on the reverse strand, counting down.
CATTGCAAGTCAGGTTGAAGAATAAACTTTTAGAGCAGTCTCAGTGGGAGTATTTTCATTTCAGTTTTTCTTCTCTTACCAGAAACCACCACTAAATAAGTTGTAGCAAATGATTCTTCCTGTTGAAGATTGGACTCGAATGAACTTTGATGTTTATACATACTGTGTTGTAGGGAGAATAGCACAGGTGGTAACAGTAGCTGGCATTTGATATATTTACTCATGAAGAGACAGACTGGTTCAGTTTATGTGCCAGGGGAATAAAGTATTCCATTTGCATTATTGAGAATACATTGATGGCTGTAAGTTACCTACAATTCTAAGTGTTTCAGAAAAACCATAGCCAGTAAGCAGCTAGGTATCACTTGCTGATTTAGGGTATGTGATACTTCTCTTGAAACAGTAACAAGTGTTCTGTTCCTTCAAAAGAAGGAATAAATGAAGAGAGATTGGGTAAATGTTTTTTTTTTTTTTTTTTTTGTCTAGGGAATATGCATTCCCTGGAGGAGAAGAATCAATTGATAATTGCTGTGAAGATTCAAACTTTAGTAATCTGTGTAGTGTCTGTGTAGAAAATATAAAGTTGACAAGACATAGCTGTATATTTTATTAGCAGTTCTCATACAGATAGTATTCTTATTGATGCCAAAATACTTGATAACAAATTGAATCATCCAAACATTATTTTTCAATATAAGCATCCATTTTATAATGAATTATTTGTTAAAAAGACTTCTTTGAACAATAGGCAGTTAGCTTGCCTTAACTGAGATTTTTCATCATATCATTTACTTTGTAAATTATCTTCATATAACAGAATTTTAATCAATTCATGTGAATTTATACTAGTATGGACAGATTTTAACCTTTTGAACTGAGGAAATGTTTTATATTGTTAATGATTTTTTTTTTATTACCACATTAAGATTTTTTTTTCTTTATCCCATTTTTAATTACAGGCGGAATACGTCCAGCTTGTTACTGAGCTCCGAATGACAAGAGCCATTCAGCCTCAGATCAATGCTTTCTTACAGGGTTTCCATATGTTCATTCCACCTTCCCTTATACAACTTTTTGATGAATATGAATTGGTAAGTGGAAGTACCTAGTCTTTTACCAACATTGACAATTCTTAAAGTTCTGGTTAGAAATTAGATTTAGATTTTTGGAAATATGCAGATATATATATGTGTATATATACTGGATATACTGTGCTTGAATGATCAAGGTCAAATCAACTTTATAAGTACAAGATATGGGAATTTTGACTACACAATGGCTAGATATACCTAGGAGTTTTAGTGAATTAAAAGTTGAATATTAGTTTATAGTATGGTATAACTGCTAAAAACGTAATGCAATCTCAGATTGCATTAAATAAAATGACATATCCAGGTTGAGGGAGGAGTTTGTAACTTTTTATTGTTCCTTGACCTGGAGTATTGTATTGAATTTTGGGTACCACATTTTAGTAAGAAAGTTGATAAGCCACAAAAGGTATCTAGAGAACAGCTAAGATGGTGAAAGATCTTAACCAAGATGATCAGTTAAAGGAACACAGTTAATCTAAAAAAGCCTGATTCTGCTTGTTCTCATTTGGCAGAAGTAAGAGCAATTTTTTGGAAATTTCAGAGTGGCAAAATTTACCCTTGGTGGAAAGAAAATCTTCCTAACATTTAGAGCAATCCAGAAGTGGAATAGATTACTTTGGGAGGTAGTAGATTCCTCTTGCTAAAGGTGCTTAGAAAAATATGACTAATCATTTGTCAGCTAAGGACATAGAGCCAGGGGTGTGGAACCTTTTTTCTGCCAGTGGTCATTTGGCTATCTATTAACATCATTTGTGGGGCATATAAAATTATCAACTTATAGAACTCAAGCAGTAAAAGGTTGTTGTACCTAACTTTCAGCTCATCATTACCTGTGGTTGCCTTAAATAATTTCACATCCCACAGGCCAGATATTCCCTATCGTTGATGTAATTTGACTCTTTGGTTTCTGAGGTTCCTTCTCATTATGTGATCCTACCTTATTCAATTTTTCTTTCCTTTTCATAAACTCTGTGAAGTTAAATATCATTCCTAATTATTTGCTGTAGCATCATTTTTCCAAATAGGCACTTTCCTCATAGTATACTTTCTCTTGTCATATTATTAATATAAATATACCATTGTCTATACATAATCTAAACCATTCTGCTATATATCAGGCTTTTAGTTTAAGAGATCTTAAGGGATCTATTTTTTTTTTTTAGAATGAATTAATTTTATAATATAACAAAGAGCAAAATATACTGCCTGTTTGAAGAAAAAATATATTCTGTAATACTTGCACATGCCTTCTAGAGATTATTAATTTTAGATTATTTTAAATCTCAACTTTTTTTTTTTTGGTTTAGAAATGCCCAGATTGATAATTTACTCAAATCCCTCTAATTCAAGTGATTTTAAAGGCCAGATTTATATTATTGTTTACAAATATATTTCATAGATAAGATTAAGGGTGTTGAATTTAGGTAACAGTTCAGTGACAGTTTACTTCATTAAACAAAAATAGTCACTTAACTTTGTGTATCCTGAGAGACTCATTTTCCTAAAGCCATTTAATTCATCTTTGAACACTTTCTTCAATTTCTCCATTTCAGTTGTTCTTTACTGCCCTGGGCTGGGCTCCTTGTTCGAATGCCAAATATATGCTTACCAAAAAGACTATTTTATGCAGAAATCATGCAGGACAAGTGCTCATATGGTGGTCAGAAAACGTGACATAATAATACTTTTAAGATCTTTCTTAAGAACTTTAGAATAGATTGTATGAAATGGGAGACACTAGCACAGGACTACTCAGCATAGTGTGTTCTTATCAGGGAAACACATACTCTGTGAGCAAAGCAGATTTGAATTAATCAGAAGAAATACAAGATGTGCAAAGTTAGAGAATCTACCCCAAATGTTCCTACGAACTGTTTGTGCCTGACCTGTGGCAGAACATTCCAAGCTTGTGTTGGTTTGATCAGCTATAGTTGGATACGCTGTTACTTGACTCTGACATAGGAATAACTTTTTGGTGTTCTTCAAGAATGAAAGACAACTGACTCCCCCAATTCACTGTAGTAATCGAATGGAACAGAAGTGGTAACCACTATGTTTTACACATTGTGGAAATGTAGGTAATAACAAATCAAATTGGGAAATATTTAACCAAATAAATAAAAATATAATAAAACATAGATATTATTACATTTTTGAAACCAAGTCAACATGGGGCCCACAGAGATACTTATGTACATATTAGTTGTCTCTAGATTCTATTTGAGCTTGATGCAGTTGAAATAGATTAGTCTCTAAGGTGGTTATTACCACAATCTCCTCAAGGACTGGAGAAAAATATTGCCACTTTTAGGTAGGTCATTTTAGAGAGTTCTTTGCCTTTTTCCATCTAATTACTTCAAGAGAAGAGTCCTTTCTGGATTAATCAGAGAGGATAGCAAGATATTACTTTGGAATTTATCATCAAAGAAAGATAAGATTTCTTTTCTCTTTTCGGTTTAGCCCATAGGCTTCAGACTAAGATAATTATCAAGTGGTTTCTTATTATTTCTAAAATAAGAAACAGAGTGGTTTGCTTCCACAGAATTTAAAGCTACTATAAATCTCATCTGGCATCATAACTACATGTCAGCAGCAGCCAAAAGAAGTTTCAGCACAGTTAAAATTGCCCTTGTACAAGTCTCTGGTGACAGCATAAAACACAGTAGCTTTCTTATCATACCAAAAAAAAAAAAAATCGCCATAGCAGCATGAGTTTTTTCTCTCAACTTCTGTATGTGTGAATCATTAAGCTATTGAAACTGATAAACTTGCTCAACAGTTAGCTAAAAAAATAGACAATGGGTTTTAATAAAAATTAAGATCTCATTCAGATAATTCAGTTTTTTTGAAATTTGAATCTATTAAGGGGAAAGAACTAAATTTTAAAGCTCTCTACTTCTTTTTAATGAAAGAGAAGAAACTTCTTTTTTTCCTTCTGGAGTATGAGAAGATTATGTGTTTGAAAAATAGATATTAGCATTCTAAGGTAATCAAGTATCTAAATATAGAACTCACTGAACTCTGACACTGTTTAGGTTGGAGAATCTGCCTCTTAGTTCTCATTAAAAGTAAAACAAAAATGTCTTAAAGTGATTGATGAGGGGCAGCTAGGTGGTGTAATGGATAGAGCACCAGCCCTGAAGTCAGGAGGACCTGAGTTCAAATCTGACCTCAGACACTTAACCACTTCATAGCTGTGTGACCCTGGGCAAGTCACTTAACTCCAGTTGTCTCAGCCAAAAAAAAGAAAGAAAAGAAGCAGTTTAAGCGAAGTCAATATAAAATACATCCTGAGTGAAATTCTCAAATATCACAAGTTTTGGTTTTCTGTGATAGTCCATCACATTGCTTATTGGGCACATGTAATTAAACTGATAGACAAATTTTTCAGTACTCTAAGAAGAACCAATTTAGAGTCTCTAATTCAGCTACTTAATGAATAAGTGACCTATGTCATATTACTTTAATTTCTGTGTACCTTAATTTCCTTGTCTGCAAAATGAGTTATATTTAAATGATCTCTGAAATCTCCCAGAGATCTAAATCTCTGATATGAAATCTACAATCCTATGAATCTTGTTTCTTTAGAAGGTAGTAAACAAAAAAAAAAAATGCCACCAAGACTTCAGAGATATTTTTCTCTGTATTTATTATATACTTCTTTCCCTCCAGATGTTTGGAGTCTGTTGATTTGACTAGAATTATTTTAAGTTTTTCTGTCTCCTTCATTTTTAGAATAATTTCCTATTACAATGTTTAAGTTTTTATAGAGTAATCTAGAATGAAAATATGAAGGGAAAAATTATAATCCAGTATGCTGTTATTCAAATTGTCATAAAAATACTGCCTCTTTATATTTACTGAAATGAAAAAATGTATAGCAGTCTGTTAAATATTTGATATGCATAAAGATTTTGTCCTAATTTAAGAGTTGTATTGTTTGATTTCCTAAAAGCCATTAAAAAAAGAATTTCAACTTTATATGCAATAAATTTCTAAAAAAATAAATTTATTATTTAAATGTAATCTTTTTCTTCTGGAGATTAATCAGGTTTTTTTCCCCCTCCTCCTTTAAGGAGTTACTGCTTTCTGGTATGCCAGAAATTGATGTGAATGATTGGATAAAAAATACTGAATACACAAGTGGTTATGAAAGAGATGATCCAGTTGTTCAGGTAAAATCTCTTTAAGTGATTGGAATAAAATGGTATTTTACATTTTAATTCTATATGCTTTTCAGGCTTATTAGATCAACCCTATACAACTTAATGAGAGCAAAATATTTCTAAAATTCTTCTTATAGAAATATGTATTTGCACGAGGAACTTAGAACAATATAAAAATCCCTTTTCATTCATGTTTTCCATTACATGAAAAATGAATGAAATATCTTTTCTTCTGTTAGTGGTTCTGGGAAGTTGTGGAAAGCATAACTCAGGAAGAACGAGTGCTTCTGTTGCAGTTTGTTACTGGAAGGTAAGAACTATTTTTATAAATATATATTAGATATTGGGAAAAAGTGTTATTTATATTAGAGACTCAGGAAAGATTGGTTTGTGAGGAGCAGCAAGAGTTCCTCAAAGATAGAGCTCCAGGCCTGGAACAACAACAACAAAACCCCAACAACAACAACTAAATTTAAATCTGGTGTCAAACACTTAGTAGCTATGTTACCCTGAGTTAGTCACTAGCTTGTCTTAATTTCCTTATCTGTAAAATGGGGGTAATAATAGCATCTACGTCTTAGATTGTTGTGAGGATCAAATGAGATGATATTTATCAAGTACTTAGCACAGTACCTGGCATATTCTTTGTCCTCTTTTAATTTGCTTATGATATGATCCTTTCTGTTTAGATTATGTAGACCTTCTCTTGGTATAAGTTAATGTGATGTCAATATGTGCCTAGTTTCTACTATGCAGTTTTCCAGTTTTCCCAGCAATTTTTGTCAGATAGTGAGTTCTTATTCCAGAAACTGGAATCTTTGGGTTTATCTAACAGAAGATTACTGTAGTCATTTACTATTATCTATTGTGTACCTAAACTATTTCACTGATCCACCACTCTTATTTCTTAGCCAGTCTCGAGTAATTTTGATGATACCCTGTGTAAGAATAATTTTAGATCTGTTATATATAGGCTACCTTCCTTTGCATTTTATTTCATTAATTCCCTTAAATATGCTTGATCTTTTGTTCTTCCAGAAGAATTTTATTATTTTTTCTAACTATAATTTTTTGGTAGTTTGATTGATTTGGCACTGAATAAGTAAATTAATTTAGATAGAATTATCATTTTTATTGTAAAGGCTTAGCCTACTCATGAACAATTGATATTTTCCTCACTTATTAGATCGGATGTTATTTGTGTGAATAGTGTTTTGTAATTCATATAGTTCCTGGGTTTGTCTTAGCAGGTAGACTCCTACGTATTTTATATTGTCTGAAGTTATTTTAAAGGAATTTTTCTGATGATTTATGTAAGTTTATTTTATATTCTGCAACTTTGCTTAAAGTTATTATTTGAATTAGTTTTTTAGTTTATTCTCTAGGATTCTTTATATCATCTGCAAATAGTGGTAGTTTTGTTTTCTCAGTGTCTATTCTAATTCCTCCAATTTTTTTCTTCTCTTATTGCTAAAACTAACATTTCTAGTACAATATTGATTAATAGTGATAATTGACATACTTGTTTCACCTCAATCTTTTTGGGAAGGCTTCTAGTTTATCTTCATTACATATAGTGCTTACTGACGATTTTAGATAGATACTACTTATTATTTTAAGGAAAACTTCATTTATTCCTATGTTCTCTAGTGTCTTAAAGAGGAATATTTTGTCAAAAGCTTTTTCTGCATGTATTGGGATAATCATTATGACTTACGTATATAGTCATTGATGTTAATAATATGCAACTCTGCATTCTTGGTATAAATCTCACCTGGTCATTGTGTATTATCCTGATAATAAGTTGTTGTAATCTGTTTGCTAATATTAAAAAAAAGTTTTGCACCAGGATTCATTAGGGAAATTCATCTATAATATTCTTTCTTGGTTTTGGCCATTTCTGGTTTAGTTGTCAGCAACATATTTGTGTCATAAATTTGGTAGGCTTCTTCTTTGCCTAGCTTTCCATATAGTTTACATATATTGAAATTAATTACTCTTTAAATATTTAATAAAATTCACTTATATATCCAACTGGCTCTGGAGATGTTTTTCTTAGAGAGTTCTTGTTGAACAAGAACTTGTTTCAACAAGATGGCTTGTTGAATTTCTTTTTCTAAAATGAGATTAAGTATTTTATTTCTTCTCGTAATCAGGGCTACTTATATTTTTATAAATATTCATTCATTTCACTTAAATTATTAATTTATTGTCATAAAGTTGGGCAAAACAGCTCCTAATTATTGCTTTAATTTCTTCTTCATAAGTGATGAATTTACCCCTTTTATTTTTGATTGTGGTAATTTTTTATGTCAAATTAATCAAAGGCTTGTCCATATTATTGGTTTTTTCATAAAACCAGTTCTGAGTTTTATTAGTTAGTTTTAGTTTTCTTACTTTCAATTTTATTAATCTCTCCTTTAATTTTCAAAATTTCTAATTTCTTATCTAATGAGGGATTTTTAATTTGTTCCTTTTCTAGCTTTTTTAGTTCCATACCCAAATTATGCATCTGTTCTTTCTCTGTTTTATTCTAGACATTTAGAGATAGCATTGCTTTGACTGCATTCCATAAATTTAGTTGTATCATCTCATTATTGTCATTCTCATTGATGAAATTATTGATTGTTTTTATGATTTGTTGCTTCCCTTATTCTTTAGGATTAGATTATTTAGTTTTCAAATAATTTTTAATTTATCTTTTCATAGTCATTTATTACATGATTGCATCATGATCTAAAAAAAGATACATTTAATATTTTTGCCTTTTCACATTTGATTGTGAGGTTTTTATGCCTCAATACAGTTAATTTTTGTGTAGGTATGATGTACTGCTGCAAAAAAAGACATATTCCTTTCTATTCTCATTCAGTTTTCTCCAAAGGTTTATCATGTCTAACTTTTCTAAAATTCTAATTTACCTCCTTAACCAGTCTTTCTTGTTTATTTTGTGGTTGGATTTATGTAGCTTTGAGAAGGGGAGGTTGAGGGCCCCACAAGTATAGTTTTACTATTTGTTTCCTGTAATTTACTTAACTTCTAAGAATTTGAATACTGTACAACTTGGTACATATATATTTAGTATAGATAGTACTTACTAGCTGTGGTATCTTTTAGGAAAAAATTATTTTCCATCCTTAGCTCTTTTAATTAGATTGACTTTTGCTTTGTCTGAAAGATACCCTACCTTGTTACTTCAGCTGAAGCATAAAATATTTTGATCTAGCCTTTTACCTTTACTCTGTATGTATCTCTGTTTTTCTTATAAACAATATATTGTAGGATTCTGGTTTTTGACCTATCTTATCTGCTTCTATTTTTTGGGAAAGTTCATTCTATTCACCTTCACAGTTGTCACTACTAATTGTATATTTTCCCTGTTCATACTTGTCTCTTTCATCCTGGCCTTTCTCACTGCTTACCTGGTATTATAGTAGCTTTCTGTGATCAGGGCTCTTTTCTTTCTTTTGCTTATTTTTAAAGTTGAACTCCACTTGGGACACGGAGAGTACTATTCTAAGCTTTTTGCGCTGGGAGCTGCTCAGGGCCTGAGGTCCTGGTGGCTTACTCCTTGTCCTGGATGACCTGGTCTGCTTGTACTTTTTGTGTCCTGGGTTCCAGAGCTGGGAGTAAGCCTTTTGTGTTGGTGCTGCAGGCTTTCCAGGCATCCTGCTGCGCCACCCACCAGTGAGCCAAGACCACAGTACACTGGCTGCTGATCTGTGCTTATGGCTCCAAGAGCCTCCTGCTGCCTTGGCTGGACACTGTCAGTACTGTGCTGCACTCCCCTTTTATCCAAGTGAGACAGACATTTTCTTCAATTTCTTTTAAGTTCTCTTATAAGGGCTGGGAAACTTTTTTGTCTTTGTCTCTGTCTTTTTTGTGGGTTCTGTTATTCCAGAATGATTTAAGAGTTTTGATTTAGTGTTATTTCTTAGGGAAACTGGGGAAAGCTCATGCAGCTTCCTAGTTTCCACCACCTTAACTCTGTCTCCTCTTCATGATTCAAAAAGGGAATGTCACTGAACAGGTAGGCCCTGTCGATTAAAACAGCTTCAGGTCTTGATGTCCTTAGATGGAGCATACTCAAAAGGATTTGGGACTTTATTGATTTGAATTTTGTTTCTATTGATGTGAATCCCACCCTGTCCAGACCCACGTACCAGTTGACTCTTTTATGCATCATCCTATAAGTTTTGCCTCAAGGCTCCTGGTCCACTCAACATGGTAGTGCTCTTTATTACTTTTTTCTGAAGACAAAAGAAAAAAAAATTAATAATGAAAAATATTGTTTAATATAGATTTTAAAAGTTTCTCCTAAAATTACTGTTTGGTAACATCCTGTGTTTTAGTTCCAGGGTCCCACATGGTGGCTTTGCTAATATAATGGGTGGAAGTGGATTGCAAAATTTTACAATAGCTGCTGTACCCTATACTCCAAATCTGCTGCCAACATCAAGTACATGGTATGTTAAATAGCCTCAGAGGCTTTTGCAAACTTAAAGAATAATAAAAATATAAATCACTCTTGTTAATTAAATGTATTCATCTTTATTGTGAGGCTTCTTGGCCTGATAGTCATCCTTGGAGATTTGGAAATTTGTGTTCAGGATCCATGCTTCACCCAGTGCTAAGTGACCCCGGGCAAGTTGCCAAACCTCCCAGTACCTTGGGCAGTTTTTCAAGATTGTTTCAAAGTAGATGCAGTTCTGAAATAGTAAAAGGATTTCCTCCCTCCCCTCCCCAGTATTGGTAAAATTAATGGTTTGGTTCCAAAAGAGGGCCAGCTTTCAGTATGCAATTTTTAAAAATTAAATTCTTTTGAATGACAAAAGTGGGATTTTTGTTAATACATTGAAAGGAAAACATGGTCACTTAATTGTGTACTTTATTTAAACTCTTTGAAAGAATTGAGAAGTTGTGGGCAATAAAAGAACAGAGCACCAGCCTTCCAAATGTCCAAATCAAGCACTAGGCAATTAAGTTTCAGAGAAGGTGCTGTAAAGGGAGTTTTATTAGTGAATTCATAGATTCAGTTTTGATCCTAAACATATGTGCATCTTAATATATATTTATGGGAGTAATCTTAGGATGAATCCCTTCCTGATACGTAATAGAATAGAATACAATATATTTATTCACCAAGGGTCACCGTGGGAGTTAATTTGTTTAGTTTCTTCAACCTAAATTGTTCTGTTGCTTTTTATTTTAAACCAGAAAGAACTTATTCTCCTACAATCTTTGTGAATGCTAAGGGGTACTGCAATGCAGTAGTAAAGCTTTGTTTTCTGCATAAATACATCTTCAGGGTTTTCCAATTTGAATGCAAATTTGAAAGGACAGTTTTATGTTAATTATCTAGTACTGTTTTCAGTGCCAAAAAAAAAAAAATCTAAAATTTCATATTTAATAGAGGTGTGCGTGTTTTTTGTTTTTTCTTTTTAAGCATCAACATGCTCAAGTTACCTGAATACCCAAGTAAAGAAATCCTTAAGGACAGGCTGCTTGTGGCATTACACTGTGGAAGCTATGGTTATACGATGGCATAATGAAGTCTAGAAAACTCATCTGACTACTGAGGCATGATGCAGAGTGGCAGAAGTCATTTAGGAAACCATCAACAGAAAAGCAGCCTAAATTCAGCCTAGGGGCAGAATGGATTTTAAAATTCCTAAAGGATCCTTTTTTTCCTCCTTTCTTTCATTGTATATTTGTTGATGTTTGTGATAAAAGTACAGAAGATTTTAAATAGCGATAGATTTCATTTGTAAATATATGTTTACATGTATATACATATACATGTATATAGTTTTGTATTTGTATACTACATACTTGTATATGTATATACATGTATATAGTTTTGTATTTGAAATGGCTCCTTTCCTTGTTCATGTTGCCTTAATCTGCACCAAATGTGTTGAATCTAAGACCTGTTGTTTGTTGTACATTCTACTTCTGCCATTTAACTGTTAGGCTTCAGAGAATGGTTTGTTTGTTTTTGTTTATTTTTCCCTTTTTGCTCTCCATTTGAATCATAAACAGACTCTCCCAGTCTTGTATATTTTGTTGCATGCAAAGTGCCGTTTATTTTTTTGAGAAAAAAAAATATAAAATGGGTTGAATTTGATTGTCTATAAAGCCACAAATATGTATTTTCTCACATTGTATCTATATTGCAATGATGTTTTTTAAGCTTTTTAATATTTTAATATATAAAGTTAAGACCAATGTCATTGATAAATAAGTGATGAAATGGCATCAGATTTACATATTAAAGTTTACACTATATTGGACTAATGATTTGTGTCTTAATTGATAAATTTCTCACTTGTGTTTTTCATTTATGTGCTTGCATTTATATTCACATATGTTCTCAAGTCTCTTATACATGGATTTAGCTTTCAGTTGTATTTGAGGTAAAATTTAAATGTAATATTTTATCATAATTCTTTAATCAGTTAGTTTTGTTTTTATTTACAAGTTCTGAAGACATGCCTATAGAATGAATTATCCTAGTACATATAATTTAAAATGTGCTTTTCTTTTTTGCATAAAAGTATCTTTTTAGAATAGCATGCTCAGTATATTTATTTTGCCCTTAAACTGTGAAATTAAAATATAAGCTTTTATGTTTTTAAAAATCTTAATCTCTTTGATTTTAAGGAAAAAATTAATTAGGATTGTGACAAAACTTGTCTTTTTTGTAGGGTTTAACTAAGGAAATGTTCTGGTATTATTTAGATCTTTTATTTCTGGATGTTAGTAACAATAATATTTTTAGAGTACTTTCAGATATAAGATAAATGATTTATATGCAAATTTTGTTACCTATGAAGAATTGAAATATTTGTTGATACCTGTGTGATATTCTTTAACTATTACTGGAAAAAAAGATTAAATACTATGATAAAAATAAGCTAGAAACCTTCCTAAATTTTTAAAGTCATTTGGAACTACATTTTTTTCTTGTGGATTTTTTGAGAACACATTAAATTGAGAAAAATGTTGTGTTTTCAGTACCATAGATATTGAGAATTACTTTTAAAATATCTGCAGTATGAACAATTTTAAAAACTAGATTGTAGTAGTTGCTTTATATAAAATAGTGTAATTACTCCAGATTTTCACATTTAGTGATTTTATTTCAGAAGAATTTATTGTCTTTCCTGCATTTCCTAATGCCTTTTTATTTAAAAAAAACAAAAAAGATCAACATTACTTATATTTTACAAATGCAAAAATATTTATTATTTTAATGAGTTAATTTTGAAAAATGTAGGTTTAAAAAAAAACATAATGAAACTAAACTAAAAATCTTATGGTCTCAAAAGGCCTTGGAACATTGCATTTTTATTTTTAACTTTAAGATGCCTACTATGATCCAAATACTCTGCTAGTCATTGAAAGAGATGGAAATAACTAAAATTCTTTTGGGTTTTATTCTTTCATGTGTTTGTTTTTTAAATTTTTATTGCAGAAACTTGGAGTACATCCTTTGGACAATCTAATTTTCAGGAGGAATAAATAACTATCCTTTAAAATAGAGACTGAAAGCATTTCTTAAAATTATTGACTTTGTGCATTATGTTGAGTGCAGATTTTTCATCAAAAAGGACAGTCTCTGTAGTATGTGGAGACCTGGAGAGGTCTTTTTTCCCCCTCTTTGAGGAAATGAAGGTTAATGCGTTAGCAGAAAAAAGTAAGTCCATGAAGTTGACTGCTGGTATTCTAGAAAAAAGCATAATTTAAAAATAATAATAAGAGAAATATGATTTGAGCCAAATTCTTAAGAGCAAGAACTGTATAGAAACTTTAGAAGTAGAGTGACATAGGGCTTGTTCAATCCCTTGTAAAGTGTCATGTCTGAGATAGCATGCCATAATTACAGATTTTCATTTTCTGTTTTGAAGGAGAATGATTAATATAAAATGAAGTGATAGTCATGGTCCATAGTGAATGGAGAGTGTGACATGGGTTGGCGAAGGTTGGAGAACCTGCTCACATGACAACCCCAAAGGATTCCCTAGTTCTGTCATCTTTGTTTATTTTTCCATTTCATTCAGTGTGTAGCTGTCATTGACCTGCCCCCCCTCCTGACAGCCATCCTGGCCGCCTTTTCTGAACTCTGCACTTTGATTTTTTCCTTACTGACTCACTGGTAGGGTAGGGCAGTTGGAATTTCTCTAGTTCCCCATTGTCACTTCCAGATTTTTCCCTCTAGCATACTTAACTTTTCCTCCATTGAGTTTCATTCAGTTTATATCTATCATTCAATTAAAAGTTTAGTAGTTGTTGTCTAGTGATCCCTAAGATGCTCCCTTTCTTTCCTCAGTAAGTTTAGTTTCTACTTCACAATCTTCCTTCCTTCCTTCCTTCCTTCCTTCCTTCCTTCCTTCCTTCCTTCCTTCCGTCCTTCCTTCACAATCTTCCTTCCTTCTTCCTTCCTTCCTTCCTTCACAATCTTCCTTCCTTCTTTCTTCCTTCACAATCTTCCTTCTTTCACAATCTTCCTTCCTTCCTTCCTTCCTTCCTTCCTTCCTTCCTTCACAATCTTCTTCCTTCCTTCCTTCCTTCCTTCCTTCCTTCCTTCCTTCCTTCCTTTCTTCACAATCTTCCTTCCTTCACAATCTTCCTTCCTTCCTTCCTTCCTTCCTTCCTTCCTTCCTTCCTTCCTTCCTTCCTTCTTTCTTCCTTCCTTCCTTCACAATCTTCCTTCCTTCCTTCCTTCCTTCCTTCCTTCCTTCCTTCCTTCCTTCCTTCCTTCACAATCTTCCTTCTTTCTTCCTTCCTTCCTTCCTTCCTTCCTTCCTTCCTTCTTCCTTCCTTCCTTCTTCCTTCCTTCCTTCCTTCCTTCCTTCCTTCTTCCTTCCTTCCTTCCTTCCTTCCTTCCTTCTTCCCTCCCTCCTTCCCTCCTCTCTCCCTCCCTCCCTCCCTTCCTCCTTCCCTCCCTTTCTTCCTTTTCTTTCTTTTCTTTCTTTTTCTCTATAGGTCTTATCTTCATATTAAGGGACTTTAGCTTACATATTGATACTCTCAAATACCCTAACCTCACAGTTGTCCTTTTATATGACTGTTCCTCTTACTGTATAATGTGATGATCACAATCTTGATCTCTCAAAAATGCTCCAATTCCATGATCATGAATTCTGAAATTCCTTTAATCACAGTCTGTTAACATTGCATTTTTCCTTCTGCCTTGCAATCCTAAATCCTCTTTTTCATCCACACAATGACTTCCAATCCATTTATATCCCTTTAATTTTTTCCCAGTTCATTACTCCAAGCTACATTCTCTTCCTTCCTCATTTTGACCTTTGATGAACTATTTATTTCTTGAGTACTTTGCCTCCTCATTGTATCACCAACATTGGCCTTCCAAATCTCAGCTTTGGATGATTCCCACTATCCACTGTCTTTGCTCCAATGTAAATGTTGCTGACAAAGCTAGAGAAAAATCACAAAACTCTGCTGATTGGTATTCTACAAATTTATATTTCTAAACAAGTATATGTTAATGTTATAAATAACTTGAACTGGCCCCTTCCTGCTGCAGCAAGGCAATCTTTTTACATCTCCAAACTTACTTTCTTTCACCACTATTTCTTCATTCACCTGTCTCACATAATAAAGTTGTTTTTCTTGCCAAGACAAATCCCTTTGCATGCACATTTTGGTTTGGCTAACATTTCCCCTTCTTATCCCTTCTGAATAACTTAATCTGCAGTCTTCCCTTGACTACTAACTTTCCCTACTGTCTACAAATATATCCTTATATTCCTCATCCTCAAATTTTTTATTATTGCACATCATCTTCATCTTGGGGCTAACCACCTGGAGTTGAAGTATTTTTATGTCCAGGGACATATCTAGAATAACAGGACTTATAAGAAAACCAAATAAACAAGTGGACAAATAATAACTGGACTTGTGATTTTATTGATATAGAGCAGGGCTTAAAAATTTTCCATTCTTGACCTCTTTTTTGCCTGAGAAATTTTTAAACAACCTCTTTTATATGGGTATATAAAATAGGTTAACAAACATTTACTGATAATAAATCAATTTCATGACTCCCAAATTCATTATGCAAGACCATATGGGGTTGTAACCCACAGTTAAAGAAGCTTCAATGTAGAGAACTCCGAAGTGAAGAAAGTTCTCTCACAGAGAAAGTGTAAGCTAGCACCTTCATTGTAGCTTTTGGTCTGAGACTTGTTCAGAGTCACCTCCCCTGATTCAAAGGCAGGAAAGGGACACTAACAAGTGGAGGAATCAGGAAGAGCTTCCTAGAAGATGGCCCGTGATGTGAGCTATGGCATGATATGAATCCATGACAGATTCTATGGATTCACTTTGGAAATCTGGTAAAACAAATGGTCCCCTTCTTAAAAGAATTTTTTCTTTCTAAATTCATAGTTGAAGAAAATGCTACATCTGAGATAGTAGTTTGTAAAAATAAAAATATATATATTTTTTTGCCAGCAAAATCAACATCCCTTGAAATCTATCCCTGGATCCCAGTCTAGGAACTATTCATCTAGGGATTTTAAAAGGCAGCAGTGAGCAAGAGTACATTCCAGACACAATATTATCTAAGTGTTTATGTGGTTTCCTTATTTATGATTTTATTAATGAAGTGATTTATAAACTGACCACGTGATTGAGGCAGGATGTCATAATTACAGTAAAAGGACAATTTTACAAGAGCACCTGCAGCGTATTAACAGCCATATAAGATGAGCCTGTTGAGAAACTATAACTGAATATAGTTTATAGTTTAGAGTGATTAATTAGATTATATCTGTTCTCTCCCACTGTGTCACAACAAGTCAGTGGGCATTTTATCATTTATAAAAGAAAAGAACAGATGTCTTGTCAGATCATAGATTATGAGCTCTCATTAACTTTTATTATCTCTGTAAAATGTTCAATCCCATGCATACTTGATGTTTGGAAATGTATGGTGTGTCCAGTGTTGCAAAACTATAAACTGAGAACTGAAAAACTTCTATTGTATATTGGGTGAGTGACACAAGACCAGAGATATAAGTGGCAAGAAGGGCTCCTCAGTGAGGGTTTGGGAGTTAGTCATGCTTAACAAGATTAGACTCTCAAATCAGTTCAGTAAGTATTTGCTCCATACTGTTTAGCTTAGGTGAGTTTGTTACAAAAGAAGCATAAGGCAGTCATTGCTCATAAGCACTTTGTAGTTGACAGGAAGATATTCACTATAAGGTGTATAGTTGATTAACAATGCAGAGTATGATAGGGTTGAGTGCCAGAATGAGTATAAGCATTATAACAATGTATTCAATTCATGCATTCATTACAAACATTTTATAAGTACCTACTATATGAAAGACATGCTGGAAGGTTTGCACAAAGATAAATAATACTGATCAAGGAGCTTAAAATCAATTATTGGGAGATAACACCTGTACCTATATCATCATAATACAAAATTAAAAGTGCACAGAGATGAATAAAGTGCTATAAAATTAGAGGAGGAAGATATCACTTCTAATTGGAGGAATCAGAATTATTAAATCTTAGAGCTGAAAGTGACCCCAGAGGCCATTGTATTCAGTTGCTGAAAAAGAATTCTTTCTTAAGCAAAGGACCATTCAACTTTTGCATGAGGAACTCAAAATCAGAAAGATTCTACTGTTTACTGGGGCAGCCTACTTCACTTTTGGCTAGTTTTATTGTTAAGGCTTTAAAAAATAATAGTGCTCAAACTTTCCTCCTGTTTCTACCCAATATTTCCAGTTCAACTATCTAAGATGAATAACAATTTCAATACTTTACCCACAAAACTGCCCTTCAAAAATTTGAACATAGCAATAATCTCTTTAGCAGGAGATTTCATGAACAGGTGTCTGGGATGGATCATGAAGGGTACTTCCAATTTAGATAAGCAGAGATGAGAAAGAGAGGACTTTGTAGTCAGAAAGAAGAGCATGGAGACAAAGAAAGCTGGGCATAGATTATATGAGAAGAAGTAGTGTGAGACAAGATTTGGAACATAGATTTCATTTAGCTTTTGAGGTGTTGTAATGGTGTTGAAGAGTTCATTTTATTTGGTAGTCAAGCTGATGATTTGGAGTAATAAAGTGACACAATCAGATATGTTCCTGTGCTTTTATAGAAGAGACAAAAATAGGATAATACTGATATTAGTAATCACTAAGGTATTTCCCGTGGATGGGATGGATGAGACACACTGAAGAGTGGAATAAATGATTTAATGTTTGGGGTGGGCTCTGGAAAGAGGTAAATGACTCAGCTTTTAAGTAATAGTCACACAATTGTCACAAGGATACAGAATGCCATTGATAGAATCAGGAAATTTATGAAAAGGAGTAGTTTAAAGCAAAACTTTTAAAACACGGGTTGAGACCTCATATGAAGTCATGTAACTGAATGTGGGATCATGAAATTAGGATTTATCAGAAATTGTTTTATTTGTATACTTATTTAATACATATACCCAGGGTTATGTAAAAATTTCTTGGGTGATAAAAGGTCATGAGTGGAAAAAGGTTTAAGAAGCCCTGATTTAGAGGAAGGATGATGAATTTAATTTTGAATATATGAAATTTGAGATGTCAGCTAAGTTTTTAAGTAGATGCGCCCATCAATCGAGTAGCAATTTAAATATGGAGCTTTAGACATAAGGATAGTAGATAATGTATTTGGAAACCATCCGTAAAGAAGTAATAGCTTAAAGAATCACAAAATATTCAAACTGAAAAGAACTTAAAGAATCATTAGTCCAACACCATTCCTGAAAGAAATCATCACTATAACAAGTGAATAACTATTCAGCCTCTGATTGAAAACTCCCAATATGGGGGATACTCACTGCTTCCTAAGGAGACCAATTTACTTTTTTTTTTAATTAAAGCTTTTTATTTTTCAAAATGTGTGTGGACAATTTTTCAACATTAGCCTTTGTAAAACCTTGTGTTCCAATTTTCCCTCCCTTCCTGCACACCCTCCCCTAGATGGCAAGTAGTCCAGTATATGTTAAACATGAAAGAAATATGTTAAATCTAACGTATGCATACATATTTATACAATTGTTATGCTATACAAGAAAAATCAAAGCAACCAGTAAAAAAAAACAAAAAGCAAAATAAAATGCAAGCAACCAACAATAAAAGGTATGAAGATGCTATATTGTAAACCAACTCAGTTCCCTCAATCCTCTCCCTGGGTGTAGATGGCTCTCTTCATCACAAGATCATTGGAACTAGTTTGAATCATCTCATTGCTGAAAAGAGCTATGTCCTTCAGAATTGATCATTATATAATTGTATTGCTGTGTACAATGATCTCTTGGTTCTGTTCATTTCACTTATCATCAGTTCATGAAGGTCTCTCCAGGCCTTTCTGAAATCATCCTTCTGCTCCTTTCTTACAGAACAATAATATTCCATAACATTCATATACCATAACTTAATCAGCCATTTTCCAATTGATGAGCATACATTCAGTTTCCAGTTTCTAGTTTCTAGCCACTACAAAGGGCTGTCACAAACACTTTTGCACATGTAGGTCCCTTTCCCTTCTTTAAAATCTTTTTTGGGATATAATCCCAGTAACACTGCTGGATCAAAGCCCACTAGTAACACCGGGTATGCACAGTTTGATAACTTTTTGAGCATAGTTCCAAACTGCTCTCCAGAATGCTTGGATCCGTTCACAACTCCACCAACAATGTATCAGTGTCCCAGTTTTCCCACATTCCCTCCAACATCATTATCTTTTCCTGTTATCTTAGACAATCTGAGAGGTATGTAGTGGTATCTCAGAGTTGTCTTAATTTGCATTTCTCTGATCAATAGTGATTTGGAGCACCTTTTCATGTGACTAGAAATAGTTATAATTTCTTCATCTGAAAATTGTCTGTTCATATCCTTTGACCATTTATTGGAGAATGGCTTGAACTCTTATAAATTTGAGTCAGTTCTCTATATATTTTAGAAATGATGCCTTTATCAGAACCTTTGAATGTAAAAATGTTTTTCCAGTTTATTGCTTCCTTTCTAATCTTGTCTGCATTACTTTTGTTTGTACAAAACCTTTTTAACTTAATATAATCAAAAATTATCTATTTTGTGATCAATAATGATCTCTAGTTCTTCTGACCAATTCACTTCCCCCACCCCCCTGAAAACAAGCTTAAACTTCCCTATTTCTGGTGCTCCCTAGTTTTGTCCTTAGTCCAAGTAATTAAGTTTAATCTTTCTTCCAAGTGACAGCCCTTCAAATACTTGAAGACATTATATTTTTCCCACTTTCCAAGGAATTTCTCCAACTGATTCTCACATAGGATTTAAGACTCTTACTTCATTGATTTTTCTCTGGATGCTTTCTGGACCACTTGAAATTATGGAAGTGAATGCGTTCACTAAAGAAGAGATCCTTGGATGAATCTTTACATTTTTAAGAGTTTTAAAATAAAAGTTCTAAGCATGTGTGGAAATAGAATGGTATTGTGATATAGGATATTGCCAAACATTTGTAAGTGTCAATTATTTCCCTATGCTTCCATAATACCAGCTGAGATTGCTGTAAATAAGGAATTTGTAGCATATATCTGGGACAGTTTGATTTAATATATTGATCCCATGTGTATTGGTCTGGGACCCTGCTGTGGATCCTTTGGCAAAATGAAGGTAAATCTAGTTTTTAGGCTTTTAGTAAGGTTCTTCTGAGATATAAGGAACCTCCTTCCTGACCACTTCTTATCAGGATTTTATATTTTTTGTTCATCTTCCCAAACTCCATCTTTTTTTTTTTTCCTAGCTTTTTCTTACATGCTGCTGCTCTTTTCTCCAGAGAGGTATTTTCTGCAGCCATTCTTCTTCTTTTTTTTAATTTTAGTATAGTTTTTTATTTACAAGATATATACACAGGTAATTTTTCAGCATTGACAGTTGCAAATCCTTTTGTTCCAACTTTTTCCCCCCTTCTCCCAGATGGCAGGTTGACCAATACATGTTAAATATGCCAAACTCCATCTTAACTGCCATGACTACTGCTTCAACCTGGGGATATTGTAAGATGATTTTAGCAAAAGGAATATTTTAATCCTCAGACTCTGACTTTGATTGTACTAGATGTGGAATAGACACCTGGACAAGAAGGAAAGGAGAGAAGTTATTTAATCATTCAGTCATCTCTGACTGCATGATTGTTGGATCAAATTTCTGGTGAATGCAGGAGGGGATGAAGTGAAGAACCCAAGTGGAGGAAACTTGGCCAGAAGACTTTTGAGATAGAAATGAAAGAGTATAGGACAGGAGAAGACAGAAATTTTGAGACTTTCCAGTTCCTGAGGTTGCTGGAAGTCTTTTTAAGCTACACTGTGAGACTACATGGCAAACTAACTTAAATTTATAATGGACAAAAATAGTTCATATTAAACATTTTTTTTCCCAAGCAGTGCTTGGTAACTGGGCAAATGGGACAAGAAAAAGGAAAATGGGTGCTACAAAAACAATGAAAAGAAAAAGAATTATCAGGAGAGAAGATTACAATAAGGAATGTTGTTCAGAGAAGAGTGGAATACCAAGGAAGTGAGATTTTTAGAATGATGGCTTATGGTTGAAAAGGCTATGGGCCTAGGCTAGATAGAGACCAAAAAAAAAAAAAGGCAGAATGTATCTGTAAGAGGAGGAAAACAATGAACCCAAAGGCTTAATAAGCATGAAGGTTAGGATCAATAGGAGGAAAATGTGGGAGGAAACTGTAGTTAGATCAGAGAATGTTTGAAGTCAAAATTTTTGGGGACAGAGTAATAATGAAGTGATGGTGAGAGGTAAATTGTAATCATGTTGTCGTGTCATTGGAGTGAAGCTAAGATAAAGGTCATTTAAATTGTAGAACTGTGAATCTAGATTGTTAAAGAGCAATAGCATAAATATTGTTGCTGTGGATAATACTGAAAGATGAGTTGGAGAAAGATTGAAATAGAAGTTAAAATTATTGAGAAAGGAAGGGGAATAATCTAAATATTAGTAATTAATTATAACAAAGATCTATAGAGAAGAGGTCTAGTCTAATTCTGTTGAAAGATATTAAGTTATCCAGTGTCAGGGAAATGAATTATAAGCAACAATAAAGAGCTAAGAGTATAAATAACAATTCCTTTGGAAGAAGAGGTGGATGAAGAGATGGCCTCCATTAGTTAGAATCGGTAATTATGTGGTGTTCTCAAAGGGTAGCTAGGTTGAATTTAGTGCTGTAATATGGAATGACAAGTTGAGGAAAAGGAATTATGAAGTTACTGCCATATGGCAGAATGGGTAAATTAGGTTTGGGATGGGCTAGGTCTGAGCCAAAAGAAATGAATCTAGTGCGAGGAGGTAGCAGGAAAAGGGGTCATGCATAGGATAAAGGAGCAAATTGTGTTTTCAATCCCTAGTCATTTCATAAATGTTTCCTGAATTGAATTGATCTAAGAATATTACAGATTTAGAAATAGGTCATCAAAATATATGAATCTAAGTATCTAGTATTCTGTAAGCACTCTTCTAGGCACTGCTTAAAAGCATAAAAATGAGGCAATCCCTACCCTCAAGGAATTTGTGTTTTACTAGAATTTATGTTCTATAGACAACACACAGAGACACGTGTGTATATATATGTATATATACATACATGCATATGTATGCATACATATCACACACACATGTGAAGGAAGCCCTAGGGTATTTGATTTATCATGTTTGTCCCAGAGCAATGGCAGTATTGATTTGGTTAATTTCCACACCTAGAGGAAGAAAGAGGAAGGAGAGATTGGCAGGTGTCTGGAGGTCCTGTTTGGAGAATGCTGCAGGGAAGGAATGGAGAAGGCAGGTAGGGCAGATGCCCAGGGTGGATGGCTGCATGGAGCATCTTTTCCTTCTGAGTAACTGCATCACATGAAAATGTGTGTGCATGTGCATATGCACAGAAATATGACAATTACTTATAAAACAATATATCTGTGTAGCAAATCCAGAATTGTTCCTCATTTTTCTTCAAGAGGTTTATCTAATTTATCACAAGTTAAGAGGGAGGATTATTATTAGTACTTCTGGAGATTTGGTGTGGGAACAGATGATCCTATCTCTTTTGATATAATCTAAAGCTCACAGCCAATGCATAACCTGACTTAAGGCTTTCATTTTATTATTTTGAATCAAAATATGTAATCATTTCTGTGGCCATGTATCTGGTGGAGCAGCTGTTTCCAGAGTGAATAATTTGTACCTTAGCTTTATAATGATTATCCTTGTAAGCAAATCTATTTCATTTTAGCAAGAGTAAAGAAGAGGTATCATAGCTATCTTCTATGAAATGACATATTTTGGAAATGACTGAGATTAAAATGAGATGCTCAGTATCATATAATGCACAATGGGAAAAGGCTTGTTGTGCTTTAGTGTCAGGGAATGAAAGATGTTAAAGAATTTTAGGTAAGGGAAAACAAATCATGCATCTTAATTTTGTTTTAGTTTATGCTAGATATCTTTTTCTTTTTCTCCATTTTATATTAAGTTTGGGAAACAATATAGCAAAATAATTAGAAGAGGGCCTTGTTTTCAGGACTTTTAAGGCTCTGTCCAAATCTGAGTAAATTACATATCCTCACAATGCCCATAGCAATTCTCTAATATCATAAGTTGTTTGGTCATTTTCAATCACGTTTGACTCTTTATGGTCTCATCCGAGTTATTTTTGGCAAAGATTCTAGAGTTTATAATTTCTTTCTCTAGCTCATTTTACAGAGGAGAAAACTGAGGAAAACAGGGTTTAATGACTTGTCTAGGGTCGCATAGCTAGTGTCTAAAGCCAAATTTAAACTTTGGAAGATGAGTCTTCCTGCTTCCAAATCTGGCACTATCCACTGTGCCTTCTAGCTGCTCTTATTACTATAAAATTACAGACAATTTAACTGTTGATGTTGATGAAAGAAGTTTCTACACTAGCAGTTCTCCCACACATATGAATTCCCAAATCTAGATAAAAATGAAACTTTAGATTTCTGGCAAGCTAAGGAACTTGAGGCAAATTTTGTCCAGAAAACAACTCTGGCTATTGATTTTATCCTTATGTCTGTTTGAAATGGTGTTGCTTTCGTATATACATTAAAAAAAACCTTTTAGCAAATATATTATAAATATAATTTCTTAAAGCTGGATGGGACAGTGAACTTTGGGGTATATTTTTAGCCTGGTCATTTGACCTATTCTTAGAAGTGACCAGGAGCTTTGAAGAAGTTTTCATGGCAAATGAATTAAACATCTGAGAGATTATCAGTTTGAAAACAAATCACTTAAGACAGTTTATGCACACAGCTTTTGAAAGGAATCCAAAATTTATTATTTTATTCCTCTTAATTTTATTCCTTCTCTCCCAGAAAATTACCTTGGCACTTATTTCACCATTATTATTATAACTTTCATTATTGCTGGGCCAACTTCATTCTATTCAAATTAAAGAGCACTTAATGAATATTATGTGCCCAGCTCTCATAAGTGCTACAAATGCTACAGGAGAAGAATATAACTCAGGGATATTCCTGGGCTAAAAGAGGTTTCTTAAAATATCAAGTCAACATATAAAAAGAGGCAGCAAAAAATATTATATAGAACTCAGGTAGTAGAGCTCAAATGCTACTTCCAGATGAGCTCTTTCCAATTCTCCCGATTTCTAGTGATCCCTCTTCCCCAAATACTTTGTATTTGATTTGTATTTACTTGTATGTAATTATGCACACATAATTTCCCCCTAGTACGATGTAGTATAAGTTCCTTGAGGGCAAGTAGTGTTTAGTTTTTTTTTCTTTTTATTCCTAGTGTACCTGATACATAATAAGACTCAATAAATGATTGTCAAATGAATGAATGAATGATTAACTTGTATACAAAAAGGCTAGAATTTGTGTGTGTAAACTGCATGCAGTTCTGTATAATAACCTTCCTAAATGTTTGTGACATTCTATACCTAAGGTTCATACTGTGGAGTTGCCTAGAGGGCAGTGGGATTCGCCAGGATTATTAGAATTCTCATGGGAGAGAGTCACTCAACTGATTGCCTTTGACATATCGTTTTGCTTAGATTAAAAAGCAATTGCTACTGTCTAGTCAAATTTAAACACTGGCAAGAAGATGCTGAACTCTAACATTGTCCAGTCTATAAAAATACCTCAATGGGAAAATTACATTGATGGTTGAAAGAAGAGTACACTGGAAAAAGCCAGGTGTTTTTGTAATAGTTGTAGTGAATAGAAACACCAAACGGCTCTGGATAAGTGTGTAAATGTAATACATAAAGTACAATACATTTAGTTGCAGCTTCACCTGAACTTTATATACCTTCACCTGAACTTTATATACTTCAATGTTTCTAATGCTGTTTTCTTATCAGTCTCTTAAAAATATTGTTATAATAAATTTAAAAAACACCAAAAATGAGATAATTTCCAGATGTAAAGTAGAACACAAAAAAGGATTGTATATGAAACTACAAATCTCAATAAATGCACATAAATAATCAGCATTTCTATGTATCACCAACAAAGTCCAGCAGCAAAAGATAGAAAGAAAATTTTCTTTGAAAATAACTGTAGACAACATAAAATACTTACGAGTCTATTTGTCAAGACAAATCCAGGAATTATACAAACACAATTACAAAACACTTTTTACACAAATAAAGTTGGATCTAAACAATTAGAAAAATATTAATTGCTCTTGGTTAGGCTGAGCCAATATAACAAAAATATAAAAAAATTAATAAAAATTAATTTACTTATTCAGTGCTATACTAATCAAACTACCAAAGTTCATTTTATAGAGCTAGAAAAAAATTGTTTAAAAAATCATTCTGGAAGAAGAAAAGGTCAAGAAAATCAAGGGAATTAATAAAAAAAAAAGTGAAGAAAAGCAGCCTAACTGTACCAGATCTCAAATTGTATTATAAAACAGTAGTCTTTAAAACTATCTGGTAATATCTCAAAATATAGTAGTGGATGAGTGGAAAAGATAAAGTAATAAATGACCATATAAATCTAGTATTGATAAACCTAAAGAGTCTAGCTTTGGGGACAAGATTTCTTTTTTAATAAAAATCATTGGGAAAACTGGAAAATGACATCTCACATCAGGAAAAGGTCAAAATGTGTACATGATTTAAACATAAAAAGTGATAATATAAGCAAATTACCTGTCAGAGAGCTTGGACAGACAATGAGGATATCAAGGTCATCCACTGCATCATGGGTCATCACTAATTGCCTTGACAAGTCATCAAAACAACATCCTGTGATGTCATTGGTCCTCTTTGAAATGGAAGGACAAATAACAACAATACAGAATTAAACTGAACATTTACTACTTTGGGGGAACTTTATTTCAATAATTTTGTTGATTTAGCAAAATAGTTTCTATGATAATTTTAGCATAAAAAGTTTCAAAAATCCATAGGAAAACATCAAATGAATGAAGAATACTCTTTGTCTTGATTATGATATGTGATTCGATATATAACTTTAGAGTGATGGCTCTTAAATTTTTTGAGTGTCATGAGCTCCTTGAACAGTCTGGTGGGAAAAAGTGAGAATTTCAGAATCCATGGACTAGAAGAATCTTTAGCTTATCACAAATGCAAGGGCTTTGGTAGTAGGGAATGTGGGGTGATCAGGGCTTGCTGGATCTCTGTGAAACCATTATGTCTGAAAGGAGAGAGAACATGCATTGAATCTGTATTTCCTGAGTAAAAGGTCAAAGAGTGAGGGGAAGTCTATGCTTATTCTAGTTTTAACTCCATCTTCAATTCTGACCTATACATGCCAAAAGTCACATCCCTCTGTTCCAATCTCTAGCCTAGCATTTCTGTTTTGTTATATATTCTGTCTATAAAAGTCAGCATAGCTACTATTTCTGGAAGGAAGATTATACAATGTTTTCTCCACTTGTGAACACCCTCTATTTTTTGTTTCCATGGCTGCCTGGTTTTCAGTTTCTCTTTGATATCAGTAGTAAAAATGCCATTTCCTAATATTTAAGACAGGATTATTGTCCATTTTCAGTATCATGTGTGGATACATTTTCAGACTAGATAGAATCAGAAAAAGACTACCTTGATTCACATAGAAAAAACATTTCTTTCAATCCAATTTTGCACTGTCTAGAAACTTAAATCTCTAGATTTATACTTTGCCTGAGACTATTCCTATGGATACTCCATTAAGTAGTTGGGATGCAGCCACACATTAATTTTTGCAACCATTGATATGATTTCCTAGTAATAACACTTCTGACTAGTAATTTCATTCTTGCATAATTGCCAGTGATTAAGACATTTTTTCCTCTATGGAATGCCTACTACCTATCATTCCAGGTGACTTCCTTTTTTTTTTTTTTTTTTTAAATCACCTCAAAGCTCATCACAGCTAGAAAGCATCTCTTGGTGGATTTTATTTTATTATTATCTCTTCTTTTCATCAGTCCTGCACTATGGTAATTTGCACTTTACTCAATACTAGATAATAAATGTAGTTAAACCTTTCAAGTTTGTCATATACCCTATATCTACACACACACATGTGGTATATCCTTAACTTGAATGTATGCTCCTGGAGGCCAGGGATCTAATTCTCTTTTACTTTGTTAGTCTGCTTTGTGCTTTTTGGGATTCTCTGAAAGTGTTGTTAGGCTGAAGCAACCTTAGAAGGTTGCAGATCTTGTTACTTCTTCAGGCTGACTTGTGCAGGAAGAAAGTTCATTAGCTTCAGCCTATTACCTTTTAATGGAAGTGTTGGTATTTAAATCCAGATGGGGATGAGAAATTCATGTCAGTCAGCCTCCTCTTCTCACACTGCTTTTCAGCTTGATTAACCGGCCATTTATAAAGTCAGGTCTTTGAATACACTTTATGTTTGCTCTGGGAGATGCTTTTGCTACTCAGCCAGAGATTCTGGGGGGTGAGTGTGTGGAGCTTAGGGGGACTGATAAGTAAAAAACAATTATTTGTCCTTGTATTCAGTACAAGCATAATGGATTGATGTTTTCTAGAATTAGGATTTTAGTGAGGGAGCATATACAATTTTGGATTCAAGGAGAAAGAACAGGGAAATGAGCCTATGTAGAATGGGACATCTAATTCCTTATTTTAAAGCTCCCAAACATTAAAATCAATCTTGAGAAGGACTGAAAATATGCTTGTGTTTTTATTTGGATTAGGAATTTTGTTTGTTTCAGAAAGAGAACAAGAAAGAATCTTCTTTCTTGCTATCCTTGAATGACCTCAAGAATGGATTTGTCAGCTTAAGATAGAGCTAATGCTGGTCTTTGGACCATTCAGCGCTCTCCACTGGATGACTGACAGCATCCTTTAGGTGATTTAGAAGCATAATTATTTTATTCAGATTTTATTTCATGGGGCATGCTTTTTTAGTCAGTTGGTGGAGGCAACAGTTTCCATTTTTCTCAATGAAGTTTTTGGGCCTCATCCTGGCCCTATAATTTTTTTTTTGAAGTGAAAATAAATCTACACATTGAGTTATTGTTGTTGTTTTGGAAGTTTTGTTAATTTATGTAAGCACTTTTTTTTTCATTCTATAAAATTTTCTATTCATCCTTGGGGGGGGGGGAGTAAGCATGTCTATGACAAAGCTGTGCTTTTGGTATGTGGCTTTGGAGAATAGCTCTTTCTTAGATTTCCAGGGGAAACAATACAAAGGCGGCCAGCTTTTATTCAATTTTCACCTTTGTCTTGCAGGATTATCAATGATTTCTGGGCTATCCAACATTATAGGCCAATATTTTGATCTGGGTTTATTTTTATTTGTGTTTGTTCTGTCTACAACCTTCATTTTTGTTTTTGTTTTTATTTCCCTTTTCTTTTGACCTTAAACATCAAATAAAGTGGACATTTTCCATATACAGTAGAAGAATAAAGATGATGTACATAAATGTCTATTATGAAGAATTTACTCTTTTAAAAATTCAGTATATAATTTTCAAAGCTATTTTCTGCTTGCTAGTGATTCTTTCCAGCCTTCCTTCTGTTTAGAGATGTTTCTTTCCTTCCTTACTTCCTCCCTCCTCCTTCCCAGTTCCTTTTCTCCTTTTTTCTTTCCTCCTTCCTTCCCTCCCTTCTTCTCTTTTCTTCCCTCCTTTCTTCCTCCTTCCTCTTTTTATCTCTTCATCTCTCCACCCTTTATTTCCTTCTCTTCTTTTCTTCCATCCATCCTTTCTTTCTTCCTTCTTTCCTTCCTCTTTCTCTTGTTCTTTCCTTCCTTCTTCCCTTTTTTCTTCCTTTTTTTCTTCTTCCCTCCCCTCTCTCTCTCCTTCTTTCCTTCCATTCTTCCCTTCTTTGTCCTTCCTTTGTTCATTCATTCCTTCTTTCTTTCCCCTTGTCTCCTCCCTTCTTTTTATTTTGCTTCCCTTTTCCTTTTTTCCCTCTTATTGTTTTGACAGAAATAAGAAAAAGAAAAACAAAGCAGGGATTAGTTTTAATTGTTGAGTAATTTTTAAACTGATCCAAAGCAATCTGCTTGGAAGAATAACTGATAATAGAAATACTTATAAGTGACACATGTTACTCTTTTTACTAAAGGATTTGAACATGTTCATTATTTGGGCTCCATTGATTTCATTTCAATATCTGGCAATTCAGATGATTTTTTTTCTTATAAGGATCATTTGAGATGAATATTTTTATATCAATAGGAGAGTGAATAATACCTGGGAAAATTAAACATTTCATATTAAATTTCACATTTATGAAATTAATGTGAATTTCAACACTATGGTAAATGGCCTCATCTTACATTTTAGAATATTCTAACCTGGCACTTGGAATCACAAATTAATTCCACATGGAATTCCACCAAACCTCTGGGCAACAACTAAATATATCACAAATGTCTGAAATGTATAGAGCACTAGATTAGATGGCTGGTCTTCCCAATAAAAAAAAATAAGTCCAGAGGCTAGACATCTGGCAGTGTCATTTATGCAAAATGCAATGTCAAAACATAGGCATGGACAGGAGTAATTATCTTGATTCTCATTTGCTGACATTTATCCCAGGAGCATTTATTTTTCTGCTCTGATGTCAAAATTATGTTCAAATAGAAAACTTAATAAAGGCTTCTTATTAGTTTTCTAAATTCTGCATTCATTCAGAGCTCATTTTTTGAGAAATGTGGCTTACAAGCTTTATTTTTAAGATACTACTTTCTCATACTAGTCTGTATCAATCTTCAAAAAGGGAAGTAAGGAGAAGATGAATCTTATGGTTCATGGGAATCCCAGGAAAAAAACGAACAGCATAGAACAGAAAATAACATGTCAAAAATTTCTAGAATTACTGAATATAGAAGACAAAGAACTCATTGTAAGAATCCCCAGAATCTAAACAAAAACAAAACAAAACAAAATCCCAAACCACCAACTATACTTCAAACTTCAAAGCGACTAGTAGTTAAATTAGTAGTTTACAATTCCAGTGACAAAAACTGAATTTTTCAATGGCTAAGTAAAGAGCCTTCAAATATAAATCACTGGAAATTCAAATAACATAAGATTATTTTGTACTCAATCAAAACTGCAGATGGGAATTAAATAATATATTCTGAAGATCAAAGGAGTTCATAATATAAAATCATGTGCCTAAAAAAACTGTATCTAATCCTCAATAAAAAGATTGTGTTTCAATAAAAGTGGGGTATTTGAGTCATTTCAAGAAAAATAGGCAAACAAATGTTTGACTTTAAAATCCTCTAAAATAAAGAAACAGAATACAAATGAATATAATTATCAAGGAAAAAATTAATAATGAAATAAATTACCTTATCTCTAAAGATTATTTTTTAAAAGAAAGTCTGAAATATAATTTTTTTTAAAAAAGAGATATTTTAAAATAAAAACTTAAAAAAAGTTTGAAGGGAAGAAAACTGAACTTAGAATAAAAAAAAAATAGAAGTGATGATAGAGAAGTAGACCTAAAACAACACAGACTAAATTCCCTTACATATAAATTGCCATATTGTTTAGAACAAAATTGCTAAATGAGGTTAGTAAATAAAGAAGCAAAGGAGGAGGTCAGAAAGGAATTTATGATTAAATCCATGGTTGAACAACAAAGATTCAATATAAGTTCTATAGATTCTCAACCAGAAGAAGGACTATAGGAGAATAAGAGAAAAGAAGAGAAAGATTGAAACATGGGGAATAAAAAGGAGATATTTTATTCAATCATGGGATGTGGCTTCCCCCATGAGGGAAGATGTATATGTGCATATTTAAGATTATGATTTTATAATGTGTCTGATTGGAGGGAGTTATTGCTCAGGAAAGTAATTTCCTTTGAGAGAGAGTTGTTGTTTGGATAAGGAGAAGGGAAATCAAATCTTCTGGAGGCATCTGGCACTCAGAAGGGTAGCAAGACTAATGAAAGATAAGGTTGCATAGCAAAAGAGAATAATCACGAGTAAGATAGGGAGTATAAGTGAAACACAATTTGGGACACAGATATTTCTGTCATAGGTGATATTTCTAACTTTATTACTTCCTTCATAAATGGATGTTGCCAGGAGTTAGGCACAGGAAAAAAGAAATGATGGAGTAATATGTACTTACAAAGTCAATGACATTGAAATAAGTTACAAGAAGAAAGTGAAAGTTGATATTTTAGACATTTTAATTCCATGAGCATTACAATGATCAACTATATGTTAGTCAGACCAGAGGAAGAGAATGAATGAAGAGAATAAGGTAAAGAAATTATTCCAAGCAAGAAGAGCAGAAAAAGAAAAAAAAATCCTAGCAAATAAAAGATGATGAAGGGGAGAAAAGGAGGGGAAATTTTGAATTAATCAATGAATTGAGAGAGGAAAACATAGGGGAACAATTGTTTAGTTAAATAAATGCCCCCAGAGTCAATAAATTAAAACTTCGAAACCAGGAAAAGCATTGACAAAGGCAAAGGTGGAATAAAAGAAGAGAATGGGAGGGTATAGTGTTATATCAAAATTGCTTAATCAAAACTACTGTAGGGACAGACTACTGACTTAAAAGAGAAAAGATAACAACAAAAAATTCCAATAAAATATATGAAGGACATGAATATAAAGAAAATATAAATCTAACTCTCATAATTTTAAATGTGAATGGATTAAACATTACAATAAAATGAAAGAATGTAGAAGACTTAATAAGAAAGCAAAAACCCATGATCTATTTCTTATAAGAAAGACTTCTAAAAAACAAATGCATATAAAGAACATAACTAAGAAACTGAACCAAAATTTACTGACTTAGATCAATCAGGATTTACAGTTATGCTATCATAAAAAGCAGAATCAAAATTTTACAAAATAAATGTTTAGAAACAAAGAAATTATGCTGAAAAGAACCATAGACAACATAGCAATGTCCCTGGATAACACGGAAATATCATATTTATATGCTTCAAATGTCATAGCAACTAAATTCATAAAAGAAAATTAAATGAGTTGCTAAAAAGAATATTAAAAGAATAAGAATAGGAGACTTTCATATTCATCTCTCAAAGTTGAACAAATTTGACATAATGACAAACTAAAGGGAACTATGGAATTGAAAAAAATTATTGGAGAATTTAGATCTAAGCAATTTATGGTGAATTTTTAATGTCCTTGTAAGGAACTTTTACAAAATAGGTCATGTATTAAAAATTGCAATTAAGTGTAAGAAGGTAGAAATATTACAGCTATAATTTGCAGACAATAGCATAATAAAGACTATTTGATTCAGGGAACACAAACCAAAAATATAGAAGTAAATGAAAATTTAATAATGAAATCCTGAATAATGAGTGGGGTGAAAAATTCTAGAAACAATGATTATGTGAAAGATAAGGATAATAATGAAATAACATACTTTTCTAGGAAATATGCATTAACAAAATTGAAAAAGAGAATCAATGGAGTATACACTTAAAAAAAAATTAGAAGGACAACAATAATAAAGTTTAAGATAAAGAGATTGAATTAGCAGCAAAGAAACTACTGAATGGGAACTCTGTTTTGATTTACAAAAGAATGCTGTTAGACTTAATCTATACTAGATATATTATTGTAAAAGAGAGTGGGGTAAGATGAAATTCCTCTACCAGATTCCTTTTTTGAGACAAAAATAGTCTTAACTAGAAAAGGATAACACAAAGAAATGCTATTATTGAAAATTTATTTTAAAAAATTAATGTCCTGGCGAAAAAAAAGACTTTAGAAATTTATCCAAATAAATTTATCCAAATTTGTCCAAATAAATCATTAATTAAAATCGAGTTAGATTTATACCAAGGATGCAAAATGACTCAACATTATGAAACAATAAACATGATTATACTGACAGTAGGCCTTTCCCAGTGCAGTTTAATGCTAATACCTATCCTCTGAAATTATCTCCAATTACCCTATAAATGTCTTGTATGTGCATAGCTGTTTATATGTGTGGATCCCATTTAGCTTGCAAACTCCTAGAGAGGAAGGATTGTTTTTTACTTACTGTATCCGAAGCCTTTTGCACAGTGCCTGGAACATAGCCAACAGTTAATAGATGCTTGTTGACCTGATTGCCTGCAAATTTTCATGTTTCATAATTCAAAGCTTCCAATAATGCTATGATGTGGCTGTCTTTGGCTTCTGATATACATAGCATTTCAGTTCTCCCAAGATTACAGTAGTGTGCTAACATCTAGAACTTTATGAAGAAAGAGTAGGGATTAACTATCCATTTTTGTTATTTTATACACCATTTGTTTTATTATCTTTTATTCCTCATCTTTTAATCTCTATTCCCAGTGTACTAATTGATTAGGAGATCTTAGGAGAATAGGTTCATAGATTTAGAATTGGAAAGAGACCTCACAATCCATTCAGTCCCTACTCTTGAGTTGCTTATGTTCTGCTTTTTTATTCGCTTTTTTCATGGACAACATTAATTAACGTGTGCTCTGATTGACATAGAAATAATTTGCTGCACTATATCGTTAAAAAGTTCATATATAAAATGAATGTATATAAAACATCATCTTGTAGAAGTTGCTTCCAATCAAGCTTTAGAGTTTTTCTCCTGATATCTATCCAAGAGAATCTACGTACATTGGTAGAGAATGTAGGCAGTATAAAGTTATCGACATTCAAAGTAAAACCCAACAAAGTGTTATTAAAACACCTGCATTTATTGTTTCCTCCAGAAGTCAGTCCATCAGCCAATCGATAATCATTTATTAAGTGTCTCCTATGCATTAAGCACTGTTCTAAGTCCCAGAGAAATGACAATAAAAGCAGAACAGCTTTTGTCTCCAAGAGCATCCTTTAGTCCCAATATATACTGAACTAGATTTCCCGTGTCGCATTGTCTTAGAGTTATATGTTGACAGATTCAGAATTGGATGGATCTCATTATGTCTAACATTAATTTTATAGAAATTAATTCTATAGAAAAGGAAGGTAAAGTTTAGTCACAGGTTAACTGACTTCCTTGAGGGCAAAAGCTTTCAACTCAGGTCACATCATTGGCTATCTGCTCCTAAAATGAAGCATCTTTGTTCTTCCCCAATCAACTTATTGCCAAGACATTTCCTTACTGTAAATTTATCTCAACTTAAGTCCCGTAAACAGTATCCATTTCCATTATAAGTAGAGCAACCAGGTTTAGACATCTTGTAGAGTAAGCATATGCACTAAAAATCAATGCTTGTTTTATTAGTGCCAAGAGACTCATTAGATTGATTTTTTTTTACCTTTATAGGCAATTGCTATAAAAAGGTAAATTAAAAAGTTAACCATCTGCTGCCTCACTTTTCATTTAAAATCTTTTATTTGATTACTCTTTCCCAGGTAATCAATGCCTTCTATTTTGCTGCCATGCCAACTCTGGAACGAAAATGGCTTTAATTTATAGCTTTTATTTATCTCCCAGCATTGTCAGAGTCACAATCTTTATGCATCCTATTAGTCGTCTGGAAAATATTTCTTACTACATTGAAACAGAACAAAATTCAATTTAGAAATATAATTTCCTGCCAGTGAGACACTTGATAACAGGGGGTGGGAGATTAATGGAGCCCTGTGACAGAAACTTGATTTAAAGCAGGAGATTAATACTGCTTTATCAGCCTATGCTGCAAGTGAATTGGCTCAAAAAAAAAAAATCTGTTTGAAGTTGCTGAGTTGTCTGCTTGTCTGCGGGAAAAAGGTCTCTGGACATTTATTTTATTATTGCTAAGCACTTGCTGCATGCTTGTCTCTGACAACACAGGAATGAACTTTCACACAACACCAGACTTGCTCACTTTACAGTAGTAACATGTTTCTTATTATTCCTTTTCATCCTACAGGAAGCTGGAATTCTTTGGAGGTCAGCTACCGACTTAAGGGGATTATTCTCAGTAAATCATGTCCAAATTAACAAATAGAATTATGCTGACACTCCAGTTTGGTGGACTTGGACTAAAACATATAAATGACATTTTTAATTGCATGGCTTCTGTCCCTAACCTTGCTGTAAATCCCTCCCTCCCCTACTCCTTATCAGCCAAAGAGGCCGTTCATTTTTATTTTTGCTTCACCTCTAAGAGCTTGAATCTCCCAGAAGAATTTAAAACAGTCCAGGAGATTACCCTAGTGGGTTGAAATGCCCATCAGATATGCTCTGAAATATAAAATATGAAGCTTGGTGGCCTAATAGGATGAGCTTGAAAGTAAGTCTGGCCAAAGTTTGATTTCTGTTATCAGGAACCTTGAACAGTAGAGATAATACCAAGAGAATTTGAACTAACTTTGTTTTGAAGTTACTTTGGGGATACATTTTTTAGCCTAGTTGTTAGCAAGTAAATTCTCTCTAGAAAAAAAAAAAATCAGTGTCTTGGTTAGTGTATTTCCTATCAATGGTTATCTTTTTTTCATAGGCCTGAATTTTAGGTTCAAGGTCTCTGGAAGAATAGTTGCTTTGATGTTGAGGGGAAGACAGATATATATGCTGGCCTAACTCCTTTTTTTCCTAATTAATTTCCTACAAAGCTAAATTTTATAATAAGAAAATTTTAATATGTCACATTGAAAGTGTGGTTCAGTGGAAATAGTACTGGAATTTAGTGTCAAAGGACCTTGATTATAATCTGGGCTCAACAATATTAAGGCAAATTAAAATTTGGACCTAACTTTCTTCATCTATAAAAGCAGGATCTGATTACTGGCTGTTCTTTCAGATCTAAATCTGTGATACTATGAAATGACACTTGGATTGTGAACAAATAAGATAGTGGAGAGGGCTTGGGCTGAACAACAAAGAGAATGGAGGTTTAATCCTGAGTCATTCAATAAACACCTAACTCATTCATTCATTTTCATTCACTGACAAGGTACAAGGCATTGGGAACTGCTCTGTAGACACTGAATATACACACTCATAGTCTAGAAGAATTGCAGAGATTACATGTTCACAAAGGAATGTAATACAAGTTAAAATGTGAATATGTATATAAAAAAGAGATACATTCCACAATTTATTTAATCATTCCTCAATTGATAGACTTGTCACTTATTTCCAATTTTTTGCCTCTACAAAAAGAGTTATAAGTATTTTTGTATACAATGGGCATTTTCCTTGATCTCTTTTAGGTATGAGTTTAGCAGTAAGATGATGATTTTGGGTTAGAAGGACAACTATTGGGAGAATTTGTTTTATTTGGCTATGCAGTCTTTTTTTTTAATGCAAGACATATTAATGTGTTGGGTGTGTTGTAAAAGAAAACACAAACAAAATAAAGCAATAAAAATAGAGTTTAAAAAAGTATGCTTTAATCTGCATTCAGAATTCATCAGTTATCTCTCTGGAAATGAATAACATTTTTCATCTTTAGATTTTTTGGTTATCATTTAATAAGAGTAGTTAAGTCATTCCCAATTGATGAGTCTTAAAACCCTGTGTACAGTATTCTCTTGGGTTCTGATCACTTTATTCTTCATTTTGCATGTGTTCATATTGGTCTTCCCAGGTTTTTCTGAAACAATTTTAATGCACAATAGCATTCCAAGACAATCATATGCCACATATTGTTCAGTCATTCCCCAATTGATGGCCTTTCCCTCAGTTTCCAATTCTTTACTACAACAAAAACAGCTGCTATAAATATTTTTGTATAATTAGGTCTTTTTCCCTTTTGTTTGATCTTTTTGGAACATACTTAGTGGTATTTTTAGGGCAAAAGGTATAGTCCTTTGGGCAGTTTCAAATTGTTCTTCAGAATGGTTGGACTAGTTCATAAGTACACCAACAAAGTATTTGAGTTTTAATTTTTCCACATTCTCTTCGGTACCTTTTTTCTGCCATGCTAGCCAATCTAACAAGTGTGAGGTGGTGTTTCAGAGTTATTTTGATTTGTATTTTTCTAATCAGTAGTGATATAAAGCATTTTTTCTTGTGATTATTGAAACTTTTAATTTTTTTCTTCAGAAAACTGCCTGTTCATATCCTCAGACCATTTATTAATTTATTTTTTACAAGTTTGGTTCAGTTTTCCAAATACTAGAGAAATGAGGCCTTTATCAGAGAAACTTGCTAAAAATTTCCTCCAGTTTTCTGTTTTCTTTTTAATTTTGGCTGCATTAGTTTTATTATGTACAAGTCTTTTCAATTTCATATAATCAAAATATTCCATTTTACACATTGTGAGGCTTTCTTTTGGTTACAAATTTTTCTCTTATCCATAGATTTGACAGTTACATTTTTCTATGATGTCTTAATGTACTTAAGATATTACTCATATATCCATTTTGACTTTCTCTTAGCATATAGCATGAAATGTTGATCCATATTTGGTTTTTGCCACATTGTTTCCAGTTTCCCTAGAAATTTTTGAAAAACATTGAGTTCTTAAACCCAAAACTTGGATTTTTGGATTTATCAAGCACTAAGTTACTATGTTTATTTATGATGGTGTACCTAATGCATTCTACAGATCCACTAGTCTATTTCTTAGTTATACCAGATTGTTTTGATAATTATTGTTTTGTAATATAGTTTGAAATCTTGAACTGCTAGGATGTCTTCTTTAACATTTTATTTTCATTGATTCCCTTGACATTCTTGACCTTTTGTTCTTCCAGATGAATTTTTTCTAGCTCTATAAAATAATTTTTGGTAGTTTGATTGGTATGGCACTGAACAAGTAAATTAACTTAGAAATATCATTTTTATTGTATTGGCTTGGCCTACAGGTGAGTAATTAACATTTCTCCAAATGATTAGATATGTTTGTTCTTGATTTTAGATAGATTCCATTTATTGTTTAGAGAAAGGTTACATTGATTCCTATGTGTTCTAGTGTTTTTAATAGGAATAAGTATTGTATTTTGTCAATTTTTTTAGACTAAATGATTTGCCTGCTATCACAAGGAAGTGTCACTTTCTTGATGTGATATTAAACACCTATATGTTTAACTAAAATATCTATTTAAATAACTTCCAAAGCTTCATATCCAGCCCTCATTTTTGTCCTGAACCCTAGGCACAAAAACTTTATAGAGTTGGGAGGAATCTCATAGCCATATCTTCCAACATATATTGAAAATCAACACCTATCATATCATACCTTACAAGTGATCATGCAGTTTTTACTTGAAGACTTCTGTTGAGGAGTTACCCATTATCTTTTGAGATAGTCAACTGTACTTTAGGACAACTCTGGAAGTTTTTTTCTGATATTGAGTCTAAATTTGCATTTTTGTAGGATCCATGTACTTTTTCTGGTTCTGCCTTTGGAACTAAATGGAATTTAACTCCCTCCTTCATGTAATATAAAATCCTTGAATAGAGTTATTTTTTATAGTTTCTAAAACCAATTTTCAAAAAAAGTTGGGCTTACATCCCATTCACTATTATGGTTCCTTTCCTCTGGATATTCTACTTTTTGTCAATGACATTTTTAAACTGCTGATTCTCAGCATTGAACAAAATACTCCAGATGTAGTCTGACTGTAGTGGAGCACAGATGAACAATTGCCTCTTTATTTGTGAAAGCTATGTCTCTCTTAATGCAGTTCAAGACTTCATTCATTTTTTTTTTTTTTTGGCTGCAACATCACACTGATAAGGTATATTGGTCTTGCAATTCATTTAAGCTCTAAGATCTTTCTCAAAATTTTCCCATGCCTCCCTTAACCTGGACTTAAGCTGATTTTTTCCAAGTATAAGATTTTTCATTTTTTCAGAGTTACACTATTTTCTAACTAGTTGGATCTTTTTGAATCCTGAATATTCAGGTGCTAACTATTCTTTACCACTTCATGTCATCCACAGATTTAAATAAACCTGGTATCATGCCTTCATCCCAATCACTAATAAAAATGCTAATAATAGCACATGGTCAAACATAGATACTTGGAGTACTTCTTGCCAAGTTGACATCAAATCATTAAGAACTACTCTTGGAGTTCAGCCATCCAATTAGTTCCAAACCCATCTAATTATATCATCTTGTCCACTTTCTTTTTTCTATTGTTTATCAAAAAATAGTATGTGATATTTTACAAAACACTTTGCTAAAATCTCAGCAAACTGGAACAATAGTATTTTCCTGATCTAAAGTGGTATATAATTGATTGGGACAAATTAAAGAAATGAAATTAATTTACTTAAACAGTAAATCTTACAATTTTGTACATTAAAAACTTTTAACACACAATATTTTCTCCCTTTGATGCTTTTGTGTATTCTTTATTTATATATGAAAATATACAGTGTTTCTACAACTTAGCATATGCCTGATGCATAGCAAGTGTTTAATAAGTATTTATCGATTGATTGATTACTCATTACATATTAAATATGTCTTTGATGAATAGCCTATTTTTACAAGCAAGACTTGCCTTAGTTATAGGTTTTCAATTTGGTTTGAGTTATATGTATTTCCAAGCATTGAAGCATATTTGTCTTTATCTCTTAGATAATTGTCTCAACCTTTCATCATATGTAGCATGGTACAAAGTCATATTGCAACATTCCATTTCTTTGAAAAGTTCTATAATTCTGTAAGAGTTCTGCTTCTCAATATGTAAATATATTGATCATAATTTATCATTTATTCAAAGAGGACAAGAATTCCAGAGTCACTGACAATAAAAAATTCCATCAAAACATTGAATGAAGATGTTCAAACTATACATGCTTAACTGGACTTCTAATAAAAAATGAAGGAAAAAAAAGAGGGATTCCTTAGTAAAAATGGCCTTTTTAAGATCTTTCTTTTTTTAGACTTAAGTACTGCGTTGCTCATGGCAAGTTATTATTTTTTTTCCATAAACATATTTGCTAATTTTCTGAGTTTAAGGAGTGACCAATGACAGCTTTTATCTCTGAAGCAAAAGTCTACTTATCTGTTAATGAGAAAACAGTTGATGAGCTAAGTCTGCTTTAGCGTTCTCAGACAACAATTACTCATTTACATTTGCTAGGTTGTAAAACTTTGTAGTAACTTGAAATAAGTCAATGACTTATGAAAAATTAGAGACATTTTAATATAACTGGGCAAATATTAATATTAGAACTATCTTATGATTATGGATAAACGTGCTTACTGATCATGATTTAGTAAATGACATTTTTTTTTTTTTTTTTGCTTAGGCAATTAAGGTTAAGTGACTTGCCCAGGGCCATACAACTAGGAAGTATTCAGTGTATGAGACTGGATTTGAACTCAAGTCCTCCTGACTTCATAAGCTAAAATATCAGCACTCATAGAAAGGACCTAGTAGATGAGCCAGGAAGATAGAGAAGTAAAAAAAGGAGACTGCAGAGTTATGTTAAAGTGAGGCTTGAACTCTATGTAGTGTCAATTGTTACCAGACTAATTTGATTGAAGCTTTCTCTCTACTATTACCTTCTTTTCCACCTACATGAGAAGAAAGAGCAATGGAGAAGAAATGCTTTTATTTGTAGTGTCATCTGCTTCTGAGAATGAGAAGAATAAAAGATGAGAGAAAAGAAGAGATAATAGAAGTTGCTTTTCTTTCCTTCCTATTCTTTCAATTTTATTTTTAAAAATTTATTTTTTATTACCTGATTTGAAAAAAATCACTTAACAACTATTTATTTTTATTCTAGTTTAATAAATACCAAATCAAAAGGGCATTTCCATATAAATAGCAGAAAATAGGGTTGTATATGTTGTTGTTGATATCTTTCTTTCTTTCTTTCTTTTTTCCTTCTTTCTTTCTTTCTTATTCCTCCTCTTCCTCCTCCTCCTCCTTCCTCCTCCTTCTCCTCCTCCTTCTTCCTCCTTCTTCCTCCTTCTTCTCTTCCTCCTCCTCCTCCTTCTTCTATATGTAACTTCATAAGTCATCATACCCATCTGTAATTCTTTATGGACATTCTTTTGTTTTCTGCTATTCATTTTTGTTGTAAACAGATGTAGAAGAATTGTACAAAGAAGCAGAATGAAGGAGCTTTATAGACCAAAAGATAAAAGAAATTTTCTTCTCATGAAAAGACTTAATGATATTTCAACAGAAGGCATCAGCTAAGCCTGAAGGTAGAAGTGATGGATATTATAGTTGCTGTTGAGGGGAAGCTCTGCTGAGGAAAGGAACAACTCAGAAACAAAATTCTAGAGAAACAGTATCAACAGATTGACTTGTCCACCTGAGATGCTCTGTTTAGTGATGTGTTAGTCCAGAATAGTGTGGCTCAGTTTATCCTAGCAGTGGAAGCATCTGTTTAACATATCTCCCAT
This sequence comes from Antechinus flavipes, assembly GCF_016432865.1. NCBI lineage: Eukaryota > Metazoa > Chordata > Mammalia > Dasyuromorphia > Dasyuridae > Antechinus > Antechinus flavipes. Next base: position 281,477,610 of record NC_067401.1, on the reverse strand, counting down.
TTTCATTAGGGAGCTTATTATTGAGATGTAAGGAAGATATTACAATCTAATTCTGTAGTTGTGGTTTGTCCTCATTTCTTATATTCCCTATTTACATTTGTTATTCCAGGACAATAAGGATATGCCCACTTTCCCAAAGAACACTAAGTATGTTGTTGGGAGAGTATGATTAATGTTTATAGATGGAATATTGTATAAAAATCATATACTTGCTTTGTATCTTCTATAAAAATTTTTTAACTAAAGTTATTTAAGCTAAACTGATTTATTAATAGGAAATATACCAGTGGGCATTCATGAACTATAATATTAATGATAATAATAAAAATAATAATACCAACAAGAGTTACTTCTGTCATCCTGAATGTAGAGAACTGTAATAGACACCTCTTCTCTGAAGAATACTCTAATTTGCCAGCATGGAGGTGTAGTTGAAGAAAAATAAGCCACAGAGAAAGAATGAGTGTCCCTAAAGATGAAGGGGATAGCAAGTAAAAGAGGTATTACATGAGGATTAATATTTCCTCTCCCCAGCAATAGTTTGTCATTTCTTATCATTGCTTCTTTTATCTATCATCTATCTATCTATCTGTCTATCTGTCTATCTATCTGTTGCTTGACTACACTTTCCTTTGTGCTGTGTAAGACTGATTATCTTGTTTTGTGGCCTTCAAATATTCTTATTCTTCTACTAATAAACACTGAAATATATCATACTAAACTATGACCTTGAGTATTTTGCCTCAGTTTCCTCAGCTATAAAATGGAGATAATAATAGTAGCTACCTTGCAGGATGAAATAATATTTTTAAACTTACTTATCCCAGTGCCAGGTACATATACACTATATAAATCTTTATCTCCTTTCCCTTTTCTTGACTCAATATGCAGGGTTGCCATCCTCAAGAATTATTAATATTTTATAGATGAAGAAACCTAATTCTTTTTAGATTCTTCAATAGGTTACTTTGATTCTATGAGTTTCTTCCTTCCTTCCTTCCTTTCTCTTTTCCTTCCTTCCTTCCTTCCTTTCTTCTTCCTTCCTTCCTTCCTTCCTTTCTTTTTTCCTTCCTTCCTTCCTTCCTTTCTTTTTTCCTTCCTTCCTTCCTTTCTTTTTTCTTCCTTCCTTCCTTTCTTTCTTTCTTTCTTTCTTTCTTTTTTCTTTCTTCCTTTCTTTTTTCTTCCTTCCTTCTTTTCTTTTTTCTTCCTTCCTTTCTTTTTTCTTTCTTTCTCTTTCTTTCTTCTTCTTTCTTTCTTCCTTTCTTTTTTTCTTCCTTCTTCTTTCTTTTTTCCTTCCTTCCTTCCTTCCTTCCTTCCTTCCTTCCTTTCCTTCCTTCCTCCTTCCTTCCTTTCTTTCTTTCTTTCTTTTCTTCTTTCTTTTCTTTCTTTCTTTCTTTTTTCTTTCTTCTTCTTTCTTTCTTTCTTCCTTCCTTCCTTCTTCCTTCCTTCCTTCCTTTCTTTTTTCCTTCCTTTTTCTTTCTTTCTTTCTTCTTCTTCTTTCTTTCTTTCTTTCTTTCTTTCTTTCGTTTTCTTCTTCTTCTTCCTCCTTTTCTTCTTTTTTCCTTCTTCTTCTTCTTCTTTTTTCCTTCTTCTTCTTCTTCTTTTTTCCTTCTTTCTTCTTTTCCTTCTTCTTCTTCTTTTTTTCTTTTTTCTTCTTTCTTCTTCCTTCTTTTTTTTCTCCTTCTTCCTTCTTTCTTCTTCTTCTTCTTCTTCTTCTTCTTCTTCCTTCTTCTTCTTTTTTTGGAATGGGGGAATAGGGAGACATGTTACGGTCTATGACTTACTTGCAAGACATAATTAACCCTGAGAAAATTCATAGTCCAGGCTATTGATGCACCACATTTTAGGTTAAAGCAATACCAGGTTAACTAAATGTTCTGAAGGGATGGAAGATGTATCTTGTAGTCATTTAACAACATTTCAAAGGTCAAAATTGGATCTCTTGGCCCCAATTCTAAGATATAAATTTACCCTCACCTGTCTTTACGTTTTTTTCTTCTGTTCCTTGGTCAAAAGGAACTTAAGTAAATATGGCCCTTTGACCTCCCAAATTCGTGAAATAGTCTCCATTCCTGTTTTTTCTCTTTTGCACTTCCTTTTTTAAATGGACATTCTTTGGGGATACAGTATAAATTGTGCTGTGTCTGCCACAGTCATTGCTGCTCAGATTAATTTTAATTCTAACCATTCCAAGGAAATCTGGCTTGGCTGGAAAGTGATAAAACTAACTGGAAACAACTGACCTTTCATGATTCTGTGAGAACAAATGGACTAAACACAGTAAGCATGCCCTCAGGCCTGAAGAGCTTAATACATAAAGGCTTGGGAAAACAGGTCCTCTCCTTTGACTTGAGGTAGCTGAATTTATCACCAAAAGGAATGTTCAATTTTTCTTAATCTTGATAATTGTACCTGTGATTATTTCCTTTCATTCTTTCCCTTTTGCATTCTCTCTTGATTAGACTCAGTTCAAATCTTTTTAAGGTCAGGCCAAGAGATTTGAAATTTATTGCCATTTACTGGAGGAGTATTCTGGAAAGGAACCAGATGTAGAGTCAAACAATCTGGGGTGAGGTTTTCCCTCAACCATTCACTTATCAGCTGTGTGACTTGGGTCAAAACCCATCTCTGTCTCAGTTACAATTTCTTCATCTGAAAAAATGAGATTGATACTTGTATTGCTTACATCACAGCTAGATGATGATGATGATGATGATGATGATGATAGTGGATTTACTAGTAGTAGTATATATCAACTATTATCATTATTATTATAATTACTAGTAGTAGTATAGTGGATATACTACTACTAGTAATTATAATAATAATGATAATAGTTGATATATAAGTACACACACATATATGGAATTTCTTTGAAATTTGCAAAGCACTCAGCATATTTGTACTTGAGTCAAGTATTATTATTCCCATTTTAAAGATGTGAAAGTTGAAGCTTAGAAAAGTCAGTTATATAATATATAATAATAAAGCACCAAATGGGGCTGGAGAAGGTAAAATAATGTCCAGATCCATGATTTCATTTTTTGGGGAACTTTTGTAATTGAAACTTCTCTACCTATGTAGGTTGGCAACTCAGGCAACTTATAGTTGCTTAAGGACATTGAAACCTAAATTAGCTTGTCCATGGTATCACATCCTCATCATTATGTGTCAGGTTTTGAAATCAGATTTTCCTGACACCAGAATTAGCACTCTAGCCACCATTCACCATGTTCCTTCTCTCCATAAAACAGTCACAAGGTGCAGTGGATAGATGGTCCTGAACCTAGAATCAGAAAGACCTGACTTCAAACCTGTTCTTAGCACTTACTTAGTAGCTGGGTGATCCTGGGCAAGTCACTTAGCCTCCCTTTATCCAGTTTCATAATTTCCAAAATGAGAATAACAATAGCAGCTACTCCCAAGGATTGTTGTGAATAGAATATCAAATGAGATGGATTTGCAAAATTTTTAGCATCCTAGTATAGAATAGGCATTATGTAAATGCTAACTATTATTATGTAGGTCATTATTAGGAATGTTCTCTAATCTTGCTCTTTTATAAAATATCCTTAGAATTACTGATCTCCATGGTGGAATTTAAATTATTATGTATTAATATTAATATAAATATGTGTCCTTCATGAGATCAGCATATTTCCTAAGAGGGAAAAAAATAGGAAGTCATGGAAAAAAAGTTTCCTCTTTTTTTCCAAGTCTGGTGATATAAAAAATACAATATATGTCTTATTTATTCTATGAAGTTAGTCTGGCTATTATTTTTCATTGTTTAAGCTTATGGTTGTAGTAACAGGAAATAATGTAAATGGAATTTTTGGGGGAGTTAATTGGGGTTATGTGACTTGCCTAGAGTTACACAGAGGGTAAATTTGTCTGAAGTTGGATTTAATCTCACGTTCTCCTGATAATAGTGTTCTATCCATTGTGGTACCTAGCCACTCTTGGAAATTTTTTATTTGATATAAATTTATATTCTTCTTGTATATGATATGGCATGTCAAAGAAGGATAGTAGGAAACAAGGATTGATTTAAGTACCTATTATGTGCTAAGCATTTCACAAATATCTTATTTGATTCCCAGAAGAACTCAGGGAAGTAGTTATTTTGGTTTGTTTGTTTTTTTTAATTTTACAGTTGAGAGAAGTGAGGCAGGCAGTTAAAATGTTGTGTCCAAGGTTCCATAGCTAGTAAGAGTCTGAGGCTGAATCAGAACTCAAGTCTTCTGAGTGCTCCATCTACTCTGCCGTCTAACTAGTTGAGAAAAAAGATGTGAAAATCTTTTAAAAAGAAACATTAAAGAAAGGGTATAAATGCATCCTCAAGTCAGGAGGACCTGAGTATAAATCTAGTCTCAGACATTTAACACTTTCTAGCTGTGTGACTCTGGACAAGTCATTTAACCCCAATTGCCTCAGCAAAAAGAAAAAAGAAAAGAAAAGAAAAAAAAAAGAAAAAAGAAAAAGAAAAAAAGAAACATTAAAGTATTTTGTTTATTAGAATACAATTTATTATAATGAAGTGCCATTTATAATACTAATATATTCTTACAATTAACACTTGAGGGAAGTAACTATTTTTTCATCTTCATGTCTTTTTTTTTTCACACATAGTAGGTACTTAATAAATAGTTTCCACTACCTTAATGATTTGAAGAATTTAGTGTAATTTCCAAAAGTACCTATTTTGAAGCCATTTTGAGAAAAAATCATGAACATTTTATCCTACTTTGAATATACCACAAATTCCTCTTTTCCATCCTCTCATAGTCTTTATATATTTGAAAAGTCCTATTAAAACAGAATTGTAGAACTTGGGTTAACCTATGAGGTGGGTATTCTGCCCTTAGTACTATCATTAAGTGGGACCCCATAAATTTATAAAGTTCATTTTAGACTTCTGTGGGGATATACTACAAATTATGCTTATATAGTATTTGACTAATTAGAGTACTCTGTAAATCAGCACATTTACAGCATTGATAGCTGACCACAATCGGACATTCTAAGATCCTGAAAGACCTCCCAAATCACCTAGGAAAAGATTAAACATGATTTTGACTGTATTTGACTATAGTCTACTTAGTTATGTATATATTTTCAAGAAACACACTTAGTTTAAATGGGCAAGGTATATATGGCATATTTGGTACTTGTGATAGGTTAGATCATTCAATTTCCCAGAACAACCCATTCTTTAAAAAATAAGGAAGAGGGGGAAAGTCAAGCATGGGAAATAATTATTTTTAGAAGGAACATTCAGAGTTAAAGATCATGAAGATGGTTCAGGCGTGAGTGATGATGAAGTTTGGAGTACAACCATCCCAGTGGGAAGATAAGATAGAATAGGCATGGAAGTCAAAGTTAGAGAGGAGTTTGATGAAATTTGGAGATCAAAATATTCAAAGGAACATCAACATAAATATTGGTATATCAAATACTAAGGTAAGCATTGAGGTGAAGAAGAATATTGTGGGCCAGGTGATGAGTTTGAAAAATGAAGAATAATCTGAGGGATAATAGAAGACAATTTTAAGTGCCTGGATGGGATGATTTTAATAGATAGTGTGAATATCAGAAAAGGAGAGATTATTTAATGGTGGCAATGGAAAGTAAGGAAAATGTTGATTTTTCTTCTGGGACCACTGAGTCAGAGAACATGAGAAGCCAACAACATTGGAGGGAATAGGCAGGAAGAGATGTTTCCCAAAGAAAACTGGTTTTTGTAAGTGCAAGAATATAGGACACATGAGAGGGAAAATTCTAAGGGTTGGTTAACAAAAAGTTGGGATTCTAGAAAATATAGTAAAAAGGGTAGGATAGAAGAGTTTAGGGATTGGGAATTCTATACTGAGAAAAGAGATCTAGATTCTATACATGACTTGTAGAGATCTGACAATATTAGAAAAGGAAGTAGAGGAAAAGAGTTTAAACTTAAACTATGTTATGTGTGAATCACAGGAATTAGAGAAGCTGGAGGTAGGAGTTTATTAGTCACAGAACAGAAAATGTATTAATTATTCAAGGACTTGGTTGAATAAGAGTGGGAAGAATTTCTATAACAGTTTTTTTTTTTTTTTTTTTTGGCGGTGTATGGGGTACTTTGTAGGGCTGGAGGCCTTTTTAGCTTTGCTTTTAAGATCCTGATATGAGCCCAATCCTGAGGCATTGAAAATCTTAGACAAGAGTATGAGCCAAAGAGTAATTCATGAGAAGCTCTGCATAATGATCTAGGTCCATGTGAAAACAAGAATTGGGACTTCTCATTATGGAGATTAGGAGGGGATAGTAGGAGGAGATGCTGAATTTAATCCTGTGAGCCATTTCTATCTTCACTGTGGAAAAAAGAGAAGGATCAGAGGTGGTTATAGAAAATATTCAACATGAAATCACAGATATTAGGGTGTGAATGATTGATAGGGAATTGACAGTGAATGATTGACATGAGAAGAAAAAAAATCATGTGTAGAATCTAAAGCTCTTTTCTCAGTGTAGAATTCTCAGTCTCTAAACTTATTTATTGTTCTGTTGCTTTGAACTTGGTTTTTATATGATCCCTAAAATCTACCTCTCTATCCAGTAGCTTTTATCTAATATCATCAGACAGATAATAAGCATGTATGCTTCCTACTAAATGATGGGAATATAAAAGCAAAAAACTCTCTGCTTCAAGGAGCTCATAATCTTTTAAAAAATTTTTTATCATAGCTTTTTATTGACAGAACATATGCGTGGGTAATTTTTCAACATTGTCCCTTGCAATCACTTCTGTTCCAACTTTTCCCTTCCTTCCCTCCACCCCCTCCCCTAGATGGCAGGCAGTCTCATACATGTTAAACATGTTAAAGTATATCCTAGATACAATATATGTGTGCAGAACTAAACAGCTCTCTTGTTGCACAAGAAAAATTGGATTTAGAAGGTAAAAATAATCTGGGAAGAAAAACCAAAATGCAAGCCGTGTTCTTTCTCTGGGTGTAGCTGGTTCTGTTCATCACTGATCAGTTGGAACTGAATTGGATATTCTCATTGCTGAAGATAGCCACTTCCATTCAAATTGATCCTCATATAGTATTATTGTTGAAGTGTATAATGATCTTCTGGTTCTGCTCATTTCACTTAGCATCAGTTAATGTAAGTCTCAAGGAGCTCATAATCTAATGGAGAAGAAAACATACAAAAATTAAGCACAAATAAACTGTATATACAAATACAGGATACATTTAAAGCAATCTCAGAGGGAAGGCATATCGATTTCAATCCTATTTCTGTTAATTTGTTCTTATGTGACCAAGTCATTCAACTTTTCTGGGCCCAAGTTTCCATAATTGTAAAATGAGAAAGTTAAGAGTCTGAGATTGTTTCCAGATCTAAAACTATGATACTCTGACCAAAATTGGTGACATAATAAAAAGGAGCTCTAATTTCATTTGGATAAAAGAATACTTGGTTCTTCACCAGCACATCTATCTTAGATATTTTTTTTTTAATTTTTGCCTCATATTGTCATTAGCACACCCTGGATATAGCCAGTGACCTTTTGAAAAAATAGAGACCTTTTTCCTGTAGTCTGGTGAGTTGATTTTCAAGGGCAGATGGTAAGTGTCACCAGAATGAATGAAATGCTGCATTTTTTTATGAGTTTTCTATAGACTGCTGTGTTTTGTACCGGAGATGGCTAAGTAAACCAGAACTGACAGGTAATAAACATATAGCTGAGGACAAAGCAACAGAAATCAATGACTTGTAAGCTTCACATAAGAGAAGACAGTCAGAATGTTTCCAGCTTTTTCAGAGTGATGAACTCAATCTAAGCTCTAAACAGGAAAACATTATTGGGGAAAGGGGGTGTAAAATTGTACCAAGGAAATGGAAAAAAAGGTGTCTGAGAAGGTTAGTTTGATAACTCTCTACCAAAACAAAATTAGCTTTGAAAGGCACAAAAATAAAACTGAACAAAACTAAAACCATCCATCCTTGCCAAATGCAAAGCAAAGAGTGAAGAAATCATGACTTAGCAATGGTGAGAGATATCAGTTTGGAGTTTTTTACCTGATTGAACCTTCTGTTAAATTGTGCTTTGTTGTTCATCTGAGAGGGAGGTCAGGAACACACAAATACAAATATATTTTCTATGATCAGAGGTTAAAATATCCAAGCAAATGTGTTTGAATATATCCCTGGAGAAAGCAGATTTGGATTTGGAGTCAGAAGACCTTGATTTGAATCCCATCTTTGCTATTTACTACCTGTGTGACCTTAGACAAATCATTTAACCTCTATGAACCTCATTTTTTTAATCCATATAACAAGGAGATTGGGTTAGGTGACCTTCGAGGTTACTTCTAACTCTATGATCCCATGAAGACATTCATTTTTTTGTTGCTCTTGACATTCATGAAAACCCATGGGGAACAATTAAATAATTGCATTTCTTTAATATCTGTGACAGGAAAGGTAATTCAGAGGAATGAGAAAGACCTGGATTTGAGTCCCAGATCTAGTTGACACTAACCTAGTATCGACAAACCACTTCAGCTTCCTGGGATTCAGTTTCCTTTTCTGTAAAATTAAAGACCTATGCTTCATTACAGAATTATAGAAACTGGGTTGAAACATACCTTTGAAAATACCTAACACAACTTGTTTCTGTGCAAGAATCCCCCTCTGTAACATCCTAAGTAAGTGCTTATTTGACCTTTACTTAAGACAAGACCCCACTGAGTATTTTATTTATTACTGTCCAAATCAAATAAAATAAAAATTCATATGTGTTTCATGGTGTTTTCACTGAGAGAACTGTAACTAGATCATGGCAATTGAGGTTTTAAACTAGGGTGTCAAAATTTAGAAGGCTACCAGCATTTTTATTCTTTTAACAAGAAGGTACAATTAATATCTAGTTAGCAAGAAAAATTAGGTAAAATAGGAAGCTACCAAATGATACTCTTTATGACAAATGAACTCCTCCCTGGTCTGCCTGTTTTTCCCCACTGGTTTTTTACCTCTACAGGGACAACTTTCCTAGTATCAGCGTCTTAGTCAACCAGCATCTCTGTCTCCTAATACATAATGAAGAACCAGTGTATCTTTTCCAATAGTTCTAAGGTCCTTTTCCCACTTTTGCTGAAGTGAATATATCTGAAAAAGTTGATTTGTAAATCTCTTTTATGTTGATTGACTTGGGCTATAGATTGCCTAGTTTTGGTTCTGTTTACTATGTTGTCTTTCTGTAGTTTGTTTAAAAAATCTTTTTTATTGTGAATTTAAAGCAAGCACAAACACTTCAAAATACAAAGAACAAGATTACATAAGAGACTAAACTTCTGTTACATATAGTTATCTTTAAAGAAAAAACCTCTACAAACAATTTGAGAAGGATCAGACCAACATTTTATACCATACCACTAACTTTCTTCTAAAGAGCTCAAAGTTTATCCTAACATTTTCTAATGTGTTTTTCTACATTTCTTTGAAATAGGGAAAGAAGAATTTTTTTCGATCCATTTTATGGATAAAAGAATCGAATATTTAGCAAATGGGAGGAGAGATAAGAGGCACTTTTAATGCATCTACTAGGTGCTATGCAGGTGTAACTAGGTAGCAAAGTGGATAGAGCACCAGGTTTGGAGTCATCTTTCTGAGTTCAAATCTGATATTAGCAATGTGACATTGAGGAAGACATTTAACCTAATGTGTCTCAGTTTCTCATCTGTAAAACAAGCTAAAAGAAATAAATAGTAAGCTACTTGAATATCTTTGCCAAGAAAACCTCGAATGGAGTCATGAATAGTGGGACATGATTGAACTACCACTAATTATTGTTGTTGAGTTTGAACATTGAAAAATATGTAAGACATCACCTAGTTTACCCTTGTAATTTATTGATAGATTTTATTTTGATAAAATAGATGTTTCCCAACAAATAACCAAGTAATGATCTTCCCTTCTTTAGAAGTACATCCACTCTCAACTGCCTGATAGTGCAATCATTTTTGATGATATCCATCACTTTCTCCTTTTGTAGTTAGTTGATTATTAACAAGAAGGAGGAACATATGCTTTAATTTGGATAGTATGAGATCAACATCGGACTTGTATTTGATCAGTTCTGATACCTTTTATTATTTATTTTATATTCTTATAGTTATTTTTCACCTTGTTCTCTGCTTCCATTTCCTTCACTCTGCCTCACTTCCCACATGTCTTTCCATGCTTTTCTGAATTTGCCTGGGTCATCTTTCTTTGCTGGTGCAATATGGCTGAAGTTGGCCACAGTGTACAGAGGGAGGAAGAAGAGCAAGGAGACAAAAATAGCTGGATTGACTGATGTGTACCTAAGAACTGTTTCCAAGTAATAGAACTTTTCTAACCCCTTTGTGTAGTTCTAACTTCTTTGCTATGGTCTAAAAGTCTGCCTTTCTTTTACTGATACATTCCTTAAAAGTTCCTAGCTTCCCTTTCCTTGCAGATTATAAAACACTGCTACCTATAACTAATTAAAGCAATTTAAACTTAACGTGTAGCTTGAAGCTAATATGTGAACTGCTCTACCTTTCTTTCAGAAACTAGAATGGATATCTGAAAAAATGGGTGAAATTACCTAGTATATAGATTCTGGTATTCTTGTATGTGTATTTATAATGAATGGATTACAATCAATGGTGTTTTAGAGCCAGCTTATATTGTTAAATTTTCATTGTGAGCATTTGTACCTAGGAAATTGGTAAAGGCTACAAACTGGGCTTCATTTATTAATTGTTTTGTAGATTGTTTTGGCTGAAGAAAGTGATGGAGAAAAATTAACGGTACAGATTAAGCTAAAAGTATATTGTGCAAATTTTGGGGGGTTGTTATGAGAAACTGGTTATTTAACATTTACCAACATACCCTTGATTTTATCTAATCAAGATTTAAGAAGAAAACATTTAAGAATGTTTTCTATAATGAATCTCTTAATTTTGTAGATAAGGAAATAGAGGCTGACTGAAGTTAAATGATTTATATAAGGTTACAAAGCTTTTCATATAAAGCTGAGATTAGAACCCAGGACCTTTAATTTCCATTCCATCACTCATTCGCCTGACACATTCTTTCTTCTTTAAATGTGAAATGATGTTCTTTTTGTTCCTCCTTCTCTTCCTCTCCTCTTGTTAGCCTCTTCTTCCTTCCTTTTCTTCCTATTAGGGTTTGCTTAAATATATCAAACACTGACTAGAAATTTCACTGGTATAGATTCATGTATTCATGCTTCTTATTCCATTACCAGATTCTTCCCAAGAGATAGCTGGAAATATAGGGTTAACATGGTATTTGAATGTAACCTCCTTGAGGGTGGGGACTGTCTTGTTTTTGATTTTATTTGTCTGGCATATAGTGGGACTTTTAAATGCTTGTTGATCTGATTACTAGTGTGTTACCTCATGCCCCTCTTAATAAATTTGAGAAAGTGGAGAGAGCACAATGAGATTTGTTTTCTTTTAGGCTCAAAAAAATCACACTTTATGTTTTCCAGATTGGGTATTAGGGCAATCTGTGTTCTCTGATATATGGTACATTTTAAAGAGCCAGTTACCCTTAATGGGTCTCAAAGAGCATGGCTGATGGGCACTTTCTTTCTGGCTCTGTGTATTTTTGAGGAGAGATTTAATAAGTTTATAATTCTAGCTGAAGGGCCACAAGGGAAGGAGTCTTTAGCACAAATTATATATAATGAGTTGCAGCCGCAATGTTGGTAAAGGTGAAACAAATGGACAAGTCAAGGTACATTTCTCTTTCCTCCACTTGGATTCAGTAAGCAGGAAGAAATCCATCATACACAGAGCCATTTGCTAAACACAAGGGAAAATTCCTAGATAAAAATCTGTGTTTTGCTGAATGGCTGGCATGCTAGTATTCTTGTGACAGAAAATAAACAGCAAAGCAATGTGCAAGACAGTACAGAGAAAAAAATTCAGGATCAACCACATGAGTTATGAAAGAAAAAATTCCAATAAATTTTACTTGAAATGCCTAAGGATGAAGTTTTATAGCCACATAAGAGAAACTTACAAATTGGAGTCTTATTAAGAGGCAGATAATCAATATTGGAATATTACAGAACTAGAAGAAGAATTATTTTTATCCTGAAATTGCAGCCTATCATTACTATTCTAATGTCTAAAAACCTATAATATGATTTACTGGATAGAGTGTGAAACTTGGAATCAGGGAAAGTGTTATAGCAGATGCTTCATAACTGTGTAACCTTTGGCAAGTCATTTAATCCCAATCAACTTCATGAATTTCTCATTTGCAAAATGGAAATAATAACAACTGCATTACTTAGGTTTCAAGTTTGTTGTCAGAATTAATTGAAATAATATGTATAAAATGTTTAGAAAAACTTTTTGTGCTTTTAAGATCATCTGTTTTCATCAAACAATCAGATCTTAGTAGATACCTATTATGTACAAAATACTGAATTAGATAGATATACAAAAGGTTCAGGGAGACTCAGGTTTAAATCCTATCTCAGATACATTAACTGTGTGACTCTGAGTGAGCTATCTAACCTTTTTCAGCCAAAAATTCCTTGTTGGTAAAATGAAGATAATAATATTTTGCAAACTTTCAAGCTGATGATTGTTATAATAATGATGTTATTATTATAAAAATCTGTATTTTAATTTTTAAATTAAATTTTGTTCTTTTTTTTTTTTAGGTTTGTATTTTTAGTCAATAAACATTTACTAAGCAACCATTAATTGAATAACTGTGTTAAGCACTGGGGATATAAAGAGAGGGAAAAGAGTTTTGGCTCTCAAGGAGCTCACATTGAATGGAGGAGATAGCAAACAAACAAAAATGTCAAACAAGCTGTATATATAGATACATATACACAGGAGAAGTAGGAAATAATTAAAAAAGGGAAGGCCCTAGAACTGAGAATTTGGGAAAGGCTTCCGAATTTTAGTTGAGTTTTGAAGGAAGGTCTCTGTATTCATCACTTATAGAAGTAAATGCCTATTATATTTCTTTAATTGAACTCAGTTTTAAGATTTAAACCAGTGTTTGTGATTTTAACATTGTTATTCTAATCATGTCTATTTTAGTTTCATAGCCTTTGTAGGAGTTTAGGAATAGAAAACTGTTAAATAGCCAACACAGTGCAAGTGGTTCCTCCAGCCAGTGGGGTATTATCTCCATCGGGAGGGCAGGTATGAGCTCTCAAATGAGTGCACATCTGAAAGAGCAAGGAGGACATTAACAGGGAGAATATAAAAATGACTCTTTTCTCTTTGGCGTTTCTCAGACACAACAAAATTGATGGGATACAGCTTCTAAGGATATATAGCAGTGATATTGAGGTCCCCTAAACTTAGAGTGTTATTGTTCTAACAATCTGTCAATGATTTTAAAGTCTTCTGGCCTTAGGATAGTCCTACAAACATAGCTAACTGTCAGATAGATAATCTGTTGGTCAGTGATAACCAAGTTCCTGAGACAGTGAACAGACCACTATTCAACCGACCTGTAAGCCAAAAAATTAGCAAATAAGTAACATGAAGCTCTGATCTCTCTAACTTTGTCTAATTTCTTTCTCCTGGTTCTTTGCTAAATCCTTTTGGAACTTAGCCGCTTCAACTGGCATTACAATTACAATAAACTTTTCCCCTTGACTTGGAGATGGGTTCAAGCCTGCAAAATCTTTTGAGAGCCCTCTGATACTAGTCTGTGACTCCAGACTTTTGGAGTCTCCTTTTGAACCTCAACAAAATGATCACATGGGAAATGATCTTTCAGGGCAATGAGGAACCACACTTAATATGTATTTCTGTACCTCAGTTGGAATAGCTGTTAAATTTTGGGATAGGTTTTATTAGGTTCTCCTTCAGGAGAGGGAAATTTGGGATTTAGATTAAGGATTAAGTTTTCTCTTAAGAGAGGGATTTCTCAAAGGAGACTGGTTTAAGGTTAAGTTTAGGTTAAATCAAGGATTAGGTTTTCCCTTAAAAGAAATTTCCTAGGAGAGGGGAGTTTAGGGTTAGGGTTAGAATTAAGTTAAATTTAGTTGAGCTAATCCTCAACATTTTTTTTTCCCGAGGAAGGGTTATTGGTTTCGGCAGTAATAAAATACTGGAGGGTTCCCTCTTGAATAAATTTTTGGTATTGTGAAACCAACAGATCCTCTTAATAATTATAGGAATAACTAAATAGCATAAAATTGAATTATGTGACATCTGGTATGAATCTGCAAGATTTGTTTTGGTTATTTGTAAACTGGTAATTTATTTTGGCTTCAATTTGGCTTTTTTCATTATAACAAATAAAAAAAAAATTAAGGTTAGTCATTGAAAAATTATTCTGATCAGATAAATTTTTGATTTTCTTGGACAGCTTTAAGTGATGGCTCTTGTACAACTCCTTCTAAAAAGGTTTTCTTTATATCCTATCCTTCCTATTCCTTTTCAGGCTCTTGAAGTTATGTCTTATTGTTTTGTCTATGCTTTTTACGTCTTTTTAAATGCAAGAAAATATTTGTCTTATGTTATGTTTTGTGTTGTTGTACATCCTGTTGCCTTGAAAGATTTTTAAAAAGATAAAGAAACCGGTCAGAAAGAATTGCTAAAAAGATGCAGCTAGAGTTTAGAACGGGTAAGATCAATGAATTTTCATAGTTGAAGCAGTTGTTCCAATAAGAAAAAATAACTTTTAGTGGGAGATTAGGGAGATTATCAAGAAAGATATCTTTCAATCCTGGTCATGTTGTAGTTACAGAGATAAAGTCAGATAATCAAAGAAAAGATAACTTTTTTCTAGTTTGTAGAATTGCTAAAAGCATTTTAGTAGATTTTTGAGAATTGAAAATAAATCATCAAGGAATTTAGAGAAATTTAGACATTAATCATTTTAAGATTGCAGGGGAAAACTCCTAGGACTTTGAATAATTTCAGGGACACACCTTCTGAAAAAATCTTAGTGAGTTTTGGGTTATGACTCTGTAGAATTTGTTTTAAGAAAAAATAAGAATTAAATTATATAAAAGTTTTAGGTGTAAAAAGCACTTAGATAATTTCCCCCCTATTCTTTCCTAGTTTGATAGACTTATAATTATTGTAGATAATTTCCCCTTACTCTTTCCTAGTTTGATAGGTTTTATTGTTGTAGTGTAATAAAGAAAGACAACTAATTTGAAAATAATCCCAGAGTGATGAAAAAAATAGAAAATGAGCTTGTAATTTAAATTTACTTAATTCTTCCTTGAATTTGAAAAGAGAGCAGTTTAAAAATTAGTGAACTTTATTTAAGTAGTAGAAGCTGTCCAATCATTTCTCAATCTCTTTGTGACCCCATTTGGGATTTTCTTAGAAAAGATGCTGGAATGGTTTATATTTTCTCCTCATTTTACAAATGAGGAAATTGAGACAAACAGGCTTAAATGACTTACCCGGGGTCACCCAGCTTTTAAGTGTCTGAAACCAGATTTGAACTCAATAACATGAATCTTTCTGACTTCACACTTGCAGTCTGTCCATTGCACCACCTAGCTGCTTCTAAGGAATAGAAAGAATGATTTAAAGGGATGGGCCTCCTTTTACCCTCCCAATGAAGCTCAGAAATCACCTGTAATTCCCTCAATTCAGAGATCTTTCCCCTCTGACCCTGTTAATCCCTCTCCTCTTAGATCAGGCTCCCAAATAAAGGTCCCAACAACCAATGCTGGAAAAATTCATGGAGCAGGAAAACCTCAAATACATTCAGTTCCAGAAATTTATTAGCTGTGTGATCTTAAGCAAGTTATCTTATCTCTGTTTGCTTCCTTTCCTGATATAATGATTGTGAAGTGCTTAAAGGTAAACACTATATAAATGTTGGATATTGTTATTATTTCTTAATTGAATGCAATTATATACTGGATTTTAGATGTGATTAGTATAAAATGCCAAATATAATAAGATTAATGATTTTCTATGAAAATATTTTGGAAATGCATTTGACTAAATTGTCATGATCTGACTGGTAATAAGTTTTGTTTCATATTTTAAACACATGATATTGTATATATTACTATTGTATTTCTAAATTTTCTTATACTGTAAAATCATTGAATCATAAATGTTAAAAAGACAATTTTTTAAAAAAATCTGGATGCTGTTAGATTATGAAGTTTTTAAAGTATTGTGAGAAAAATAAATATTTAAAAATTGTTAAATATCTAATATGGTTTATTTTGTTTTAAAATATATAATAATGTTTACTGTAATAAAGAATGAATTTTCATCTGAAAATTTTTGACAATGATTTATAAAAATTATGAAAATATACTGGATGATTTAAAGATGTTGCTTCAATACATTACCATGAGTCAACTATCAGATATTTGCAGAAACAACAGACTGATTAATTTTAATTTATAAGAAAAGGATAAATGAAATGGAATTGTAAGGGAAATATAATTAATACTATTCAAATCCTAAACTATGGTTAGTGAAATATTACTATTGGAGATAAAAATTCTTGAGACTATAATTTACTATGTTTTGAGTTTTGATTACAGGGATGGTTATTTGAATTGTCATGAAGTCAGTAGTAGAAAATGTCTTTTGCTTCAGTCTGAAAACTGCTAAAGATGGAAGTTTGTCCCTCTGAAAGTTTGAGAAGATGATTTTGGTGTGGCCTAAGTTAAGATCCTTTTGACTCAGTTTTCCCATTTTGTGATTTCCTTTTTAAATAGAAGATTTCCTCATCTAGTTAATCCTGAGCCTAGCTTTCTTTATTGTCAAATTTGACTTATATCTGGAATCTAGAAGAATTAAGGGAGTTTTTTTCAAACCTTTGTTTCCCATTTATTTCCTCTTTCAAATGACATAGAAGAAGGTGGAAAGGGTGCCAAAAAGAACTCCACAGCTATGATCCTCATGATTGAGCTCGTTGGAAGTATGACTGTTAGATAAAGAAAACAGCCATGTAGCAAGCTGCTTGAAGATGGAATGTTAAAATGATATTACAGGACCAAAAGGCAAAGTTGAAATCCTGAAAATGACCATGGCATTATTAATCTATTAAAAACAATGAATGATCTTTGTAGTTGTTCTGACTCAAATCTTGACCTTTCTTTGACATAGAAATATAAAATTCTTTTTTTTATTGAATGGGTTAAGATTAATTTTTTTCCCAATAAGAATTAATGATGCGACAAGAACAAAAGATAGCTGGTGGATAGTATCTGGATGAAATAAGGAGAATGTAAGGAAAGACTCCTTAATATTGGTATATTCCCTATGGTAAATTTATCTGAGGGCAAGGGCATAGGGCACACAGAATGGGCAGAAATGGACAATAGTGACTTGAACTATTGAATCAAACATCTTTCTCAATAAAATCCCATATCTACTTGAATGTTTGAGTTGAGCAGGATAATATCATTTTGAGTTTGGTGGATTAGAATTTGGTAGAAGTTATCTTGCTACTGGAGACTTTGGAGGAGAGGGTGAGGCTGATGACTTTACACAGCTCTGACTGACTGAAATACAATTCATGGGCAAGTCAAGAACAAAGGACAAACAAGAACAACAATCTGTGAGTAGGAGAAGCAGCTGACCTCTGGGGTCCAACTTGCTAGTTTGAGTTGGGAGAATGCTGCAACTCCTCTTCCTCCTCTTCCTCCTTTCCTTCTTCCTCCTCCTCTTCTTCTTCCTCCTCTTCTTCCTCTTTCTCCTCCTCCTCTTCTTCTTCCTCCTCCTCTTACTTTTCCTTCTCCTCTTTCTCCTTCTCTTCCTCTTCTTCCTCCTCCTCTTCTTTTTCTTCATCTTTTCTTCCTCTTCCTCCTCCTTTCCTCTTCTTTCTTTTCCTCCTCCTCTTTCTCTTCCTCCTCCTCCTCCTTTCCTCTTCTTTCTTTTCTTCCTCTTCCTCTTTCTTCTCCTCCTCCTCTTTAATGTTTTACCAATGGTGCATAGGTTTCAAATCTTGGAACACCATAGAGAAGGGAATAAACATTTATACAATGCCTACTATCTTCCAGGCATTTTGCTAATTTCTCATTTGAGATTCACAACATTCATTCCTACAAGATACATGCTATTATCCTTGTTTTATAGTTGAGGAAACTGAGGCAAGTAGAGGTTGAGTGAGTTTTGCATCGTCACACAACTAATCGGAGGTTAAATTTGAACTTGGGTCTTCCTGATTCCAGATGCAGTATTCTTTTCTCTATACTGCATATATACCTAAATTCTCAAAGGAACAAATTTACAGATGACAATGGAAAGGCATATGTTAATAATTAGATTGTAACATATTACCAATGATGATGGCTTGCAAGAAATAGTTTAAAAGACATTATTAGGAAAACATTTAAAAAAGTCTTTCATTAATATGGGCATTTCCTCTCGGTATTTATCACAACTGATCCTTGTCCTTTTACTCTTTGTAACTCTTGACCATGTTTTGCCTTAGTCCTCCACCAATAACTCACTCAACATACTTAAGGCATCAAGCATATCTGCCTGTGTTATTGACCTCTCTGAGTTATTTTATACCCTTGAGTGAATTTACTTCCAGAGTAACAGCCAGTAGATCAGGAATGCCTTTCTTGAAATATTGTTGGTATATTGGTCAAACAGGGACATTAAAGTTCCTCTGAGAGCAGAATTTCTTCCTGGGCTAATCTTACACACAGCCTATCTCACCCTCAAGGAGTAACTTTTATTAAAGACATTGTTTTAAGGCAGCTTCACACAATCCCTTGATTGGTTCAAGGACCACAGTAAAACAAATTGCCATAGTAGGTAGTCTTCTTAAGAGAAAAGCAGGCTTATGGGTTGTAGGGTCAGATCCTGTCAGGTCCAGATAGTCAGAAGTAAGCTGTTGTCTCATGATCCTCCACAGAACATTACCGGTAAACATCCAGGTTGCTGTGGATATTTAATATTTCACCATGAGTCCTGAAAGAAGCTAGGATTATTGGTTTCTTGGTACTGGTACTAGCACCCTATATAAGGACAACACTGGGAAGAAAAGTTCAATTTTGGTCTTAGAAACAGTTCTTTATCCTCTCTCCTTGGGAAATTAAAGAACGATTATTTTTTTTCTTTAGAAAATAACTATTCCAGTCACCAATGCTCCTTTGTGAGTGTTCACAATTTGCCCGCTCAGGGACATGAGTGACTGAGTTCAAAAGAGTTTAGGCAAAATACATTCTAGATGAAAATATATTTCAAATTAGAGGCTATTAGAATTCAAAATAGAATTATACCAACTTGAATGACAAATCATCTAAATTTATACCAACACGTGCATGTACATATGTTCATGTACATTCTACACACATGGATATTTTCAGGTTGATCACACATAATCCCTTTTGCTCAAGTTAAGCTAGAATTTACACAAAGCTTACTTACTCAGGTTAAATTAAATTTACAAAGGCAGGCCTATTTACACAGGTTGATGAAGTAGGAACTGATTTAAAGAGGATCAGGATAACAGCAAAGCTTTTCCCAGGCTTTCGTGGGTTTTGATGTAGCACTATGGCTGTCCATCTTTTATCTTTTATTGTCACTACATGAGTAACCCATCTTCTTTCCTGATCTTATATTTTCTTATTGAAAAAGAATTTTAAAAATATTTGCTATGTACCAAGCACTGTGCCAAGTATTAGGGATACAAAATGAAAAAAAAAAAATCACAGTTAAGTGACCTTAACTTTCAAGGAGCTCTTTCTAATTGGAGAGACAACATAAATAAGAGAGTTCAACTTCCAAATGGTTATAAATGCTCAAAAGTCCTGATACCAAAGGAAGGATAGATGCCAAAAACCAGGAGTCACTAGGATATGTTTAAAAGTCAGTGCCCAGAAGTTTGGAAAGGTAGATGATAAGAACATTAAAGTAAAGAACATTAAGACACAGTTACAGAAAAGATGTTAAAGCCGTGTAGTTCATACATCTCATAAGAAGGATTTTAGCTATTGACTCTCAAATAATTCAGAAAGTCTAAGAAATCATGCTACAGTTTCACACTCGCCACCATGGATGATATTTGGCTGGTCCAGGAGTCAGGAGAGTGATAAATGTAAGAGACTTTTCTTATGTCATATGTTTGAAGAGCTGATCATTAGAAAGGTACTACAACCAATATGTTTCCACCATGCCCTTTGAGTCAGCCTATAATTTGACTCTTTGAAGATTGCATCATCCTAAGATTTATAACTATATGATATCACCAGAAGAACATTTGTGTTAAAAAGATTGTGGGTGTATATATGTATATATTAAAATATTTTCCCCAATATAGCCCAATCTTCTTTTTCTTATTTAATTTTTGGCCCAATTCTTGTTCATCTGCAGTACCCATCCCAGTATATGTATTGCTTAATGACCCAAATAACAATGCAAATTATGCTTATGCTCATGGAAACTGCTGAATCTCTCTCCTGAATAGTTCTCAGATTAGGGATAAAAAATAACTTGCTCAGATGAATGTCTTTAACAGCTTCCAGAAATGACAATGAGAATTTATATGACAGATTTTTAAAATGTTCATCGTAATAATTGTTTGATCCATGAACATGAATCTCATAAGAAAATAAAAATTCTGAGACATAATATTTTATCAAAAAAATAAATCTTTGTTAAATCATATATCTTAGAATTTTGTGATGCTTTATCAAGATCAGGGATGGAAGCAAAATTGTATTGTCCCTATGGCTGAATCCCATGTGAGAGTAGGACAAGTGGGGAGGTCCCTTAACTTTGATGTGGAGGAAAGTATGAAATCATCTTCACTTTATGGGAGTTAGGAGAACAGAAGCAGGAATTTCACTATTAGGCAGAATAAGTGGGGCAAAGTTGAGAACCAGGAATCCATGTTTTGTTTCATTCCTTAAGCCAGGTACCATTTTCTTCAGGGTTAAGAGAAGACCAGTATCACACTTTCATAGCATCTCTAAATCACATGTAGATTACCTTCATTAGAGCTTTCTCTTCTACAAGTCTCATGGACTGAAAAGTAGTAATTTTTTAAAAAGGTACCACAAATGATTATATGATATAAAATCCATTAAATTGTAAGCTTTTTGAGGGAAAGAACTACTTTTTGCCACTTTTTGTATCCTTGGCACGTAATACAATGCTTGTAACACAGTTGTTGTTCTGTCATTTTAGTTCTGTCCAACTCATTGTGATGTTATTTGGATTTTTCTTAGTAAAGATACTGGAATGTCTTGCTTTTTCCTTCTCCAGCTCATTTTATAGATGAGGAAATTAAGATAAACAGGATTAAGTGACTTGCCCAGGATTGTACAGCTAGTAAATGTCTGATGCCAGATTTGGACTCAACATTTGGAAGATGTCTTTCTGACTCTTGACCCATCGTTCTATCTAGTTGCTAAGATATAGTAGTCACTTGATAAAAATGTATTAATTGATTGAAATGCTTGCGATAAAATTCTTTCAACAAATCAACATGCAATTTTCAAGTGTTTTCTGTGAACCAGGCATTATGTTAAGCACTGGGAGGAAAAGCAAAATGAAAAAAAAAAAAAAACAAAACAAAACCTTGCCCTTAAGGAGCTTACAACCTAAAAGGGGAAACAACATGCAAACAACTTTATACAAATGAGATATATTCACAACAAATTGGGGATAATTTGAAAAGGCCAGCACTAGTATTGAGGCTTTAAAAAAGTTCCTTACAGAAGTTAAGTTTTTAGCTGAGATTTGAAGGAAGCTGGGCAGAAATGAGGAAGGAAAGAGACTCAGGCATCCTATACATATGGAAAGATATGAGGAGCCAAATTATTAAGAGTTTTAGAAGTCAAGAAAGATTTTCTATTTAGTCTTGGAGTTAATGGAATCATTGGAGTTTATTGATAGGGTAAAATGAGCTTGACCAAGATCACTTTGGTAGCTGAATGGAGAGATTTGAGGCAGAGAGACCATTACAAGGATGTTATAGTCATCTACGTGTGATATGATGGAGTTCAAGTTGAAAAATCAATGGATGAGATGGTAGAAACAGTACAAGATAAATTGGAAAGCAACTGTATTTAAAGAATTAAAGGAATATTCTAATTCAGAAGCACATTTATAACATAAATACAAACACACACACAAAGGAAGAGATGATGGAATAAGATAAATTGAAGAAAGACATGCAAAGTATGAAATAATGAATGGAAATAACACATAAAAGAACAAATGAAGGAGGAAAAAGACCCATCAATGATAAATTAAATGGAAAAAATCCCAAGATATAAAATTTGAAAACCAAAAGCAATTAATGGCTATGTAGGTTCAGGAATTGAATTAGAGAATAGAATAAGAAATGCAAATATTAGATTAATTAGGATCCCAGAAGATATTTAAAAAGCTAAACACTGTTTTCAAGGGTCTAATTAAAGAACTGTATTCAGAGTGGCAAGATTAGCCAATATATCATAAGAGTAAAAAAATAAGTAAGAGTCTAATGTGCAGAAATTCCTTCTTTGATTTACAAAGGTATATAATTATAGAATAACTACAAAATTACAAAGTATTGGGAAGAAATGAAAGAAATTATACTAAAAATCTAATTAGAGTAACCCTGAATTTTTGAAAACTTTGAAGCAAATAATTCATGGCTGAATAAGAATGTCTTAAAAAGCAGGATTATTGTTTTGAAATCCAGAAAGTCAATATTGGCTTGAAAGGGGAATGAACACAGCCTGGCTTGGGCCCTTTCATAAAATGTAAGTTAATGGAAGATCTTACTAGTGGGAAAAAGATAGGTCTTATAGAGGGCTACTTCGCAGAGCAGCAATAGGGTTAATGGAATACTACAGGATAAGGTGGCCCCATACATTGAGCAAAGTTCTGTATAAGCCATCAGTAGAAGTTTGACTGAATTCTGGAAGGTCAGGAATAGGGCTGGGAAGAAAGAAAAGGAAATTTTGAAGGGAGATGTTTTTAGTTGAGTGATGAAATTGAAAATAAAACAAAAAAAATTCAGAAGTGAACAAAAAGAGAGGGAGCAAAGGTAGTTTAGATAGCTTTTTCTAGGAGCATAGCTAAGATATGAAGAAGATATATAAGATAATAGATAAGAATGGCAATTAGAGAGGGGTAGGGATGATTGAGGGGGTAATCTGTTGGAGAATATGGGAAGAGAGAGGAACAAGGATACTGATAGAGGTTTGGTTTTGGATAGAAGCCTTTTCTTCAGGGACAAAAGTAAAGGAGAATAGAAAAATGATATTTGGCATGTGCCAAATGGATTCTATTTTCCAGCACACTCTTGCCTACTAGTATTCTCTTTTCTCTCTCCACACCTTTATACACTATCCTTTGAGTCCAGAATGATCACCTGCCTTAATTCTACCCCAGAGAATTCTTAGCTTCCTACAAGTTTTGAATCAATTGCCACCTCCTTAATGAGATCTAAATGGATCACTGCAGTTGATACTGCTTTACCTTGTGAAATTACTTTATAAATATTTTGCATATTTAGGAATTAACTTAACTAGAAATAAAGATGATTTTATATGGGCAACTATAAAACTATTAGAAAGGATGTAAATAATTAGAGGGATATTCAGTGTTCCTGAATAGCTCAGATTAGTAAGGTAAAATGACAACACTTCCAAAATAAATTTACATATTTAATGTCATACCAATCAAAGTAATGAGAGATTTCTTCATAGAATTAGATAAAATCATAATTGAATTTATATGGAAAAACAAATAGGCAAGAATATTAACATGCTTAAATAAAAGACTGATGAAAGTGCCTTGAATTTCCAGATTTTAAAACATATTATAGAGTGGTCACTATTACAATTAGGTAGTATTCCACAAAAAGTTAGAGAAGACTCCACTTTACCAAATAATGTGAACCAAAAATAACAATTGCTAAATTCCAAGAATTTTTGCTGATAACACACATATTTATTTGGAAAGGAAGGCAAGAACAATACAATGACCTTGATTTCTGGAGTTAGTTTTGTTCCTATGCTTTTCTCTTTCACTTATTTCCATGGGAGAGCAAAGAAGTTTTGGAAGTGAGAAATTCAGAGTCCTGAATGTGGAGGGCTCTAGACAGTTTGCTGGGAAGGTAAGTTTTGATTACCATAGTGTAAAGATGAAAATTTTGAAAGCCTTAGGAACTCTGATCAATACAAAGGAACCAACCACAATTCCAGAAGACTTATAATGAAGCATGCAATCCACTATCAGAAGTGATGGATTGATTCAAAGTGCAGACTGCAGCATATTTTTGTTTTGGGCATGGGAACTGCAGTGGCTAGGTGGGAAAATGGATGGAGTGCTAGTCTTGTAGACAGAAATACCTGAGTTCAAATGCAGCTCCAGATGCTTATTCAGTGTGTGACTCTGAGCAAGTGGCTCAACTCCTTGCCAGAAAAAAAAAATAAAGTCCCTCCTGAATCACTGTCTTGTTGTAGCAGAGGGGCTTATGTAACTCATACTGAGGAACTCTAATCTCTTCCCTCAGTCCCCTTCCCCCCAAAAAAAGGATTGATCTACTGGAGAAAGAAATGGCAAGCCACTCCAGTATCTTTGTCAAGAAAATGGGCATCATGAAGACTTGGACATGACTGAAACATTAACAACCACAACAGCAAGAGGATGAGAAATGGTGTTTTAAAGTTTGAGAAATGGAGGGACTGAAGTAAGGAAATTTACAACAGATGGTCTTAATCTTGACTCAGTGAAGTGGAAAACTCAGTTACCAATTCTACTTCTAAGAAACGGGGACATGATGCAAAAAGACACAAGACAAAATTTGGAACTTCTATACAGTTAATTATTAAATCCTCTCAATTCTATCTCTCTAAAAGCTTACAAAGAAAATTTAAGAAATAGGGAATTCATTTAAAGCAGAAGAGTTGTTGAGTAGCAATAAAAACTAAATCTAAGTTATGTCCCAGGAATTTAAATCAGTGAATTCAATTCTACTATGCCACTGTCTACAAATAACATTTTGTGGTCCTACAATAGGATAAAGATGTTCATTAGCCTCATTAAGAAATGAGGCTTCCCTGGTGAGGACTGGCATAAAGTCAGGGTGCAGAGAATACAGGGATTTTTCACTTTTTCTATGTCATGGATCTAAGTAGCCTCTGGTGAAACTATGAATCTCATTTCCTAATGTTTTCAAATGTACAAAATATTACAAAGGAAACAAATTATATTGAAATACTGTTATAAACAAATTAAAAGTCAAGTTCATATACCCCAATTTAAGAGTCCCTGGGTCATAGCTAGTGAAACATGAAAGTATCAACATTGAGTTCTTGGAATTATCATTTAAACCTTGACTTCTTTTCTAGAAAGTGCTCACTGTCCAACAAAGTATCCAGGTCTCACAAGATTGTAAACTCTACAACTTCTGCTTTAGAATTCTTTTTGAAAGGTAAGAAGTCTCATAGAATTTGCATCAAAAGTGCTTATTTTTGTAGCTTTTGAGATGAATAAGCAGTGTTTAAATAGTGCTGGGATAGAGCCTTTTTTTGGTTGGCAGCTGACACAGACTGTTACAGCTTTCATCCATAAACATTTC
The DNA here is from genome assembly GCF_016432865.1 of Antechinus flavipes. Classification (NCBI taxonomy): domain Eukaryota; kingdom Metazoa; phylum Chordata; class Mammalia; order Dasyuromorphia; family Dasyuridae; genus Antechinus; species Antechinus flavipes. Next base: position 281,452,053 of record NC_067401.1, on the reverse strand, counting down.
ATTTTTATTGTAACATGTACTGCTTCAAGCAAGAATAGAGTCCTCAAGCAAAATTCCTAAGACCAAATTGTAATTAACCTTGATTTTTGTCATGACTGATAAATAGCATCTGTTCTGTGGTTGCTACAGTTGATTTATACATTTTCAGGTCTTGTCCTGTTCACCAAGAGGTGGATTGCCAGTATTTGAAGATGGACAGATGAAGAATTTTCTCACTCCAAAAGATACTGTCAGTACACTCTAAATTGAAAGCACATACTGAGGTGAAAAGCTGGGCTAATAAATTCAAATAAAAATATGGGAAGTTGTCCTTAAATAATCTTCAAAAGATAGAATATGGATTAGTATTTTATTTATATATAGATGAAAACAATTTCATTTTTCATAAATGTAAAAGCAAAAAAATCTTAATGTGCATTTCACTACTGTATTTTCCCCTTTGCAATCAAGAGAATAGAGCTTGATCAAAAGAACAATGCTTAACAAAGGTTTAACTAAATCACAGATGCCCTAAATTCAGAGGATAAGGAGTTTTTGAATAAAGGGGTAACTAACCAAATACCTGGGACTACTAGGTGAAGCAGTAGATAAGAGTTGCCTGACCTGGAGGCAGGAAGCCTAAGGTTAAATGTGGTCACAGACTCTTGCTAGTGATGTGATCTTGGGTAAGTCTTGGGTAAGACTGCTTACCTCAGTCTCCTCATTTGTAACATGAGCTGGAGAAAGAAATAGCAAAACACACCAGTATCTTTGCCAAATGATGCCATCAAAAGTCAGATATTGGTGAAATGACCCAACAATAAAAGGGACAAACGAAATATCTGGGAGAAAAGTTAGAAAGTCTTTTGAACCTGACTCATTATTTTTCCAAGAGGTTTAATGAATAGTATTCTAACAGAAGGAAAGGTCCTTTAGACAGGTACTATTAACATTTTTTGTCTTATTATCTCCTGTGATTAGAACTGTTCCTTGTATTCGTGGGTGCTTAATAAATGTTTTTGATTGATCAGAATGATAATAGCAGACTCATAAAACTATTGGATGATCAGAGTTTCATATGGTACTGTTTAATGATTTTGAGACCCTAATTAGTGCCTTATGGCTATGGTGACCAGACATTAGTTTTAAAAAAGAGTCCATTCGAAGTAGAAATTGAGGTTATAGTTATAAATATAAAATAAACATTGAAAGAAATAAGCTTTTAACATTAAAAAGTCCATTTGTAAGAAAAATGTGTTGCAACTTAGTATGATATAATAATGATAATAATATTGCTATAATTTATATAATGTTTTAAGCATATGCAAAATGACAGGTGGATAGGGGATAGAAGAGAGACACAAGAGACACAACTGCACAACTGTCTGTTCCTAAACATTTGAAATAAAGATTTAATCAGCAGAACTTTACTGAGGTTAAGTTTGAAGCTGAGCACACTTGTCAGTTTAAAAGGGGACTAAATATACATTGGTTTCTACTATGCTGAAAATATAAAGGCCTTGGGGAGAGCCAAAAAATTTACTGGTGGCAGGTTAGGGAGAGAAAAGTATGGTGAGATCAGTAGAGACTACTACTGATACCAAAATCAAATAGTAGGCAACGCAAGAAGCTGCTACAAAAGCTACAGTTACTATTCTCTAAATGTTCCTGCCTGGGACAAAGTCCAGGCATCCCCCTCCTTACTCTAGCTCTGATCTGGTTATCTCAGCCATATACTTTTAAAAATAACTTTCATCTATGCTATATTCAAGATGAAAGGATTGGGAGGAACTATTTATGATCTAAGAACCATGGGATGGTTCCATGGGATGACATACTAAAATGGAATCAAACCATGACTAAAGGAGTGAAGGACTGAAGAGGAACAACTGGATGTATTTCATATTCTGAAAATGAGGTGGCTGTTTTTGTGATTTTTAGAGTAGCAGTTAACTGTTTTGATCTGTAATCTTTTTTTAAATTCATTTCAGGATGAGAACTTTTATGTGGTGAAATATTTGGCACTGAATTTTGTTAAGTGTGTGTGCATATGAATATATTTAAAAAACAATTATAACTAATGTTATTAATAGTATTTATAATCCTGAGAAGCAAATATTTTCTAAGGAGGGTTCACAGAGTACTTACATGTTAGGTGTGACATTTTCCCTGCTGTTTCTGACAACAAAAATAGTGTGCATTAGAAAGAAAATATATGGATTTCATCATTTTTCCTTATCTCCCTCCATTCACCTTCTCTGTAATATCTTTGAATTTAGACTCTAATTTAATACAAATATATATTTACAGATAGACATATATACATATGTGGGAGGGAGAGAGAGAGGGAGAAAAAGAGAGAGGGAATGAAAGAAATTTATTCAACCAATACCCTTGAGAAAAATTAAATGATTTACCAACAGATCCATGCTGTTCATCTTTTGTTTTATGATTATAACTTCAGTATGAATTGGATTTAAATGGGCAAAGTTGATCAAAGTTAGCTTTACTCTCTCTACCATTCATCCAAGTCTAGTGACAAAACAAAAGTCAAGATGACTGGTAATGGCCCAGGATTCAGTGGACTGGCCTTTCTAACTCAAGGTTTCCCAGGCTTTAGTTCGTCGGAGATAACATCCATTCAGTGACTAAGGGGTAATTTACCACCACATTTATCCATCTGGGAGGAGAAGAATCTCAAAGATTCTTGCCAGAATAGAAAACAATTGCTATTTACACTCATACTAAACCATGAAAACACATAGAGCCTTGGGCTTGGGGCTGTTATTGGTGATAGACCCATAGTTAGTAAATGGCAAAATCAAAATTAAAATTCAGATCTTCTGATTCCCAATCCAATATTCTTTCCATCATCTGTTCCTATTGCCTCAATTACTTCTCATTGCAATCATTTCCCTTCTATGATCTTCCCTTTGGCAAATAGATTTTAAAAAATCCTCTTCCTTTTCTGCTATCTTTACCATGAACTGCCAACTTTTGTTCATTCTGAACTTCGTGCTAAAATAAATTTAGGTAGTAGAAAAACAACTGTTAAGGTAAAGGGAGAACCAAAAAAGTATGATCTTGATTTTAAGAGAGACTAGAAGCTGGTAGAAAACAGTTTTGAGTACTTGAGAGTTGTTAAGGACTAAGAGAATTTTAAGAAGGCACCTGGATTTGGAAATTAGAAGTTTTTTTTTGAAGATTTCTGAGACAGTAATTTCAAGTTGAGGTGAAAGCAGATTAAAATTTAGTAGTGGGGTAGAGAGGAGTGCGGCAATGAACTTGAGACAACAGGTGTAAGTAACTTTTCTTTTCAAGTCTAGCAGTGAATAGGATAAATTGACAAATATATTAAAATTATCTAGAAGCAAGAGAGATAGTTTGTCACAGTGGATACACAGCCAGAAGCAAAAATACTTACAACAAACCATCCTTAATACAATGTTTTCTTTACTAGGAAAGGCATTTTCCAGAATAGTGGTTATACTTGGAGTTATAGTATATAATAAATACTAACAACAGAAACCAATAATGATAACAATGATCCTATTGGATAAATCCGTCACTTAGTCTCAGTACTACAGATAAAAACCTACATATTAGTAGCATGATGAATCATGAGGTAGATCACAATAGTTAAATAGGGAACTGGCTAATGAAAAAGGTCACCTAGGACAGCATCCACAGGAAATACACCACCATGTCAGCCACTAAAATTTTCCTTTTCTCCTTGTTTCTCCTTGTGAGGCCTTTCAAATCTCCCCCCAACTCCCCATGCTAATCCCCAGTCCAGTTTTCTACCTGGGTTCTGTTTTTTCCCCCCTTCAAGGACATGTATTAATTTTTGCTCTGTAGGAAAACAGAACAGAATCTTTTGTTTAATAATCCCTGCTCACTCCCAATAGTATTTGAATCCATAGCAAATGATAATAATAAAGAAATGATGCTTGGCACTTTTCATCTCTCTTCAGTGTTAGAGATGGTAAACGTTGTAATCATTTTTTTTCATGACAACTTAAAGAGGCCAGTGTTTGCTGATGGACAGCTTTCTGCAGAGCATAATGTGATTGCCGAAATGCTGTTTGTCTTCATGTCTTTTCATTACTATCATTTTCAGTTCAATTCCATTGCCTTTTACTAGCTTTCATTTCATTTCTCCATCCGTATAGGGGCTCAGGTATATGAGCTTTCTACTGACATTCATTTGCTGAGAGGCATACATCCAACAGTAATGACACTAAGAAAGTCACAGCATTGCAAGAATATTAAAATCTAAAAGTGGAATATTACAGTCCACTAATTTTGGTTGTATGATTTGGGAGGTAGATGATAAAGTAAAGTGATTAGTTACTGAAATGGCAGAATTGTTTTTGGCAGAGTTATTTCAAAACAATAATAAAGTCATTTTTGAATAAATTTCTTCCAGAGGGTTTATTTTCCTTTAATTTTTAAGGTTTTATTGATGTATTTTGTTTTTGCATCACAAACATTTCCAGATTGCCTCTACAGTGTAAAAGCTGTCTTGTGACAAGAACAGAACCTCTCTTTCATTGTGCTTTCCTGCTCTTCTAGATTTCTTTAATTTTGCTGATGGGCTATTTTTTTACTTCTCCTTACGGCCTTCAAGAGGGGAATATCAGAGTGGCAAATTTTGTGCACTTTGTGGGTGAAAGAAGGTTTGATTAGTGACTCGATTTCTTTCTGACTTTTATGTGAGATTCTATTTGTGTACACTTTTGTGACATGATGTGACATGACTTAATTCAAAGAGTCTCAGTGAATGCTGATTAAGAAACCTCTCTCTTAACCTTTCCCATTTTATTTAATATCAAGGCATGTAGCAGGTGCTTAATAAATGCTTGAGGAATGATGAATAATCAGGGCTCTGCAGAAAGTTGTTCATTAGCAAAAACTGACCTCTTTAAGTTATCTTGCAAAAAAAATTACAGTTTTTATTGTCTTTAGCACTAAAGAAAGGGGAAAAGTGCCAGCCATCATTATTTGTTCCAGATGCAGTGAATGACTAGAATTCCCTGACCTTGGCTTGGTCTTTCCTGATGAAGTCCTGGGTAACTATATGGAGTTGGCAGAGAAAGCCTGAAATACTGATAAGATTAAAACATTAACTGAGTTAACTGTTAACTGTTAAAAATGGAAAGGCACTTTTGAAGATTAACTCAGTCTTACAGACCCTACATTAGTGGAGGTCTTTGGGAAACCCTACTTTACTTACTGTATCCAATCAGAAAGCCAAGTTATGATGTCAAACACAGGAGGTTAAATTTCCCCTATATATCTGCCCTCGTGGCTGATGCCATCTTTGCTGAATTCCTTTTGGGGTTAGCCCACCAAGTGTTCTGCTTTGTGGTATTTTCTTCTCAACCCCTCCCTCATGCCTCATGGTGTCTTTCTCCTTATTATAGCTAACTCTTTTAAGGTGCTAAATCCCTTTGAGTTAGCCCACCAATCAGTGATGTTATTCCTTCCCTTTGGGGGTAAATCTGTTAAACTGCTCTATGGATTCAGTCTGCCACATACTCCCACCTTATGGCATATTTCCTTTCTCCTAGTTAATTGTGAGTTCTACCAAGGGACTTGTCTTTTCCCTTGTTGATTGTTAAAATACCTTTCCTTGCTAACTATATGTTCTCTCAAATCTATTTCATACTTAGCATTCTTGGTGTCTATTTTTACTCTTCAATTTGTCCATAATCTCTTTTCATAGATAAAGTACCTTTTGGCAAAGAGAATGTCATTGTGAATTCTTCACATGTTCCTTGTATCTTAAGCTTTATATTTTGAACTAGGAATTGCTACCCCAACTTCATCGTTTTGTGCCCAACCTCATCACTTTCCACCTTTATGTAGGACACCATGCTTAGAGCAAATCCTCTTCTCATCTTTGCCTTTTGAAATCATTCTTTTCCTTCATGGTCTGGAAGCTTCCCTAATTCCCCAATTGGAAGTGAATTCAACCTCCTCAAATTTTCTTTTTTACCTGCGTTTTGCCCCTATCACAATCTACTTTGTAGCACATTTCCTTCCTATATATTATGTTCTCCCAGTTACATTAAATAAAGATGAGTTCAAAGCCAGAAGGGCCAAGAATGTAAGTAGGAAGAAGACAAAATAACCTCACCTCCAAGGATAATTTTTTTTTTTTTTTGGAGTGAAGCCTTGCATTACTTTGTGGAGGTGTTGTAAAACAAATCAAAAAAAGGTGTTCAATCCACAAAGGTCTATAGGAAACATCTTTGTAGGATTTCCTTTGCAAAGGTTTGCAAAGGGAGTCTTTCCTTCCTTAAAATGAGTTTGATGACACATAACCCCAAATGAGAATTAAATTTGGTCCCAAAAGAAATTGTTAATCCTTGGATAGAGAGGGGTATTATGTAGAAAATTAAACACCAGAAATGATGTTTCAAGAAATAGAATTTAGCCTATTTAGCTGGAAATATTCCGCTATTGTCTTCTAAAGATCTTGCGATCTGGAAAAAAGGATCTCTTTCTGGAGGAGAACAAACTTCTGCTAGCCAAGTACATGAAAGAAACAGATCACTCCTTGAAAGAAAAAAAATGCTAAGAAAGTTTTTCCTAGAGTGACAACTAGGTATATTGAAGTTTTCTATCTTTTTTCTCTAAGAGAGTATAGGGTCTCTGTTAAGCTTTAAATGGAAAGAAACCAATCTTCCCATAGAGATGACAAAGCACTTCAGCTAGTTATTCTAGAGACTGGAAGTGGAGAGAAGCTATTTAAATTTTTGCCCACTGGAGCAATGGTCAGCAGTAACCTACAGCCCAGTGGAGTGATGTAGAAAAGCAACCATGAAAGACGCAATGTCCAGAGAAGATTACAAATCTAGTAAGAACCACGTATCCAGTGGGAGAATACACAACTAGTGAAGCTCCCTATCAATAAGGCCAGAAAGGAACAAATTGATATCATAAGCATCCTTATGAGGTGGCACATGAGTTCACACATGTTCCCTATGCTTGTGCTTTTATATGGCGTCTTGTATATGTGTCCATTCTTTCCACTGATAGTATGTGTATTTGTGAATGAATGTGACCCCTGTTTATGGGGGAAATGTTTGATTGCTATGCTTTCTACTGTGCTATTTCATTTAATGTTTTTTCTTTGATGTTATTATATCTTTTAGTTGATTAGTAAGGGAAAATATCAGTGGCCCCTCATGAAATATAATTTTGCATGGAAGCAGACTCAAAATATCTTGAACCTGGTGTAGTCTTCCATATCTGGGAGAATCTATAACTAAGCTAAGGGGGTACTCTCAGGTACCTCTTTACTGATGAGGTCCTGGGTTACTGGGTAGGGTTTGCAAAGGAAGTCTGAAGTACTAATTAAATTGCTCCCTGAGGCAAGCAGGAAAAGGCATTGAGGGTGATCCATTTAACCTTCTAGTCTCATCTTCTGTGGAGATTATGGGTAGCCCCACCTTGCTATATTCAGTCAGAAATCTACATTATTTAACTCCTGAGGTTAAATTTCTCCTAAAAATCTGCCCGTGGACATCTTTATTGAATCCCTCTTAAGTTAAGCTTGCCACAGCAGCATTCTACCTCAATGTGTCTCTCTTCTTATTTCCCTACCAAGCCTCTTGGTGTCTTTCTCCTACTTATAGCAAACTAAACTCTTTTAGAGTGCTAAATCCTTCTATGGATTTCACCTGCCAATATTCTCTGATTAATCTTGAGTTCCACTTGTCTTTTCCGTTGTTAATTGTTAAAACCCCTTTCCTTGCTAACTATAAGCTCTTCTAACTCTATTTAATATTTACCACTCTTGGTGTCCAATGTATCCCTTCATTTTGTCTGTAACCTCTTTTCCTAAATAAATCTACCTTTTGCCAGAGAATGGCCATTGTGAATTTTTCACATGATGGACCCCCAACATTTGGTGCCTACATTAATCTCAACATTTGGTTCTGTGCCACAAACACATCATTTGGAAATAGGAATTGCTAGGAATACATCACCTATTATGCCACATTGTGATGATATACCTGAGGGTAGGTTATTCCTCTTTTTACCTCAAGTATTTAGCATAGTCTGGCACATAGCAGTTATTTGATAAGTTTTTATTGAGATGAATTGAAGGATATAATTCAGAAAAGATCGAAAAATTCACAAGAAGAATTGCTCCTCTGAGTCAGAATTTAAAGAGGAAGGAGTTGATTGTTGAAGTAGAAATAATGAGACCCTTAAGTAGAGAGTGAAATGACCACTTTCTTCCAATTTAGGATGAGTAAGGTAAAGAACTCTGGGTATTATGTCTTTCACTCTAGGGTTTGGGGGAAGAGACTTTAAAGAATTCAGGGAGAATGCTATATACTGCATAAGGTCTAATATTCTATAGGGAAAGCAAGCCCATAAAAGACTGTAATTTCTTAAAATGAAATACCAAATTGTGAAAAGATGCAATGCCATTCAGAAGGAAATGAAGGAATTACCTGAAAGGAACATTAAGGATTCACTAGGAACTATTCAAAAACTTAGATTTTTAAAGAGTCATATGAAAGATAAAAGAAAAGACAGGTAGAGAAGGATGAATTAAAAAAAATCTAGCAACAACAATGTTGCATGTTCTTACTAGAATTGTGTCAGGAAGTATAAAAAGAATGAACTCAAGACAGGTGAGGAATTCCAAGAATGACAAAAAGACATTTTGTTAGTTTTATTGGGGGAATGAACAAGATCAAAGGAGGAATAAGATTACTGTTTGGTATTTTTAGGACTATCATAATAAACAGTAGAGAGAAAACAGAATACTCATGCTTTATGATACTTCATTTTGTTCTGCCAAAGAGAATAATCTTTGGACTTGAAAAGACTGAGTAAAAGTGACTAAAAGGGAGCTGAAATCCAAGATAAATAAGCAAATAGTGAGATCACTTACCTACTTCAGTGAGTTCACGTCATTAGTTGCAAATAAATTAAATTTCAGGATATTAAATATCTTGTAGATGTGATTAATAAAGTCACCATCTCTGCATGGAGGGGTGTGGTAAGACAAAACTCTGTTACCACAATATTGGAGCACATGAATATAATTGAATGTTACTGTGTCACAAAAAGAATGGATTTGATGGAAAAGATGCATATGAAGACTTACAAGAATTCATATAGAATGAAGTAAACAGCCAAGAAAATGATATGTACATTGACAACAACAATGTAAATGAAGACGATGGTCACAAAGCAACAGAAAGTGAATGATTCTGACTTTAGAAGAACAAGTTTGAGCTTAAGGAAGAGATATGAGAAGATAATCCCCCCCCCCCCAATCTCTTGTAAAGTTTGCAGGGTCACTAATGTGAAACATTTCAAATATTTTCAGACTTTATCGATGCTCTAATCAGTTTTGTTGATTTTTTTTCTCCTTAACCATTTGTCCAGTGGAGTTATACTTGGTAATGAATAGCAGTATATATTTTAAAATATTCTTCATTATATGGGCTCACCTTCTGGGAGGAGGGAAGAGAAAGAGCTGGGAAAAATTTAGACAACATATAAAAAGTATCAATCAAAATATATTTTTAAAAGTACTGCTATAAATATTTTGGTATACATGGAAATTTTCTTTTTTATTAGCTGTTTTATTTACATAATTCCAAATTACTTTCTAGAATAATTATAATGAGATACATGCTCACTAACAATGTATAAGTATGCCTATCTTTCTGTCCTCCAACATGGACTATTCCCATTTTTTTTGTCATCTTTCACAATTTGCTATGTATAATTTAATTTAATTGGGGCATATGGGAAAGATGGTTAGAGTAGGTACTATGGAGCACTAAGAGTTTGGTCAAACATCTGGCAGGAAAATTAACTTTAATACTGTTAATAACAAATGTAATATTTCTTCCTTTCCCTCCAAATGATCCTAATAATGTCAAAAGTGTAGTAATACCCTTGAATTCCTGCTCTATAGGCACTTAATCTCAGTTTGGTTGGGCTGGCTCCCACTTTGGGATTCCACATTTTCTGTTTATCTTTTAAACAGAGTTACCTTGAACTAACTATGATTACCAAAAATCTTTTATTTTTGGTATTCTCTTGCCTTCTCATGAGGGTTTGGGACAAAGAGGATTGTGAAAGGTAAATATCCAGAATGAAGTTGGTTTTCTTGCTTAAATTGGATGACTGGTACCTCATGACTAGTACCTCTCACTCTTTATATGACTCTCCCTCTTTCCTCCTGAAAGCATAAAATCATTTCTGTAAATTTTCTTATGGATATCATGTACTCAGATACATTGGATGACTCAGTCTTGTGACTCTCTTTATCTCTACTAAAAATGCCTTTTCTTTCCTCTTGTGAATTTGGTTTATTTTAGAACTAACCCATCAAAAATGCCAAGGTCATCATCTCTCTCCAGTTGTTTTGACTTTTGTCCTGCCACTGGATTTCTATGACTGTAGGAAGAGAGAGTGAAGCTGATCCCTTTGTACAATTCTGCCTCGTGTAAATTCAATTCATGAGCAAGTCAAGAACATCACCCCTTCAAAGCACTGGTCCTCTACACAAATGAAGACAAATAATAAACATCAATGTGCCAGACACTGTGGTAAGGTTTGTTTTAATTTGAATTTTTCTAATCAATGGTGACTTGAAACATTCTTTTATATGGTTGTTAACAGTTTGCAATTATTCTTTTGAGAACCGTTTCTTCATTTCTTTTGACCACTTAGCTACTAGGAGAATCACTTAAAGTCTTTTATATTTGTTGTAGTTTTCTGTTAATCTTAGACTAAATCCTTATTTTAGAAAATTGATGCAGTTTTGAAAGAAAAAAAAGAAATTTGATGTCAAGATTTTTCTCAGTTGACCTCTTTCCTTCTTATCCTATCACACCTGCCATTTTGTTTGTGTTAAAGTTTATCAATGTAGCATAACTAAATCATGTTTTGTAATTGCCTCTATTCTTAGGAAAGAATATGTATCCCATCTATTACTATGAAAAGAATATAATCTGCTTCTCTTCTAAAATTTTAATAGCATTATTTTTTAATTCAAGGAGTGTATTTTAAATTTATTATGCAATATGGCATAAAATTTTGATCTAAAACATTTTTTTTTTTGTGGGGCGGCTTTTTCGTTTTCCAGTAGTTCTTATCATATATGGAGTTATTTACTAATTTATCAAACTGGTTTACTAAATTCTGTTATTTCTGATTTTCCCTTTTCTAGTCTGTTTAATGTGAATCTCTATTTTTTAACTAGTACAGAATGGTTATGATAACAATTGCTTTATGATATAGTTTGTGGTCATTTCTTGTTTTTTATTGTTTCTTTTGATATCATAAATCTTTTATTCTTCCAAATGAATTTTGTCATAATTTTATCAAGTTCTGTAAAGTATCTTTTTGGATAGCTTATTAGTATATTATTAAAAATGGTAGGTAATTTTAATAGTATTATTTAGAACAAGCCAGCCATGAGTATCAAACATTCTTCTAGTTATTTAAATTGTTCTTTATTTCCCTAAAGAGCAAAGTGTAAGTTAATTAATATAAATATTTAATATGATTTGGTAAATCAATTCCCCAATATTTTATATATTCTTTAGTTTTTTTATATTTTCCTCCTGGATTTTGTTATCATTATGTAAAAGTGCTATTGATTTTTGAGGGCTCATTTTGCAGCCTACTAATTTATTGAAACTATTAAGATGATCAATTATTTTCTTTGCTAATTTCCCTATGATTTTTTCTTTTTTCAATTAATTTTTTAATCAACAAATATGTTTCTTTCCCACTTACCTTGAACTCCCTTCTCCCTTAAGAAATATATTAGTAAATACAATGAACAAACAAACAAACAAACAAGTAACTCTATCGGATATTTCAAAAAATAGTCCTATTCTGAGAGTCCATTACCTCTCCATCAGAAACTGCCTAGCGTGCTTCATCATGAACCTTCTAGAATAGTGTTTTTTTCATTGATCAAGAGTTTCTTAGTCTATCACAGTTTGTATTTACTATATTATTGTTATAATTGTTCTACTGGTTTTTCTCATTTTGGAATCAATTCATTTAAGTATTCCTAAGTTTTTTTGAAGTTATCCCTTTCATCATTTCTTACCAATATAATAGTATTTCATCATATTCATTGTTCATTCCCCCTTATTTTCTAATTCTTAGCAATATTAAAAAGACTGTAATGATTTTTGTACATATAGGTCCTTTTCCTCTTTTATTGATCTCTTCAGTGATGGTGATTCTTAGTCAAAATATATGCATAGTTAGACAACTTTCATTGTATAGTTCCAAATTCCTTTCCAGAACAGCTGAACCAGTTCACATCTCTATCAATAATATGTTAATGTATCTATTTTCTTACAGATATTCCAAATTTTGTCTTTTTCCCCCATTTTAAAACTTTGCTATTCAGATAGTTATGAGGTAATTTACGTAATTCAAAATAATTTAAATTTTCATTTTTCTATCAGCATTTTAAAAACAAAGTAATCATTAGCAAACAACGATACTTTCATCTTACTTTTAACTCTTTAATTTCTTTCTCTGAGTTATTGTTAGCATTTCTATCAATATCAATTAACAGTGGGGAGAATGCATATCCTAGGTTCCTTCCTATATTTATTGGGAAAGTTTCTAGTATATCCTCATTACATATGATGCTTGTTTTTGGTTTTCAATCATTGGTTTTTATAGTATTAAATATATCTTTCTAGACCCATATGTTTTAGGGTTTTTAATTAAAAAAATAAGTCTTGTTCTTTGCTAAAAGTTTCTTTCTAGCCTCTGATGAGCAAATAATTTGACCTTGCTTGGTTTTAGTTTTTATTTTTTAAAATAATAATAAGAAGAACCTTTTATTTTTCAAAATACATGCAAAAATAGTTTTCAACATTCACCCTTGCAAAAACCTTGCATTCCAAGTTTTTCTCTCTTCCTTTTCTTTCCTCCTTCTTCCAGAATTTAATGATTCAACATTAGATAAATAAAAAAATAACAAATCAACTTTAGATAAATAAAAATAATCATATTAAAATAAGTAACCCAATATAGGTTAAATATGTGCAATTCTTTTAAACATATTTCTACATTTATCATGCCCTGTGAGAAAAATCAGGGGAAAAAGAAAAGAAAAAACATGAGAATTAAAAAAAAAACTCAAGCAAACAAACAACAGCAACAATAACAAAAAAGGTGAAAATACAATATTTTTACGCACAATCAGTCCCCATAGTCCTCTTTTTGGATGCAGATGGCTCTCTCCATCACAAGTCTTTTGGAATTGACTTGAATCACCACATTGGTGGGAAGAGCTAAGTCCCTCACAGTTTATCTTCACATAATCATGTTGCTGTGTACATTGTTCCCTTGGTTCTCCTCACTTCACTTAGCATCAGTTCATGTAAGTCTTTTCATACTTTTCTGAAATCAGACTGCTCATCATTTCATATAAAACAGTAATATTTCATTACATTTATATACTATAATTTATTCATCATTCCCCAATTGATGGGCATCCACTCAATTTCTACTTCCTTGCCACTACAAAAAAGGTTGCTACAAACATTTTTGCACATGTGGGGCCTTTTCCCTTCTTTATGGTTTCTTTGGTATACAAACTCAGTAGAGACACTGCTGGATCAAAGACAATACACAGGATTTTGAATAAAAACTTTTAAATTTAATATAATCAAAACCATGCATTTTGTATTTCATAATGTTTTCTTGTTATTCTGAGACCATAAATTCTTCCCTTCTCCAGGTAGACTATCCCTTGTTCTTTTAATTTCTTTATGTCACCCTTTATGTCTAAATCATAAACCCATTTCGATCTTATTGTGATATAGGGTGTTAGGTGTTAGTCAATGCCTAATTTCTGTCATACTGTCATACTATTTTCCAGTTTTCCCAGCAATTTTTTGTCAAATCGTGAGTTCTTACTGGTTTTAGTTTTTAAATATGATTATTTTATTTATCTAAAGCTGATCCCTACCTGAATATGTTATTATTCCAACTTGGTCATAATGAATTATTTTAAAAAATAAAGTACTGTAATCTTTCTGCAAGATTAAAAAAATTTTTTTTGAATTGATATTCACTAATGAGTTTCATCTGTAGCTCTTCTTTGATTTATCCTTCTCTTAATTAATTATTAGGACTCAATTTGTTCTACAAAAGGAGATGAACAGAATATGCTTTCATAGTCTTTGAAAAGACTATTCTTGGTATTAATTATTCTTATATAATTAATTTTTAATAATAATTATAAATTATAGTAATTATTATGATTTAATAATGTTTTGTACAATTCTTATGTATATTCATAAAGATTAGAGTTTATCTTTGATAGTTTCTTTATGTTTTTATTTCCTTTTTTCTCAAGTGAAATATTTTATATATTTATTTTATCTCTTCTTAGTTTGGGCATTTTTTATTTTTGAAGGCATCCTATTTCTTTTGTGTTCTCAGTTCTCTTAGCATAAAACTCTACAGAGCAGATTGTGATATTTCTTTTTATTTATTCTGGTTTTTACCTTGTCCATTTACTGTCTTACTGATTTTATTTTCTGTTCTCTTTTAAAAAATATTTATTGACTAAAGGTTTTTATACCTTCTGATACTTTTTACAAAGAAGAATCTTTTAGTTTTGTCTTTTATTTCCATAGTAATTTTATTTTCTAATTTATCAATTTTCCTTTAATTTTCAGTAGCTTCTCTTTTGTGTTTATTTTAATTTTGTTTATTTATTGTGTTTATAGGTTTTTTTTTTTAATGTAGATTAAGGTTATTCACATTTCCTTTTCTATTTTGTTAATACATACATTTAGGGATGTAATCCCCTCCTTCAAAGATTACGTTAGTTGTATTTCAATAATTTGATGTATTGTTTTGTCAATATCATTATCTATATAATTACTTTCTTTAATCTACTCATTCTTTAAGATTTCATTTTTTTGTTCCTGTGCTTGATTATTTTTATTTTTTTTATAATAACTTTTTATTGACAGAACCCATGCCAGGATAATTTTTTACAACATTATCCCTTGCACTCACTTCTGTTCCAACTTTTCCCCTCCCTCCTTCCACCCCCTTCCCCAGATGGCAAGCAGTCCTATACATGTTAAATATGTCACGGTATATCCTAGATACAATATATGTGTGCAGAACTGAACAGTTCTTTTGTTGTACAGGGAGAATTGGATTGAGAAAGTAGAAATAACCTGGGAAGAAAAACAAAAATGCAAACAGTTTACATTCATTTCCCAGTGTTCTTTCTTTGGGTGTAGCTGCTTCTGTCCATCATTGATCAGTTGGAACTGAGTTAGATCTCTTTGTCAAAGAGATCCACTTCCATCAGGATACATCCTCACACAGTATCGTTGTTGAGATATATAATAATCTCCTGGTTCTGCTCATTTCATTTAGCATCAGTTCATGTAAGTTTCTCCAAGCCTCTCTGTATTCATCCTGCTGGTCATTTCTTACAGAGCAATAATATTCCACAACATTCATATACCACAATTTACCCAACCATTCTCCAATTAATGGGCATCCATTCATTTTCCAGTTTCTGGCCACTACAAACAGAGCTACCACAAACTTTTTGGCACATACAGGTCCCTTTCCCTTCTTTAGTATCTCTTTGGGGGTATAAGCCAAGCAGTAACACTGCTGAATCAAAGGGTATGCATAGTTTGATAACTTTTTGGGCATAATTCCAGATTGCTCTTCAGAATGGTTGGATTCATTCACAACTCCAACAATGCATCAGTGTCCCAGTTTTCCTGCATCCCCTCCAACATTCATCATTATTTTTTTCTGTCATCTAAGTCAATCTGACAGGTTTGTAATGGTATCTCAGAGTTGTCCTAATTTGCATTTCTCTGATCAATAGTGATTTGGAACACCCTTTCATATGAATGGAAATAGTTTCAATTTCATCTCAAAATTTTCTATTCATATCCTTTGACCATTTATCAATTGGAGAATGGCTTGATTTCTTATAAATTAGAGTCAATTCTCTATATATTTTGGAAATGAGGTCTTTATCAGAAACTTTAACTATGAAGATGTTTTCCCAGTTTGTTGTTTCCCTTCTAATATTGTTTGCATTAGTTTTGTTTGTACAAAGACTTTTTAATTTGATGTAATCAAAATTTTCTATTTTGTGATCAGTAATGGTCTCTAGTTCATCTTTGGTCATAAATTTCTTCCTCCTCTACAAGTCTGAGAGATAAACTATCCTATGTTCCTCTAATTTATTTATAATCTCGTTCTTTATGCCTAAATCACGGACCCATTTGGATCTTATAAGATTTCATTATTAAGTCTATATATAGGTCTTCATTGTTTTGTGTTCTCTGAATGGATTGCAATTCTATTGTGTTTATAAAAGTTGCATTAAGTATTGCTACCATTTAAAAATTTATTTGTAATATCTTTATGTCTTAACATATAGGAAGTTTTATAATAATTTTATGTGGTGATGAGCAATATGTATAATCTTGAGTAGTCACATTCAGAAAGTGCCATGAACAATTCAACTCTAATTTCTCTAAAAATTTATTCAATTACACATTTTATAAAGCTTTGATATAGATTGTGAATTTAGTTTTCATGAAACTTGTAGCATGTTAATTTAACATTGATATCAGTTTTTTGTTTATAATTCCTTTCATTATAAGATCATTTACTTTTAAAATCTGTGTTAATTTGACAATTTTTGTTTTAATTTCACATAGTAATATGATTCCAATCCCTACTTTTTTGGATTCACTAGATGTAAATTCCAGACTAGCCCTCTGGAGGATCTCTGGATGAGCCTTGATCTTTGGTGCAGGAGTGATAAAGTCACAAGAGCGACCACGAGGATCTTTGTTTTGGTCTCTATCTTCTCCTCTGTGTCTGACTCCTCCTCTATGTCTGGGTCTGAGATCGAGCTCAAGCTTAAAAACTCTTCAGTCCTCTCAGGCCTTAAATACCTCAGTCTGATTACATCATTACATTACACTAAGTATATGTGAACTAGAGAACCATTATCTCATCTATCACATTGAGTAAGTACTTAACTATAAGCATTCTGCTGTAAGTATCCTTGCTTCAAGTAGACCACAAGTGGTCCTGCTCTCCCTGACTTCCCAGGGAGGGAGGTGAGAAATTCCACAGGGAAAATGGAGAGCCAAACCAGATATTTTTAGCACGTTTCCTTTGGGGCTGAAGGGTCTTATACCTCACTCAGAGTTCCCCCACTATCTCCGGCCTTCTACAACTATAGTAAAATTTTCACTCTGTGTATGTCTGCTTTTGATGTGTTTTTTTGTAAAGAAAATATTGTGAGATTTTATTTTCTTAACCAATTTGTCTTTTTTTTTCCTTTTCACTCATTTTTCTCTCCTTTCCTTTTTTCTTTCAGTTTCTCTCTTTTCTCCTCTCTCTCTCTTTCTTCTCTTCTCTTCTTTTCTCTTCTCTTCTCTTCTCTTTCTTCTTTCCTTCCTTCCTTCCTTCCTTCCTTCCTTCCTTCCTTCCTTCCTTCCTTCCTTCCTTCCTTCCTTCCTTCCTTCTTTCCTTTCTTCCTTTCTTTTTTCCTGGGTAGTGTAATCCATTTACATTTATAGTCATGAGTTTATACTTTACATTTTCTATTTGTTTTCCTATTATTGCTTTTTTTCCTGAATCATTTATTTATTTATTTCCATTCCTCTATTAAGGTTTTGCTTTGTTCATTTCTTACAGGCTACTTTTTGCTGACCCCCAAATCTTCTTTCATTGGTTAACTCACTAGTTTTGCCACTTTACTCAATTTATTGGTTTTTTAAAAACTTACCTAATTATTCCCCTCTTTTCTCCTAACTATTCAATTAAATGATTAATTTAAAATACCCATTCTACTCCTAGACTATCACTTCTTTTGCTTATTAGTGGTGTTTTTGGAGAACATTCTATATACTTTACATAAGAAATAATTTTTTAAACTTGTTCTCTTCACTAATTCACTTCCTTTAAAAATCTATTTTGAGCCTTTATTCTTTATTTCATGGTCTTTAACGTTATTTTTCTCTTTTTCTATTCTTTTTGTGTTCCTCATGGAATTAGAATTACCAATTAATTTTAGATATATATCTTTCCTTACTTTCCCATTTTTTTTAGCTGCACTTGTTTGTTTTTCATTTCCAAAAAGGACCAATGACATCACAGTGATGCGTTGATTAATTAGTGAATTAGATTTAAGAGAGGCAGAGCTTTTTGTAACTTCCCTGTTATTCTATCAGCTTGTGTTCTAGGATTTTATTTTCTTTTTTCTTTTATTATAGCTTTTTATTTACAAGTTATACGCATGGGTAATTTTACAGCATTGACAAAAGCCAAACCTTTTGTTCCAATTTTTCCCTTCCTTCCCCCCACCCTTCCCCTAGATGGCAGGATAACCAGTACATGTTAAATATATTAAAATATAAAGTAAACACAAAATGAGTTTACATGTCCAAACTGTTATTTTGCTGAACAAAAAGAATCAGACTCTGAAATATTGTACAATTAGCCTATGAAGACAATTTAAAAAAAATATGCAGGCAGGGAAAAATATAGGGATTGGGAATGCAATGTAATGGTTCTTAATCTTCTCCCAGAGTTCTTTTGCTGGGTGTAGCTGGTTCAGTTCATTACTGCTCCATTAGAACTGATTTGGTTCATCTCATTGCTGAGGATGGCCAGGTCCATCAGAATTGGTCATCATATAGTATTGTTGTTGAAGTATATAATGATCTCCTGATCCTGCTCATTTCACTCAGCATGAGTTCGTGTAAGTCTCTCCAGGCCTTTCTGAAATCATCCTGCTGGTCATTTCTTACCAAACAATAATATTCCATAATATTCATATATCACAATTTATTCAGCCATTCTCCAATTGATGTGATCTAGTATTTTAATGGAATTTTCTACCTCCTAAAATTTTGGCAATTTTATTCTTTTTTCCTTCTACTCTGCCCTTTATATTTCTTATTCTTTTTTCCTTTGATTCTTTCCTTTCTTTCTGACTCTTTCAGATGAATTTAGGCCTGCTATAGGACCTCAAAAAACTCTCTCTGACTCTCCTGTAATGTTGGGGAATTCACTTTTCATTGGCCTTTTTCCATGCTTCAAGTATCTTTTTGGGTGCACATTGCCATTTCTAACTGATTAACAATCCAGTTTCCTTCAGTTTAAAACAAAATATCTGTCTGTTTCCTCCTTCTTTTGGGGGAATTTCTAAGTATGTTAATTCAATTTGTCGATTTTTAAAATCTTTAGGAGAGTGGAGTGTATGTCTTGAGCCATGTTTTTTGCCTCCTTTGTGGTCTTCTGCCTAAAGGCAGTCCCAGGCTAATCTGTTACTTTAAGTAGAGTGGGGCCTCTCTTTCCTATGCCTTCCCTCTTCTATATGTAGTTGGACATAGCTGAGATAGTTGTTTGATGCAAGTTTAAGTTGGAGTTAAACTCCAGATTCTTGGATAAGAATTTACTTTTTCACAAAAATTTCTGGGAAAGCAATATGTCAGAAACTTACATCCCATACTAAAATACTTGCATTTTACACCCCATACCAAAATAAAGTCAATATAGCTACATGATTTACACTTAAAGAGTGATACTATAAGCAAATTAGGAGAGCAAAGGACAGTTTACCCATCAGATCTTTGAAGAAGGGAGGAATTAAAGAATTAAAAAACATTAAGAAATGCAAAATGGACAACTTTGATTACTTTAAATTAAAAAGTTTTTGTACAAACAAAATCAGCGCATGCAAGATTAAAAGGGAAAAAAATTTTACAGCCAATATTTATGATAAAGGCTCTTATTTCTAAAATACATAAACAATTATGTCAAATTTATAAGAATGCAAATCATTCACCAATTAATAAATGGTCAAAGGATATGAACAATTTTCAGATGATGAAATTAAAGCCATGTATGGTTATACGAAAACACTCTAAATTACTGTACATTAGAGAAATGTAAATTAAAACAACTTAAAGTTACCATGCTATACCTCTCAGATTGGCTAAGATGATAGGGAAAGATGATGACAAATGGTGGAGAGGATGTGGGAAAACTGGGACATTAATGTGTTGTTGGAGGGGTTGTGAAATGATCTAACCATTCTGGAGAGCAATCTGGAACTATGCCTAAAGGATTACAAAATTGTGAATACCCTTTGATACAGCATTGCCACTACTGAGACTACATCCCAAGGAAATATAGAAAATTGAAAAAAAAACTCATATGTGCAAAAATATTTGTAGAAACTCTTTTTGTGGGGGCAAAGAATTAGAAACTGAATAGATACCCATCAGTTGGGGAATGGCTGAATAAGGTATGGTATGGAAAAGTAATGGAATTTTATTGTTTTATAAAAAATGATGAACAAGTTGATTTTAGACAGGCCTGGAATGATTTCCATGAATTGATGATGAGCAAAACAAGTAGAATCAGGAATATATTGCACACAATAACAGCAAGATTGTGTAATGATCAACTATGAAAGAGCTGCTTCTCAGTGTTATGATGATCCCAATAAACAAATATTTATTAAAAATTAATGGGCATGTATAACCAGAAAAAAATGTATACGTTGGAGTTAGGAACAGAGCCTACACATGGACCATAGTGATTGCAGCAGGAGCAGCGGCATCTGGTGAATACAGATAGTTTGTGGCATATTTTCAATCATGTGCAATCATCTCTCAGATGAGACCTACTAAATTAAAAAATATTAATAAATGGAAGAAAAGAATCTAAAGTAGGATTCCCACAGTTACCATAAGTGAAGTGTGATTCCCAGAAATGAATTCTTATACCATAATTGGGTTATAGGAAATACAATATATAAAGACTTACATCAAAATCCTTCCATGATTTGATGATACAATGGTGTAAAGAATGTCACTGTCAAAACTTATGATCAGAAAAAAATGGGTAGCAAAAGCTATGAATACCAGATGGACACACCATAATGTTGCTCTGATAACCAGGGTTTTTAAAAAGACTTAGAGGATCCAATGAACAATAATTACATAGGATGAGAAAGCACACATGGATTGCCATCTGTAGAATTGGAGTGATAAACCACATCAATGAAATTCCAGATCCACAAGAATGATGAATCCTGCAGTCCTTATATGGGAAACGCAAAGGGAATGTGAAGAACAGTTCCTGACCTCAGGGTGCTAAGAGTTTCATTGCAGTGATCACTTTTACACATAAATGCTCCAATCAGAAAATATATTTGAAAGACAACATGGTCTAGTGCTCAGAGAGCCATTGTCACAGTCAGGGAGACTTGGTTCAAGGCCTAATTTTAACACATATTAACTGTGAGATTCTGGACAAGGCACTTAAACTGCTAGTGCCCAGGTAACTGTCTCAGATTGTAAGATGCCAAGGAGAGGCTGATTTGAATAGGCTCTGGAAACTCCTCTTTACTGATGAAGTTGTAGTACCCACCCCCTCCAAAAGTCTGACATTGTATAGACTAATGCCAAAATCAATGGTAGAAACAGAAAAGTGCTACAGGAATTCAGAGGAAGAGGAACATTCATATATGCTGGAATGATGAGGAGAAAGCAATGGAGGAGATAGATTTTATGAAGTATTTGTTAATAGAAGGGTTTCTAATGATGTTATATGAGAAGATGTTTAAAAATAACATTTTTTATTTGTTATAAAATGGGAAAAAATCAAATTTTAATTGCGTTTTTTGTTATCTTAATCAAAATAATTTTAAAACAATAATTTAAACAAAAGTATTTTAATTGCATTACTAGAGAAAGGTACAGAAGGACAAAAGTAAACATTTTTAAAAATAGTTTTCTTGCTTTTGATAATTTAATATATTTGAAAAGCTTTCTTGGTTGGGTTCAATTGATGACACTTTATTATTTTATGGGGACTGCCATTTTTATTAAACCACTGAAAGGAAAAATTTTAAAGCTTATTTCAGCTGAAAATCCCTCCAGATGCTGTAGTTCTATGTCAGTCTTCCTTTTTCTCTTTCAGATATAATAAAAAATTATTTTTAATAAAGTAAAAAAAATTTCCTTTTTCTTTTTTCCTTATGGGAATTCTATATTTTATTCAGGTCTGCATAAACCTAGTGAATGAAGGTCTTATATTAGATTATATTAAATTTGCATCAAAACTATTTTAATTGAGGTTGGCAGCTTTTGTATTGCTTATGGCTAAATTTTCTTTGCTGAATTAAGTATTTAGAGCGTTACAAAAAATCTAGAGAGCATTACAAATCCTAAATCTGTACTTGAGGAGACTGTGTCTTAGGGAAAAATAAGAGACTATAAAATTAGGTTGTTTTCTTGATGAGGACTTTGTGAGCTGTGGAAAAGATCAATTTTACTAGTGGGGAAGTTTATGCCTTGTTAAAGAATGCATTAAGCAACTTTTTGTAAGAAATATCTTCTTCCCAAAAAATTGAAAACTGGATATAATTTTGACTTATAGAAAGAGATGGCATAGGTAATGTATACAGTCATCTATGTGGTACATGCTAGCAAACCCATGAACCTCTTGCCCCAGTATTCTCAAATAACTATTTTACCTATGTGCCACATTTCAACACTAGAAATTAGTTTATTTATATTAAACATTTCTTTCTCCTTATAGTTCTTTTAAAATAGCAATTTCAATTTCCAAGTCACTTCAAGAGTTACATAAACATGCAATAACATTTTTAAGATTGATAGGATAGGTATTACCATCTCTATTTTACAGATGAGAAATTGAATCACAGAGTAAAGAAATTTGTCATCAGTTATTCATCTAGTGAATTTAAGGGACTCCTGACTCTTTTCTAAAATCATCTATGTTACATCACTATTTGGATCACAAAATACTTTTAGTCATGGAGGTAAGTTGTGATTAAGTAATCACTACCCTAGTTCTAATAAGTTGATCAGCTCAATTTCTTTCATTATGGGAGATATGGGTAGAAGAGCATTAGTTGCCTATTGCATACCTACCTATTACAGATAGGAAAAGGAGTATCTGGTTGTTGAAGACAAACATTTAGCTCACAATATTTCTTCAGATTGTATCAATCTACAATAATGTTATTGTTTAGATGCTAGATCTGGAGCTAATTATAATTCAGATGTTGAGTTTCTTATTACAAAATTCAGATTTTAATTGAAAAAAGTAGGGAAAACCATCAGCCTACATAGGTATGGCCTAAATAATATCTTTTGTGAGTGTGAAATGATAGTGATGAATAATTTTAAGGGATTAGATCTGGTAGATAGAGTGCCTGAAGAACTATGAACAGAGATTTGCAATATTGTATAGGAGGCAGCAACAACAACAGATTTTAAAAAAAGGAGTAAGAAAGTAAAAATAACTGAAGAGATTTTATAAATGACTGAGGCAAAATGGAAATCAAAAATGGATAAAGGGAAAGCTATATTCAATTGATTGCAGAATTCCAGAGACTAGAAAGAACTTTTCTTAAATGAGCAATGCAAGGAAATAGAAAAAAACCCCAACAGAATGGAAAAGATAAGAACTGTATTCAAGAAAATAGAGATATCAAGGGATAATTTCATACAAAAATATGTATAAAAGACAAAAATGGTAATAGGCTTAACAGAAGTAAAAGAGATTAACAAGTATACTGGAGTACACAGAAGAACTTTATTAGAATAATCTTAATATTACTGATAACTACAATGATGTGATAACTGATCTAGAATAAGACATTCTAGAGAATGAGGTCAAGGGGGCCTTAGGAAGCATTGCTAGCAACAAGGCAAGAAGGAGGTAAAAGAATTCAGAAAAACAATTTAAAATCTTAAAAGATGATGCTATTATAGTGCTGATGCACTGGATATGTTACAAAATTTGGAAAAAATACCAGTGGCCACTGGATTGAAAAGATCAGTTTTATCTCCCAAAAGTAAAGAAGGGCAATTCCAAAGAACGTTCAAATTATTAAATAATCGCATTCATTTCACTCCAGCAGGATTATACTTATGATGTTACAAACTAGGTTTCAGCATAGTGTGAACCAAGAATTACCAGAAAAGTTGACTGGTTTTTAAAGAGTAAGAGGAATTAGAGACCTGGATTATGGCAAAGCAAGGGAGTTCTGAAAAAATAGCTACTTCTGCTTCAATGGATACACTAAAGTTTTTAGCTTTATGGACCATGATAAAATTTGGCAAGTTCTCAAAGAGAGTACTAATACTAGTATTAGGAGTACTAGATCATCTTATTTATCTCCTATGCCAAGAAGCAAAAAAAAAAAGTTAGAATGAAACATGTAACAAGTAATTGGTTAAAGATCAGAAAGGTAACAGGATTGTATACTGTCATTTTATTTCTTTAATTTATATCCAGAACACAGAGGTATATGCAATATTTAGGGAGAACTGGCACTTCTGGTGTGATAACTTGTTGAGTCTTTTTCAGGACTGTTCATCCATTTTCACTTAATTCTTACCTATGACTATAAGTAGCATAGTATGCACAGTGGCCACATCCAAATAAACCATTTCAGCAGATTGGTTAAATCAGATTGAGGATAACTGTTAGACCTCAAATCTGTCAATGAATTAGGGATGTCTACCCCCAATATGAGAAGACTTTCTCAAGTGCAATGGGTGCCTGAGAGCAATTTTTTCCATTGGTGATGAAAGTGGCTGAAAGAGGCTACGTGGAGCACTTAGAGCTTGGCCAGGCATTGAAGATGCCAAGGTCAACCAATGCATCCTGAACCATTGCCAGTCACCTTGACTTTCGCCCTGCCACTGAACTGTGATGAATCAGGAAGAGAGAGTGAGATAAGCACTTTGTGCAACTCTGTCTTACCTAAATCTAATTCATGCAAGTATAAAGGTATTACATTACAAAGACCAAAAATGAAGGACAAGAAACAGTAGCAGGAACAACATCAATGAGAGAGTACATCAGGTGAAATGCCAGCCTGGATGAACAAAAAGTAAGAATTAAGTTTCCAGGAGAAATATCCACAATCTCAGCTATGCAGGTGGCAGAAAGTGAAGAAGAATTAAGAAACCTCTTGATGAGAGTGAAAGAGGAAAATATAAAAACTGGCTTGAAGCTTAACATAAAAAATGAAGATCTTGGCAATTGTTTCCATCACTTTCTGGCAAATAGAGAAGAAGTGGAAGTAGTGTGAGATGTTATATTCTTGGGTTTAAAGATTACTGCTTATGATTATTGCAGCCAGAAAATGAAAAGATGCTAGCTTATTGGAAGAAAAAAATATGGTAAATCTGGAGAGTACATTAAAAGACAGAGACATCACCTTCCTGACAAAGGTCCATGTAGTTAAAACTATGGTTTTTTTTTCTAGTAATGATGTATGTGAGATTTGGTTTATAAGAAAAGCTGAGCATGGAAGAATTTATGTTTCTGAGTTTTGGTGCTGGGGAAGACTTGTGGGAGTTGCTTGGACAGTAAGGATATTAAATCGGTCAATACATAAAGAAATTAATTCACACTATTTATTGAAAGGGTAAATGCTGAAGCTAAAGCTTGAATATTTTGGCCATGAAATGAGAAAACAGGACTGATTGGTTAAGACTCTGATGTTGGGGAAGATTACAGATTTTGGGGAAAAGTAGCAGATAAAAGGACTCGATATACTATGGTCTGTGGGTTTCTAAAGAGTCACAAACAACAAATTGAACAACAACTAGAGAGTACATAGGTAGTACAGGAACAGAACCATTCCTAAAGTATATTCTATCAAAATGATGGATATAAGCCTTCCAGTTTTGGGGGAGAAGTCTCTTTTCGTTTATGAAGATCAAATGATCGGGCAGTAACTTACAAACATAATCAATGAGACAGATTGAAATATTCTGGCAGTTGGTACACTTTAACCTAAATGGAGTGAGGAGACATGGATTTGACTCCTAGTTGACATTAGCTGTGTGATCATGAACAAATCATTTCACACTCTAAACCTTGGTTTTCCCAACTATAAAATAGGACTAAAAATACTTGCAATATTTTCTCTAGAATGTTTTTATAAAAAAAAGGTATTTTGTTAACTTGAAAGTGTAATGTGAATGAATTATTATAATTTTTTTTCTGGGCTTCATGCTCACAAATCTGCTGGTGATCATTCTTTCCATCTCTTTCATCATCAGTGCAAAGAATAAATAACTCCCTGGCACTATCTTATGCAGCAGACTTCTGAAGATGTGTTTCTTTATAGACCAGAAAAGAGAAGC